>NC_090283.1:32982238-33639474 GCF_037392515.1 Haliotis asinina | reverse complement strand
GGCAGTCGTCCATCGTCCCTCCCGTCCATGCAGCGTCTTCGTAGCAATCTTCACTGCCTCTGGGGGACTTCACGCTCCATTTCTGCCCCCAGGATGATGATGTCCAGGGTCCTAAGTGTAAAGATAATGAAAAGTTTAGTGTTTGAAAGAGTTGATGTTAATAGATATATACTTGCCTTTATGGGCTTCTGTCGGTATGGTGGCAGTCGTCCATCGTCCCTCCCGTCCATGCAGCGTCTTCGTGGCAGTCGTCACTGCCTCTGGGGGACTTCACGCTCCATTTCTGCCCCCAGGATGATGATGTCCAGGGTCCTGAGAGTAAAGATAATAAAGAGTTTAGTGTTTGAAAGAGTTGATGTTAATAGATATATACTTGCCTTTATGGGCTTCTGTCGGTATGTTGGCAGTCGTCCATCGTCCCTCCCGTCCATGCAGCGTCTTCGTAGCAATCTTCACTGCCTCTGGGGGACTTCACGGTCCATTTCTGCCCCCAGGATGATGATGTCCAGGGTCCTGAGAGTAAAGATAATAAAGATTTTAGTGTTTGAAAGAGTTGATGTTAATAGATATATACTTGCCTTTATGGGCTTCTGTCGGTATGGTGGCAGTCGTCCATCGTCCCTCCCGTCCATGCAGCGTATTCGTGGCAGTCGTCACTGCCTCTGGGGGACTTCCCGGTCCATTTCTGCCCCCAGGATGATGATGTCAAGGGTCCTGAAAGTAAAGATAATGAAGAGTTTAGTGTTTGAAAGAGTTGATGTTAATAGATATATACTTGCCTTTATGGGCTTCTGTCGGTATGGTGGCAGTCGTCCATCGTCCCTCCTGTCCATGCAGCGTCTTCGTGGCAGTCGTCACTGCCTCTGGGGGACTTCACGGTCCATTTCTGCCCCCAGGATGATGATGTCCAGGGTCCTGAGAGTAAAGATAATAAAGAGTTTAGTGTTTGAAAGAGTTGATGTTAATAGATATATACTTGCCTTTATGGGCTTCTGTCGGTATGGTGGCAGTCGTCCATCGTCCCTCCCGTCCATGCAGCGTCTTCGTGGCAGTCGTCACTGCCTCTGGGGGACTTCACGCTCCATTTCTGCCCCCAGGATGATGATGTCCAGGGTCCTGAGAGTAAAGATAATAAAGAGTTTAGTGTTTGAAAGAGTTGATGTTAATAGATATATACTTGCCTTTATGGGCTTCTGTCGGTATGTTGGCAGTCGTCCATCGTCCCTCCCGTCCATGCAGCGTCTTCGTGGCAGTCGTCACTGCCTCTGGGGGACTTCACGCTCCATTTCTGCCCCCAGGATGATGATGTCCAGGGTCCTAAGTGTAAAGATAATGAAAAGTTTAGTGTTTGAAAGAGTTGATGTTAATAGATATATACTTGCCTTTATGGGCTTCTGTCGGTATGGTGGCAGTCGTCCATCGTCCCTCCCGTCCATGCAGCGTCTTCGTGGCAGTCGTCACTGCCTCTGGGGGACTTCACGCTCCATTTCTGCCCCCAGGATGATGATGTCCAGGGTCCTAAGTGTAAAGATAATGAAAAGTTTAGTGTTTGAAAGAGTTGATGTTAATAGATATATACTTGCCTTTATGGGCCTATGTCGGTATGGTGGCAGTCGTCCATCGTCCCTCCCGTCCATGCAGCGTCTTCGTAGCAATCTTCACTGCCTCTGGGGGACTTCACGGTCCATTTCTGCCCCCAGGATGATGATGTCCAGGGTCCTGAGAGTAAAGATAATAAAGAGTTTAGTGTTTGAAAGAGTTGATGTTAATAGATATATACTTGCCTTTATGGGCTTCTGTCGGTATGGTGGCAGTCGTCCATCGTCCCTCCTGTCCATGCAGCGTCTTCGTGGCAGTCGTCACTGCCTCTGGGGGACTTCACGCTCCATTTCTGCCCCCAGGATGATGATGTCCAGGGTCCTGAGAGTAAAGATAATAAAGATTTTAGTGTTTGAAAGAGTTGATGTTAATAGATATATACTTGCCTTTATGGGCTTCTGTCGGTATGGTGGCAGTCGTCCATCGTCCCTCCCGTCCATGCAGCGTCTTCGTGGCAGTCGTCACTGCCTCTGGGGGACTTCACGCTCCATTTCTGCCCCCAGGATGATGATGTCCAGGGTCCTGAGAGTAAAGATAATAAAGAGTTTAGTGTTTGAAAGAGTTGATGTTAATAGATATATACTTGCCTTTATGGGCTTCTGTCGGTATGGTGGCAGTCGTCCATCGTCCCTCCCGTCCATGCAGCGTCTTCGTGGCAGTCGTCACTGCCTCTGGGGGACTTCACGGTCCATTTCTGCCCCCAGGATGATGATGTCCAGGGTCCTGAGAGTAAAGATAATAAAGAGTTTAGTGTTTGAAAGAGTTGATGTTAATAGATATATACTTGCCTTTATGGGCTTCTGTCGGTATGGTGGTAGTCGTCCCTCGTCCCTCCCGTCCATGCAGCGTCTTCGTGGCAGTCGTCACTGCCTCTGGGGGACTTCACGCTCCATTTCTGCCCCCTGGATGATGATGTCCAGGGTCCTAAGTGTAAAGATAATGAAAAGTTTAGTGTTTGAAAGAGTTGATGTTAATAGATATATACTTGCCTTTATGGGCCTCTGTCGGTATAGTGGCTGTCGACCATCGTATCTCCCGTCCATGCAGTTTCCTCGTTTCAGTTGTCACTGCCTTTGGGTTACTACACGATCCATTTCTGCCCCCAGGATGATGATGTCCAGGGTCCTAAGTGTAAAGGTAATGAAAAGTTTAGTGTTTGAAAGGGTTGATGTTAATAGATATATACTTGCCTTTATGGGCCTCTGTCGGTATGGTGGCAGTCGTCCATCGTCCCTCCCGTCCATGCAGCGTCTTCGTGGCAGTCGTCACTGCCTCTGGGGGACTTCACGCTCCATTTCTGCCCCCAGGATGATGATGTCCAGGGTCCTAAGTGTAAAGATAATGAAAAGTTTAGTGTTTGAAAGAGTTGATGTTAATAGATATATACTTGCCTTTATGGGCCTCTGTCGGTATGGTGGCAGTCGTCCATCGTCCCTCCCGTCCATGCAGCGTCTTCGTAGCAATCTTCACTGCCTCTGGGGGACTTCACGGTCCATTTCTGCCCCCAGGATGATGATGTCCAGGGTCCTGAGAGTAAAGATAATAAAGAGTTTAGTGTTTGAAAGAGTTGATGTTAATAGATATATACTTGCCTTTATGGGCTTCTGTCGGTATGGTGGCAGTCGTCCATCGTCCCTCCTGTCCATGCAGCGTCTTCGTGGCAGTCGTCACTGCCTCTGGGGGACTTCACGCTCCATTTCTGCCCCCAGGATGATGATGTCCAGGGTCCTGAGAGTAAAGATAATAAAGATTTTAGTGTTTGAAAGAGTTGATGTTAATAGATATATACTTGCCTTTATGGGCTTCTGTCGGTATGGTGGCAGTCGTCCATCGTCCCTCCCGTCCATGCAGCGTCTTCGTGGCAGTCGTCACTGCCTCTGGGGGACTTCACGCTCCATTTCTGCCCCCAGGATGATGATGTCCAGGGTCCTGAGAGTAAAGATAATAAAGAGTTTAGTGTTTGAAAGAGTTGATGTTAATAGATATATACTTGCCTTTATGGGCTTCTGTCGGTATGGTGGCAGTCGTCCATCGTCCCTCCCGTCCATGCAGCGTCTTCGTGGCAGTCGTCACTGCCTCTGGGGGACTTCACGGTCCATTTCTGCCCCCAGGATGATGATGTCCAGGGTCCTGAGAGTAAAGATAATAAAGAGTTTAGTGTTTGAAAGAGTTGATGTTAATAGATATATACTTGCCTTTATGGGCTTCTGTCGGTATGGTGGTAGTCGTCCCTCGTCCCTCCCGTCCATGCAGCGTCTTCGTGGCAGTCGTCACTGCCTCTGGGGGACTTCACGCTCCATTTCTGCCCCCTGGATGATGATGTCCAGGGTCCTAAGTGTAAAGATAATGAAAAGTTTAGTGTTTGAAAGAGTTGATGTTAATAGATATATACTTGCCTTTATGGGCCTCTGTCGGTATAGTGGCTGTCGCCCATCGTATCTCCCGTCCATGCAGTTTCCTCGTTTCAGTTGTCACTGCCTTTGGGTTACTACACGATCCATTTCTGCCCCCAGGATGATGATGTCCAGGGTCCTAAGTGTAAAGATAATGAAAAGTTTAGTGTTTGAAAGGGTTGATGTTAATAGATATATACTTGCCTTTATGGGCCTCTGTCGGTATGGTGGCAGTCGTCCATCGTCCCTCCCGTCCATGCAGCGTCTTCGTGGCAGTCGTCACTGCCTCTGGGGGACTTCACGCTCCATTTCTGCCCCCAGGATGATGATGTCCAGGGTCCTAAGTGTAAAGATAATGAAAAGTTTAGTGTTTGAAAGAGTTGATGTTAATAGATATATACTTGCCTTTATGGGCCTATGTCGGTATGGTGGCAGTCGTCCATCGTCCCTCCCGTCCATGCAGCGTCTTCGTAGCAATCTTCACTGCCTCTGGGGGACTTCACGGTCCATTTCTGCCCCCAGGATGATGATGTCCAGGGTCCTGAGAGTAAAGATAATAAAGAGTTTAGTGTTTGAAAGAGTTGATGTTAATAGATATATACTTGCCTTTATGGGCTTCTGTCGGTATGGTGGCAGTCGTCCATCGTCCCTCCTGTCCATGCAGCGTCTTCGTGGCAGTCGTCACTGCCTCTGGGGGACTTCACGCTCCATTTCTGCCCCCAGGATGATGATGTCCAGGGTCCTGAGAGTAAAGATAATAAAGATTTTAGTGTTTGAAAGAGTTGATGTTAATAGATATATACTTGCCTTTATGGGCTTCTGTCGGTATGGTGGCAGTCGTCCATCGTCCCTCCCGTCCATGCAGCGTCTTCGTGGCAGTCGTCACTGCCTCTGGGGGACTTCACGCTCCATTTCTGCCCCCAGGATGATGATGTCCAGGGTCCTGAGAGTAAAGATAATAAAGAGTTTAGTGTTTGAAAGAGTTGATGTTAATAGATATATACTTGCCTTTATGGGCTTCTGTCGGTATGGTGGCAGTCGTCCATCGTCCCTCCCGTCCATGCAGCGTCTTCGTGGCAGTCGTCACTGCCTCTGGGGGACTTCACGGTCCATTTCTGCCCCCAGGATGATGATGTCCAGGGTCCTGAGAGTAAAGATAATAAAGAGTTTAGTGTTTGAAAGAGTTGATGTTAATAGATATATACTTGCCTTTATGGGCTTCTGTCGGTATGGTGGTAGTCGTCCCTCGTCCCTCCCGTCCATGCAGCGTCTTCGTGGCAGTCGTCACTGCCTCTGGGGGACTTCACGCTCCATTTCTGCCCCCTGGATGATGATGTCCAGGGTCCTAAGTGTAAAGATAATGAAAAGTTTAGTGTTTGAAAGAGTTGATGTTAATAGATATATACTTGCCTTTATGGGCCTCTGTCGGTATAGTGGCTGTCGCCCATCGTATCTCCCGTCCATGCAGTTTCCTCGTTTCAGTTGTCACTGCCTTTGGGTTACTACACGATCCATTTCTGCCCCCAGGATGATGATGTCCAGGGTCCTAAGTGTAAAGATAATGAAAAGTTTAGTGTTTGAAAGGGTTGATGTTAATAGATATATACTTGCCTTTATGGGCCTCTGTCGGTATGGTGGCAGTCGTCCATCGTCCCTCCCGTCCATGCAGCGTCTTCGTGGCAGTCGTCACTGCCTCTGGGGGACTTCACGCTCCATTTCTGCCCCCAGGATGATGATGTCCAGGGTCGTAAGTGTAAAGATAATAGAGAGTTTAGTGTTTGAAAGAGTTGATGTTAATAAATATATACTTGCCTTTATGGGCTTCTGTCGGTATGGTGGCTGTCGCCCATCGTCCCTCCCGTTTATGCAGTGTCCTCGTTTGAGTTGTCACTGCCATTGGGTTACTACACGATCCATTTCTACCCCCAGGATGATGATGTCCATGGTCCTGAGAGCAAAGATAATGAAGAGTTTAGTGTTTGAAAGAGTTGATGTTAATAGATATATACTTGCCTTCATGGGCCTCTGTCGGTATAGTGGCTGTCGCCCATCGTATCTCCCGTCCATGCAGTTTCTTCGTTTCAGTTGTCACTGCCTTTGGGTTACTACACGATCCATTTCTGCCCCCAGGATGATGATGTCCAGGGTCCTAAGTGTAAAGATAATGAAAAGTTTAGTGTTTGAAAGAGTTGATGTTAATAGATATATACTTGCCTTTATGGGCCTCTGTCGGTATGGTGGCAGTCGTCCATCGTCCCTCCCGTCCATGCAGCGTCTTCGTAGCAATCTTCACTGCCTCTGGGGGACTTCACGGTCCATTTCTGCCCCCAGGATGATGATGTCCAGGGTCCTGAGAGTAAAGATAATAAAGATTTTAGTGTTTGAAAGAGTTGATGTTAATAGATATATACTTGCCTTTATGGGCTTCTGTCGGTATGGTGGCAGTCGTCCATCGTCCCTCCCGTCCATGCAGCGTATTCGTGGCAGTCGTCACTGCCTCTGGGGGACTTCCCGGTCCATTTCTGCCCCCAGGATGATGATGTCAAGGGTCCTGAAAGTAAAGATAATAAAGAGTTTAGTGTTTGAAAGAGTTGATGTTAATAGATATATACTTGCCTTCATGGGCTTCTGTCGGTATGGTGGCAGTCGTCCATCGTCCCTCCTGTCCATGCAGCGTCTTCGTGGCAGTCGTCACTGCCTCTGGGGGACTTCACGGTCCATTTCTGCCCCCAGGATGATGATGTCCAGGGTCCTGAGAGTAAAGATAATAAAGATTTTAGTGTTTGAAAGAGTTGATGTTAATAGATATATACTTGCCTTTATGGGCTTCTGTCGGTATGGTGGCAGTCGTCCATCGTCCCTCCCGTCCATGCAGCGTCTTCGTGGCAGTCGTCACTGCCTCTGGGGGACTTCACGCTCCATTTCTGCCCCCAGGATGATGATGTCCAGGGTCCTGAGAGTAAAGATAATAAAGAGTTTAGTGTTTGAAAGAGTTGATGTTAATAGATATATACTTGCCTTTATGGGCTTCTGTCGGTATGGTGGCAGTCGTCCATCGTCCCTCCCGTCCATGCAGCGTCTTCGTGGCAGTCGTCACTGCCTCTGGGGGACTTCACGCTCCATGTCAAGGGTCCTGAAAGTAAAGATAATAAAGAGTTTAGTGTTTGAAAGAGTTGATGTTAATAGATATATACTTGCCTTCATGGGCTTCTGTCGGTATGGTGGCAGTCGTCCATCGTCCCTCCTGTCCATGCAGCGTCTTCGTGGCAGTCGTCACTGCCTCTGGGGGACTTCAGGGTCCATTTCTGCCCCCAGGATGATGATGTCCAGGGTCCTGAGAGTAAAGATAATAAAGATTTTAGTGTTTGAAAGAGTTGATGTTAATAGATATATACTTGCCTTTATGGGCTTCTGTCGGTATGGTGGCAGTCGTCCATCGTCCCTCCCGTCCATGCAGCGTCTTCGTGGCAGTCGTCACTGCCTCTGGGGGACTTCACGCTCCATTTCTGCCCCCAGGATGATGATGTCCAGGGTCCTGAGAGTAAAGATAATAAAGAGTTTAGTGTTTGAAAGAGTTGATGTTAATAGATATATACTTGCCTTTATGGGCTTCTGTCGGTATGGTGGCAGTCGTCCATCGTCCCTCCCGTCCATGCAGCGTCTTCGTGGCAGTCGTCACTGCCTCTGGGGGACTTCACGCTCCATTTCTGCCCCCAGGATGATGATGTCCAGGGTCCTGAGAGTAAAGATAATAAAGAGTTTAGTGTTTGAAAGAGTTGATGTTAATAGATATATACTTGCCTTTATGGGCTTCTGTCGGTATGGTGGCAGTCGTCCATCGTCCCTCCCGTCCATGCAGCGTCTTCGTGGCAGTCGTCACTGCCTCTGGGGGACTTCACGGTCCATTTCTGCCCCCAGGATGATGATGTCCAGGGTCCTGAGAGTAAAGATAATAAAGAGTTTAGTGTTTGAAAGAGTTGATGTTAATAGATATATACTTGCCTTTATGGGCTTCTGTCGGTATGGTGGTAGTCGTCCCTCGTCCCTCCCGTCCATGCAGCGTCTTCGTGGCAGTCGTCACTGCCTCTGGGGGACTTCACGCTCCATTTCTGCCCCCTGGATGATGATGTCCAGGGTCCTAAGTGTAAAGATAATGAAAAGTTTAGTGTTTGAAAGAGTTGATGTTAATAGATATATACTTGCCTTTATGGGCCTCTGTCGGTATAGTGGCTGTCGCCCATCGTATCTCCCGTCCATGCAGTTTCCTCGTTTCAGTTGTCACTGCCTTTGGGTTACTACACGATCCATTTCTGCCCCCAGGATGATGATGTCCAGGGTCCTAAGTTTAAAGATAATGAAAAGTTTAGTGTTTGAAAGGGTTGATGTTAATAGATATATACTTGCCTTTATGGGCCTCTGTCGGTATGGTGGCAGTCGTCCATCGTCCCTCCCGTCCATGCAGCGTCTTCGTGGCAGTCGTCACTGCCTCTGGGGGACTTCACGGTCCATTTCTGCCCCCAGGATGATGATGTCCAGGGTCGTAAGTGTAAAGATAATAGAGAGTTTAGTGTTTGAAAGAGTTGATGTTAATAGATATATACTTGCCTTTATGGGCTTCTGTTGGTATGGTGGCTGTCGCCCATCGTCCCTCCCGTTTATGCAGTGTCCTCGTTTGAGTTGTCACTGCCATTGGGTTACTACACGATCCATTTCTACCCCCAGGATGATGATGTCCATGGTCCTGAGAGCAAAGATAATGAAGAGTTTAGTGTTTGAAAGAGTTGATGTTAATAGATATATACTTGCCTTCATGGGCCTCTGTCGGTATAGTGGCTGTCGCCCATCGTATCTCCCGTCCATGCAGTTTCTTCGTTTCAGTTGTCACTGCCTTTTGGTTACTACACGATCCATTTCTGCCCCCAGGATGATGATGTCCAGGGTCCTAAGTGTAAAGATAATGAAAAGTTTAGTGTTTGAAAGAGTTGATGTTAATAGATATATACTTGCCTTTATGGGCCTCTGTCGGTATGGTGGCAGTCGTCCATCGTCCCTCCCGTCCATGCAGCGTCTTCGTAGCAATCTTCACTGCCTCTGGGGGACTTCACGGTCCATTTCTGCCCCCAGGATGATGATGTCCAGGGTCCTGAGAGTAAAGATAATAAAGATTTTAGTGTTTGAAAGAGTTGATGTTAATAGATATATACTTGCCTTTATGGGCTTCTGTCGGTATGGTGGCAGTCGTCCATCGTCCTTCCCGTCCATGCAGCGTATTCGTGGCAGTCGTCACTGCCTCTGGGGGACTTCCCGGTCCATTTCTGCCCCCAGGATGATGATGTCAAGGGTCCTGAAAGTAAAGATAATAAAGAGTTTAGTGTTTGAAAGAGTTGATGTTAATAGATATATACTTGCCTTTATGGGCTTCTGTCGGTATGGTGGCAGTCGTCCATCGTCCCTCCTGTCCATGCAGCGTCTTCGTGGCAGTCGTCACTGCCTCTGGGGGACTTCACGGTCCATTTCTGCCCCCAGGATGATGATGTCCAGGGTCCTGAGAGTAAAGATAATAAAGATTTTAGTGTTTGAAAGAGTTGATGTTAATAGATATATACTTGCCTTTATGGGCTTCTGTCGGTATGGTGGCAGTCGTCCATCGTCCCTCCCGTCCATGCAGCGTCTTCGTGGCAGTCGTCACTGCCTCTGGGGGACTTCACGCTCCATTTCTGCCCCCAGGATGATGATGTCCAGGGTCCTGAGAGTAAAGATAATAAAGAGTTTAGTGTTTGAAAGAGTTGATGTTAATAGATATATACTTGCCTTTATGGGCTTCTGTCGGTATGGTGGCAGTCGTCCATCGTCCCTCCCGTCCATGCAGCGTCTTCGTGGCAGTCGTCACTGCCTCTGGGGGACTTCACGCTCCATTTCTGCCCCCAGGATGATGATGTCCAGGGTCCTGAGAGTAAAGATAATAAAGAGTTTAGTGTTTGAAAGAGTTGATGTTAATAGATATATACTTGCCTTTATGGGCTTCTGTCGGTATGGTGGCAGTCGTCCATCGTCCCTCCCGTCCATGCAGCGTCTTCGTGGCAGTCGTCACTGCCTCTGGGGGACTTCACGGTCCATTTCTGCCCCCAGGATGATGATGTCCAGGGTCGTAAGTGTAAAGATAATAGAGAGTTTAGTGTTTGAAAGAGTTGATGTTAATAGATATATACTTGCCTTTATGGGCTTCTGTCGGTATGGTGGCTGTCGCCCATCGTCCCTCCCGTTTATGCAGTGTCCTCGTTTCAGTTGTCACTGCCATTGGGTTACTACACGATCCATTTCTACCCCCAGGATGATGATGTCCAGGGTCCTGAGAGCAAAGATAATGAAGAGTTTAGTGTTTGAAAGAGTTGATGTTAATAGATATATACTTGCCTTCATGGGCCTCTGTCGGTATAGTGGCTGTCGCCCATCGTATCTCCCGTCCATGCAGTTTCTTCGTTTCAGTTGTCACTGCCTTTGGGTTACTACACGATCCATTTCTGCCCCCAGGATGATGATGTCCAGGGTCCTAAGTGTAAAGATAATGAAAAGTTTAGTGTTTGAAAGAGTTGATGTTAATAGATATATACTTGCCTTTATGGGCCTCTGTCGGTATGGTGGCAGTCGTCCATCGTCCCTCCCGTCCATGCAGCGTCTTCGTAGCAATCTTCACTGCCTCTGGGGGACTTCACGGTCCATTTCTGCCCCCAGGATGATGATGTCCAGGGTCCTGAGAGTAAAGATAATAAAGATTTTAGTGTTTGAAAGAGTTGATGTTAATAGATATATACTTGCCTTTATGGGCTTCTGTCGGTATGGTGGCAGTCGTCCATCGTCCCTCCCGTCCATGCAGCGTATTCGTGGCAGTCGTCACTGCCTCTGGGGGACTTCCCGGTCCATTTCTGCCCCCAGGATGATGATGTCAAGGGTCCTGAAAGTAAAGATAATAAAGAGTTTAGTGTTTGAAAGAGTTGATGTTAATAGATATATACTTGCCTTTATGGGCTTCTGTCGGTATGGTGGCAGTCGTCCATCGTCCCTCCTGTCCATGCAGCGTCTTCGTGGCAGTCGTCACTGCCTCTGGGGGACTTCACGCTCCATTTCTGCCCCCAGGATGATGATGTCCAGGGTCCTGAGAGTAAAGATAATAAAGATTTTAGTGTTTGAAAGAGTTGATGTTAATAGATATATACTTGCCTTTATGGGCTTCTGTCGGTATGGTGGCAGTCGTCCATCGTCCCTCCCGTCCATGCAGCGTCTTCGTGGCAGTCGTCACTGCCTCTGGGGGACTTCACGCTCCATTTCTGCCCCCAGGATGATGATGTCCAGGGTCCTGAGAGTAAAGATAATAAAGAGTTTAGTGTTTGAAAGAGTTGATGTTAATAGATATATACTTGCCTTTATGGGCTTCTGTCGGTATGGTGGCAGTCGTCCATCGTCCCTCCCGTCCATGCAGCGTCTTCGTGGCAGTCGTCACTGCCTCTGGGGGACTTCACGGTCCATTTCTGCCCCCAGGATGATGATGTCCAGGGTCCTGAGAGTAAAGATAATAAAGAGTTTAGTGTTTGAAAGAGTTGATGTTAATAGATATATACTTGCCTTTATGGGCTTCTGTCGGTATGGTGGTAGTCGTCCCTCGTCCCTCCCGTCCATGCAGCGTATTCGTGGCAGTCGTCACTGCCTCTGGGGGACTTCCCGGTCCATTTCTGCCCCCAGGATGATGATGTCAAGGGTCCTGAAAGTAAAGATAATAAAGAGTTTAGTGTTTGAAAGAGTTGATGTTAATAGATATATACTTGCCTTTATGGGCTTCTGTCGGTATGGTGGCAGTCGTCCATCGTCCCTCCTGTCCATGCAGCGTCTTCGTGGCAGTCGTCACTGCCTCTGGGGGACTTCACGGTCCATTTCTGCCCCCAGGATGATGATGTCCAGGGTCCTGAGAGTAAAGATAATAAAGAGTTTAGTGTTTGAAAGAGTTGATGTTAATAGATATATACTTGCCTTTATGGGCTTCTGTCGGTATGGTGGCAGTCGTCCATCGTCCCTCTCGTCCATGCAGCGTCTTCGTGGCAGTCGTCACTGCCTCTGGGGGACTTCACGGTCCATTTCTGCCCCCAGGATGATGATGTCCAGGGTCCTGAAAGTAAAGATAATAAAGAGTTTAGTGTTTGAAAGAGTTGATGTTAATAGATATATACTTGCCTTTATGGGCTTCTGTCGGTATGGTGGCAGTCGTCCATCGTCCCTCCCGTCCATGCAGCGTCTTCGTGGCAGTCGTCACTGCCTCTGGGGGACTTCACGGTCCATTTCTGCCCCCAGGATGATGATGTCCAGGGTCCTGAGAGTAAAGATAATAAAGAGTTTAGTGTTTGAAAGAGTTGATGTTAATAGATATATACTTGCCTTTATGGGCTTCTGTCGGTATGGTGGCAGTCGTCCATCGTCCCTCCCGTCCATGCAGCGTCTTCGTGGCAGTCGTCACTGCCTCTGGGGGACTTCACGGTCCTTTTCTGCCCCCAGGATGATGATGTCCAGGGTCCTGAAAGTAAAGATAATAAAGAGTTTAGTGTTTGAAAGAGTTGATGTTAATAGATATATACTTGCCTTTATGGGCTTCTGTCGGTATGGTGGCAGTCGTCCATCGTCCCTCCCGTCCATGCAGCGTCTTCGTGGCAGTCGTCACTGCCTCTGGGGGACTTCACGGTCCATTTCTGCCCCCAGGATGATGATGTCCAGGGTCCTGAGAGTAAAGATAATAAAGAGTTTAGTGTTTGAAAAAGTTGATGTTAATAGATATATACTTGCCTTTATGGTCTTCTGTCTGTATGGTGGCAGTCGTCCATCGTCCCTCCCGTCCATGCAGCGTCTTCGTGGCAGTCGTCACTGCCTCTGGGGGACTTCACGCTCCATTTCTGCCCCCAGGATGATGATGTCAAGGGTCCTGAAAGTAAAGATAATAAAGAGTTTAGTGTTTGAAAGAGTTGATGTTAATAGATATATACTTGCCTTTATGGGCTTCTGTCGGTATGGTGGCAGTCGTCCATCGTCCCTCCTGTCCATGCAGCGTCTTCGTGGCAGTCGTCACTGCCTCTGGGGGACTTCACGGTCCATTTCTGCCCCCAGGATGATGACATCCAGGGTCCTGAGAGTAAAGATAATAAAGAGTTTAGTGTTGGAAAGAGTTGATGTTAATAGATATATACTTGCCTTCATGGGCTTCTGTCGGTATGGTGGCAGTCGTCCCTCGTCCCTCCCGTCCATGCAGCGTCTTCGTGGCAGTCGTCACTGCCTCTGGGGGACTTCACGGTCCATTTCTGCCCCCAGGATGATGATGTCCAGTATTCTGGGAGTAAAGATAATAAAGAGTTTAGTGTTTGAAAGAGTTGATGTTAATAGATATATACTTGCCTTTATGGGCTTCTGTCGGTATGGTGGCAGTCGTCCATCGTCCCTCCCGTCCATGCAGCGTCTTCGTGGCAGTCGTCACTGCCTCTGGGGGACTTCAGGGTCCATTTCTGCCCCCAGAATGATGATGTCCAGGGTCCTGAGAGTAAAGATAATAAAGAGTTTAGTGTTTGAAAGAGTTGATGTTAATAGATATATACTTGCCTTTATGGGCTTCTGTCGGTATGGTGGCAGTCGTCCATCGTCCCTCCCGTCCATGCAGCGTCTTCGTGGCAGTCGTCACTGCCTCTGGGGGACTTCACGGTCCTTTTCTGCCCCCAGGATGATGATGTCCAGGGTCCTGAAAGTAAAGATAATAAAGAGTTTAGTGTTTGAAAGAGTTGATGTTAATAGATATATACTTGCCTTTATGGGCTTCTGTCGGTATGGTGGCAGTCGTCCATCGTCCCTCCCGTCCATGCAGCGTCTTCGTGGCAGTCGTCACTGCCTCTGGGGGACTTCACGGTCCATTTCTGCCCCCAGGATGATGATGTCCAGGGTCCTGAGAGTAAAGATAATAAAGAGTTTAGTGTTTGAAAGAGTTGATGTTAATAGATATATACTTGCCTTTATGGGCTTCTGTCGGTATGGTGGTAGTCGTCCCTCGTCCCTCCCGTCCATGCAGCGTATTCGTGGCAGTCGTCACTGCCTCTGGGGGACTTCCCGGTCCATTTCTGCCCCCAGGATGATGATGTCAAGGGTCCTGAAAGTAAAGATAATAAAGAGTTTAGTGTTTGAAAGAGTTGATGTTAATAGATATATACTTGCCTTTATGGGCTTCTGTCGGTATGGTGGCAGTCGTCCATCGTCCCTCCTGTCCATGCAGCGTCTTCGTGGCAGTCGTCACTGCCTCTGGGGGACTTCACGGTCCATTTCTGCCCCCAGGATGATGATGTCCAGGGTCCTGAGAGTAAAGATAATAAAGAGTTTAGTGTTTGAAAGAGTTGATGTTAATAGATATATACTTGCCTTTATGGGCTTCTGTCGGTATGGTGGCAGTCGTCCATCGTCCCTCTCGTCCATGCAGCGTCTTCGTGGCAGTCGTCACTGCCTCTGGGGGACTTCACGGTCCATTTCTGCCCCCAGGATGATGATGTCCAGGGTCCTGAAAGTAAAGATAATAAAGAGTTTAGTGTTTGAAAGAGTTGATGTTAATAGATATATACTTGCCTTTATGGGCTTCTGTCGGTATGGTGGCAGTCGTCCATCGTCCCTCCCGTCCATGCAGCATCTTCGTGGCAGTCGTCACTGCCTCTGGGGGACTTCACGCTCCATTTCTGCCCCCAGGATGATGATGTCCAGGGTCCTGAGAGTAAAGATAATAAAGAGTTTAGTGTTTGAAAGAGTTGATGTTAATAGATATATACTTGCCTTTATGGGCTTCTGTCGGTATGGTGGCAGTCGTCCATCGTCCCTCCCGTCCATGCAGCGTCTTCGTGGCAGTCGTCACTGCCTCTGGGGGACTTCACGGTCCATTTCTGCCCCCAGGATGATGATGTCCAGGGTCCTGAGAGTAAAGATAATAAAGAGTTTAGTGTTTGAAAGAGTTGATGTTAATAGATATATACTTGCCTTTATGGGCTTCTGTCGGTATGGTGGTAGTCGTCCCTCGTCCCTCCCGTCCATGCAGCGTATTCGTGGCAGTCGTCACTGCCTCTGGGGGACTTCAGGGTCCATTTCTGCCCCCAGGATGATGATGTCAAGGGTCCTGAAAGTAAAGATAATAAAGAGTTTAGTGTTTGAAAGAGTTGATGTTAATAGATATATACTTGCCTTTATGGGCTTCTGTCGGTATGGTGGCAGTCGTCCATCGTCCCTCCTGTCCATGCAGCGTCTTCGTGGCAGTCGTCACTGCCTCTGGGGGACTTCACGGTCCATTTCTGCCCCCAGGATGATGATGTCCAGGGTCCTGAGAGTAAAGATAATAAAGAGTTTAGTGTTTGAAAGAGTTGATGTTAATAGATATATACTTGCCTTTATGGGCTTCTGTCGGTATGGTGGCAGTCGTCCATCGTCCCTCTCGTCCATGCAGCGTCTTCGTGGCAGTCGTCACTGCCTCTGGGGGACTTCACGGTCCATTTCTGCCCCCAGGATGATGATGTCCAGGGTCCTGAGAGTAAAGATAATAAAGAGTTTAGTGTTTGAAAGAGTTGATGTTAATAGATATATACTTGCCTTTATGGGCTTCTGTCGGTATGGTGGCAGTCGTCCATCGTCCCTCCCGTCCATGCAGCGTCTTCGTGGCAGTCGTCACTGCCTCTGGGGGACTTCACGGTCCATTTCTGCCCCCAGGATGATGATGTCCAGGGTCCTGAGAGTAAAGATAATAAAGAGTTTAGTGTTTGAAAGAGTTGATGTTAATAGATATATACTTGCCTTTATGGGCTTCTGTCGGTATGGTGGTAGTCGTCCCTCGTCCCTCCCGTCCATGCAGCGTATTCGTGGCAGTCGTCACTGCCTCTGGGGGACTTCAGGGTCCATTTCTGCCCCCAGGATGATGATGTCAAGGGTCCTGAAAGTAAAGATAATAAAGAGTTTAGTGTTTGAAAGAGTTGATGTTAATAGATATATACTTGCCTTTATGGGCTTCTGTCGGTATGGTGGCAGTCGTCCATCGTCCCTCCTGTCCATGCAGCGTCTTCGTGGCAGTCGTCACTGCCTCTGGGGGACTTCACGGTCCATTTCTGCCCCCAGGATGATGATGTCCAGGGTCCTGAGAGTAAAGATAATAAAGAGTTTAGTGTTTGAAAGAGTTGATGTTAATAGATATATACTTGCCTTTATGGGCTTCTGTCGGTATGGTGGCAGTCGTCCATCGTCCCTCTCGTCCATGCAGCGTCTTCGTGGCAGTCGTCACTGCCTCTGGGGGACTTCACGGTCCATTTCTGCCCCCAGGATGATGATGTCCAGGGTCCTGAAAGTAAAGATAATAAAGAGTTTAGTGTTTGAAAGAGTTGATGTTAATAGATATATACTTGCCTTTATGGGCTTCTGTCGGTATGGTGGCAGTCGTCCATCGTCCCTCCCGTCCATGCAGCGTCTTCGTGGCAGTCGTCACTGCCTCTGGGGGACTTCACGGTCCATTTCTGCCCCCAGGATGATGATGTCCAGGGTCCTGAGAGTAAAGATAATAAAGAGTTTAGTGTTTGAAAGAGTTGATGTTAATAGATATATACTTGCCTTTATGGGCTTCTGTCGGTATGGTGGCAGTCGTCCATCGTCCCTCCCGTCCATGCAGCGTCTTCGTGGCAGTCGTCACTGCCTCTGGGGGACTTCACGGTCCTTTTCTGCCCCCAGGATGATGATGTCCAGGATCCTGAAAGTAAAGATAATAAAGAGTTTAGTGTTTGAAAGAGTTGATGTTAATAGATATATACTTGCCTTTATGGGCTTCTGTCGGTATGGTGGCAGTCGTCCATCGTCCCTCCCGTCCATGCAGCGTCTTCGTGGCAGTCGTCACTGCCTCTGGGGGACTTCACGGTCCATTTCTGCCCCCAGGATGATGATGTCCAGGGTCCTGAGAGTAAAGATAATAAAGAGTTTAGTGTTTGAAAAAGTTGATGTTAATAGATATATACTTGCCTTTATGGTCTTCTGTCTGTATGGTGGCAGTCGTCCATCGTCCCTCCCGTCCATGCAGCGTCTTCGTGGCAGTCGTCACTGCCTCTGGGGGACTTCACGCTCCATTTCTGCCCCCAGGATGATGATGTCAAGGGTCCTGAAAGTAAAGATAATAAAGAGTTTAGTGTTTGAAAGAGTTGATGTTAATAGATATATACTTGCCTTTATGGGCTTCTGTCGGTATGGTGGCAGTCGTCCATCGTCCCTCCTGTCCATGCAGCGTCTTCGTGGCAGTCGTCACTGCCTCTGGGGGACTTCACGGTCCATTTCTGCCCCCAGGATGATGACATCCAGGGTCCTGAGAGTAAAGATAATAAAGAGTTTAGTGTTGGAAAGAGTTGATGTTAATAGATATATACTTGCCTTCATGGGCTTCTGTCGGTATGGTGGCAGTCGTCCCTCGTCCCTCCCGTCCATGCAGCGTCTTCGTGGCAGTCGTCACTGCCTCTGGGGGACTTCACGGTCCATTTCTGCCCCCAGGATGATGATGTCCAGTATTCTGGGAGTAAAGATAATAAAGAGTTTAGTGTTTGAAAGAGTTGATGTTAATAGATATATACTTGCCTTTATGGGCTTCTGTCGGTATGGTGGCAGTCGTCCATCGTCCCTCCCGTCCATGCAGCGTCTTCGTGGCAGTCGTCACTGCCTCTGGGGGACTTCAGGGTCCATTTCTGCCCCCAGAATGATGATGTCCAGGGTCCTGAGAGTAAAGATAATAAAGAGTTTAGTGTTTGAAAGAGTTGATGTTAATAGATATATACTTGCCTTTATGGGCTTCTGTCGGTATGGTGGCAGTCGTCCATCGTCCCTCCCGTCCATGCAGCGTCTTCGTGGCAGTCGTCACTGCCTCTGGGGGACTTCACGGTCCTTTTCTGCCCCCAGGATGATGATGTCCAGGGTCCTGAAAGTAAAGATAATAAAGAGTTTAGTGTTTGAAAGAGTTGATGTTAATAGATATATACTTGCCTTTATGGGCTTCTGTCGGTATGGTGGCAGTCGTCCATCGTCCCTCCCGTCCATGCAGCGTCTTCGTGGCAGTCGTCACTGCCTCTGGGGGACTTCACGGTCCATTTCTGCCCCCAGGATGATGATGTCCAGGGTCCTGAGAGTAAAGATAATAAAGAGTTTAGTGTTTGAAAGAGTTGATGTTAATAGATATATACTTGCCTTTATGGGCTTCTGTCGGTATGGTGGTAGTCGTCCCTCGTCCCTCCCGTCCATGCAGCGTATTCGTGGCAGTCGTCACTGCCTCTGGGGGACTTCCCGGTCCATTTCTGCCCCCAGGATGATGATGTCAAGGGTCCTGAAAGTAAAGATAATAAAGAGTTTAGTGTTTGAAAGAGTTGATGTTAATAGATATATACTTGCCTTTATGGGCTTCTGTCGGTATGGTGGCAGTCGTCCATCGTCCCTCCTGTCCATGCAGCGTCTTCGTGGCAGTCGTCACTGCCTCTGGGGGACTTCACGGTCCATTTCTGCCCCCAGGATGATGATGTCCAGGGTCCTGAGAGTAAAGATAATAAAGAGTTTAGTGTTTGAAAGAGTTGATGTTAATAGATATATACTTGCCTTTATGGGCTTCTGTCGGTATGGTGGCAGTCGTCCATCGTCCCTCTCGTCCATGCAGCGTCTTCGTGGCAGTCGTCACTGCCTCTGGGGGACTTCACGGTCCATTTCTGCCCCCAGGATGATGATGTCCAGGGTCCTGAAAGTAAAGATAATAAAGAGTTTAGTGTTTGAAAGAGTTGATGTTAATAGATATATACTTGCCTTTATGGGCTTCTGTCGGTATGGTGGCAGTCGTCCATCGTCCCTCCCGTCCATGCAGCGTCTTTGTGGCAGTCGTCACTGCCTCTGGGGGACTTCACGGTCCATTTCTGCCCCCAGGATGATGATGTCCAGGGTCCTGAGAGTAAAGATAATAAAGAGTTTAGTGTTTGAAAGAGTTGATGTTAATAGATATATACTTGCCTTTATGGGCTTCTGTCGGTATGGTGGCAGTCGTCCATCGTCCCTCCCGTCCATGCAGCGTCTTCGTGGCAGTCGTCACTGCCTCTGGGGGACTTCACGGTCCTTTTCTGCCCCCAGGATGATGATGTCCAGGGTCCTGAAAGTAAAGATAATAAAGAGTTTAGTGTTTGAAAGAGTTGATATTAATAGATATATACTTGCCTTTATGGGCTTCTGTCGGTATGGTGGCAGTCGTCCATCGTCCCTCCCGTCCATGCAGCGTCTTCGTGGCAGTCGTCACTGCCTCTGGGGGACTTCACGGTCCATTTCTGCCCCCAGGATGATGATGTCCAGGGTCCTGAGAGTAAAGATAATAAAGAGTTTAGTGTTTGAAAAAGTTGATGTTAATAGATATATACTTGCCTTTATGGTCTTCTGTCTGTATGGTGGCAGTCGTCCATCGTCCCTCCCGTCCATGCAGCGTCTTCGTGGCAGTCGTCACTGCCTCTGGGGGACTTCACGCTCCATTTCTGCCCCCAGGATGATGATGTCAAGGGTCCTGAAAGTAAAGATAATAAAGAGTTTAGTGTTTGAAAGAGTTGATGTTAATAGATATATACTTGCCTTTATGGGCTTCTGTCGGTATGGTGGCAGTCGTCCATCGTCCCTCCTGTCCATGCAGCGTCTTCGTGGCAGTCGTCACTGCCTCTGGGGGACTTCACGGTCCATTTCTGCCCCCAGGATGATGACATCCAAGGTCCTGAGAGTAAAGATAATAAAGAGTTTAGTGTTGGAAAGAGTTGATGTTAATAGATATATACTTGCCTTCATGGGCTTCTGTCGGTATGGTGGCAGTCGTCCCTCGTCCCTCCCGTCCATGCAGCGTCTTCGTGGCAGTCGTCACTGCCTCTGGGGGACTTCACGGTCCATTTCTGCCCCCAGGATGATGATGTCCAGTATTCTGGGAGTAAAGATAATAAAGAGTTTAGTGTTTGAAAGAGTTGATGTTAATAGATATATACTTGCCTTTATGGGCTTCTGTCGGTATGGTGGCAGTCGTCCATCGTCCCTCCCGTCCATGCAGCGTCTTCGTGGCAGTCGTCACTGCCTCTGGGGGACTTCAGGATCCATTTCTGCCCCCAGAATGATGATGTCCAGGGTCCTGAGAGTAAAGATAATAAAGAGTTTAGTGTTTGAAAGAGTTGATGTTAATAGATATATACTTGCCTTTATGGGCTTCTGTCGGTATGGTGGCAGTCGTCCATCGTCCCTCCCGTCCATGCAGCGTCTTCGTGGCAGTCGTCACTGCCTCTGGGGGACTTCACGGTCCTTTTCTGCCCCCAGGATGATGATGTCCAGGGTCCTGAAAGTAAAGATAATAAAGAGTTTAGTGTTTGAAAGAGTTGATGTTAATAGATATATACTTGCCTTTATGGGCTTCTGTCGGTATGGTGGCAGTCGTCCATCGTCCCTCCCGTCCATGCAGCGTCTTCGTGGCAGTCGTCACTGCCTCTGGGGGACTTCACGGTCCATTTCTGCCCCCAGGATGATGATGTCCAGGGTCCTGAGAGTAAAGATAATAAAGAGTTTAGTGTTTGAAAAAGTTGATGTTAATAGATATATACTTGCCTTTATGGTCTTCTGTCTGTATGGTGGCAGTCGTCCATCGTCCCTCCCGTCCATGCAGCGTCTTCGTGGCAGTCGTCACTGCCTCTGGGGGACTTCACGGTCCATTTCTGCCCCCAGGATGATGATGTCAAGGGTCCTGAAAGTAAAGATAATAAAGAGTTTAGTGTTTGAAAGAGTTGATGTTAATAGATATATACTTGCCTTTATGGGCTTCTGTCGGTATGGTGGCAGTCGTCCATCGTCCCTCCTGTCCATGCAGCGTCTTCGTGGCAGTCGTCACTGCCTCTGGGGGACTTCACGGTCCATTTCTGCCCCCAGGATGATGATATCCAGGGTCCTGAGAGTAAAGATAATAAAGAGTTTAGTGTTTGAAAGAGTTGATGTTAATAGATATATACTTGCCTTTATGGGCTTCTGTCGGTATGGTGGCAGTCGTCCCTCGTCCCTCCCGTCCATGCAGCGTCTTCGTGGCAGTCGTCACTGCCTCTAGGGGACTTCACGGTCCATTTCTGCCCCCAGGATGATGATGTCCAGGGTCCTGAAAGTAAAGATAATAAAGAGTTTAGTGTTTGAAAGAGTTGATGTTAATAGATATATACTTGCCTTTATGGGCTTCTGTCGGTATGGTGGCAGTCGTCCATCGTCCCTCCCGTCCATGCAGCGTCTTCGTGGCAGTCGTCACTGCCTCTGGGGGACTTCAGGGTCCATTTCTGCCCCCAGAATGATGATGTCCAGGGTCCTGAGAGTAAAGATAATAAAGAGTTTAGTGTTTGAAAGAGTTGATGTTAATAGATATATACTTGCCTTTATGGGCTTCTGTCGGTATGGTGGCAGTCGTCCATCGTCCCTCCCGTCCATGCAGCGTCTTCGTGGCAGTCGTCACTGCCTCTGGGGGACTTCACGGTCCATTTCTTCCCCCAGGATGATGATGTCCAGGGTCCTGAAAGTAAAGATAATAAAGAGTTTAGTGTTTGAAAGAGTTGATGTTAATAGATATATACTTGCCTTTATGGGCTTCTGTCGGTATGGTGGCAGTCGTCCATCGTCCCTCTCGTCCATGCAGCGTCTTCGTGGCAGTCGTCACTGCCTCTGGGGGACTTCACGGTCCATTTCTGCCCCCAGGATGATGATGTCCAGGGTCCTGAAAGTAAAGATAATAAAGAGTTTAGTGTTTGAAAGAGTTGATGTTAATAGATATATACTTGCCTTTATGGGCTTCTGTCGGTATGGTGGCAGTCGTCCATCGTCCCTCCCGTCCATGCAGCGTCTTCGTGGCAGTCGTCACTGCCTCTGGGGGACTTCACGGTCCATTTCTGCCCCCAGGATGATGATGTCAAGGGTCCTGAAAGTAAAGATAATAAAGAGTTTAGTGTTTGAAGGAGTTGATGTTAATAGATATATACTTGCCTTTATGGGCTTCTGTCGGTATGGTGGCAGTCGTCCATCGTCCCTCCTGTCCATGCAGCGTCTTCGTGGCAGTCGTCACTGCCTCTGGGGGACTTCACGGTCCATTTCTGCCCCCAGGATGATGATATCCAGGGTCCTGAGAGTAAAGATAATAAAGAGTTTAGTGTTTGAAAGAGTTGATGTTAATAGATATATACTTGCCTTTATGGGCTTCTGTCGGTATGGTGGCAGTCGTCCCTCGTCCCTCCCGTCCATGCAGCGTCTTCGTGGCAGTCGTCACTGCCTCTAGGGGACTTCACGGTCCATTTCTGCCCCCAGGATGATGATGTCCAGGGTCCTGAAAGTAAAGATAATAAAGAGTTTAGTGTTTGAAAGAGTTGATGTTAATAGATATATACTTGCCTTTATAGGCTTCTGTCGGTATGGTGGCAGTCGTCCATCGTCCCTCCCGTCCATGCAGCGTCTTCGTGGCAGTCGTCACTGCCTCTGGGGGACTTCAGGGTCCATTTCTGCCCCCAGAATGATGATGTCCAGGGTCCTGAGAGTAAAGATAATAAAGAGTTTAGTGTTTGAAAGAGTTGATGTTAATAGATATATACTTGCCTTTATATGCTTCTGTCGGTATGGTGGCAGTCGTCCATCGTCCCTCCCGTCCATGCAGCGTCTTCGTGGCAGTCGTCACTGCCTCTGGGGGACTTCACGGTCCATTTCTTCCCCCAGGATGATGATGTCCAGGGTCCTGAAAGTAAAGATAATAAAGAGTTTAGTGTTTGAAAGAGTTGATGTTAATAGATATATACTTGCCTTTATGGGCTTCTGTCGGTATGGTGGCAGTCGTCCATCGTCCCTCTCGTCCATGCAGCGTCTTCGTGGCAGTCGTCACTGCCTCTGGGGGACTTCACGGTCCATTTCTGCCCCCAGGATGATGATGTCCAGGGTCCTGAAAGTAAAGATAATAAAGAGTTTAGTGTTTGAAAGAGTTGATGTTAATAGATATATACTTGCCTTTATGGGCTTCTGTCGGTATGGTGGCAGTCGTCCATCGTCCCTCCCGTCCATGCAGCGTCTTCGTGGCAGTCGTCACTGCCTCTGGGGGACTTCACGGTCCATATCTGTCCCCAGGATGATGATGTCCAGGGTCCTGAAAGTAAAGATAATAAAGAGTTTAGTGTTTGAAAGAGTTGATGTTAATAGATATATACTTGCCTTTATGGGCTTCTGTCTGTATGGTGGCAGTCGTCCATCGTCCCTCCCGTCCATGCAGCGTCTTCGTGGCAGTCGTCACTGCCTCTGGGGGACTTCACGGTCCATTTCTGCCCCCAGGATGATGATGTCAAGGGTCCTGAAAGTAAAGATAATAAAGAGTTTAGTGTTTGAAAGAGTTGATGTTAATAGATATATACTTGCCTTTATGGGCTTCTGTCGGTATGGTGGCAGTCGTCCATCGTCCCTCCTGTCCATGCAGCGTCTTCGTGGCAGTCGTCACTGCCTCTGGGGGACTTCACGGTCCATTTCTGCCCCCAGGATGATGATATCCAGGGTCCTGAGAGTAAAGATAATAAAGAGTTTAGTGTTTGAAAGAGTTGATGTTAATAGATATATACTTGCCTTTATGGGCTTCTGTCGGTATGGTGGCAGTCGTCCCTCGTCCCTCCCGTCCATGCAGCGTCTTCGTGGCAGTCGTCACTGCCTCTAGGGGACTTCACGGTCCATTTCTGCCCCCAGGATGATGATGTCCAGGGTCCTGAAAGTAAAGATAATAAAGAGTTTAGTGTTTGAAAGAGTTGATGTTAATAGATATATACTTGACTTTATAGGCTTCTGTCGGTATGGTGGCAGTCGTCCATCGTCCCTCCCGTCCATGCAGCGTCTTCGTGGCAGTCGTCACTGCCTCTGGGGGACTTCAGGGTCCATTTCTGCCCCCAGAATGATGATGTCCAGGGTCCTGAGAGTAAAGATAATAAAGAGTTTAGTGTTTGAAAGAGTTGATGTTAATAGATATATACTTGCCTTTATATGCTTCTGTCGGTATGGTGGCAGTCGTCCATCGTCCCTCCCGTCCATGCAGCGTCTTCGTGGCAGTCGTCACTGCCTCTGGGGGACTTCACGGTCCATTTCTTCCCCCAGGATGATGATGTCCAGGGTCCTGAAAGTAAAGATAATAAAGAGTTTAGTGTTTGAAAGAGTTGATGTTAATAGATATATACTTGCCTTTATGGGCTTCTGTCGGTATGGTGGCAGTCGTCCATCGTCCCTCTCGTCCATGCAGCGTCTTCGTGGCAGTCGTCACTGCCTCTGGGGGAGTTCACGGTCCATTTCTGCCCCCAGGATGATGATGTCCAGGGTCCTGAAAGTAAAGATAATAAAGAGTTTAGTGTTTGAAAGAGTTGATGTTAATAGATATATACTTGCCTTTATGGGCTTCTGTCGGTATGGTGGCAGTCGTCCATCGTCCCTCCCGTCCATGCAGCGTCTTCGTGGCAGTCGTCACTGCCTCTGGGGGACTTCACGGTCCATATCTGTCCCCAGGATGATGATGTCCAGGGTCCTGAAAGTAAAGATAATAAAGAGTTTAGTGTTTGAAAGAGTTGATGTTAATAGATATATACTTGCCTTTATGGGCTTCTGTCTGCATGGTGGCAGTCGTCCATCGTCCCTCCCGTCCATGCAGCGTCTTCGTGGCAGTCGTCACTGCCTCTGGGGGACTCCACGCTCCATTTCTGCCCCCAGGATGATGATGTCAAGGGTCCTGAAAGTAAAGATAATAAAGAGTTTAGTGTTTGAAAGAGTTGATGTTAATAGATATATACTTGCCTTTATGGGCTTCTGTCGGTATGGTGGCAGTCGTCCATCGTCCCTCCTGTCCATGCAGCGTCTTCGTGGCAGTCGTCACTGCCTCTGGGGGACTTCACGGTCCATTTCTGCCCCCAGGATGATGATGTCCAGGGTCCTGAAAGTAAAGATAATAAAGAGTTTAGTGTTTGAAAGAGTTGATGTTAATAGATATATACTTACCTTTATGGGCTTCTGTCGGTATGGTGGCAGTCGTCCATCGTCCCTCCCGTCCATGCAGCGTCTTCGTGGCAGTCGTCACTGCCTCTGGGGGACTTCACGGTCCATATCTGTCCCCAGGATGATGATGTCCACGGTCTTGAAAGTAAAGATAATAAAGAGTTTAGTGTTTGAAAGAGTTGATGTTAATAGATATATACTTGCCTTTATGGGCTTCTGTCTGTATGGTGGCAGTCGTCCATCGTCCCTCCCGTCCATGCAGCGTCTTCGTGGCAGTCGTCACTGCCTCTGGGGGACTCCACGCTCCATTTCTGCCCCCAGGATGATGATGTCAAGGGTCCTGAAAGTAAAGATAATAAAGAGTTTAGTGTTTGAAAGAGTTGATGTTAATAGATATATACTTGCCTTTATGGGCTTCTGTCGGTATGGTGGCAGTCGTCCATCGTCCCTCCTGTCCATGCAGCGTCTTCGTGGCAGTCGTCACTGCCTCTGGGGGACTTCACGGTCCATTTCTGCCCCCAGGATGATGATGTCCAGGGTCCTGAAAGTAAAGATAATAAAGAGTTTAGTGTTTGAAAGAGTTGATGTTAATAGATATATACTTGCCTTTATGGGCTTCTGTCGGTATGGTGGCAGTCGTCCATCGTCCCTCCCGTCCATGCAGCGTCTTCGTGGCAGTCGTCACTGCCTCTGGGGGACTTCAGGGTCCATTTCTGCAACCAGAATGATGATGTCCAGGGTCCTGAGAGTAAAGATAATAAAGAGTTTAGTGTTTGAAAGAGTTGATGTTAATAGATATATACTTGCCTTTATGGGCTTCTGTCGGTATGGTGGCAGTCGTCCATCGTCCCTCCCGTCCATGCAGCGTCTTCGTGGCAGTCGTCACTGCCTCTGGGGGACTTCACGGTCCATTTCTTCCCCCAGGATGATGATGTCCAGGGTCCTGAAAGTAAAGATAATAAAGAGTTTAGTGTTTGAAAGAGTTGATGTTAATAGATATATACTTGCCTTTATGGGCTTCTGTCGGTATGGTGGCAGTCGTCCATCGTCCCTCTCGTCCATGCAGCGTCTTCGTGGCAGTCGTCACTGCCTCTGGGGGACTTCACGGTCCACTTCTGCCCCCAGGATGATGATGTCCAGGGTCCTGAAAGTAAAGATAATAAAGAGTTTAGTGTTTGAAAGAGTTGATGTTAATAGATATATACTTGCCTTTATGGGCTTCTGTCGGTATGGTGGCAGTCGTCCATCGTCCCTCCCGTCCATGCAGCGTCTTCGTGGCAGTCGTCACTGCCTCTGGGGGACTTCACGGTCCATATCTGTCCCCAGGATGATGATGTCCAGGGTCCTGAAAGTAAAGATAATAAAGAGTTTAGTGTTTGAAAGAGTTGATGTTAATAGATATATACTTGCCTTTATGGGCTTCTGTCTGTATGGTGGCAGTCGTCCATCGTCCCTCCCGTCCATGCAGCGTCTTCGTGGCAGTCGTCACTGCCTCTGGGGGACTCCACGCTCCATTTCTGCCCCCAGGATGATGATGTCAAGGGTCCTGAAAGTAAAGATAATAAAGAGTTTAGTGTTTGAAAGAGTTGATGTTAATAGATATATACTTGCCTTTATGGGCTTCTGTCGGTATGGTGGCAGTCGTCCATCGTCCCTCCTGTCCATGCAGCGTCTTCGTGGCAGTCGTCACTGCCTCTGGGGGACTTCACGGTCCATTTCTGCCCCCAGGATGATGATATCCAGGGTCCTGAGAGTAAAGATAATAAAGAGTTTAGTGTTTGAAAGAGTTGATGTTAATAGATATATACTTGCCTTTATGGGCTTCTGTCGGTATGGTGGCAGTCGTCCCTCGTCCCTCCCGTCCATGCAGCGTCTTCGTGGCAGTCGTCACTGCCTCTAGGGGACTTCACGGTCCATTTCTGCCCCCAGGATGATGATGTCCAGGGTCCTGAAAGTAAAGATAATAAAGAGTTTAGTGTTTGAAAGAGTTGATGTTAATAGATATATACTTGCCTTTATGGGCTTCTGTCGGTATGGTGGCAGTCGTCCATCGTCCCTCCCGTCCATGCAGCGTCTTCGTGGCAGTCGTCACTGCCTCTGGGGGACTTCAGGGTCCATTTCTGCCCCCAGAATGATGATGTCCAGGGTCCTGAGAGTAAAGATAATAAAGAGTTTAGTGTTTGAAAGAGTTGATGTTAAAAGATATATACTTGCCTTTATGGGCTTCTGTCGGTATGGTGGCAGTCGTCCATCGTCCCTCCCGTCCATGCAGCGTCTTCGTGGCAGTCGTCACTGCCTCTGGGGGACTTCACGGTCCATTTCTTCCCCCAGGATGATGATGTCCAGGGTCCTGAAAGTAAAGATAATAAAGAGTTTAGTGTTTGAAAGAGTTGATGTTAATAGATATATACTTGCCTTTATGGGCTTCTGTCGGTATGGTGGCAGTCGTCCATCGTCCCTCTCGTCCATGCAGCGTCTTCGTGGCAGTCGTCACTGCCTCTGGGGGACTTCACGGTCCATTTCTGCCCCCAGGATGATGATGTCCAGGGTCCTGAAAGTAAAGATAATAAAGAGTTTAGTGTTTGAAAGAGTTGATGTTAATAGATATATACTTGCCTTTATGGGCTTCTGTCGGTATGGTGACAGTCGTCCATCGTCCCTCCCGTCCATGCAGCGTCTTCGTGGCAGTCGTCACTGCCTCTGGGGGACTTCACGGTCCATATCTGTCCCCAGGATGATGATGTCCAGGGTCCTGAAAGTAAAGATAATAAAGAGTTTAGTGTTTGAAAGAGTTGATGTTAATAGCTATATACTTGCCTTTATGGGCTTCTGTCTGTATGGTGGCAGTCGTCCATCGTCCCTCCCGTCCATGCAGCGTCTTCGTGGCAGTCGTCACTGCCTCTGGGGGACTCCACGCTCCATTTCTGCCCCCAGGATGATGATGTCCAGGGTCCTGAAAGTAAAGATAATAAAGAGTTTAGTGTTTGAAAGAGTTGATGTTAATAGATATATACTTACCTTTATGGGCTTCTGTCGGTATGGTGGCAGTCGTCCATCGTCCCTCCTGTCCATGCAGCGTCTTCGTGGCAGTCGTCACTGCCTCTGGGGGACTTCACGGTCCATTTCTGCCCCCAGGATGATGATATCCAGGGTCCTGAGAGTAAAGATAATAAAGAGTTTAGTGTTGGAAAGAGTTGATGTTAATAGATATATACTTGCCTTCATGGGCTTCTGTCGGTATGGTGGCAGTCGTCCCTCGTCCCTCCCGTCCATGCAGCGTCTTCGTGGCAGTCGTCACTGCCTCTGGGGGACTTCACGGTCCATTTCTGCCCCCAGGATGATGATGTCCAGGGTCCTGAAAGTAAAGATAATAAAGAGTTTAGTGTTTGAAAGAGTTGATGTTAAAAGATATATACTTGCCTTTATGGGCTTCTGTCGGTATGGTGGCAGTCGTCCATCGTCCCTCCCGTCCATGCAGCGTCTTCGTGGCAGTCGTCACTGCCTCTGGGGGACTTCAGGGTCCATTTCTGCCCCCAGAATGATGATGTCCAGGGTCCTGAGAGTAAAGATAATAAAGAGTTTAGTGTTTGAAAGAGTTGATGTTAATAGATATATACTTGCCTTCATGGGCTTCTGTCAGTATGGTGGCAGTCGTCCATCGTCCCTCCCGTCCATGCAGCGTCTTCGTGGCAGTCGTCACTGCCTCTGGGGGACTTCACGGTCCTTTTCTGCCCCCAGGATGATGATGTCCAGGGTCCTGAAAGTAAAGATAATAAAGAGTTTAGTGTTTGAAAGAGTTGATGTTAATAGATATATACTTGCCTTTATGGGCTTCTGTCTGTATGGTGGCAGTCGTCCATCGTCCCTCCCGTCCATGCAGCGTCTTCGTGGCAGTCGTCACTGCCTCTGGGGGACTTCACGGTCCATTTCTGCCCCCAGGAGGATGTTATCCAGGGTCCTGAGAGTAAAGATAATAAAGAGTTTAGTGTTGGAAAGAGTTGATGTTAATAGATATATACTTGCCTTCATGGGCTTCTGTCGGTATGGTGGCAGTCGTCCCTCGTGCCTCCCGTCCATGCAGCGTCTTCGTGGCAGTCGTCACTGCCTCTAGGGGACTTCACGGTCCATTTCTGCCCCCAGGATGATGATGTCCAGGGTCCTGAAAGTAAAGATAATAAAGAGTTTAGTGTTTGAAAGAGTTGATGTTAATAGATATATACTTGCCTTTATGGGCTTCTGTCGGTATGGTGGCAGTCGTCCATCGTCCCTCCCGTCCATGCAGCGTCTTCGTGGCAGTCGTCACTGCCTCTGGGGGACTTCACGGTCCATTTCTGCCCCCAGGATGATGATGTCCAGGGTCCTGAGAGCAAAGATAATGAAGAGTTTAGTGTTTGAAAGAGTTGATGTTAATAGATATATACTTGCCTTCATGGGCTTCTGTCGGTATGGTGGCAGTCGTCCATCGTCCCTCCCGTCCATGCAGCGTCTTCGTGGCAGTCGTCACTGCCTCTGGGGGACTTCACGGTCCTTTTCTGCCCCCAGGATGATGATGTCCAGGGTCCTGAAAGTAAAGATAATAAAGAGTTTAGTGTTTGAAAGAGTTGATGTTAATAGATATATACTTGCCTTTATGGGCTTCTGTCTGTATGGTGGCAGTCGTCCATCGTCCCTCCCGTCCATGCAGCGTCTTCGTGGCAGTCGTCACTGCCTCTGGGGGACTTCACGGTCCATTTCTGCCCCCAGGAGGATGTTATCCAGGGTCCTGAGAGTAAAGATAATAAAGAGTTTAGTGTTGGAAAGAGTTGATGTTAATAGATATATACTTGCCTTCATGGGCTTCTGTCGGTATGGTGGCAGTCGTCCCTCGTGCCTCCCGTCCATGCAGCGTCTTCGTGGCAGTCGTCACTGCCTCTAGGGGACTTCACGGTCCATTTCTGCCCCCAGGATGATGATGTCCAGGGTCCTGAAAGTAAAGATAATAAAGAGTTTAGTGTTTGAAAGAGTTGATGTTAATAGATATATACTTGCCTTTATGGGCTTCTGTCGGTATGGTGGCAGTCGTCCATCGTCCCTCCCGTCCATGCAGCGTCTTCGTGGCAGTCGTCACTGCCTCTGGGGGACTTCACGGTCCATTTCTGCCCCCAGGATGATGATGTCCAGGGTCCTGAGAGCAAAGATAATGAAGAGTTTAGTGTTTGAAAGAGTTGATGTTAATAGATATATACTTGCCTTCATGGGCTTCTGTCGGTATGGTGGCAGTCGTCCATCGTCCCTCCCGTCCATGCAGCGTCTTCGTAGCAATCTTCACTGCCTCTGGGGGACTTCACGGTCCATTTCTGCTCCAGGATGATGATGTCCAGGGTCCTGAGAGTAAAGATAATAAAGATTTTAGTGTTTGAAAGAGTTGATGTTAATAGATATATACTTGCCTTTATGGGCTTCTGTCGGTATGGTGGCAGTCGTCCATCGTCCCTCCCGTCCATGCAGCGTCTTCGTGGCAGTCGTCACTGCCTCTGGGGGACTTCACGGTCCATTTCTGCCCCCAGGATGATGATGTCCAGGGTCCTGAGAGCAAAGATAATGAAGAGTTTAGTGTTTGAAAGAGTTGATGTGAATAGATGTATACTTGCCTTTATGGGCTTCTGTCGGTATGGTGGCAGTCGTCCATCGTCCCTCCCGTCCATGCAGCGTCTTCGTGGCAGTCGTCACTGCCTCTGGGGGACTTCACGGTCCATTTCTGCCCCCAGGATGATGATGTCCAGGATCCTGAGAGTAAAGATAATAAAGAGTTTAGTGTTTGAAAGAGTTGATGTTAATAGATATATACTTGCCTTTATGGGCCTCTGTCGGTATAGTGGCTGTCGCCCATCGTCCCTCCCGTCCATGCAATGTCCTCGTTTCAGTCGTCACTGCCTTTGGGTTACTACACGATCCATTTCTGCCCCCAGGATGATGATGTCCAGGGTCCTGAGAGCAAAGATAATGAAGAGTTTAGTGTTTGAAAGAGTTGATGTTAATAGATATATACTTGCCTTCATGGGCTTCTGTCGGTATGGTGGCAGTCGTCCATCGTCCCTCCCGTCCATGCAGCGTCTTCGTAGCAATCTTCACTGCCTCTGGGGGACTTCACGGTCCATTTCTGCTCCAGGATGATGATGTCCAGGGTCCTGAGAGTAAAGATAATAAAGATTTTAGTGTTTGAAAGAGTTGATGTTAATAGATATATACTTGCCTTTATGGGCTTCTGTCGGTATGGTGGCAGTCGTCCATCGTCCCTCCCGTCCATGCAGCGTCTTCGTGGCAGTCGTCACTGCCTCTGGGGGACTTCACGGTCCATTTCTGCCAACAGGATGATGATGTCCAGGGTCCTATGTGTAAAGATAATGAAAAGTTTAGTGTTTGAAAGAGTTGATGTTAATAGATATATACTTGCCTTTATGGGCTTCTGTCTGTATGGTGGCAGTCGTCCATCGTCCCTCCCGTCCATGCAGCGTCTTCGTGGCAGTCGTCACTGCCTCTGGGGGACTCCACGCTCCATTTCTGCCCCCAGGATGATGATGTCAAGGGTCCTGAGAGTAAAGATAATAAAGAGTTTAGTGTTTGAAAGAGTTGATGTTAATAGATATATATACTTGCCTTTATGGGCTTCTGTCGGTATGGTGGCAGTCGTCCATCGTCCCTCCCGTCCATGCAGCGTCTTCGTGATAGTCGTCAATGCCTCTGGGGGACTTCACGGTCCATTTCCGCCCCCAGGATGATGATGTCCAGGGTCCTGAGAGTAAAGATAATAAAGAGTTTAGTGTTTGAAAGAGTTGATGTTAATAGATATATATACTTGCCTTTATGGGCTTCTGTCGGTATGGTGGCAGTCGCCCATCGTCCCTCCAATCCATGCAGCGTCTTCGTGGCAGTCGTCACTGCCTCTGGGGGACTTCCCGCTCCATTTCTGCCCCCAGGATGATGATGTCCAGGGTCCTGAGTGTAAAGATAACAAAGAGTTTAGTGTTTGAAAGAGTTGATGTTAATAGATATATACTTGCCTTTATGGGCTTCTGTTGGTATGGTGGCAGTCGTCCATCGTCCCTCCCGTCCATGCAGCGTCTTCGTGGCAGTCGTCACTGCCTCTGGGGGACTTCACGGTCCATTTCTGCCAACAGGATGATGATGTCCAGGGTCCTATGTGTAAAGATAATGAAAAGTTTAGTGTTTGAAAGAGTTGATGTTAATAGATATATACTTGCCTTTATGGGCTTCTGTCTGTATGGTGGCAGTCGTCCATCGTCCCTCCCGTCCATGCAGCGTCTTCGTGGCAGTCGTCACTGCCTCTGGGGGACTTCACGGTCCATTTCTGCCAACAGGATGATGATGTCCAGGGTCCTATGTGTAAAGATAATGAAAAGTTTAGTGTTTGAAAGAGTTGATGTTAATAGATATATACTTGCCTTTATGGGCTTCTGTCTGTATGGTGGCAGTCGTCCATCGTCCCTCCCGTCCATGCAGCGTCTTCGTGGCAGTCGTCACTGCCTCTGGGGGACTCCACGCTCCATTTCTGCCCCCAGGATGATGATGTCAAGGGTCTTGAAAGTAAAGATAATAAAGAGTTTAGTGTTTGAAAGAGTTGATGTTAATAGATATATACTTGCCTTTATGGGCTTCTGTTGGTATGGTGGCAGTCGTCCATCGTCCCTCCCGTCCATGCAGCGTCTTCGTGGCAGTCGTCACTGCCTCTGGGGGACTTCACGGTCCATTTCTGCCAACAGGATGATGATGTCCAGGGTCCTATGTGTAAAGATAATGAAAAGTTTAGTGTTTGAAAGAGTTGATGTTAATAGATATATACTTGCCTTTATGGGCTTCTGTCTGTATGGTGGCAGTCGTCCATCGTCCCTCCCGTCCATGCAGCGTCTTCGTGGCAGTCGTCACTGCCTCTGGGGGACTTCACGGTCCATTTCTGCCAACAGGATGATGATGTCCAGGGTCCTATGTGTAAAGATAATGAAAAGTTTAGTGTTTGAAAGAGTTGATGTTAATAGATATATACTTGCCTTTATGGGCTTCTGTCTGTATGGTGGCAGTCGTCCATCGTCCCTCCCGTCCATGCAGCGTCTTCGTGGCAGTCGTCACTGCCTCTGGGGGACTCCACGCTCCATTTCTGCCCCCAGGATGATGATGTCAAGGGTCTTGAAAGTAAAGATAATAAAGAGTTTAGTGTTTGAAAGAGTTGATGTTAATAGATATATACTTGCCTTTATGGGCTTCTGTCGGTATGGTGGCAGTCGTCCATCGTGACTCCTGTCCATGCAGCGTCTTCGTGGCAGTCGTCACTGCCTCTGGGGGACTTCACGGTCCATTTCTGCCCCCAGGATGATGATATCCAGGGTCCTGAGAGTAAAGATAATAAAGAGTTTAGTGTTGGAAAGAGTTGATGTTAATAGATATATACTTGCCTTTATGGGCTTCTGTCGGTATGGTGGCAGTCGTCCATCGTGACTCCTGTCCATGCAGCGTCTTCGTGGCAGTCGTCACTGCCTCTGGGGGACTTCACGGTCCATTTCTGCCCCCAGGATGATGATGTCCAGGGTCCTGAGAGTAAAGATAATAAAGAGTTTAGTGTTTGAAAGAGTTGATGTTAATAGATATATACTTGCCTTTATGGGCTTCTGTTGGTATGGTGGCAGTCGTCCATCGTCCCTCCCGTCCATGCAGCGTCTTCGTGGCAGTCGTCACTGCCTCTGGGGGACTTCACGGTCCATTTCTGCCAACAGGATGATGATGTCCAGGGTCCTATGTGTAAAGATAATGAAAAGTTTAGTGTTTGAAAGAGTTGATGTTAATAGATATATACTTGCCTTTATGGGCTTCTGTCTGTATGGTGGCAGTCGTCCATCGTCCCTCCCGTCCATGCAGCGTCTTCGTGGCAGTCGTCACTGCCTCTGGGGGACTCCACGCTCCATTTCTGCCCCCAGGATGATGATGTCAAGGGTCTTGAAAGTAAAGATAATAAAGAGTTTAGTGTTTGAAAGAGTTGATGTTAATAGATATATACTTGCCTTTATGGGCTTCTGTCGGTATGGTGGCAGTCGTCCATCGTGACTCCTGTCCATGCAGCGTCTTCGTGGCAGTCGTCACTGCCTCTGGGGGACTTCACGGTCCATTTCTGCCCCCAGGATGATGATATCCAGGGTCCTGAGAGTAAAGATAATAAAGAGTTTAGTGTTGGAAAGAGTTGATGTTAATAGATATATACTTGCCTTCATGGGCTTCTGTCGGTATGGTGGCAGTCGTCCCTCGTCCCTCCCGTCCATGCAGCGTCTTCGTGGCAGTCGTCACTGCCTCTGGGGGACTTCACGGTCCATTTCTGCCCCCAGGATGATGATGTCCAGGGTCCTGAAAGTAAAGATAATAAAGAGTTTAGTGTTTGAAAGAGTTGATGTTAAAAGATATATACTTGCCTTTATGGGCTTCTGTCGGTATGGTGGCAGTCGTCCATCGTCCCTCCCGTCCATGCAGCGTCTTCGTGGCAGTCGTCACTGCCTCTGGGGGACTTCAGGGTCCATTTCTGCCCCCAGAATGATGATGTCCAGGGTCCTGAGAGTAAAGATAATAAAGAGTTTAGTGTTTGAAAGAGTTGATGTTAATAGATATATACTTGCCTTCATGGGCTTCTGTCGGTATGGTGGCAGTCGTCCATCGTCCCTCCCGTCCATGCAGCGTCTTCGTGGCAGTCGTCACTGCCTCTGGGGGACTTCACGGTCCTTTTCTGCCCCCAGGATGATGATGTCCAGGGTCCTGAAAGTAAAGATAATAAAGAGTTTAGTGTTTGAAAGAGTTGATGTTAAAAGATATATACTTGCCTTTATGGGCTTCTGTCGGTATGGTGGCAGTCGTCCATCGTCCCTCCCGTCCATGCAGCGTCTTCGTGGCAGTCGTCACTGCCTCTGGGGGACTTCACGGTCCATTTCTGCCCCCAGGATGATGATGTCCAGGGTCCTGAGAGTAAAGATAATAAAGAGTTTAGTGTTTGAAAAAGTTGATGTTAATAGATATATACTTGCCTTTATGGTCTTCTGTCTGTATGGTGGCAGTCGTCCATCGTCCCTCCCGTCCATGCAGCGTCTTCGTGGCAGTCGTCACTGCCTCTGGGGGACTTCACGCTCCATTTCTGCCCCCAGGATGATGATGTCAAGGGTCCTGAAAGTAAAGATAATAAAGAGTTTAGTGTTTGAAAGAGTTGATGTTAATAGATATATACTTGCCTTTATGGGCTTCTGTCGGTATGGTGGCAGTCGTCCATCGTCCCTCCTGTCCATGCAGCGTCTTCGTGGCAGTCGTCACTGCCTCTGGGGGACTTCACGGTCCATTTCTGCCCCCAGGATGATGATATCCAGGGTCCTGAGAGTAAAGATAATAAAGAGTTTAGTGTTTGAAAGAGTTGATGTTAATAGATATATACTTGCCTTTATGGGCTTCTGTCGGTATGGTGGCAGTCGTCCCTCGTCCCTCCCGTCCATGCAGCGTCTTCGTGGCAGTCGTCACTGCCTCTAGGGGACTTCACGGTCCATTTCTGCCCCCAGGATGATGATGTCCAGGGTCCTGAAAGTAAAGATAATAAAGAGTTTAGTGTTTGAAAGAGTTGATGTTAATAGATATATACTTGCCTTTATGGGCTTCTGTCGGTATGGTGGCAGTCGTCCATCGTCCCTCCCGTCCATGCAGCGTCTTCGTGGCAGTCGTCACTGCCTCTGGGGGACTTCACGGTCCATTTCTGCCCCCAGAATGATGATGTCCAGGGTCCTGAGAGTAAAGATAATAAAGAGTTTAGTGTTTGAAAGAGTTGATGTTAATAGATATATACTTGCCTTTATGGGCTTCTGTCTGTATGGTGGCAGTCGTCCATCGTCCCTCCCGTTCATGCAGCGTCTTCGTGGCAGTCGTCACTGCCTCTGGGGGACTTCACGCTCCATTTCTGCCCCCAGGAGGATGATGTCAAGGGTCCTGAAAGTAAAGATAATAAAGAGTTTAGTGTTTGAAAGAGTTGATGTTAATAGATATATATACTTGCCTTTATGGGCTTCTGTCGGTATGGTGGCAGTCGTCCATCGTCCCTCCTGTCCATGCAGCGTCTTCGTGGCAGTCGTCACTGCCTCTGGGGGACTTCACGGTCCATTTCTGCCCCCAGGATGATGATATCCAGGGTCCTGAGAGTAAAGATAATAAAGAGTTTAGTGTTTGAAAGAGTTGATGTTAATAGATATATACTTGCCTTTATGGGCTTCTGTCGGTATGGTGGCAGTCGTCCATCGTCCCTCCCGTCCATGCAGCGTCTTCGTGGCAGTCGTCACTGCCTCTGGGGGACTTCACGGTCCATTTCTGCCCCCAGAATGATGATGTCCAGGGTCCTGAGAGTAAAGATAATAAAGAGTTTAGTGTTTGAAAGAGTTGATGTTAATAGATATATACTTGCCTTTATGGGCTTCTGTCGGTATGGTGGCAGTCGTCCATCGTCCCTCCCGTCCATGCAGCGTCTTCATGGCAGTCGTCACTGCCTCTGGGGGACTTCACGGTCCATATCTGTCCCCAGGATGATGATATCCAGGGTCCTGAAAGTAAAGATAATAAAGAGTTTAGTGTTTGAAAGAGTTGATGTTAATAGATATATACTTGCCTTTATGGGCTTCTGTCTGTATGGTGGCAGTCGTCCATCGTCCCTCCCGTTCATGCAGCGTCTTCGTGGCAGTCGTCACTGCCTCTGGGGGACTTCACGCTCCATTTCTGCCCCCAGGAGGATGATGTCAAGGGTCCTGAAAGTAAAGATAATAAAGAGTTTAGTGTTGGAAAGAGTTGATGTTAATAGATATATACTTGCCTTCATGGGCTTCTGTCGGTATGGTGGCAGTCGTCCCTCGTCCCTCCCGTCCATGCAGCGTCTTCGTGGCAGTCGTCACTGCCTCTAGGGGACTTCACGGTCCATTTCTGCCCCCAGGATGATGATGTCCAGGGTCCTGAAAGTAAAGATAATAAAGAGTTTAGTGTTTGAAAGAGTTGATGTTAATAGATATATACTTGCCTTTATGGCCTTCTGTCGGTATGGTGGCAGTCGTCCATCGTCCCTCCCGTCCATGCAGCGTCTTCGTGGCAGTCGTCACTGCCTCTGGGGGACTTCACGGTCCATTTCTGCCCCCAGGATGATGATGTCCAGGGTCCTGAGAGTAAAGATAATAAAGAGTTTAGTGTTGGAAAGAGTTGATGTTAATAGATATATACTTGCCTTTATGGGCTTCTGTCGGTATGGTGGCAGTCGTCCATCGTCCCTCCCGTCCATGCAGCGTCTTCGTGGCAGTCGTCACTGCCTCTGGGGGACTTCACGGTCCATTTCTGCCCCCAGGATGATGAAGTCAAGGGTCCTGAAAGTAAAGATAATAAAGAGTTTAGTGTTTGAAAGAGTTGATGTTAATAGATATATACTTGACTTTATGGGCTTCTGTCGGTATGGTGGCAGTCGTCCATCGTCCCTCCCGTCCATGCAGCGTCTTCGTGGCAGTCGTCACTGCCTCTGGGGGACTTCACGCTCCATTTCTGCCCCCAGGATGATGATGTCCAGGGTCCTGAGAGTAAAGATAATAAAGAGTTTAGTGTTTGAAAGAGTTGATGTTAATAGATATATACTTGCCCTTATGGGCTTCTGTCGGTATGGTGGCAGTCGTCCCTCGTCCCTCCCGTCCATGCAGCGTCTTCGTGGCAGTCGTCACTGCCTCTGGGGGACTTCACGCTCCATTTCTGCCCCCAGGATGATGATGTCCAGGGTCCTGAAAGTAAAGATAATAAAGAGTTTAGTGTTTGAAAGAGTTGATGTTAATAGATATATACTTGCCTTCATGGGCTTCTGTCGGTATGGTGGCAGTCGTCCATCGTCCCTCCTGTCCATGCAGCGTCTTCGTGGCAGTCGTCACTGCCTCTGGGGGACTTCACGGTCCATTTCTGCCCCCAGGATGATGATATCCAGGGTCCTGAGAGTAAAGATAATAAAGAGTTTAGTGTTGGAAAGAGTTGATGTTAATAGATATATACTTGCCTTCATGGGCTTCTGTCGGTATGGTGGCAGTCGTCCCTCGTGCCTCCCGTCCATGCAGCGTCTTCGTGGCAGTCGTCACTGCCTCTAGGGGACTTCACGGTCCATTTCTGCCCCCAGGATGATGATGTCCAGGGTCCTGAAAGTAAAGATAATAAAGAGTTTAGTGTTTGAAAGAGTTGATGTTAATAGATATATACTTGCCTTCATGGGCTTCTGTCGGTATGGTGGCAGTCGTCCATCGTCCCTCCCGTCCATGCAGCGTCTTCGTGGCAGTCGTCACTGCCTCTGGGGGACTTCACGGTCCATTTCTGCCCCCAGGATGATGATGTCCAGGGTCCTGAAAGTAAAGATAATAAAGAGTTTAGTGTTTGAAAGAGTTGATGTTAATAGATATATACTTGCCTTTATGGCCTTCTGTCGGTATGGTGGCAGTCGTCCATCGTCCCTCCCGTCCATGCAGCGTCTTCGTGGCAGTCGTCACTGCCTCTGGGGGACTTCACGGTCCATTTCTGCCCCCAGGATGATGATGTCCAGGGTCCTGAGAGTAAAGATAATAAAGAGTTTAGTGTTGGAAAGAGTTGATGTTAATAGATATATACTTGCCTTTATGGGCTTCTGTCGGTATGGTGGCAGTCGTCCATCGTCCCTCCCGTCCATGCAGCGTCTTCGTGGCAGTCGTCACTGCCTCTGGGGGACTTCACGGTCCATTTCTGCCCCCAGGATGATGAAGTCAAGGGTCCTGAAAGTAAAGATAATAAAGAGTTTAGTGTTTGAAAGAGTTGATGTTAATAGATATATACTTGACTTTATGGGCTTCTGTCGGTATGGTGGCAGTCGTCCATCGTCCCTCCCGTCCATGCAGCGTCTTCGTGGCAGTCGTCACTGCCTCTGGGGGACTTCACGCTCCATTTCTGCCCCCAGGATGATGATGTCCAGGGTCCTGAGAGTAAAGATAATAAAGAGTTTAGTGTTTGAAAGAGTTGATGTTAATAGATATATACTTGCCCTTATGGGCTTCTGTCGGTATGGTGGCAGTCGTCCCTCGTCCCTCCCGTCCATGCAGCGTCTTCGTGGCAGTCGTCACTGCCTCTGGGGGACTTCACGCTCCATTTCTGCCCCCAGGATGATGATGTCCAGGGTCCTGAAAGTAAAGATAATAAAGAGTTTAGTGTTTGAAAGAGTTGATGTTAATAGATATATACTTGCCTTCATGGGCTTCTGTCGGTATGGTGGCAGTCGTCCATCGTCCCTCCTGTCCATGCAGCGTCTTCGTGGCAGTCGTCACTGCCTCTGGGGGACTTCACGGTCCATTTCTGCCCCCAGGATGATGATATCCAGGGTCCTGAGAGTAAAGATAATAAAGAGTTTAGTGTTGGAAAGAGTTGATGTTAATAGATATATACTTGCCTTCATGGGCTTCTGTCGGTATGGTGGCAGTCGTCCCTCGTGCCTCCCGTCCATGCAGCGTCTTCGTGGCAGTCGTCACTGCCTCTAGGGGACTTCACGGTCCATTTCTGCCCCCAGGATGATGATGTCCAGGGTCCTGAAAGTAAAGATAATAAAGAGTTTAGTGTTTGAAAGAGTTGATGTTAATAGATATATACTTGCCTTCATGGGCTTCTGTCGGTATGGTGGCAGTCGTCCATCGTCCCTCCCGTCCATGCAGCGTCTTCGTGGCAGTCGTCACTGCCTCTGGGGGACTTCACGGTCCATTTCTGCCCCCAGGATGATGATGTCCAGGGTCCTGAGAGTAAAGATAATAAAGAGTTTAGTGTTTGAAAGAGTTGATGTTAATAGATATATACTTGCCTTTATGGGCTTCTGTTGGTATGGTGGCAGTCGTCCATCGTCCCTCCCGTCCATGCAGCGTCTTCGTGGCAGTCGTCACTGCCTCTGGGGGACTTCACGCTCCATTTCTGCCAGCAGGATGATGATGTCCAGGGTCCTATGTGTAAAGATAATGAAAAGTTTAGTGTTTGAAAGAGTTGATGTTAATAGATATATACTTGCCTTTATGGGCCTATGTCGGTATGGTAGCTGTCGCCCATCGTCCCTCCCGTCCATGCAGTGTCCTCGTTTCAGTTGTCACTGCCATTGGGTTACTACACGATTCATTTCTGCCCCCAGGATGATGATGTCCAGGGTCCTGAGAGCAAAGATAATGAAGAGTTTAGTGTTTGAAAGAGTTGATGTTAATAGATGTATACCTGCCTTCATGGGCTTCTGTCGGTATGGTGGCTGTCGCTCATCGTCCCTCCCGTCCATGCAGCGTCTTCGTGGCAGTCGTCACTGCCTCTGGGGGACTTCACGGTCCATTTCTGCCCCCAGGATGATGATGTCAAGGGTCCTGAAAGTAAAGATAATAAAGAGTTTAGTGTTTGAAAGAGTTGATGTTAATAGATATATACTTGCCTTTATGGGCTTCTGTCGGTATGGTGGCAGTCGTCCATCGTCCCTCCTGTCCATGCAGCGTCTTCATGGCAGTCGTCACTGCCTCTGGGTGACTTCACGCTCCATTTCTGCCCCCAGGATGATGATGTCCAGGGTCCTAAGTGTAAATATAATGAAAAGTTTAGTGTTTGAAAGAGTTGATGTTAATAGATATATACTTGCCTTTATGGGCCTCTGTCGGTATAGTGGCAGTCGTCCATCGTCCCTCCCGTCCATGCAGCGTCTCCGTAGCAATCTTCACTGCCTCTGGGGGACTTCACGGTCCATTTCTGCCCCCAGGATGATGATGTCCAGGGTCCTGAGAGTAAAGATAATAAAGAGTTTAGTGTTTGAAAGAGTTGATGTTAACAGATATATACTTGCCTTTATGGGCTTCTGTCGGTATGGTGGCAGTCGTCCATCGTCCCTCCCGTCCATGCAGCGTCTTCGTGGCAGTCGTCACTGCCTCTGGGGGACTTCACGCTCCATTTCTGCCCCCAGGATGATGATGTCAAGGGTCCTGAGAGTAAAGATAATAAAGAGTTTAGTGTTTGAAAGAGTTGATGTTAACAGATATATACTTGCCTTTATGGGCTTCTGTCGGTATGGTGGCAGTCGTCCCTCGTCCCTCCCGTCCATGCAGCGTCTTCGTGGCAGTCGTCACTGCCTCTGGGGGACTTCACGCTCCATTTCTGCCCCCAGGATGATGATGTCCAGGGTCCTGAGAGTAAAGATAATAAAGAGTTTAGTGTTTGAAAGAGTTGATGTTAACAGATATATACTTGCCTTTATGGGCTTCTGTCGGTATGGTGGCAGTCGTCCCTCGTCCCTCCCGTCCATGCAGCGTCTTCGTGGCAGTCGTCACTGCCTCTGGGGGACTTCACGCTCCATTTCTGCCCCCAGGATGATGATGTCCAGGGTCCTGAGAGTAAAGATAATAAAGAGTTTAGTGTTTGAAAGAGTTGATGTTAACAGATATATACTTGCCTTTATGGGCTTCTGTCGGTATGGTGGCAGTCGTCCCTCGTCCCTACCGTCCATGCAGCGTCTTCGTGGCAGTCGTCACTGCCTCTGGGGGACTTCACGCTCCATTTCTGCCCCCAGGATGATGATGTCCAGGGTCCTAAGTGTAAAGATAATGAAAAGTTTAGTGTTTGAAAGAGTTGATGTTAATAGATATGTACTTGCCTTTATGGGCCTATGTCGGTATGGTGGCTGTCGCCCATCGTCCCTCCCGTCCATGCAGTGTCCTCGTTTCAGTTGTCACTGCTATTGGGTTACCACACGATTCATCTCTGCCCCCAGGATGATGATGTCCAGGGTCCTGAGAGCAAAGATAATGAAGAGTTTAGTGTTTGAAAGAGTTGATGTTAATAGATGTATACCTGCCTTCATGGGCTTCTGTCGGTATGGTGGCTGTCGCTCATCGTCCCTCCCGTCCATGCAATGTCCTCGTTTCAGTCGTCACTGCCTTTGGGGGACTTCACGGTCCATTTCTGCCCCCAGGATGATGATGTCCAGGATCCTGAGAGTAAAGATAATAAAGAGTTTAGTGTTTGAAAGAGTTGATGTTAATAGATATATACTTGCCTTTATGGGCCTCTGTCGGTATAGTGGCTGTCGCCCATCGTCCCTCCCGTCCATGCAGTGTCCTCGTTTCAGTTGTCACTGCCTTTGGGTTACTACACGATCCATTTCTGCCCCCAGGATGATGATGTCCAGGGTCCTGAGAGCAAAGATAATGAAGAGTTTAGTGTTTGAAAGAGTTGATGTTAATAGATATATACTTCCCTTCATGGGCTTCTGTCGGTATGGTGGCAGTCGTCCATCGTCCCTCCCGTCCATGCAGCGTCTTCGTGGCAGTCGTCACTGCCTCTGGGGGACTTCACGGTCCATTTCTGCTCCAGGATGATGATGTCCAGGGTCCTGAGAGTAAAGATAATAAAGATTTTAGTGTTTGAAAGAGTTGATGTTAATAGATATATACTTGCCTTTATGGGCTTCTGTCGGTATGGTGGCAGTCGTCCATCGTCCCTCCCGTCCATGCAGCGTCTTCGTGGCAGTCGTCACTGCCTCTGGGGAACTTCCCGGTCCATTTCTGCCCCCAGGATGATGATGTCAAGGGTCCTGAAAGTAAAGATAATAAAGAGTTTAGTGTTTGAAAGAGTTGATGTTAATAGATATATACTTGCCTTTATGGGCTTCTGTCGGTATGGTGGCAGTCGTACATCGTCCCTCCCGTCCATGCAGCGTCTTCGTGGCAGTCGTCACTGCCTCTGGGGGACTTCACGGTCCATTTCTGCCCCCAGGATGATGATGTCCAGGGTCCTGAGAGTAAAGATAATAAAGAGTTTAGTGTTTGAAAGAGTTGATGTTAATAGATATATACTTCCCTTTATGGGCTTCTGTTGGTATGGTGGCAGTCGTCCATCGTCCCTCCCGTCCATGCAGCGTCTTCGTGGCAGTCGTCACTGCCTCTGGGGGACTTCACGGTCCATTTCTGCCCCCAGGATGATGATGTCCAGGGTCCTAAGTGTAAAGATAATGAAAAGTTTAGTGTTTGAAAGAGTTGATGTTAATAGATATATACTTGCCTTTATGGGCCTATGTCGGTATGGTGGCTGTCGCCCATCGTCCCTCCCGTCCATGCAGTGTCCTCGTTTCAGTTGTCACTGCCATTGGGTTACTACACGATTCATTTCTGCCCCCAGGATGATGATGTCCAGGGTCCTGAGAGCAAAGATAATGAAGAGTTTAGTGTTTGAAAGAGTTGATGTTAATAGATGTATACTTGCCTTCATGGGCTTCTGTCGGTATGGTGGCTGTCGCTCATCGTCCCTCCCGTCCATGCAATGTCCTCGTTTCAGTCGTCACTGCCTTTGGGGGACTTCACGGTCCATTTCTGCCCCCAGGATGATGATGTCCAGGATCCTGAGAGTAAAGATAATAAAGAGTTTAGTGTTTGAAAGAGTTGATGTTAATAGATATATACTTGCCTTTATGGGCCTCTGTCGGTATAGTGGCTGTCGCCCATCGTCCCTCCCGTCCATGCAATGTCCTCGTTTCAGTCGTCACTGCCTTTGGGTTACTACACGATCCATTTCTGCCGCCAGGATGATGATGTCCAGGGTCCTGAGAGCAAAGATAATGAAGAGTTTAGTGTTTGAAAGAGTTGATGTTAATAGATATATACTTGCCTTCATGGGCTTCTGTCGGTATGGTGGCAGTCGTCCATCGTCCCTCCCGTCCATGCAGCGTCTTCGTAGCAATCTTCACTGCCTCTGGGGGACTTCACGGTCCATTTCTGCCCCCAGGATGATGATGTCCAGGGTCCTGAGAGTAAAGATAATAAAGATTTTAGTGTTTGAAAGAGTTGATGTTAATAGATATATACTTGCCTTTATGGGCTTCTGTCGGTATGGTGGCAGTCGTCCATCGTCCCTCCCGTCCATGCAGCGTCTTCGTGGCAGTCGTCACTGCCTCTGGGGGACTTCACGGTCCATTTCTGCCCCCAGGATGATGATGTCCAGGGTCCTGAAAGTAAAGATAATAAAGAGTTTAGTGTTTGAAAGAGTTGATGTTAGTAGATATATACTTGCCTTTATGGGCTTCTGTTGGTATGGTGGCAGTCGTCCATCGTCCCTCCCGTCCATGCAGCGTCTTCGTGGCAGTCGTCACTGCCTCTGGGGGACTTCACGGTCCATTTCTGCCCCCAGGATGATGATGTCCAGGGTCCTAAGTGTAAAGATAATGAAAAGTTTAGTGTTTGAAAGAGTTGATGTTAATAGATATATACTTGCCTTTATGGGCCTATGTCGGTATGGTGGCTGTCGCCCATCGTCCCTCCCGTCCATGCAGTGTCCTCGTTTCAGTTGTCACTGCCATTGGGTTACTACACGATTCATTTCTGCCCCCAGGATGATGATGTCCAGGGTCCTGAAAGTAAAGATAATAAAGAGTTTAGTGTTTGAAAGAGTTGATGTTAGTAGATATATACTTGCCTTTATGGGCTTCTGTTGGTATGGTGGCAGTCGTCCATCGTCCCTCCCGTCCATGCAGCGTCTTCGTGGCAGTCGTCACTGCCTCTGGGGGACTTCACGGTCCATTTCTGCCAACAGGATGATGATGTCCAGGGTCCTATGTGTAAAGATAATGAAAAGTTTAGTGTTTGAAAGAGTTGATGTTAATAGATATATACTTGCCTTTATGGGCTTCTGTCTGTATGGTGGCAGTCGTCCATCGTCCCTCCCGTCCATGCAGCGTCTTCGTGGCAGTCGTCACTGCCTCTGGGGGACTTCACGGTCCATTTCTGCCAACAGGATGATGATGTCCAGGGTCCTATGTGTAAAGATAATGAAAAGTTTAGTGTTTGAAAGAGTTGATGTTAATAGATATATACTTGCCTTTATGGGCTTCTGTCTGTATGGTGGCAGTCGTCCATCGTCCCTCCCGTCCATGCAGCGTCTTCGTGGCAGTCGTCACTGCCTCTGGGGGACTCCACGCTCCATTTCTGCCCCCAGGATGATGATGTCAAGGGTCTTGAAAGTAAAGATAATAAAGAGTTTAGTGTTTGAAAGAGTTGATGTTAATAGATATATACTTGCCTTTATGGGCTTCTGTCGGTATGGTGGCAGTCGTCCATCGTGACTCCTGTCCATGCAGCGTCTTCGTGGCAGTCGTCACTGCCTCTGGGGGACTTCACGGTCCATTTCTGCCCCCAGGATGATGATATCCAGGGTCCTGAGAGTAAAGATAATAAAGAGTTTAGTGTTGGAAAGAGTTGATGTTAATAGATATATACTTGCCTTCATGGGCTTCTGTCGGTATGGTGGCAGTCGTCCCTCGTCCCTCCCGTCCATGCAGCGTCTTCGTGGCAGTCGTCACTGCCTCTGGGGGACTTCACGGTCCATTTCTGCCCCCAGGATGATGATGTCCAGGGTCCTGAAAGTAAAGATAATAAAGAGTTTAGTGTTTGAAAGAGTTGATGTTAAAAGATATATACTTGCCTTTATGGGCTTCTGTCGGTATGGTGGCAGTCGTCCATCGTCCCTCCCGTCCATGCAGCGTCTTCGTGGCAGTCGTCACTGCCTCTGGGGGACTTCAGGGTCCATTTCTGCCCCCAGAATGATGATGTCCAGGGTCCTGAGAGTAAAGATAATAAAGAGTTTAGTGTTTGAAAGAGTTGATGTTAATAGATATATACTTGCCTTCATGGGCTTCTGTCGGTATGGTGGCAGTCGTCCATCGTCCCTCCCGTCCATGCAGCGTCTTCGTGGCAGTCGTCACTGCCTCTGGGGGACTTCACGGTCCTTTTCTGCCCCCAGGATGATGATGTCCAGGGTCCTGAAAGTAAAGATAATAAAGAGTTTAGTGTTTGAAAGAGTTGATGTTAAAAGATATATACTTGCCTTTATGGGCTTCTGTCGGTATGGTGGCAGTCGTCCATCGTCCCTCCCGTCCATGCAGCGTCTTCGTGGCAGTCGTCACTGCCTCTGGGGGACTTCACGGTCCATTTCTGCCCCCAGGATGATGATGTCCAGGGTCCTGAGAGTAAAGATAATAAAGAGTTTAGTGTTTGAAAAAGTTGATGTTAATAGATATATACTTGCCTTTATGGTCTTCTGTCTGTATGGTGGCAGTCGTCCATCGTCCCTCCCGTCCATGCAGCGTCTTCGTGGCAGTCGTCACTGCCTCTGGGGGACTTCACGCTCCATTTCTGCCCCCAGGATGATGATGTCAAGGGTCCTGAAAGTAAAGATAATAAAGAGTTTAGTGTTTGAAAGAGTTGATGTTAATAGATATATACTTGCCTTTATGGGCTTCTGTCGGTATGGTGGCAGTCGTCCATCGTCCCTCCTGTCCATGCAGCGTCTTCGTGGCAGTCGTCACTGCCTCTGGGGGACTTCACGGTCCATTTCTGCCCCCAGGATGATGATATCCAGGGTCCTGAGAGTAAAGATAATAAAGAGTTTAGTGTTTGAAAGAGTTGATGTTAATAGATATATACTTGCCTTTATGGGCTTCTGTCGGTATGGTGGCAGTCGTCCCTCGTCCCTCCCGTCCATGCAGCGTCTTCGTGGCAGTCGTCACTGCCTCTAGGGGACTTCACGGTCCATTTCTGCCCCCAGGATGATGATGTCCAGGGTCCTGAAAGTAAAGATAATAAAGAGTTTAGTGTTTGAAAGAGTTGATGTTAATAGATATATACTTGCCTTTATGGGCTTCTGTCGGTATGGTGGCAGTCGTCCATCGTCCCTCCCGTCCATGCAGCGTCTTCGTGGCAGTCGTCACTGCCTCTGGGGGACTTCACGGTCCATTTCTGCCCCCAGAATGATGATGTCCAGGGTCCTGAGAGTAAAGATAATAAAGAGTTTAGTGTTTGAAAGAGTTGATGTTAATAGATATATACTTGCCTTTATGGGCTTCTGTCTGTATGGTGGCAGTCGTCCATCGTCCCTCCCGTTCATGCAGCGTCTTCGTGGCAGTCGTCACTGCCTCTGGGGGACTTCACGCTCCATTTCTGCCCCCAGGAGGATGATGTCAAGGGTCCTGAAAGTAAAGATAATAAAGAGTTTAGTGTTTGAAAGAGTTGATGTTAATAGATATATATACTTGCCTTTATGGGCTTCTGTCGGTATGGTGGCAGTCGTCCATCGTCCCTCCTGTCCATGCAGCGTCTTCGTGGCAGTCGTCACTGCCTCTGGGGGACTTCACGGTCCATTTCTGCCCCCAGGATGATGATATCCAGGGTCCTGAGAGTAAAGATAATAAAGAATTTAGTGTTTGAAAGAGTTGATGTTAATAGATATATACTTGCCTTTATGGGCTTCTGTCGGTATGGTGGCAGTCGTCCATCGTCCCTCCCGTCCATGCAGCGTCTTCGTGGCAGTCGTCACTGCCTCTGGGGGACTTCACGGTCCATTTCTGCCCCCAGAATGATGATGTCCAGGGTCCTGAGAGTAAAGATAATAAAGAGTTTAGTGTTTGAAAGAGTTGATGTTAATAGATATATACTTGCCTTTATGGGCTTCTGTCGGTATGGTGGCAGTCGTCCATCGTCCCTCCCGTCCATGCAGCGTCTTCATGGCAGTCGTCACTGCCTCTGGGGGACTTCACGGTCCATATCTGTCCCCAGGATGATGATATCCAGGGTCCTGAAAGTAAAGATAATAAAGAGTTTAGTGTTTGAAAGAGTTGATGTTAATAGATATATACTTGCCTTTATGGGCTTCTGTCTGTATGGTGGCAGTCGTCCATCGTCCCTCCCGTTCATGCAGCGTCTTCGTGGCAGTCGTCACTGCCTCTGGGGGACTTCACGCTCCATTTCTGCCCCCAGGAGGATGATGTCAAGGGTCCTGAAAGTAAAGATAATAAAGAGTTTAGTGTTGGAAAGAGTTGATGTTAATAGATATATACTTGCCTTCATGGGCTTCTGTCGGTATGGTGGCAGTCGTCCCTCGTCCCTCCCGTCCATGCAGCGTCTTCGTGGCAGTCGTCACTGCCTCTAGGGGACTTCACGGTCCATTTCTGCCCCCAGGATGATGATGTCCAGGGTCCTGAAAGTAAAGATAATAAAGAGTTTAGTGTTTGAAAGAGTTGATGTTAATAGATATATACTTGCCTTTATGGCCTTCTGTCGGTATGGTGGCAGTCGTCCATCGTCCCTCCCGTCCATGCAGCGTCTTCGTGGCAGTCGTCACTGCCTCTGGGGGACTTCACGGTCCATTTCTGCCCCCAGGATGATGATGTCCAGGGTCCTGAGAGTAAAGATAATAAAGAGTTTAGTGTTGGAAAGAGTTGATGTTAATAGATATATACTTGCCTTTATGGGCTTCTGTCGGTATGGTGGCAGTCGTCCATCGTCCCTCCCGTCCATGCAGCGTCTTCGTGGCAGTCGTCACTGCCTCTGGGGGACTTCACGGTCCATTTCTGCCCCCAGGATGATGAAGTCAAGGGTCCTGAAAGTAAAGATAATAAAGAGTTTAGTGTTTGAAAGAGTTGATGTTAATAGATATATACTTGACTTTATGGGCTTCTGTCGGTATGGTGGCAGTCGTCCATCGTCCCTCCCGTCCATGCAGCGTCTTCGTGGCAGTCGTCACTGCCTCTGGGGGACTTCACGCTCCATTTCTGCCCCCAGGATGATGATGTCCAGGGTCCTGAGAGTAAAGATAATAAAGAGTTTAGTGTTTGAAAGAGTTGATGTTAATAGATATATACTTGCCTTTATGGGCTTCTGTCGGTATGGTGGCAGTCGTCCCTCGTCCCTCCCGTCCATGCAGCGTCTTCGTGGCAGTCGTCACTGCCTCTGGGGGACTTCACGCTCCATTTCTGCCCCCAGGATGATGATGTCCAGGGTCCTGAAAGTAAAGATAATAAAGAGTTTAGTGTTTGAAAGAGTTGATGTTAATAGATATATACTTGCCTTCATGGGCTTCTGTCGGTATGGTGGCAGTCGTCCATCGTCCCTCCTGTCCATGCAGCGTCTTCGTGGCAGTCGTCACTGCCTCTGGGGGACTTCACGGTCCATTTCTGCCCCCAGGATGATGATATCCAGGGTCCTGAGAGTAAAGATAATAAAGAGTTTAGTGTTGGAAAGAGTTGATGTTAATAGATATATACTTGCCTTCATGGGCTTCTGTCGGTATGGTGGCAGTCGTCCCTCGTGCCTCCCGTCCATGCAGCGTCTTCGTGGCAGTCGTCACTGCCTCTAGGGGACTTCACGGTCCATTTCTGCCCCCAGGATGATGATGTCCAGGGTCCTGAAAGTAAAGATAATAAAGAGTTTAGTGTTTGAAAGAGTTGATGTTAATAGATATATACTTGCCTTCATGGGCTTCTGTCGGTATGGTGGCAGTCGTCCATCGTCCCTCCCGTCCATGCAGCGTCTTCGTGGCAGTCGTCACTGCCTCTGGGGGACTTCACGGTCCATTTCTGCCCCCAGGATGATGATGTCCAGGGTCCTGAGAGTAAAGATAATAAAGAGTTTAGTGTTTGAAAGAGTTGATGTTAATAGATATATACTTGCCTTTATGGGCTTCTGTTGGTATGGTGGCAGTCGTCCATCGTCCCTCCCGTCCATGCAGCGTCTTCGTGGCAGTCGTCACTGCCTCTGGGGGACTTCACGCTCCATTTCTGCCAGCAGGATGATGATGTCCAGGGTCCTATGTGTAAAGATAATGAAAAGTTTAGTGTTTGAAAGAGTTGATGTTAATAGATATATACTTGCCTTTATGGGCCTATGTCGGTATGGTAGCTGTCGCCCATCGTCCCTCCCGTCCATGCAGTGTCCTCGTTTCAGTTGTCACTGCCATTGGGTTACTACACGATTCATTTCTGCCCCCAGGATGATGATGTCCAGGGTCCTGAGAGCAAAGATAATGAAGAGTTTAGTGTTTGAAAGAGTTGATGTTAATAGATGTATACCTGCCTTCATGGGCTTCTGTCGGTATGGTGGCTGTCGCTCATCGTCCCTCCCGTCCATGCAGCGTCTTCGTGGCAGTCGTCACTGCCTCTGGGGGACTTCACGGTCCATTTCTGCCCCCAGGATGATGATGTCAAGGGTCCTGAAAGTAAAGATAATAAAGAGTTTAGTGTTTGAAAGAGTTGATGTTAATAGATATATACTTGCCTTTATGGGCTTCTGTCGGTATGGTGGCAGTCGTCCATCGTCCCTCCTGTCCATGCAGCGTCTTCATGGCAGTCGTCACTGCCTCTGGGTGACTTCACGCTCCATTTCTGCCCCCAGGATGATGATGTCCAGGGTCCTAAGTGTAAATATAATGAAAAGTTTAGTGTTTGAAAGAGTTGATGTTAATAGATATATACTTGCCTTTATGGGCCTCTGTCGGTATAGTGGCAGTCGTCCATCGTCCCTCCCGTCCATGCAGCGTCTCCGTAGCAATCTTCACTGCCTCTGGGGGACTTCACGGTCCATTTCTGCCCCCAGGATGATGATGTCCAGGGTCCTGAGAGTAAAGATAATAAAGAGTTTAGTGTTTGAAAGAGTTGATGTTAACAGATATATACTTGCCTTTATGGGCTTCTGTCGGTATGGTGGCAGTCGTCCATCGTCCCTCCCGTCCATGCAGCGTCTTCGTGGCAGTCGTCACTGCCTCTGGGGGACTTCACGCTCCATTTCTGCCCCCAGGATGATGATGTCAAGGGTCCTGAGAGTAAAGATAATAAAGAGTTTAGTGTTTGAAAGAGTTGATGTTAACAGATATATACTTGCCTTTATGGGCTTCTGTCGGTATGGTGGCAGTCGTCCCTCGTCCCTCCCGTCCATGCAGCGTCTTCGTGGCAGTCGTCACTGCCTCTGGGGGACTTCACGCTCCATTTCTGCCCCCAGGATGATGATGTCCAGGGTCCTGAGAGTAAAGATAATAAAGAGTTTAGTGTTTGAAAGAGTTGATGTTAACAGATATATACTTGCCTTTATGGGCTTCTGTCGGTATGGTGGCAGTCGTCCCTCGTCCCTCCCGTCCATGCAGCGTCTTCGTGGCAGTCGTCACTGCCTCTGGGGGACTTCACGCTCCATTTCTGCCCCCAGGATGATGATGTCCAGGGTCCTGAGAGTAAAGATAATAAAGAGTTTAGTGTTTGAAAGAGTTGATGTTAACAGATATATACTTGCCTTTATGGGCTTCTGTCGGTATGGTGGCAGTCGTCCCTCGTCCCTACCGTCCATGCAGCGTCTTCGTGGCAGTCGTCACTGCCTCTGGGGGACTTCACGCTCCATTTCTGCCCCCAGGATGATGATGTCCAGGGTCCTAAGTGTAAAGATAATGAAAAGTTTAGTGTTTGAAAGAGTTGATGTTAATAGATATGTACTTGCCTTTATGGGCCTATGTCGGTATGGTGGCTGTCGCCCATCGTCCCTCCCGTCCATGCAGTGTCCTCGTTTCAGTTGTCACTGCTATTGGGTTACCACACGATTCATCTCTGCCCCCAGGATGATGATGTCCAGGGTCCTGAGAGCAAAGATAATGAAGAGTTTAGTGTTTGAAAGAGTTGATGTTAATAGATGTATACCTGCCTTCATGGGCTTCTGTCGGTATGGTGGCTGTCGCTCATCGTCCCTCCCGTCCATGCAATGTCCTCGTTTCAGTCGTCACTGCCTTTGGGGGACTTCACGCTCCATTTCTGCCCCCAGGATGATGATGTCCAGGATCCTGAGAGTAAAGATAATAAAGAGTTTAGTGTTTGAAAGAGTTGATGTTAATAGATATATACTTGCCTTTATGGGCCTCTGTCGGTATAGTGGCTGTCGCCCATCGTCCCTCCCGTCCATGCAGTGTCCTCGTTTCAGTTGTCACTGCCTTTGGGTTACTACACGATCCATTTCTGCCCCCAGGATGATGATGTCCAGGGTCCTGAGAGCAAAGATAATGAAGAGTTTAGTGTTTGAAAGAGTTGATGTTAATAGATATATACTTCCCTTCATGGGCTTCTGTCGGTATGGTGGCAGTCGTCCATCGTCCCTCCCGTCCATGCAGCGTCTTCGTGGCAGTCGTCACTGCCTCTGGGGGACTTCACGGTCCATTTCTGCTCCAGGATGATGATGTCCAGGGTCCTGAGAGTAAAGATAATAAAGAGTTTAGTGTTTGAAAGAGTTGATGTTAATAGATATATACTTGCCTTTATGGGCTTCTGTCGGTATGGTGGCAGTCGTACATCGTCCCTCCCGTCCATGCAGCGTCTTCGTGGCAGTCGTCACTGCCTCTGGGGGACTTCACGGTCCATTTCTGCCCCCAGGATGATGATGTCCAGGGTCCTGAGAGTAAAGATAATAAAGAGTTTAGTGTTTGAAAGAGTTGATGTTAATAGATATATACTTGCCTTTATGGGCTTCTGTTGGTATGGTGGCAGTCGTCCATCGTCCCTCCCGTCCATGCAGCGTCTTCGTGGCAGTCGTCACTGCCTCTGGGGGACTTCACGGTCCATTTCTGCCCCCAGGATGATGATGTCCAGGGTCCTAAGTGTAAAGATAATGAAAAGTTTAGTGTTTGAAAGAGTTGATGTTAATAGATATATACTTGCCTTTATGGGCCTATGTCGGTATGGTGGCTGTCGCCCATCGTCCCTCCCGTCCATGCAGTGTCCTCGTTTCAGTTGTCACTGCCATTGGGTTACTACACGATTCATTTCTGCCCCCAGGATGATGATGTCCAGGGTCCTGAGAGCAAAGATAATGAAGAGTTTAGTGTTTGAAAGAGTTGATGTTAATAGATGTATACTTGCCTTCATGGGCTTCTGTCGGTATGGTGGCTGTCGCTCATCGTCCCTCCCGTCCATGCAATGTCCTCGTTTCAGTCGTCACTGCCTTTGGGGGACTTCACGGTCCATTTCTGCCCCCAGGATGATGATGTCCAGGATCCTGAGAGTAAAGATAATAAAGAGTTTAGTGTTTGAAAGAGTTGATGTTAATAGATATATACTTGCCTTTATGGGCCTCTGTCGGTATAGTGGCTGTCGCCCATCGTCCCTCCCGTCCATGCAATGTCCTCGTTTCAGTCGTCACTGCCTTTGGGTTACTACACGATCCATTTCTGCCGCCAGGATGATGATGTCCAGGGTCCTGAGAGCAAAGATAATGAAGAGTTTAGTGTTTGAAAGAGTTGATGTTAATAGATATATACTTGCCTTCATGGGCTTCTGTCGGTATGGTGGCAGTCGTCCATCGTCCCTCCCGTCCATGCAGCGTCTTCGTAGCAATCTTCACTGCCTCTGGGGGACTTCACGGTCCATTTCTGCCCCCAGGATGATGATGTCCAGGGTCCTGAGAGTAAAGATAATAAAGATTTTAGTGTTTGAAAGAGTTGATGTTAATAGATATATACTTGCCTTTATGGGCTTCTGTCGGTATGGTGGCAGTCGTCCATCGTCCCTCCCGTCCATGCAGCGTCTTCGTGGCAGTCGTCACTGCCTCTGGGGGACTTCACGGTCCATTTCTGCCCCCAGGATGATGATGTCCAGGGTCCTGAAAGTAAAGATAATAAAGAGTTTAGTGTTTGAAAGAGTTGATGTTAGTAGATATATACTTGCCTTTATGGGCTTCTGTTGGTATGGTGGCAGTCGTCCATCGTCCCTCCCGTCCATGCAGCGTCTTCGTGGCAGTCGTCACTGCCTCTGGGGGACTTCACGGTCCATTTCTGCCCCCAGGATGATGATGTCCAGGGTCCTAAGTGTAAAGATAATGAAAAGTTTAGTGTTTGAAAGAGTTGATGTTAATAGATATATACTTGCCTTTATGGGCCTATGTCGGTATGGTGGCTGTCGCCCATCGTCCCTCCCGTCCATGCAGTGTCCTCGTTTCAGTTGTCACTGCCATTGGGTTACTACACGATTCATTTCTGCCCCCAGGATGATGATGTCCAGGGTCCTGAGAGCAAAGATAATGAAGAGTTTAGTGTTTGAAAGAGTTGATGTTAATAGATGTATACTTGCCTTCATGGGCTTCTGTCGGTATGGTGGCTGTCGCTCATCGTCCCTCCCGTCCATGCAATGTCCTCGTTTCAGTCGTCACTGCCTTTGGGGGACTTCACGGTCCATTTCTGCCCCCAGGATGATGATGTCCAGGATCCTGAGAGTAAAGATAATAAAGAGTTTAGTGTTTGAAAGAGTTGATGTTAATAGATATATACTTGCCTTTATGGGCCTCTGTCGGTATAGTGGCTGTCGCCCATCGTCCCTCCCGTCCATGCAATGTCCTCGTTTCAGTCGTCACTGCCTTTGGGTTACTACACGATCCATTTCTGCCGCCAGGATGATGATGTCCAGGGTCCTGAGAGCAAAGATAATGAAGAGTTTAGTGTTTGAAAGAGTTGATGTTAATAGATATATACTTGCCTTCATGCGCTTCTGTCGGTATGGTGGCAGTCGTCCATCGTCCCTCCCGTCCATGCAGCGTCTTCGTAGCAATCTTCACTGCCTCTGGGGGACTTCACGGTCCATTTCTGCCCCCAGGATGATGATGTCCAGGGTCCTGAGAGTAAAGATAATAAAGATTTTAGTGTTTGAAAGAGTTGATGTTAATAGATATATACTTGCCTTTATGGGCTTCTGTCGGTATGGTGGCAGTCGTCCATCGTCCCTCCCGTCCATGCAGCGTCTTCGTGGCAGTCGTCACTGCCTCTGGGGGACTTCACGGTCCATTTCTGCCCCCAGGATGATGATGTCCAGGGTCCTGAAAGTAAAGATAATAAAGAGTTTAGTGTTTGAAAGAGTTGATGTTAGTAGATATATACTTGCCTTTATGGGCTTCTGTTGGTATGGTGGCAGTCGTCCATCGTCCCTCCCGTCCATGCAGCGTCTTCGTGGCAGTCGTCACTGCCTCTGGGGGACTTCACGGTCCATTTCTGCCCCCAGGATGATGATGTCCAGGGTCCTAAGTGTAAAGATAATGAAAAGTTTAGTGTTTGAAAGAGTTGATGTTAATAGATATATACTTGCCTTTATGGGCCTATGTCGGTATGGTGGCTGTCGCCCATCGTCCCTCCCGTCCATGCAGTGTCCTCGTTTCAGTTGTCACTGCCATTGGGTTACTACACGATTCATTTCTGCCCCCAGGATGATGATGTCCAGGGTCCTGAGAGCAAAGATAATGAAGAGTTTAGTGTTTGAAAGAGTTGATGTTAATAGATGTATACTTGCCTTTATGGGCTTCTGTCGGTATGGTGGCAGTCGTCCATCGTCCCTCCCGTCCATGCAGCGTCTTCGTGGCAGTCGTCACTGCCTCTGGGGGACTTCACGGTCCATTTCTGCCCCCAGGATGATGATGTCCAGGATCCTGAGAGTAAAGATAATAAAGAGTTTAGTGTTTGAAAGAGTTGATGTTAATAGATATATACTTGCCTTTATGGGCCTCTGTCGGTATAGTGGCTGTCGCCCATCGTCCCTCCCGTCCATGCAATGTCCTCGTTTCAGTCGTCACTGCCTTTGGGTTACTACACGATCCATTTCTGCCCCCAGGATGATGATGTCCAGGGTCCTGAGAGCAAAGATAATGAAGAGTTTAGTGTTTGAAAGAGTTGATGTTAATAGATATATACTTGCCTTCATGGGCTTCTGTCGGTATGGTGGCAGTCGTCCATCGTCCCTCCCGTCCATGCAGCGTCTTCGTAGCAATCTTCACTGCCTCTGGGGGACTTCACGGTCCATTTCTGCTCCAGGATGATGATGTCCAGGGTCCTGAGAGTAAAGATAATAAAGATTTTAGTGTTTGAAAGAGTTGATGTTAATAGATATATACTTGCCTTTATGGGCTTCTGTCGGTATGGTGGCAGTCGTCCATCGTCCCTCCCGTCCATGCAGCGTCTTCGTGGCAGTCGTCACTGCCTCTGGGGGACTTCACGGTCCATTTCTGCCCCCAGGATGATGATGTCCAGGGTCCTGAGAGTAAAGATAATAAAGAGTTTAGTGTTTGAAAGAGTTGATGTTAATAGATATATACTTGCCTTTATGGGCTTCTGTTGGTATGGTGGCAGTCGTCCATCGTCCCTCCCGTCCATGCAGCGTCTTCGTGGCAGTCGTCACTGCCTCTGGGGGACTTCACGCTCCATTTCTGCCCCCAGGATGATGATGTCCAGTGTCCTAAGTGTAAAGATAATGAAAAGTTTATTGTTTGAAAGAGTTGATGTTAATAGATATATACTTGCCTTTATGGGCCTATGTCGGTTTGGTGGCTGTCGCCCATCGTCCCTCCCGTCCATGCAATGTCCTCGTTTCAGTTGTCACTGCCATTGGGTTACTACACGATTCATTTCTGCCCCCAGGATGATGATGTCCAGGGTCCTGAGAGCAAAGATAATGAAGAGTTTAGTGTTTGAAAGAGTTGATGTTAATAGATGTATACCTGCCTTCATGGGCTTCTGTCGGTATGGTGGCTGTCGCTCATCGTCCCTCCCGTCCATGCAATGTCCTCGTTTCAGTCGTCACTGCCTTTGGGGGACTTCACGGTCCATTTCTGCCCCCAGGATGATGATGTCCAGGATCCTGAGAGTAAAGATAATAAAGAGTTTAGTGTTTGAAAGAGTTGATGTTAATAGATATATACTTGCCTTTATGGGCCTCTGTCGGTATAGCGGCTGTCGCCCATCGTCCCTCCCGTCCATGCAGTGTCCTCGTTTCAGTTGTCACTGCCTTTGGGGTACTACACGATCCATTTCTGCCCCCAGGATGATGATGTCCAGGGTCCTGAGAGCAAAGATAATGAAGAGTTTAGTGTTTGAAAGAGTTGATGCTAATAGATATATACTTGGCTTCATGGGCTTCTGTCGGTATGGTGGCAGTTGTCCATCGTCCCTCCCGTCCATGCAGCGTCTTCGTAGCAATCTTCACTGCCTCTGGGGGACTTCACGGTCCATTTCTGCTCCCAGGATGATGATGTCCAGGGTCCTGAAAGTAAAGATAATAAAGATTTTAGTGTTTGAAAGAGTTGATGTTAATAGATATATACTTGCCTTTATGGGCTTCTGTCGGTATGGTGGCAGTCGTCCATCGTCCCTCCCGTCCATGCAGCGTCTTCGTGGCAGTCGTCACTGCCTCTGGGGAACTTCCCGGTCCATTTCTGCCCCCAGGATGATGATGTCCAGGGTCCTGAAAGTAAAGATAATAAAGAGTTTAGTGTTTGAAAGAGTTGATGTTAATAGATATATACTTGCCTTTATGGGCTTCTGTCGGTATGGTGGCAGTCGTCCATCGTCCCTCCCGTCCATGCAGCGTCTTCGTGGCAGTCGTCACTGCCTCTGGGGGACTTCACGGTCCATTTCTGCCCCCAGGATGATGATGTCCAGGGTCCTGAGAGTAAAGATAATAAAGAGTTTAGTGTTTGAAAGAGTTGATGTTAATAGATATATACTTGCCTTTATGGGCTTCTGTTGGTATGGTGGCAGTCGTCCATCGTCCCTCCCGTCCATGCAGCGTCTTCGTGGCAGTCGTCACTGCCTCTGGGGGACTTCACGGTCCATTTCTGCCCCCAGGATGATGATGTCCAGGGTCCTAAGTGTAAAGATAATGAAAAGTTTAGTGTTTGAAAGAGTTGATGTTAATAGATATATACTTGCCTTTATGGGCCTATGTCGGTATGGTGGCTGTCGCCCATCGTCCCTCCCGTACATGCAGTGTCCTCGTTTCAGTTGTCACTGCCATTGGGTTACTACACGATTCATTTCTGCCCCCAGGATGATGATGTCCAGGGTCCTGAGAGCAAAGATAATGAAGAGTTTAGTGTTTGAAAGAGTTGATGTTAATAGATGTATACCTGCCTTCATGGGCTTCTGTCGGTATGGTGGCTGTCGCTCATCGTCCCTCCCGTCCATGCAATGTCCTCGTTTCAGTCGTCACTGCCTTTGGGGGACTTCACGGTCCATTTCTGCCCCCAGGATGATGATGTCCAGGATCCTGAGAGTAAAGATAATAAAGAGTTTAGTGTTTGAAAGAGTTGATGTTAATAGATATATACTTGCCTTTATGGGCCTCTGTCGGTATAGTGGCTGTCGCCCATCGTCCCTCCCGTCCATGCAATGTCCTCGTTTCAGTCGTCACTGCCTTTGGGTTACTACACGATCCATTTCTGCCCCCAGGATGATGATGTCCAGGGTCCTGAGAGCAAAGATAATGAAGAGTTTAGTGTTTGAAAGAGTTGATGTTAATAGATATATACTTGCCTTCATGGGCTTCTGTCGGTATGGTGGCAGTCGTCCATCGTCCCTCCCGTCCATGCAGCGTCTTCGTAGCAATCTTCACTGCCTCTGGGGGACTTCACGGTCCATTTCTGCTCCAGGATGATGATGTCCAGGGTCCTGAGAGTAAAGATAATAAAGATTTTAGTGTTTGAAAGAGTTGATGTTAATAGATATATACTTGCCTTTATGGGCTTCTGTCGGTATGGTGGCAGTCGTCCATCGTCCCTCCCGTCCATGCAGCGTCTTCGTGGCAGTCGTCACTGCCTCTGGGGGACTTCACGGTCCATTTCTGCCCCCAGGATGATGATGTCCAGGGTCCTGAGAGTAAAGATAATAAAGAGTTTAGTGTTTGAAAGAGTTGATGTTAATAGATATATACTTGCCTTTATGGGCTTCTGTTGGTATGGTGGCAGTCGTCCATCGTCCCTCCCGTCCATGCAGCGTCTTCGTGGCAGTCGTCACTGCCTCTGGGGGACTTCACGCTCCATTTCTGCCCCCAGGATGATGATGTCCAGGGTCCTGAAAGTAAAGATAATAAAGAGTTTAGTGTTTGAAAGAGTTGATGTTAATAGATATATACTTGCCTTTATGGGCTTCTGTCGGTATGGTGGAAGTCGTCCATCGTCCCTCCCGTCCATGCAGCGTCTTCGTGGCAGTCGTCACTGCCTCTGGGGGACTTCACGGTCCATTTCTGCCCCCAGGATGATGATGTCCAGGGTCCTGAGAGTAAAGATAATAAAGAGTTTAGTGTTTAAAAGAGTTGATGTTAATAGATATATACTTGCCTCTATGGGCTTCTGTTGGTATGGTGGCAGTCGTCCATCGTCCCTCCCGTCCATGCAGCGTCTTCATGGCAGTCGTCACTGCCTCTGGGGGACTTCACGCTCCATTTCTGCCCCCAGGATGATGATGTCCAGGGTCCTAAGTGTAAAGATAATGAAAAGTTTAGTGTTTGAAAGAGTTGATGTTAATAGATATATACTTGCCTTTATGGGCCTATGTCGGTATGGTGGCTGTCGCCCATCGTCCCTCCCGTCCATGCAGTGTCCTCGTTTCAGTTGTCACTGCCATTGGGTTACTACACGATTCATTTCTGCCCCCAGGATGATGATGTCCAGGGTCCTGAGAGCAAAGATAATGAAGAGTTTAGTGTTTGAAAGAGTTGATGTTAATAGATGTATACCTGCCTTCATGGGCTTCTGTCGGTATGGTGGCAGTCGCTCATCGTCCCTCCCGTCCATGCAATGTCCTCGTTTCAGTCGTCACTGCCTTTGGGGGACTTCACGCTCCATTTCTGCCCCCAGGATGATGATGTCCAGGATCCTGAGAGTAAAGATAATAAAGAGTTTAGTGTTTGAAAGAGTTGATGTTAATAGATATATACTTGCCTTTATGGGCCTCTGTCGGTATAGTGGCTGTCGCCCATCGTCCCTCCCGTCCATGCAGTGTCCTCGTTTCAGTTGTCACTGCCTTTGGGTTACTACACGATCCATTTCTGCCCCCAGGATGATGATGTCCAGGGTCCTGAGAGCAAAGATAATGAAGAGTTTAGTGTTTGAAAGAGTTGATGTTAATAGATATATACTTGCCTTCATGGGCTTCTGTCGGTATGGTGGCAGTCGTCCATCGTCCCTCCCGTCCATGCAGCGTCTTCGTAGCAATCTTCACTGCCTCTGGGGGACTTCACGGTCCATTTCTGCTCCCAGGATGATTATGTCCAGGGTCCTGAGAGTAAAGATAATAAAGATTTTAGTGTTTGAAAGAGTTGATGTTAATAGATATATACTTGCCTTTATGGGCTTCTGTCGGTATGGTGGCAGTCGTCCATCGTCCCTCCCGTCCATGCAGCGTCTTCGTGGCAGTCGTCACTGCCTCTGGGGGACTTCACGGTCCATTTCTGCCCCCAGAATGATGATGTCCAGGGTCCTGAGAGTAAAGATAATAAAGAGTTTAGTGTTTGAAAGAGTTGATGTTAATAGATATATACTTGCCTTTATGGGCTTCTGTTGGTATGGTGGCAGTCGTCCATCGTCCCTCCCGTCCATGCAGCGTCTTCGTGGCAGTCGTCACTGCCTCTGGGGGACTTCACGCTCCATTTCTGCCCCCAGGATGATGATGTCCAGGGTCCTAAGTGTAAAGATAATGAAAAGTTTAGTGTTTGAAAGAGTTGATGTTAATAGATATATACTTGCCTTTATGGGCCTATGTCGGTATGGTGGCTGTCGCCCATCGTCCCTCCCGTCCATGCAGTGTCCTCGTTTCAGTTGTCACTGCCATTGGGTTACTACACGATCCATTTCTGCCCCCAGGATGATGATGTCCAGGGTCCTGAGAGCAAAGATAATGAAGAGTTTAGTGTTTGAAAGAGTTGATGTTAATAGATGTATACCTGCCTTCATGGGCTTCTGTCGGTATGGTGGCTGTCGCTCATCGTCCCTCCCGTCCATGCAATGTCCTCGTTTCAGTCGTCACTGCCTTTGGGGGACTTCACGCTCCATTTCTGCCCCCAGGATGATGATGTCCAGGATCCTGAGAGTAAAGATAATAAAGAGTTTAGTGTTTGAAAGAGTTGATGTTAATAGATATATACTTGCCTTTATGGGCCTCTGTCGGTATGGTGGCTGTCGCCCATCGTCCCTCCCGTCCATGCAGTGTCCTCGTTTCAGTTGTCACTGCCTTTGGGTTACTACACGATCCATTTCTGCCCCCAGGATGATGATGTCCAGGGTCCTGAGAGCAAAGATAATGAAGAGTTTAGTGTTTGAAAGAGTTGATGTTAATAGATATATACTTGCCTTCATGGGCTTCTGTCGGTATGGTGGCAGTCGTCCATCGTCCCTCCCGTCCATGCAGCGTCTTCGTAGCAATCTTCACTGCCTCTGGGGGACTTCACGGTCCATTTCTGCTCCAGGATGATGATGTCCAGGGTCCTGAGAGCAAAGATAATGAAGAGTTTAGTGTTTGAAAGAGTTGATGTTAATAGATGTATACCTGCCTTCATGGGCTTCTGTCGGTATGGTGGCTGTCGCTCATCGTCCCTCCCGTCCATGCAATGTCCTCGTTTCAGTCGTCACTGCCTTTGGGGGACTTCACGGTCCATTTCTGCCCCCAGGATGATGATGTCCAGGATCCTGAGAGTAAAGATAATAAAGAGTTTAGTGTTTGAAAGAGTTGATGTTAATAGATATATACTTGCCTTTATGGGCCTCTGTCGGTATAGTGGCTGTCGCCCATCGTCCCTCCCGTCCATGCAATGTCCTCGTTTCAGTCGTCACTGCCTTTGGGTTACTACACGATCCATTTCTGCCCCCAGGATGATGATGTCCAGGGTCCTGAGAGCAAAGATAATGAAGAGTTTAGTGTTTGAAAGAGTTGATGTTAATAGATATATACTTGCCTTCATGGGCTTCTGTCGGTATGGTGGCAGTCGTCCATCGTCCCTCCCGTCCATGCAGCGTCTTCGTAGCAATCTTCACTGCCTCTGGGGGACTTCACGGTCCATTTCTGCTCCAGGATGATGATGTCCAGGGTCCTGAGAGTAAAGATAATAAAGATTTTAGTGTTTGAAAGAGTTGATGTTAATAGATATATACTTGCCTTTATGGGCTTCTGTCGGTATGGTGGCAGTCGTCCATCGTCCCTCCCGTCCATGCAGCGTCTTCGTGGCAGTCGTCACTGCCTCTGGGGGACTTCACGCTCCATTTCTGCCCCCAGGATGATGATGTCCAGGGTCCTGAAAGTAAAGATAATAAAGAGTTTAGTGTTTGAAAGAGTTGATGTTAATAGATATATACTTGCCTTTATGGGCTTCTGTCGGTATGGTGGAAGTCGTCCATCGTCCCTCCCGTCCATGCAGCGTCTTCGTGGCAGTCGTCACTGCCTCTGGGGGACTTCACGGTCCATTTCTGCCCCCAGGATGATGATGTCCAGGGTCCTGAGAGTAAAGATAATAAAGAGTTTAGTGTTTAAAAGAGTTGATGTTAATAGATATATACTTGCCTCTATGGGCTTCTGTTGGTATGGTGGCAGTCGTCCATCGTCCCTCCCGTCCATGCAGCGTCTTCATGGCAGTCGTCACTGCCTCTGGGGGACTTCACGCTCCATTTCTGCCCCCAGGATGATGATGTCCAGGGTCCTAAGTGTAAAGATAATGAAAAGTTTAGTGTTTGAAAGAGTTGATGTTAATAGATATATACTTGCCTTTATGGGCCTATGTCGGTATGGTGGCTGTCGCCCATCGTCCCTCCCGTCCATGCAGTGTCCTCGTTTCAGTTGTCACTGCCATTGGGTTACTACACGATTCATTTCTGCCCCCAGGATGATGATGTCCAGGGTCCTGAGAGCAAAGATAATGAAGAGTTTAGTGTTTGAAAGAGTTGATGTTAATAGATGTATACCTGCCTTCATGGGCTTCTGTCGGTATGGTGGCTGTCGCTCATCGTCCCTCCCGTCCATGCAATGTCCTCGTTTCAGTCGTCACTGCCTTTGGGGGACTTCACGGTCCATTTCTGCCCCCAGGATGATGATGTCCAGGATCCTGAGAGTAAAGATAATAAAGAGTTTAGTGTTTGAAAGAGTTGATGTTAATAGATATATACTTGCCTTTATGGGCCTCTGTCGGTATAGTGGCTGTCGCCCATCGTCCCTCCCGTCCATGCAGTGTCCTCGTTTCAGTTGTCACTGCCTTTGGGTTACTACACGATCCATTTCTGCCCCCAGGATGATGATGTCCAGGGTCCTGAGAGCAAAGATAATGAAGAGTTTAGTGTTTGAAAGAGTTGATGTTAATAGATATATACTTGCCTTCATGGGCTTCTGTCGGTATGGTGGCAGTCGTCCATCGTCCCTCCCGTCCATGCAGCGTCTTCGTAGCAATCTTCACTGCCTCTGGGGGACTTCACGGTCCATTTCTGCTCCAGGATGATGATGTCCAGGGTCCTGAGAGTAAAGATAATAAAGATTTTAGTGTTTGAAAGAGTTGATGTTAATAGATATATACTTGCCTTTATGGGCTTCTGTCGGTATGGTGGCAGTCGTCCATCGTCCCTCCCGTCCATGCAGCGTCTTCGTGGCAGTCGTCACTGCCTCTGGGGGACTTCACGGTCCATTTCTGCCCCCAGAATGATGATGTCCAGGGTCCTGAGAGTAAAGATAATAAAGAGTTTAGTGTTTGAAAGAGTTGATGTTAATAGATATATACTTGCCTTTATGGGCTTCTGTTGGTATGGTGGCAGTCGTCCATCGTCCCTCCCGTCCATGCAGCGTCTTCGTGGCAGTCGTCACTGCCTCTGGGGGACTTCACGCTTCATTTCTGCCCCCAGGATGATGATGTCCAGGGTCCTAAGTGTAAAGATAATGAAAAGTTTAGTGTTTGAAAGAGTTGATGTTAATAGATATATACTTGCCTTTATGGGCCTATGTCGGTATGGTGGCTGTCGCCCATCGTCCCTCCCGTCCATGCAGTGTCCTCGTTTCAGTTGTCACTGCCATTGGGTTACTACACGATTCATTTCTGCCCCCAGGATGATGATGTCCAGGGTCCTGAGAGCAAAGATAATGAAGAGTTTAGTGTTTGAAAGAGTTGATGTTAATAGATGTATACCTGCCTTCATGGGCTTCTGTCGGTATGGTGGCTGTCGCTCATCGTCCCTCCCGTCCATGCAATGTCCTCGTTTCAGTCGTCACTGCCTTTGGGGGACTTCACGGTCCATTTCTGCCCCCAGGATGATGATGTCCAGGATCCTGAGAGTAAAGATAATAAAGAGTTTAGTGTTTGAAAGAGTTGATGTTAATAGATATATACTTGCCTTTATGGGCCTCTGTCGGTATAGTGGCTGTCGCCCATCGTCCCTCCCGTCCATGCAGTGTCCTCGTTTCAGTTGTCACTGCCTTTGGGTTACTACACGATCCATTTCTGCCCCCAGGATGATGATGTCCAGGGTCCTGAGAGCAAAGATAATGAAGAGTTTAGTGTTTGAAAGAGTTGATGTTAATAGATATATACTTGCCTTCATGGGCTTCTGTCGGTATGGTGGCAGTCGTCCATCGTCCCTCCCGTCCATGCAGCGTCTTCGTAGCAATCTTCACTGCCTCTGGGGGACTTCACGGTCCATTTCTGCTCCAGGATGATGATGTCCAGGGTCCTGAGAGTAAAGATAATAAAGATTTTAGTGTTTGAAAGAGTTGATGTTAATAGATATATACTTGCCTTTATGGGCTTCTGTCGGTATGGTGGCAGTCGTCCATCGTCCCTCCCGTCCATGCAGCGTCTTCGTGGCAGTCGTCACTGCCTCTGGGGGACTTCACGGTCCATTTCTGCCCCCAGAATGATGATGTCCAGGGTCCTGAGAGTAAAGATAATAAAGAGTTTAGTGTTTGAAAGAGTTGATGTTAATAGATATATATTTGCCTTTATGGGCTTCTGTTGGTATGGTGGCAGTCGTCCATCGTCCCTCCCGTCCATGCAGCGTCTTCGTGGCAGTCGTCACTGCCTCTGGGGGACTTCACGCTTCATTTCTGCCCCCAGGATGATGATGTCCAGGGTCCTAAGTGTAAAGATAATGAAAAGTTTAGTGTTTGAAAGAGTTGATGTTAATAGATATATACTTGCCTTTATGGGCCTATGTCGGTATGGTGGCTGTCGCCCATCGTCCCTCCCGTCCATGCAGTGTCCTCGTTTCAGTTGTCACTGCCATTGGGTTACTACACGATCCATTTCTGCCCCCAGGATGATGATGTCCAGGGTCCTGAGAGCAAAGATAATGAAGAGTTTAGTGTTTGAAAGAGTTGATGTTAATAGATGTATACCTGCCTTCATGGGCTTCTGTCGGTATGGTGGCTGTCGCTCATCGTCCCTCCCGTCCATGCAATGTCCTCGTTTCAGTCGTCACTGCCTTTGGGGGACTTCACGGTCCATTTCTGCCCCCAGGATGATGATGTCCAGGATCCTGAGAGTAAAGATAATAAAGAGTTTAGTGTTTGAAAGAGTTGATGTTAATAGATATATACTTGCCTTTATGGGCCTCTGTCGGTATGGTGGCTGTCGCCCATCGTCCCTCCCGTCCATGCAGTGTCCTCGTTTCAGTTGTCACTGCCTTTGGGTTACTACACGATCCATTTCTGCCCCCAGGATGATGATGTCCAGGGTCCTGAGAGCAAAGATAATGAAGAGTTTAGTGTTTGAAAGAGTTGATGTTAATAGATATATACTTGCCTTCATGGGCTTCTGTCGGTATGGTGGCAGTCGTCCATCGTCCCTCCCGTCCATGCAGCGTCTTCGTAGCAATCTTCACTGCCTCTGGGGGACTTCACGGTCCATTTCTGCTCCAGGATGATGATGTCCAGGGTCCTGAGAGTAAAGATAATAAAGATTTTAGTGTTTGAAAGAGTTGATGTTAATAGATATATACTTGCATTCATGGGCTTCTGTCGGTATGGTGGCAGTCGTCCATCGTCCCTCCCGTCCATGCAGCGTCTTCGTGGCAGTCGTCACTGCCTCTGGGGGACTTCCCGGTCCATTTCTGCCCCCAGGATGATGATGTCAAGGGTCCTGAAAGTAAAGATAATAAAGAGTTTAGTGTTTGAAAGAGTTGATGTTAATAGATATATACTTGCCTTCATGGGCTTCTGTCGGTATGGTGGCAGTCGTCCATCGTCCCTCCCGTCCATGCAGCGTCTTCGTGGCAGTCGTCACTGCCTCTGGGGGACTTCACGCTCCATTTCTGCCCCCAGGATGATGATGTCCAGGGTCCTAAGTGTAAAGATAATGAAAAGTTTAGTGTTTGAAAGAGTTGATGTTAATAGATATATACTTGCCTTTATGGGCCTATGTCGGTATGGTGGCTGTCGCCCATCGTCCCTCAAGTCCATGCAGTGTCCTCGTTTCAGTTGTCACTGCCATTTGGTTACTACACGATTCATTTCTGCCCCCAGGATGATGATGTCCAGGGTCCTGAGAGCAAAGATAATGAAGAGTTTAGTGTTTGAAAGAGTTGATGTTGATAGATGTATACCTGCCTTCATGGGCTTCTGTCGGTATGGTGGCTGTCGCTCATCGTCCCTCCCGTCCATGCAATGTCCTCGTTTCAGTCGTCACTGCCTTTGGGGGACTTCACGGTCCATTTCTGCCCCCAGGATGATGATGTCCAGGATCCTGAGAGTAAAGATAATAAAGAGTTTAGTGTTTGAAAGAGTTGATGTTAATAGATATATACTTGCCTTTATGGGCCTCTTTAGGTATAGTGGCTGTCGCCCATCGTCCCTCCCGTCCATGCAGTGTCCTCGTTTCAGTTGTCACTGCCTTTGGGTTACTACACGATCCATTTCTGCCCCCAGGATGATGATGTCCAGGGTCCTGAGAGCAAAGATAATGAAGAGTTTAGTGTTTGAAAGAGTTGATGTTAATAGATATATACTTGCCTTCATGGGCTTCTGTCGGTATGGTGGCAGTCGTCCATCGTCCCTCCCGTCCATGCAGCGTCTTCGTAGCAATCTTCACTGCCTCTGGGGGACTTCACGGTCCATTTCTGCTCCAGGATGATGATGTCCAGGGTCCTGAGAGTAAAGATAATAAAGATTTTAGTGTTTGAAAGAGTTGATGTTAATAGATATATACTTGCCTTTATGGGCTTCTGTCGGTATGGTGGCAGTCGTCCATCGTCCCTCCCGTCCATGCAGCGTCCTCGTGGCAGTCGTCACTGCCTCTGGGGGACTTCCCGGTCCATTTCTGCCCCCAGGATGATGATGTCAAGGGTCCTGAAAGTAAAGATAATAAAGAGTTTAGTGTTTGAAAGAGTTGATGTTAATAGATATATACTTGCCTTTATGGGCTTCTGTCGGTATGGTAGCAGTCGTCCATCGTCCCTCCTGTCCATGCAGCGTCTTTGTGGCAGTCGTCACTGCCTCTGGGGGACTTCACGGTCCATTTCTGCCCAAAGGATGATGATGTCCAGGGTCCTGAGAGTAAAGATAATAAAGAGTTTAGTGTTTGAAAGAGTTGATGTTAATAGATATATACTTGCCTTCATGGGCTTCTGTCGGTATGGTGGCAGTCGTCCATCGTCCCTCCCGTCCATGCAGGGTCTTCGTGGCAGTCGTCACTGCCTCTGGGGGACTTCACGGTCCATTTCTGCCCCCAGGATGATGATGTCCAGGGTCCTGAAAGTAAAGATAATAAAGAGTTAAGTGTTTGAAAGAGTTGATGTTAATAGATATATACTTGCCTTTATGGGCTTCTGTCGGTATGGTGGCAGTCGTCCATCGTCCCTCCCGTCCATGCAGCGTCTTCGTGGCAGTCGTCACTGCCTCTGGGGGACTTCACGGTCCATTTCTGCCCCCAGGATGATGATGTCAAGGGTCCTGAGAGTAAAGATAATGAAAAGTTTAGTGTTTGAAAGAGTTGATGTTAATAGATATATACTTGCCTTTATGGGCTTCTGTCTGTATGGTGGCAGTCGTCCATCGTCCCTCCTGTCCATGCAGCGTCTTCGTGGTAGTCGTCACTGCCTCTGGGGGACTTCACGGTCCATTTCTGCCCCCAGGATGATGATGTCCAGGGTCCTGAGAGTAAAGATAATAAAGAGTTTAGTGTTTGAAAGAGTTGATGTTAATAGATATATACTTGCCTTCATGGGCTTCTGTCGGTATGGTGGCAGTCGTCCCTCGTCCCTCCCGTCCATGCAGCGTCTTCGTGGCAGTCGTCACTGCCTCTGGGGGACTTCACGGTCCATTTCTGCCCCCAGGATGATGATGTCCAGGGTCCTGAGAGTAAAGATAATAAAGAGTTTAGTGTTTGAAAGAGTTGATGTTAATAGATATATACTTGCCTTTATGGGCTTCTGTCGGTATGGTGGCAGTCGTCCATCGTCCCTCCCGTCCATGCAGCGTCTTCGTGGCAGTCGTCACTGCCTCTGGGGGACTTCACGGTCCATTTCTGCCCCCAGGATGATGTCCAGGGTCCTGAGAGTAAAGATAATAAAGAGTTTAGTGTTTGAAAGAGTTGATGTTAATAGATATATACTTGCCTTTATGGGCTTCTGTCGGTATGGTGGCAGTCGTCCATCGTCCCTTCCGTCCATGCAGCGTCTTCGTGGCAGTCGTCACTGCCTCTGGGGGACTTCACGGTCCATTTCTGCCCCCAGGATGATGATGTCAAGGGTCCTGAAAGTAAAGATGATAAAGAGTTTAGTGTTTGAAAGAGTTGATGTTAATAGATATATACTTGCCTTTATGGGCTTCTGTCGGTATGGTGGCAGTCGTCCATCGTCCCTCCTGTCCATGCAGCGTCTTCATGGCAGTCGTCACTGCCTCTAGGGGACTTCACGCTCCATTTCTGCCCCCAGGATGATGATGTCCAGGGTCCTAAGTGTAAAGATAATGAAAAGTTTAGTGTTTGAAAGAGTTGATGTTAATAGATATATACTTGCCTTTATGGGCCTATGTCGGTATGGTGGCAGTCGTCCATCGTCCCTCCCGTCCATGCAGCGTCTTCGTAGCATTCTTCACTGCCTCCGGGGGACTTCACGGTCCATTTCTGCCCCCAGGATGATGATGTCCAGGGTCCTGAGAGTAAAGATAATAAAGATTTTAGTGTTTGAAAGAGTTGATGTTAATAGATATATACTTGCCTTTATGGGCTTCTGTCGGTATGGTGGCAGTCGTCCATCGTCCCTCCTGTCCATGCAGCGTCTTTGTGGCAGTCGTCACTGCCTCTGGGGGACTTCACGGTCCATTTCTGCCCAAAGGATGATGATGTCCAGGGTCCTGAGAGTAAAGATAATAAAGAGTTTAGTGTTTGAAAGAGTTGATGTTAATAGATATATACTTGCCTTCATGGGCTTCTGTCGGTATGGTGGCAGTCGTCCATCGTCCCTCCCGTCCATGCAGCGTCTTCGTGGCAGTCGTCACTGCCTCTGGGCGACTTCACGCTCCATTTCTGCCCCCAGGATGATGATGTCCAGGGTCCTAAGTGTAAAGATAATGAAAAGTTTAGTGTTTGAAAGAGTTGATGTTAATAGATATATACTTGCCTTTATGGGCCTATGTCGGTATGGTGGCTGTCGCCCATCGTCCCTCCCGTCCATGCAGTGTCCTCGTTTCAGTTGTCACTGCCATTGGGTTACTACACGATTCATTTCTGCCCCCAGGATGATGATGTCCAGGGTCCTGAGAGCAAAGATAATGAAGAGTTTAGTGTTTGAAAGAGTTGATGTTAATAGATATATACTTGCCTTTATGGGCCTATGTCGGTATGGTGGCAGTCGTCCATCGTCCCTCCCGTCCATGCAGCGTCTTCGTAGCAATCTTCACTGCCTCCGGGGGACTTCACGGTCCATTTCTGCCCCCAGGATGATGATGTCCAGGGTCCTGAGAGTAAAGATAATAAAGATTTTAGTGTTTGAAAGAGTTGATGTTAATAGATATATACTTGCCTTTATGGGCTTCTGTCGGTATGGTGGCAGTCGTCCATCGTCCCTCCTGTCCATGCAGCGTCTTTGTGGCAGTCGTCACTGCCTCTGGGGGACTTCACGGTCCATTTCTGCCCAAAGGATGATGATGTCCAGGGTCCTGAGAGTAAAGATAATAAAGAGTTTAGTGTTTGAAAGAGTTGATGTTAATAGATATATACTTGCCTTCATGGGCTTCTGTCGGTATGGTGGCAGTCGTCCATCGTCCCTCCCGTCCATGCAGCGTCTTCGTGGCAGTCGTCACTGCCTCTGGGGGACTTCACGCTCCATTTCTGCCCCCAGGATGATGATGTCCAGGGTCCTAAGTGTAAAGATAATGAAAAGTTTAGTGTTTGAAAGAGTTGATGTTAATAGATATATACTTGCCTTTATGGGCCTATGTCGGTATGGTGGCTGTCGCCCATCGTCCCTCCCGTCCATGCAGTGTCCTCGTTTCAGTTGTCACTGCCATTGGGTTACTACACGATTCATTTCTGCCCCCAGGATGATGATGTCCAGGGTCCTGAGAGCAAAGATAATGAAGAGTTTAGTGTTTGAAAGAGTTGATGTTAATAGATATATACTTGCCTTTATGGGCCTCTGTCGGTATAGTGGCTGTCGCCCATCGTCCCTCCCGTCCATGCAGTGTCCTCGTTTCAGTCGTCACTGCCTTTGGGTTACTACACGATCCATTTCTGCCCCCAGGATGATGATGTCCAGGGTCCTGAGAGCAAAGATAATGAAGAGTTTAGTGTTTGAAAGAGTTGATGTTAATAGATATATACTTGCCTTCATGGGCTTCTGTCGGTATGGTGGCAGTCGTCCATCGTCCCTCCCGTCCATGCAGCGTCTTCGTAGCAATCTTCACTGCCTCTGGGGGACTTCACGGTCCATTTCTGCTCCAGGATGATGATGTCCAGGGTCCTGAGAGTAAACATAATAAAGATTTTAGTGTTTGAAAGAGTTGATGTTAATAGATATATACTTGCCTTTATGGGCTTCTGTCGGTATGGTGGCAGTCGTCCATCGTCCCTCCCGTCCATGCAGCGTCTTCGTGGCAGTCGTCACTGCCTCTGGGGGACTTCCCGGTCCATTTCTGCCCCCAGGATGATGATGTCAAGGGTCCTGAAAGTAAAGATAATAAAGAGTTTAGTGTTTGAAAGAGTTGATGTTAATAGATATATACTTGCCTTCATGGACTTCTGTCGGTATGGTGGCAGTCGTCCATCGTCCCTCCCGTCCATGCAGCGTCTTCGTGGCAGTCGTCACTGCCTCTGGGGGACTTCACGGTCCATTTCTGCCCCCAGGATGATGATGTCCAGGGTCCTGAAAGTAAAGATAATAAAGAGTTTAGTGTTTGAAAGAGTTGATGTTAATAGATATATACTTGCCTTTATGGGCTTCTGTCGGTATGGTGGCAGTCGTCCATCGTCCCTCCCGTCCATGCAGCGTCTTCGTGGCAGTCGTCACTGCCTCTGGGGGACTTCACGGTCCATTTCTGCCCCCAGGATGATGATGTCAAGGGTCCTGAGAGTAAAGATAATGAAAAGTTTAGTGTTTGAAAGAGTTGATGTTAATAGATATATACTTGCCTTTATGGGCTTCTGTCTGTATGGTGGCAGTCGTCCATCGTAACTCCTGTCCATGCAGCGTCTTCGTGGCAGTCGTCACTGCCTCTGGGGGACTTCACGGTCCATTTCTGCCCCCAGGATGATGATGTCCAGGGTCCTGAGAGTAAAGATAATAAAGAGTTTAGTGTTTGAAAGAGTTGATGTTAATAGATATATACTTGCCTTCATGGGCTTCTGTCGGTATGGTGGCAGTCGTCCCTCGTCCCTCCCGTCCATGCAGCGTCTTCGTGGCAGTCGTCACTGCCTCTGGGGGACTTCACGGTCCATTTCTGCCCCCAGGATGATGATGTCCAGGGTCCTGAGAGTAAAGATAATAAAGAGTTTAGTGTTTGAAAGAGTTGATGTTAATAGATGTATACTTGCCTTTATGGGCTTCTGTCGGTATGGTGGCAGTCGTCCATCGTCCCTCCCGTCCATGCAGCGTCTTCGTGGCAGTCGTCACTGCCTCTGGGGGACTTCACGGTCCATTTCTGCCCCCAGGATGATGTCCAGGGTCCTGAGAGTAAAGATAATAAAGAGTTTAGTGTTTGAAAGAGTTGATGTTAATAGATATATACTTGCCTTTATGGGCTTCTGTCGGTATGGTGGCAGTCGTCCATCGTCCCTTCCGTCCATGCAGCGTCTTCGTGGCAGTCGTCACTGCCTCTGGGGGACTTCACGGTCCATTTCTGCCCCCAGGATGATGATGTCAAGGGTCCTGAAAGTAAAGATGATAAAGAGTTTAGTGTTTGAAAGAGTTGATGTTAATAGATATATACTTGCCTTCATGGGCTTCTGTCGGTATGGTGGCAGTCGTCCATCGTCCCTCCCGTCCATGCAGCGTCTTCGTGGCAGTCGTCACTGCCTCTGGGGGACTTCACGCTCCATTTCTGCCCAAAGGATGATGATGTCCAGGGTCCTGAGAGTAAAGATAATAAAGAGTTTAGTGTTTGAAAGAGTTGATGTTAATAGATATATACTTGCCTTCATGGGCTTCTGTCGGTATGGTGGCAGTCGTCCATCGTCCCTCCCGTCCATGCAGCGTCTTCGTGGCAGTCGTCACTGCCTCTGGGGGACTTCACGCTCCATTTCTGCCCCCAGGATGATGATGTCCAGGATCCTGAGAGTAAAGATAATACAGAGTTTAGTGTTTGAAAGAGTTGATGTTAATAGATATATACTTGCCTTTATGGGCCTCTGTCGGTATAGTGGCTGTCGCCCATCGTCCCTCCCGTCCATGCAGTGTCCTCGTTTCAGTTGTCACTGCCTTTGGGTTACTACACGATCCATTTCTGCCCCCAGGATGATGATGTCCAGGGTCCTGAGAGCAAAGATAATGAAGAGTTTAGTGTTTGAAAGAGTTGATGTTAATAGATATATACTTGCCTTCATGGGCTTCTGTCGGTATGGTGGCAGTCGTCCATCGTCCCTCCCGTCCATGCAGCGTCTTCGTAGCAATCTTCACTGCCTCTGGGGGACTTCACGGTCCATTTCTGCTCCAGGATGATGATGTCCAGGGTCCTGAGAGTAAAGATAATAAAGATTTTAGTGTTTGAAAGAGTTGATGTTAATAGATATATACTTGCCTTTATGGGCTTCTGTCGGTATGGTGGCAGTCGTCCATCGTCCCTCCCGTCCATGCAGCGTCTTCGTGGCAGTCGTCACTGCCTCTGGGGGACTTCCCGGTCCATTTCTGCCCCCAGGATGATGATGTCAAGGGTCCTGAAAGTAAAGATAATAAAGAGTTTAGTGTTTGAAAGAGTTGATGTTAATAGATATATACTTGCCTTTATGGGCTTCTGTCGGTATGGTGGCAGTCGTCCATCGTCCCTCCTGTCCATGCAGCGTCTTCATGGCAGTCGTCACTGCCTCTGGGGGACTTCACGCTCCATTTCTGCCCAAAGGATGATGATGTCCAGGGTCCTGAGAGTAAAGATAATAAAGAGTTTAGTGTTTGAAAGAGTTGATGTTAATAGATATATACTTGCCTTCATGGGCTTCTGTCGGTATGGTGGCAGTCGTCCATCGTCCCTCCCGTCCATGCAGGGTCTTCGTGGCAGTCGTCACTGCCTCTGGGGGACTTCACGGTCCATTTCTGCCCCCAGGATGATGATGTCCAGGGTCCTGAAAGTAAAGATAATAAAGAGTTTAGTGTTTGAAAGAGTTGATGTTAATAGATATATACTTGCCTTTATGGGCTTCTGTCGGTATGGTGGCAGTCGTCCATCGTCCCTCCCGTCCATGCAGCGTCTTCGTGGCAGTCGTCACTGCCTCTGGGGGACTTCACGGTCCATTTCTGCCCCCAGGATGATGATGTCAAGGGTCCTGAGAGTAAAGATAATGAAAAGTTTAGTGTTTGAAAGAGTTGATGTTAATAGATATATACTTGCCTTTATGGGCTTCTGTCTGTATGGTGGCAGTCGTCCATCGTCCCTCCTGTCCATGCAGCGTCTTCGTGGCAGTCGTCACTGCCTCTGGGGGACTTCACGGTCCATTTCTGCCCCCAGGATGATGATGTCCAGGGTCCTGAGAGTAAAGATAATAAAGAGTTTAGTGTTTGAAAGAGTTGATGTTAATAGATATATACTTGCCTTCATGGGCTTCTGTCGGTATGGTGACAGTCGCCCCTCGTCCCTCCCGTCCATGCAGCGTCTTCGTGGCAGTCGTCACTGCCTCTGGGGGACTTCACGGTCCATTTCTGCCCCCAGGATGATGATGTCCAGGGTCCTGAGAGTAAAGATAATAAAGAGTTTAGTGTTTGAAAGAGTTGATGTTAATAGATATATACTTGCCTTTATGGGCTTCTGTCGGTATGGTGGCAGTCGTCCATCGTCCCTCCCGTCCATGCAGCGTCTTCGTGGCAGTCGTCACTGCCTCTGGGGGACTTCACGGTCCATTTCTGCCCCCAGGATGATGTCCAGGGTCCTGAGAGTAAAGATAATAAAGAGTTTAGTGTTTGAAAGAGTTGATGTTAATAGATATATACTTGCCTTTATGGGCTTCTGTCGGTATGGTGGCAGTCGTCCATCGTCCCTTCCGTCCATGCAGCGTCTTCGTGGCAGTCGTCACTGCCTCTGGGGGACTTCACGGTCCATTTCTGCCCCCAGGATGATGATGTCAAGGGTCCTGAAAGTAAAGATAATAAAGAGTTTAGTGTTTGAAAGAGTTGATGTTAATAGATATATACTTGCCTTTATGGGCTTCTGTCGGTATGGTGGCAGTCGTCCATCGTCCCTCCTGTCCATGCAGCGTCTTCATGGCAGTCGTCACTGCCTCTGGGGGACTTCACGCTCCATTTCTGCCCCCAGGATGATGATGTCCAGGGTCCTAAGTGTAAAGATAATGAAAAGTTTAGTGTTTGAAAGAGTTGATGTTAATAGATATATACTTGCCTTTATGGGCCTATGTCGGTATGGTGGCAGTCGTCCATCGTCCCTCCCGTCCATGCAGCGTCTTCGTAGCAATCTTCACTGCCTCCGGGGGACTTCACGGTCCATTTCTGCCCAAAGGATGATGATGTCCAGGATCCTGAGAGTAAAGATAATAAAGATTTTAGTGTTTGAAAGAGTTGATGTTAATAGATATATACTTGCCTTTATGGGCTTCTGTCGGTATGGTGGCAGTCGTCCATCGTCCCTCCCGTCCATGCAGCGTCTTCGTGGCAGTCGTCACTGCCTCTGGGGGTCTTCACGCTCCATTTCTGCCCCCAGGATGATGATGTCAAGGGTCCTGAAAGTAAAGATAATAAAGAGTTTAGTGTTTGAAAGAGTTGATGTTAATAGATATATACTTGCCTTTATGGGCTTCTGTCGGTATGGTGGCAGTCGTCCATCGACCCTCCTGTCCATGCAGCGTCTTCGTGGCAGTCGTCACTGCCTCTAGGGGACTTCACGGTCCATTTCTGCCACCAGGATGATGATGTCCAGGGTCCTGAGAGTAAAGATAATAAAGAGTTTAGTGTTTGAAAGAGTTGATGTTAATAGATATATACTTGCCTTCATGGGCTTCTGTCGGTATGGTGGCAGTCGTCCCTCGTCCCTCCTGTCCATGCAGCGTCTTCGTGGCAGTCGTCACTGCCTCTGGGGGACTTCACGGTCCATTTCTGCCCCCAGGATGATGATGTCCAGGGTCCTGAAAGTAAAGATAATAAAGAGTTTAGTGTTTGAAAGAGTTGATGTTAATAGATATATACTTGCCTTTATGGGCTTCTGTCGGTATGGTGGCAGTCGTCCATCGTCCCTCCTGTCCATGCAGCGTCTTTGTGGCAGTCGTCACTGCCTCTGGGGGACTTCACGCTCCATTTCTGCCCAAAGGATGATGATGTCCAGGGTCCTGAGAGTAAAGATAATAAAGAGTTTAGTGTTTGAAAGAGTTGATGTTAATAGATATATACTTGCCTTCATGGGCTTCTGTCGGTATGGTGGCAGTCGTCCATCGTCCCTCCCGTCCATGCAGGGTCTTCGTGGCAGTCGTCACTGCCTCTGGGGGACTTCACGGTCCATTTCTGCCCCCAGGATGATGATGTCCAGGGTCCTGAAAGTAAAGATAATAAAGAGTTTAGTGTTTGAAAGAGTTGATGTTAATAGATATATACTTGCCTTTATGGGCTTCTGTCGGTATGGTGGCAGTCGTCCATCGTCCCTCCCGTCCATGCAGCGTCTTCGTGGCAGTCGTCACTGCCTCTGGGGGACTTCACGGTCCATTTCTGCCCCCAGGATGATGATGTCAAGGGTCCTGAGAGTAAAGATAATGAAAAGTTTAGTGTTTGAAAGAGTTGATGTTAATAGATATATACTTGCCTTTATGGGCTTCTGTCTGTATGGTGGCAGTCGTCCATCGTCCCTCCTGTCCATGCAGCGTCTTCGTGGCAGTCGTCACTGCCTCTGGGGGACTTCACGGTCCATTTCTGCCCCCAGGATGATGATGTCCAGGGTCCTGAGAGTAAAGATAATAAAGAGTTTAGTGTTTGAAAGAGTTGATGTTAATAGATATATACTTGCCTTCATGGGCTTCTGTCGGTATGGTGACAGTCGCCCCTCGTCCCTCCCGTCCATGCAGCGTCTTCGTGGCAGTCGTCACTGCCTCTGGGGGACTTCACGGTCCATTTCTGCCCCCAGGATGATGATGTCCAGGGTCCTGAGAGTAAAGATAATAAAGAGTTTAGTGTTTGAAAGAGTTGATGTTAATAGATATATACTTGCCTTTATGGGCTTCTGTCGGTATGGTGGCAGTCGTCCATCGTCCCTCCCGTCCATGCAGCGTCTTCGTGGCAGTCGTCACTGCCTCTGGGGGACTTCACGGTCCATTTCTGCCCCCAGGATGATGTCCAGGGTCCTGAGAGTAAAGATAATAAAGAGTTTAGTGTTTGAAAGAGTTGATGTTAATAGATATATACTTGCCTTTATGGGCTTCTGTCGGTATGGTGGCAGTCGTCCATCGTCCCTTCCGTCCATGCAGCGTCTTCGTGGCAGTCGTCACTGCCTCTGGGGGACTTCACGGTCCATTTCTGCCCCCAGGATGATGATGTCAAGGGTCCTGAAAGTAAAGATAATAAAGAGTTTAGTGTTTGAAAGAGTTGATGTTAATAGATATATACTTGCCTTTATGGGCTTCTGTCGGTATGGTGGCAGTCGTCCATCGTCCCTCCTGTCCATGCAGCGTCTTCATGGCAGTCGTCACTGCCTCTGGGGGACTTCACGCTCCATTTCTGCCCCCAGGATGATGATGTCCAGGGTCCTAAGTGTAAAGATAATGAAAAGTTTAGTGTTTGAAAGAGTTGATGTTAATAGATATATACTTGCCTTTATGGGCCTATGTCGGTATGGTGGCAGTCGTCCATCGTCCCTCCCGTCCATGCAGCGTCTTCGTAGCAATCTTCACTGCCTCCGGGGGACTTCACGGTCCATTTCTGCCCAAAGGATGATGATGTCCAGGGTCCTGAGAGTAAAGATAATAAAGATTTTAGTGTTTGAAAGAGTTGATGTTAATAGATATATACTTGCCTTTATGGGCTTCTGTCGGTATGGTGGCAGTCGTCCATCGTCCCTCCCGTCCATGCAGCGTCTTCGTGGCAGTCGTCACTGCCTCTGGGGGACTTCACGCTCCATTTCTGCCCCCAGGATGATGATGTCAAGGGTCCTGAAAGTAAAGATAATAAAGAGTTTAGTGTTTGAAAGAGTTGATGTTAATAGATATATACTTGCCTTTATGGGCTTCTGTCGGTATGGTGGCAGTCGTCCATCGACCCTCCTGTCCATGCAGCGTCTTCGTGGCAGTCGTCACTGCCTCTAGGGGACTTCACGGTCCATTTCTGTCCCCAGGATGATGATGTCCAGGGTCCTGAGAGTAAAGATAATAAAGAGTTTAGTGTTTGAAAGAGTTGATGTTAATAGATATATACTTGCCTTCATGGGCTTCTGTCGGTATGGTGGCAGTCGTCCCTCGTCCCTCCTGTCCATGCAGCGTCTTCGTGGCAGTCGTCACTGCCTCTGGGGGACTTCACGGTCCATTTCTGCCCCCAGGATGATGATGTCCAGGGTCCTGAAAGTAAAGATAATAAAGAGTTTAGTGTTTGAAAGAGTTGATGTTAATAGATATATACTTGCCTTTATGGGCTTCTGTCGGTATGGTGGCAGTCGTCCATCGTCCCTCCTGTCCATGCAGCGTCTTCGTGGCAGTCGTCACTGCCTCTGGGGGACTTCACGGTCCATTTCTGCCCCCAGGATGATGATGTCCAGGGTCCTGAGAGTAAAGATAATAAAGAGTTTAGTGTTTGAAAGAGTTGATGTTAATAGATATATACTTGCCTTCATGGGCTTCTGTCGGTATGGTGACAGTCGCCCCTCGTCCCTCCCGTCCATGCAGCGTCTTCGTGGCAGTCGTCACTGCCTCTGGGGGACTTCACGGTCCATTTCTGCCCCCAGGATGATGATGTCCAGGGTCCTGAGAGTAAAGATAATAAAGAGTTTAGTGTTTGAAAGAGTTGATGTTAATAGATATATACTTGCCTTTATGGGCTTCTGTCGGTATGGTGGCAGTCGTCCATCGTCCCTCCCGTCCATGCAGGGTCTTCGTGGCAGTCGTCACTGCCTCTGGGGGACTTCACGGTCCATTTCTGCCCCCAGGATGATGTCCAGGGTCCTGAGAGTAAAGATAATAAAGATTTTAGTGTTTGAAAGAGTTGATGTTAATAGATATATACTTGCCTTTATGGGCTTCTGTCGGTATGGTGGCAGTCGTCCATCGTCCCTTCCGTCCATGCAGCGTCTTCGTGGCAGTCGTCACTGCCTCTGGGGGACTTCACGGTCCATTTCTGCCCCCAGGATGATGATGTCAAGGGTCCTGAAAGTAAAGATAATAAAGAGTTTAGTGTTTGAAAGAGTTGATGTTAATAGATATATACTTGCCTTTATGGGCTTCTGTCGGTATGGTGGCAGTCGTCCATCGTCCCTCCTGTCCATGCAGCGTCTTCATGGCAGTCGTCACTGCCTCTGGGGGACTTCACGCTCCATTTCTGCCCCCAGGATGATGATGTCCAGGGTCCTAAGTGTAAAGATAATGAAAAGTTTAGTGTTTGAAAGAGTTGATGTTAATAGATATATACTTGCCTTTATGGGCCTATGTCGGTATGGTGGCAGTCGTCCATCGTCCCTCCCGTCCATGCAGCGTCTTCGTAGCAATCTTCACTGCCTCCGGGGGACTTCACGGTCCATTTCTGCCCAAAGGATGATGATGTCCAGGGTCCTGAGAGTAAAGATAATAAAGATTTTAGTGTTTGAAAGAGTTGATGTTAATAGATATATACTTGCCTTTATGGGCTTCTGTCGGTATGGTGGCAGTCGTCAATCGTCCCTCCCGTCCATGCAGCGTCTTCGTGGCAGTCGTCACTGCCTCTGGGGGACTTCACGCTCCATTTCTGCCCCCAGGATGATGATGTCAAGGGTCCTGAAAGTAAAGATAATAAAGAGTTTAGTGTTTGAAAGAGTTGATGTTAATAGATATATACTTGCCTTTATGGGCTTCTGTCGGTATGGTGGCAGTCGTCCATCGACCCTCCTGTCCATGCAGCGTCTTCGTGGCAGTCGTCACTGCCTCTAGGGGACTTCACGGTCCATTTCTGTCCCCAGGATGATGATGTCCAGGGTCCTGAGAGTAAAGATAATAAAGAGTTTAGTGTTTGAAAGAGTTGATGTTAATAGATATATACTTGCCTTCATGGGCTTCTGTCGGTATGGTGGCAGTCGTCCCTCGTCCCTCCTGTCCATGCAGCGTCTTCGTGGCAGTCGTCACTGCCTCTGGAGGACTTCACGGTCCATTTCTGCCCCCAGGATGATGATGTCCAGGGTCCTGAAAGTAAAGATAATAAAGAGTTTAGTGTTTGAAAGAGTTGATGTTAATAGATATATACTTGCCTTTATGGGCTTCTCTCGGTATGGTGGCAGTCGTCCATCGTCCCTCCCGTCCATGCAGCGTCTTCGTGGCAGTCGTCACTGCCTCTGGGGGACTTCACGGTCCATTTCTGCCCCCAGGATGATGATGTCCAGGGTCCTGAGAGTAAAGATAATAAAGAGTTTAGTGTTTGAAAGAGTTGATGTTAATAGATATAAACTTGCCTTTATAGGCTTCTGTCGGTATGGTGGCAGTCGTCCATCGTCCCTCCCGTCCATGCAGCGTCTTCGTGGCAGTCGTCACTGCCTCTGGGGGACTTCACGGTCCATTTCTGCCCCCAGGATGATGATGTCCAGGGTCCTGAGAGTAAAGATAATAAAGAGTTTAGTGTTTGAAAGAGTTGATATTAATAGATATATACTTGCCTTTATGGGCTTCTGTCGGTATGGTGGCAGTCGTCCATCGTCCCTCCCGTCCATGCAGCGTCTTCGTGGCAGTCGTCACTGCCTCTGGGGGACTTCACGGTCCACTTCTGCCCCCAGGATGATGATGTCCAGGGTCCTGAGAGTAAAGATAATAAAGAGTTTAGTGTTTGAAAGAGTTGATGTTAATAGATATATACTTGCCTTTATGGGCTTCTGTCGGTATGGTGGCAGTCGTCCATCGTCCCTCCCGTCCATGCAGCGTCTTCGTGGCAGTCGTCACTGCCTCTGGGGGACTTCACGCTCCATTTCTGCCCCCAGGATGATGATGTCCAGGGTCCTGAGAGTAAAGATAATAAAGAGTTTAGTGTTTGAAAGAGTTGATGTTAATAGATATATACTTGCCTTTATGGGCTTCTGTCGGTATGGTGGCAGTCGTCCATCGTCCCTCCCGTCCATGCAGCGTCTTCGTGGCAGTCGTCACTGCCTCTGGGGGACTTCACGGTCCATTTCTGCCCCCAGGATGATGATGTCAAGGGTCCTGAAATTAAAGATAATAAAGAGTTTAGTGTTTGAAAGAGTTGATGTTAATAGATATATACTTGCCTTTATGGGCTTCTGTCGGTATGGTGGCAGTCGTCCATCGTCCCTCCCGTCCATGCAGCGTCTTCGTGGCAGTCGTCACTGCCTCTGGGGGACTTCACGGTCCATTTCTGCCCCCAGGATGATGATGTCCAGGGTCCTGAGAGTAAAGATAATAAAGAGTTTAGTGTTTGAAAGAGTTGATGTTAATAGATATAAACTTGCCTTTATAGGCTTCTGTCGGTATGGTGGCAGTCGTCCATCGTCCCTCCCGTCCATGCAGCGTCTTCGTGGCAGTCGTCACTGCCTCTGGGGGACTTCACGGTCCATTTCTGCCCCCAGGATGATGATGTCAAGGGTCCTGAAAGTAAAGATAATAAAGAGTTTAGTGTTTGAAAGAGTTGATATTAATAGATATATACTTGCCTTTATGGGCTTCTGTCGGTATGGTGGCAGTCGTCCCTCGTCCCTCCCGTCCATGCAGCGTCTTCGTGGCAGTCGTCACTGCCTCTGGGGGACTTCACGGTCCACTTCTGCCCCCAGGATGATGATGTCCAGGGTCCTGAGAGTAAAGATAATAAAGAGTTTAGTGTTTGAAAGAGTTGATGTTAATAGATATATACTTGCCTTTATGGGCTTCTGTCGGTATGGTGGCAGTCGTCCATCGTCCCTCCCGTCCATGCAGCGTCTTCGTGGCAGTCGTCACTGCCTCTGGGGGACTTCACGCTCCATTTCTGCCCCCAGGATGATGATGTCCAGGGTCCTGAGAGTAAAGATAATAAAGAGTTTAGTGTTTGAAAGAGTTGATGTTAATAGATATATACTTGCCTTTATGGGCTTCTGTCGGTATGGTGGCAGTCGTCCATCGTCCCTCCCGTCCATGCAGCGTCTTCGTGGCAGTCGTCACTGCCTCTGGGGGACTTCACGGTCCATTTCTGCCCCCAGGATGATGATGTCAAGGGTCCTGAAAGTAAAGATAATAAAGAGTTTAGTGTTTGAAAGAGTTGATGTTAATAGATATATACTTGCCTTTATGGGCTTCTGTCGGTATGGTGGCAGTCGTCCATCGTCCCTCCTGTCCATGCAGCGTCTTCGTGGCAGTCGTCACTGCCTCTGGAGGACTTCACGCTCCATTTCTGCCCCCAGGATGATGATATCCAGGGTCCTGAGAGTAAAGATAATAAAGAGTTTAGTGTTTGAAAGAGTTGATGTTAATAGATATATACTTGCCTTTATGGGCTTCTGTCGGTATGGTGGCAGTCGTCAATCGTCCCTCCCGTCCATGCAGCGTCTTCGTGGCAGTCGTCACTGCCTCTGGGGGACTTCACGCTCCATTTCTGCCCCCAGGATGATGATGTCAAGGGTCCTGAAAGTAAAGATAATAAAGAGTTTAGTGTTTGAAAGAGTTGATGTTAATAGATATATACTTGCCTTTATGGGCTTCTGTCGGTATGGTGGCAGTCGTCCATCGACCCTCCTGTCCATGCAGCGTCTTCGTGGCAGTCGTCACTGCCTCTAGGGGACTTCACGGTCCATTTCTGTCCCCAGGATGATGATGTCCAGGGTCCTGAGAGTAAAGATAATAAAGAGTTTAGTGTTTGAAAGAGTTGATGTTAATAGATATATACTTGCCTTCATGGGCTTCTGTCGGTATGGTGGCAGTCGTCCCTCGTCCCTCCTGTCCATGCAGCGTCTTCGTGGCAGTCGTCACTGCCTCTGGAGGACTTCACGGTCCATTTCTGCCCCCAGGATGATGATGTCCAGGGTCCTGAAAGTAAAGATAATAAAGAGTTTAGTGTTTGAAAGAGTTGATGTTAATAGATATATACTTGCCTTTATGGGCTTCTCTCGGTATGGTGGCAGTCGTCCATCGTCCCTCCCGTCCATGCAGCGTCTTCGTGGCAGTCGTCACTGCCTCTGGGGGACTTCACGGTCCATTTCTGCCCCCAGGATGATGATGTCCAGGGTCCTGAGAGTAAAGATAATAAAGAGTTTAGTGTTTGAAAGAGTTGATGTTAATAGATATAAACTTGCCTTTATAGGCTTCTGTCGGTATGGTGGCAGTCGTCCATCGTCCCTCCCGTCCATGCAGCGTCTTCGTGGCAGTCGTCACTGCCTCTGGGGGACTTCACGGTCCATTTCTGCCCCCAGGATGATGATGTCCAGGGTCCTGAGAGTAAAGATAATAAAGAGTTTAGTGTTTGAAAGAGTTGATATTAATAGATATATACTTGCCTTTATGGGCTTCTGTCGGTATGGTGGCAGTCGTCCATCGTCCCTCCCGTCCATGCAGCGTCTTCGTGGCAGTCGTCACTGCCTCTGGGGGACTTCACGGTCCACTTCTGCCCCCAGGATGATGATGTCCAGGGTCCTGAGAGTAAAGATAATAAAGAGTTTAGTGTTTGAAAGAGTTGATGTTAATAGATATATACTTGCCTTTATGGGCTTCTGTCGGTATGGTGGCAGTCGTCCATCGTCCCTCCCGTCCATGCAGCGTCTTCGTGGCAGTCGTCACTGCCTCTGGGGGACTTCACGCTCCATTTCTGCCCCCAGGATGATGATGTCCAGGGTCCTGAGAGTAAAGATAATAAAGAGTTTAGTGTTTGAAAGAGTTGATGTTAATAGATATATACTTGCCTTTATGGGCTTCTGTCGGTATGGTGGCAGTCGTCCATCGTCCCTCCCGTCCATGCAGCGTCTTCGTGGCAGTCGTCACTGCCTCTGGGGGACTTCACGGTCCATTTCTGCCCCCAGGATGATGATGTCAAGGGTCCTGAAATTAAAGATAATAAAGAGTTTAGTGTTTGAAAGAGTTGATGTTAATAGATATATACTTGCCTTTATGGGCTTCTGTCGGTATGGTGGCAGTCGTCCATCGTCCCTCCCGTCCATGCAGCGTCTTCGTGGCAGTCGTCACTGCCTCTGGGGGACTTCACGGTCCATTTCTGCCCCCAGGATGATGATGTCCAAGGTCCTGAGAGTAAAGATAATAAAGAGTTTAGTGTTTGAAAGAGTTGATGTTAATAGATATAAACTTGCCTTTATAGGCTTCTGTCGGTATGGTGGCAGTCGTCCATCGTCCCTCCCGTCCATGCAGCGTCTTCGTGGCAGTCGTCACTGCCTCTGGGGGACTTCACGGTCCATTTCTGCCCCCAGGATGATGATGTCAAGGGTCCTGAAAGTAAAGATAATAAAGAGTTTAGTGTTTGAAAGAGTTGATATTAATAGATATATACTTGCCTTTATGGGCTTCTGTCGGTATGGTGGCAGTCGTCCCTCGTCCCTCCCGTCCATGCAGCGTCTTCGTGGCAGTCGTCACTGCCTCTGGGGGACTTCACGGTCCACTTCTGCCCCCAGGATGATGATGTCCAGGGTCCTGAGAGTAAAGATAATAAAGAGTTTAGTGTTTGAAAGAGTTGATGTTAATAGATATATACTTGCCTTTATGGGCTTCTGTCGGTATGGTGGCAGTCGTCCATCGTCCCTCCCGTCCATGCAGCGTCTTCGTGGCAGTCGTCACTGCCTCTGGGGGACTTCACGCTCCATTTCTGCCCCCAGGATGATGATGTCCAGGGTCCTGAGAGTAAAGATAATAAAGAGTTTAGTGTTTGAAAGAGTTGATGTTAATAGATATATACTTGCCTTTATGGGCTTCTGTCGGTATGGTGGCAGTCGTCCATCGTCCCTCCCGTCCATGCAGCGTCTTCGTGGCAGTCGTCACTGCCTCTGGGGGACTTCACGGTCCATTTCTGCCCCCAGGATGATGATGTCAAGGGTCCTGAAAGTAAAGATAATAAAGAGTTTAGTGTTTGAAAGAGTTGATGTTAATAGATATATACTTGCCTTTATGGGCTTCTGTCGGTATGGTGGCAGTCGTCCATCGTCCCTCCTGTCCATGCAGCGTCTTCGTGGCAGTCGTCACTGCCTCTGGAGGACTTCACGCTCCATTTCTGCCCCCAGGATGATGATATCCAGGGTCCTGAGAGTAAAGATAATAAAGAGTTTAGTGTTTGAAAGAGTTGATGTTAATAGATATATACTTGCCTTTATGGGCTTCTGTTGGTATGGTGGCAGTCGTCCCTCGTCCCTCCCGTCCATGCAGCGTCTTCGTGGCAGTCGTCACTGCCTCTGGGGGACTTCACGGTCCATTTCTGCCCCCAGGATGATGATGTCCAGGGTCCTGAGAGTAAAGATAATAAAGAGTTTAGTGTTTGAAAGAGTTGATGTTAATAGATATATACTTGCCTTTATGGGCTTCTGTCGGTATGGTGGCAGTCGTCCATCGTCCCTCCCGTCCATGCAGCGTCTTCGTGGCAGTCGTCACTGCCTCTGGGGGACTTCACGGTCCATTTCTGCCCCCAGGATGATGATGTCCAGGGTCCTGAGAGTAAAGATAATAAAGAGTTTAGTGTTTGAAAGAGTTTATGTTAATAGATATATACTTGCCTTTATGGGCTTCTGTCGGTATGGTGGCAGTCGTCCATCGTCCCTCCCGTCCATGCAGCGTCTACGTGGCAGTCGTCACTGCCTCTGGGGGACTTCACGGTCCACTTCTGCCCGCAGGATGATGATGTCCAGGGTCCTGAGAGTAAAGATAATAAAGAGTTTAGTGTTTGAAAGAGTTGATGTTAATAGATATATACTTGCCTTTATGGGCTTCTGTCGGTATGGTGGCAGTCGTCCATCGTCCCTCCCGTCCATGCAGCGTCTTCGTGGCAGTCGTCACTGCCTCTGGGGGACTTCACGCTCCATTTCTGCCCCCAGGATGATGATGTCAAGGGTCCTGAAAGTAAAGATAATAAAGAGTTTAGTGTTTGAAAGAGTTGATGTTAATAGATATATACTTGCCTTTATGGGCTTCTGTCGGTATGGTGGCAGTCGTCCATCGTCCCTCCTGTCCATGCAGCGTCTTCGTGGCAGTCGTCACTGCCTCTGGGGGACTTCACGCTCCATTTCTGTCCCCAGGATGATGATATCCAGGGTCCTGAGAGTAAAGATAATGAAGAGTTTAGTGTTTGAAAGAGTTGATGTTAATAGATGTGTACTTGCCTTCATGGGCTTCTGTCGGTATGGTGGCTGTCGCTCATCGTCCCTCCCGTCCTTACAATGTCCTCGTTTCAGTCGTCACTGCCTTTGGGGGACTTCACGGTCCATTTCTGCCCCCAGGATGATGATGTCCAGGGTCCTGAAAGTAAAGATAATAAAGAGTTTAGTGTTTGAAAGAGTTGATGTTAATAGATATATACTTGCCTTCATGGGCTTCTGTCGGTATGGTGGCAGTCGTCCCTCGTCCCTCCCGTCCATGCAGCGTCTTCGTGGCAGTCGTCACTGCCTCTGGGGGACTTCACGGTCCATTTCTGCCCCCAGGATGATGATGTCCAGGGTCCTGAAAGTAAAGATAATAAAGAGTTTAGTGTTTGAAAGAGTTGATGTTAATAGATATATACTTGCCTTTATGGGCTTCTGTCGGTATGGTGGCAGTCGTCCATCGTCCCTCCCGTCCATGCAGCGTCTTCGTGGCAGTCGTCACTGCCTCTGGGGGACTTCACGGTCCATTTCTGCCCCCAGGATGATGATGTCCAGGGTCCTGAGAGTAAAGATAATAAAGAGTTTAGTGTTTGAAAGAGTTGATGTTAATAGATATATACTTGCCTTTATGGGCTTCTGTCGGTATGGTGGCAGTCGTCCATCGTCCCTTCCGTCCATGCAGCGTCTTCGTGGCAGTCGTCACTGCCTCTGGGGGACTTCACGGTCCATTTCTGCCCCCAGGATGATGATGTCAAGGGTCCTGAAAGTAAAGATGATAAAGAGTTTAGTGTTTGAAAGAGTTGATGTTAATAGATATATACTTGCCTTTATGGGCTTCTGTCGGTATGGTGGCAGTCGTCCATCGTCCCTCCTGTCCATGCAGCGTCTTCATGGCAGTCGTCACTGCCTCTGGGGGACTTCACGCTCCATTTCTGCCCCCAGGATGATGATGTCCAGGGTCCTAAGTGTAAAGATAATGAAAAGTTTAGTGTTTGAAAGAGTTGATGTTAATAGATATATACTTGCCTTTATGGGTCTATGTCGGTATGGTGGCAGTCGTCCATCGTCCCTCCCGTCCATGCAGCGTCTTCGTAGCAATCTTCACTGCCTCTGGGGGACTTCACGGTCCATTTCTGCCCCCAGGATGATGATGTCCAGGGTCCTGAGAGTAAAGATAATAAAGATTTTAGTGTTTGAAAGAGTTGATGTTAATAGATATATACTTGCCTTTATGGGCTTCTGTCGGTATGGTGGCAGTCGTCCATCGTCCCTCCCGTCCATGCAGCGTCTTCGTGGCAGTCGTCACTGCCTCTGGGGGACTTCACGGTCCATTTCTGCCCCCAGGATGATGATGTCAAGGGTCCTGAAAGTAAAGATAATAAAGAGTTTAGTGTTTGAAAGAGTTGATGTTAATAGATATATACTTGCCTTTATGGGCTTCTGTCGGTATGGTGGCAGTCGTCCATCGTCCCTCCTGTCCATGCAGCGTCTTCGTGGCAGTCGTCACTGCCTCTAGGGGACTTCATGGTCCATTTCTGCCCCCAGGATGATGATGTCCAGGGTCCTGAGAGTAAAGATAATAAAGAGTTTAGTGTTTGAAAGAGTTGATGTTAATAGATATATACTTGCCTTCATGGGCTTCTGTCGGTATGGTGGCAGTCGTCCCTCGTCCCTCCCGTCCATGCAGCGTCTTCGTGGCAGTCGTCACTGCCTCTGGGGGACTTCACGGTCCATTTCTGCCCCCAGGATGATGATGTCCAGGGTCCTGAGAGTAAAGATAATAAAGAGTTTAGTGTTTGAAAGAGTTGATGTTAATAGATATAAACTTGCCTTTATGGGCTTCTGTCGGTATGGTGGCAGTCGTCCATCGTCCCTCCCGTCCATGCAGCGTCTTCGTGGCAGTCGTCACTGCCTCTAGGGGACTTCACGGTCCATTTTTGCCCCCAGGATGATGATGTCAGGGGTCCTGAAAGTAAAGATAATAAAGAGTTTAGTGTTTGAAAGAGTTGATGTTAATAGATATATACTTGCCTTTATGGGCTTCTGTTGGTATGGTGGCAGTCGTCCCTCGTCCCTCCCGTCCATGCAGCGTCTTCGTGGCAGTCGTCACTGCCTCTGGGGGACTTCACGGTCCATTTCTGCCCCCAGGATGATGATGTCCAGGGTCCTGAGAGTAAAGATAATAAAGAGTTTAGTGTTTGAAAGAGTTGATGTTAATAGATATATACTTGCCTTTATGGGCTTCTGTCGGTATGGTGGCAGTCGTCCATCGTCCCTCCTGTCCATGCAGCGTCTTCGTGGCAGTCGTCACTGCCTCTGGGGGACTTCACGGTCCATTTCTGCCCCCAGGATGATGATGTCCAGGGTCCTGAAAGTAAAGATAATAAAGAGTTTAGTGTTTGAAAGAGTTGATGTTAATAGATATATACTTGCCTTTATGGGCTTCTGTCGGTATGGTGGCAGTCGTCTATCGTCCCTCCCGTCCATGCAGCGTCTTCGTGGCAGTCGTCACTGCCTCTGGGGGACTTCACGGTCCATTTCTGCCCCCAGGATGATGATGTCCAGGGTCCTGAGAGTAAAGATAATAAAGAGTTTAGTGTTTGAAAGAGTTTATGTTAATAGATATATACTTGCCTTTATGGGCTTCTGTCGGTATGGTGGCAGTCGTCCATCGTCCCTCCCGTCCATGCAGCGTCTACGTGGCAGTCGTCACTGCCTCTGGGGGACTTCACGGTCCACTTCTGCCCGCAGGATGATGATGTCCAGGGTCCTGAGAGTAAAGATAATAAAGAGTTTAGTGTTTGAAAGAGTTGATGTTAATAGATATATACTTGCCTTTATGGGCTTCTGTCGGTATGGTGGCAGTCGTCCATCGTCCCTCCCGTCCTTACAATGTCCTCGTTTCAGTCGTCACTGCCTTTGGGGGACTTCACGGTCCATTTCTGCCCCCAGGATGATGATGTCCAGGGTCCTGAAAGTAAAGATAATAAAGAGTTTAGTGTTTGAAAGAGTTGATGTTAATAGATATATACTTGCCTTTATGGGCTTCTGTCGGTATGGTGGCAGTCGTCCATCGTCCCTCCCGTCCATGCAGCGTCTTCGTGGCAGTCGTCACTGCCTCTGGGGGACTTCACGCTCCATTTCTGCCCCCAGGATGATGATGTCAAGGGTCCTGAAAGTAAAGATAATAAAGAGTTTAGTGTTTGAAAGAGTTGATGTTAATAGATATATACTTGCCTTTATGGGCTTCTGTCGGTATGGTGGCAGTCGTCCATCGTCCCTCCTGTCCATGCAGCGTCTTCGTGGCAGTCGTCACTGCCTCTGGGGGACTTCACGCTCCATTTCTGTCCCCAGGATGATGATATCCAGGGTCCTGAGAGTAAAGATAATGAAGAGTTTAGTGTTTGAAAGAGTTGATGTTAATAGATGTGTACTTGCCTTCATGGGCTTCTGTCGGTATGGTGGCTGTCGCTCATCGTCCCTCCCGTCCTTACAATGTCCTCGTTTCAGTCGTCACTGCCTTTGGGGGACTTCACGGTCCATTTCTGCCCCCAGGATGATGATGTCCAGGGTCCTGAAAGTAAAGATAATAAAGAGTTTAGTGTTTGAAAGAGTTGATGTTAATAGATATATACTTGCCTTCATGGGCTTCTGTCGGTATGGTGGCAGTCGTCCCTCGTCCCTCCCGTCCATGCAGCGTCTTCGTGGCAGTCGTCACTGCCTCTGGGGGACTTCACGGTCCATTTCTGCCCCCAGGATGATGATGTCCAGGGTCCTGAAAGTAAAGATAATAAAGAGTTTAGTGTTTGAAAGAGTTGATGTTAATAGATATATACTTGCCTTTATGGGCTTCTGTCGGTATGGTGGCAGTCGTCCATCGTCCCTCCCGTCCATGCAGCGTCTTCGTGGCAGTCGTCACTGCCTCTGGGGGACTTCACGGTCCATTTCTGCCCCCAGGATGATGATGTCCAGGGTCCTGAGAGTAAAGATAATAAAGAGTTTAGTGTTTGAAAGAGTTGATGTTAATAGATATATACTTGCCTTTATGGGCTTCTGTCGGTATGGTGGCAGTCGTCCATCGTCCCTTCCGTCCATGCAGCGTCTTCGTGGCAGTCGTCACTGCCTCTGGGGGACTTCACGGTCCATTTCTGCCCCCAGGATGATGATGTCAAGGGTCCTGAAAGTAAAGATGATAAAGAGTTTAGTGTTTGAAAGAGTTGATGTTAATAGATATATACTTGCCTTTATGGGCTTCTGTCGGTATGGTGGCAGTCGTCCATCGTCCCTCCTGTCCATGCAGCGTCTTCATGGCAGTCGTCACTGCCTCTGGGGGACTTCACGCTCCATTTCTGCCCCCAGGATGATGATGTCCAGGGTCCTAAGTGTAAAGATAATGAAAAGTTTAGTGTTTGAAAGAGTTGATGTTAATAGATATATACTTGCCTTTATGGGTCTATGTCGGTATGGTGGCAGTCGTCCATCGTCCCTCCCGTCCATGCAGCGTCTTCGTAGCAATCTTCACTGCCTCTGGGGGACTTCACGGTCCATTTCTGCCCCCAGGATGATGATGTCCAGGGTCCTGAGAGTAAAGATAATAAAGATTTTAGTGTTTGAAAGAGTTGATGTTAATAGATATATACTTGCCTTTATGGGCTTCTGTCGGTATGGTGGCAGTCGTCCATCGTCCCTCCCGTCCATGCAGCGTCTTCGTGGCAGTCGTCACTGCCTCTGGGGGACTTCACGGTCCATTTCTGCCCCCAGGATGATGATGTCAAGGGTCCTGAAAGTAAAGATAATAAAGAGTTTAGTGTTTGAAAGAGTTGATGTTAATAGATATATACTTGCCTTTATGGGCTTCTGTCGGTATGGTGGCAGTCGTCCATCGTCCCTCCTGTCCATGCAGCGTCTTCGTGGCAGTCGTCACTGCCTCTAGGGGACTTCATGGTCCATTTCTGCCCCCAGGATGATGATGTCCAGGGTCCTGAGAGTAAAGATAATAAAGAGTTTAGTGTTTGAAAGAGTTGATGTTAATAGATATATACTTGCCTTCATGGGCTTCTGTCGGTATGGTGGCAGTCGTCCCTCGTCCCTCCCGTCCATGCAGCGTCTTCGTGGCAGTCGTCACTGCCTCTGGGGGACTTCACGGTCCATTTCTGCCCCCAGGATGATGATGTCCAGGGTCCTGAAAGTAAAGATAATAAAGAGTTTAGTGTTTGAAAGAGTTGATGTTAATAGATATATACTTGCCTTTATGGGCTTCTGTCGGTATGGTGGCAGTCGTCCATCGTCCCTCCCGTCCATGCAGCGTCTTCGTGGCAGTCGTCACTGCCTCTGGGGGACTTCACGGTCCATTTCTGCCCCCAGGATGATGATGTCCAGGGTCCTGAGAGTAAAGATAAAAAAGAGTTTAGTGTTTGAAAGAGTTGATGTTAATAGATATAAACTTGCCTTTATGGGCTTCTGTCGGTATGGTGGCAGTCGTCCATCGTCCCTCCCGTCCATGCAGCGTCTTCGTGGCAGTCGTCACTGCCTCTGGGGGACTTCACGGTCCATTTTTGCCCCCAGGATGATGATGTCAAGGGTCCTGAAAGTAAAGATAATAAAGAGTTTAGTGTTTGAAAGAGTTGATGTTAATAGATATATACTTGCCTTTATGGGCTTCTGTCGGTATGGTGGCAGTCGTCCATCGTCCCTCCCGTCCATGCAGCGTCTTCGTGGCAGTCGTCACTGCCTCTGGGGGACTTCACGGTCCATTTCTGCCCCCAGGATGATGATGTCCAGGGTCCTGAGAGTAAAGATAATAAAGAGTTTAGTGTTTGAAAGAGTTGATGTTAATAGATATATACTTGCCTTTATGGGCTTCTGTCGGTATGGTGGCAGTCGTCCATCGTCCCTCCTGTCCATGCAGCGTCTTCGTGGCAGTCGTCACTGCCTCTGGGGGACTTCACGGTCCATTTCTGCCCCCAGGATGATGATGTCCAGGGTCCTGAAAGTAAAGATAATAAAGAGTTTAGTGTTTGAAAGAGTTGATGTTAATAGATATATACTTGCCTTTATGGGCTTCTGTCGGTATGGTGGCAGTCGTCCATCGTCCCTCCCGTCCATGCAGCGTCTTCGTGGCAGTCGTCACTGCCTCTGGGGGACTTCACGGTCCATTTCTGCCCCCAGGATGATGATGTCCAGGGTCCTGAGAGTAAAGATAATAAAGAGTTTAGTGTTTGAAAGAGTTGATGTTAATAGATATAAACTTGCCTTTATGGGCTTCTGTCGGTATGGTGGCAGTCGTCCATCGTCCCTCCCGTCCATGCAGCGTCTTCGTGGCAGTCGTCACTGCCTCTGGGGGACTTCACGGTCCATTTTTGCCCCCAGGATGATGATGTCAGGGGTCCTGAAAGTAAAGATAATAAAGAGTTTAGTGTTTGAAAGAGTTGATGTTAATAGATATATACTTGCCTTTATGGGCTTCTGTCGGTATGGTGGCAGTCGTCCATCGTCCCTCCCGTCCATGCAGCGTCTTCGTGGCAGTCGTCACTGCCTCTAGGGGACTTCACGGTCCATTTCTGCCCCCAGGATGATGATGTCCAGGGTCCTGAGAGTAAAGATAATAAAGAGTTTAGTGTTTGAAAGAGTTGATGTTAATAGATATATACTTGCCTTTATGGGCTTCTGTCGGTATGGTGGCAGTCGTCCATCGTCCCTCCCGTCCATGCAGCGTCTTCGTGGCAGTCGTCACTGCCTCTGGGGGACTTCACGCTCCATTTCTGCCCCCAGGATGATGATGTCAAGGGTCCTGAAAGTAAAGATAATAAAGAGTTTAGTGTTTGAAAGAGTTGATGTTAATAGATATATACTTGCCTTTATGGGCTTCTGTCGGTATGGTGGCAGTCGTCCATCGTCCCTCCTGTCCATGCAGCGTCTTCGTGGCAGTCGTCACTGCCTCTGGGGGACTTCACGCTCCATTTCTGCCCCCAGGATGATGATATCCAGGGTCCTGAGAGTAAAGATAATAAAGAGTTTAGTGTTTGAAAGAGTTGATGTTAATAGATATATACTTGCCTTTATGGGCTTCTGTCGGTATGGTGGCAGTCGTCCATCGTCCCTCCCGTCCATGCAGCGTCTTCGTGGCAGTCGTCACTGCCTCTGGGGGACTTCACGGTCCATTTCTGCCCCCAGGATGATGATGTCAAGGGTCCTGAAAGTAAAGATAATAAAGAGTTTAGTGTTTGAAAGAGTTGATGTTAATAGATATATACTTGCCTTTATGGGCTTCTGTCGGTATGGTGGCAGTCGTCCATCGTCCCTCCTGTCCATGCAGCGTCTTCGTGGCAGTCGTCACTGCCTCTGGGGGACTTCACGGTCCATTTCTGCCCCCAGGATGATGATGTCCAGGGTCCTGAAAGTAAAGATAATAAAGAGTTTAGTGTTTGAAAGAGTTGATGTTAATAGATATATACTTGCCTTTATGGGCTTCTGTCGGTATGGTGGCAGTCGTCTATCGTCCCTCCCGTCCATGCAGCGTCTTCGTGGCAGTCGTCACTGCCTCTGGGGGACTTCACGGTCCATTTCTGCCCCCAGGATGATGATGTCCAGGGTCCTGAGAGTAAAGATAATAAAGAGTTTAGTGTTTGAAAGAGTTGATGTTAATAGATATAAACTTGCCTTTATGGGCTTCTGTCGGTATGGTGGCAGTCGTCCATCGTCCCTCCCGTCCATGCAGCGTCTTCGTGGCAGTCGTCACTGCCTCTGGGGGACTTCACGGTCCATTTTTGCCCCCAGGATGATGATGTCAAGGGTCCTGAAAGTAAAGATAATAAAGAGTTTAGTGTTTGAAAGAGTTGATGTTAATAGATGTATACTTGCCTTTATGGGCTTCTGTCGGTATGGTGGCAGTCGTCCATCGTCCCTCCCGTCCATGCAGCGTCTTCGTGGCAGTCGTCACTGCCTCTGGGGGACTTCACGGTCCATTTCTGCCCCCAGGATGATGATGTCCAGGGTCCTGAGAGTAAAGATAATAAAGAGTTTAGTGTTTGAAAGAGTTGATGTTAATAGATATAAACTTGCCTTTATGGGCTTCTGTCGGTATGGTGGCAGTCGTCCATCGTCCCTCCCGTCCATGCAGCGTCTTCGTGGCAGTCGTCACTGCCTCTGGGGGACTTCACGGTCCATTTTTGCCCCCAGGATGATGATGTCAAGGGTCCTGAAAGTAAAGATAATAAAGAGTTTAGTGTTTGAAAGAGTTGATGTTAATAGATATATACTTGCCTTTATGGGCTTCTGTCGGTATGGTGGCAGTCGTCCATCGTCCCTCCCGTCCATGCAGCGTCTTCGTGGCAGTCGTCACTGCCTCTGGGGGACTTCACGGTCCATTTCTGCCCCCAGGATGATGATGTCCAGGGTCATGAGAGTAAAGATAATAAAGAGTTTAGTGTTTGAAAGAGTTGATGTTAATAGATATATACTTGCCTTTATGGGCTTCTGTCGGTATGGTGGCAGTCGTCCATCGTCCCTCCCGTCCATGCAGCGTCTTCGTGGCAGTCGTCACTGCCTCTGGGGGACTTCACGCTCCATTTCTGCCCCCAGGATGATGATGTCAAGGGTCCTGAAAGTAAAGATAATAAAGAGTTTAGTGTTTGAAAGAGTTGATGTTAATAGATATATACTTGCCTTTATGGGCTTCTGTCGGTATGGTGGCAGTCGTCCATCGTCCCTCCTGTCCATGCAGCGTCTTCGTGGCAGTCGTCACTGCCTCTGGGGGACTTCACGCTCCATTTCTGCCCCCAGGATGATGATATCCAGGGTCCTGAGAGTAAAGATAATAAAGAGTTTATTGTTTGAAAGAGTTGATGTTAATAGATATATACTTGCCTTTATGGGCTTCTGTCGGTATGGTGGCAGTCGTCCATCGTCCCTCCCGTCCATGCAGCGTCTTCGTGGCAGTCGTCACTGCCTCTGGGGGACTTCACGCTCCATTTCTGCCCCCAGGATGATGATGTCAAGGGTCCTGAAAGTAAAGATAATAAAGAGTTTAGTGTTTGAAAGAGTTGATGTTAATAGATATATACTTGCCTTTATGGGCTTCTGTCGGTATGGTGGCAGTCGTCCATCGTCCCTCCTGTCCATGCAGCGTCTTCGTGGCAGTCGTCACTGCCTCTGGGGGACTTCACGGTCCATTTCTGCCCCCAGGATGATGATGTCCAGGGTCCTGAAAGTAAAGATAATAAAGAGTTTAGTGTTTGAAAGAGTTGATGTTAATAGATATATACTTGCCTTTATGGGCTTCTGTCGGTATGGTGGCAGTCGTCTATCGTCCCTCCCGTCCATGCAGCGTCTTCGTGGCAGTCGTCACTGCCTCTGGGGGACTTCACGGTCCATTTCTGCCCCCAGGATGATGATGTCCAGGGTCCTGAGAGTAAAGATAATAAAGAGTTTAGTGTTTGAAAGAGTTGATGTTAATAGATATAAACTTGCCTTTATGGGCTTCTGTCGGTATGGTGGCAGTCGTCCATCGTCCCTCCCGTCCATGCAGCGTCTTCGTGGCAGTCGTCACTGCCTCTGGGGGACTTCACGGTCCATTTTTGCCCCCAGGATGATGATGTCAAGGGTCCTGAAAGTAAAGATAATAAAGAGTTTAGTGTTTGAAAGAGTTGATGTTAATAGATATATACTTGCCTTTATGGGCTTCTGTCGGTATGGTGGCAGTCGTCCATCGTCCCTCCCGTCCATGCAGCGTCTTCGTGGCAGTCGTCACTGCCTCTGGGGGACTTCACGGTCCATTTCTGCCCCCAGGATGATGATGTCCAGGGTCCTGAGAGTAAAGATAATAAAGAGTTTAGTGTTTGAAAGAGTTGATGTTAATAGATATATACTTGCCTTTATGGGCTTCTGTCGGTATGGTGGCAGTCGTCCATCGTCCCTCCCGTCCATGCAGCGTCTTCGTGGCAGTCGTCACTGCCTCTGGGGGACTTCACGCTCCATTTCTGCCCCCAGGATGATGATGTCAAGGGTCCTGAAAGTAAAGATAATAAAGAGTTTAGTGTTTGAAAGAGTTGATGTTAATAGATATATACTTGCCTTTATGGGCTTCTGTCGGTATGGTGGCAGTCGTCCATCGTCCCTCCTGTCCATGCAGCGTCTTCGTGGCAGTCGTCACTGCCTCTGGGGGACTTCACGCTCCATTTCTGCCCCCAGGATGATGATATCCAGGGTCCTGAGAGTAAAGATAATAAAGAGTTTAGTGTTTGAAAGAGTTGATGTTAATAGATATATACTTGCCTTTATGGGCTTCTGTCGGTATGGTGGCAGTCGTCCATCGTCCCTCCCGTCCATGCAGCGTCTTCGTGGCAGTCGTCACTGCCTCTGGGGGACTTCACGGTCCATTTCTGCCCCCAGGATGATGATGTCCAGGGTCCTGAAAGTAAAGATAATAAAGAGTTTAGTGTTTGAAAGAGTTGATGTTAATAGATATATACTTGCCTTTATGGGCTTCTGTCGGTATGGTGGCAGTCGTCCATCGTCCCTCCCGTCCATGCAGCGTCTTCGTGGCAGTCGTCACTGCCTCTGGGGGACTTCACGGTCCATTTCTGCCCCCAGGATGATGATGTCCAGGGTCCTGAGAGTAAAGATAATAAAGAGTTTAGTGTTTGAAAGAGTTGATGTTAATAGATATATACTTGCCTTTATGGGCTTCTGTTGGTATGGTGGCAGTCGTCCATCGTCTCTCCCGTCCATGCAGCGTCTTCGTGGCAGTCGTCACTGCCTCTGGGGGACTTCACGGTCCATTTCTGCCCCCAGGATGATGATGTCCAGGGTCCTAAGTGTAAAGATAATGAAAAGTGTAGTGTTTGAAAGAGTTGATGTTAATAGATATATACTTGCCTTTGTGGGCCTATGTCGGTATGGTGGCTGTCGCCCATCGTCCCTCCCGTCCTTGCAGTGTCCTCGTTTCAGTTGTCACTGCCATTGGGTTACTACACGATTCATTTCTGCCCCCAGGATGATGATGTCCAGGGTCCTGAGAGCAAAGATAATGAAGAGTTTAATGTTTGAAAGAGTTGATGTTAATAGATGTATACTTGCCTTCATGGGCTTCTGTCGGTATGGTGGCTGTCGCTCATCGTCCCTCCCGTCCATGCAATGTCCTCGTTTCAGTCGTCACTGCTTTTGGGGGACTTCACGGTCCATTTCTGCCCCCAGGATGATGATGTCCAGGGTCATGAGAGTAAAGATAATAAAGAGTTTAGTGTTTGAAAGAGTTGATGTTAATAGATATATACTTGCCTTTATGGGCCTCTGTCGGTATAGTGCCAGTCGTCCATCGTCCCTCCCGTCCATGCAGCGTCTTCGTAGCAATCTTCACTGCCTCTGGGGGACTTCACGGTCCATTTCTGCCCCCAGGATGATGATGTCCAGGGTCCTGAGAGTAAAGATAATAAAGATTTTAGTGTTTGAAAGAGTTGATGTTAATAGATATATACTTGCCTTTATGGGCTTCTGTCGGTATGGTGGCAGTCGTCCATCGTCCCTCCCGTCCATGCAGCGTCTTCGTGGCAGTCGTCACTGCCTCTGGGGGACTTCACGCTCCATTTCTGCCCTCAAGATGATGATGTCAAGGGTCCTGAAAGTAAAGATAATAAAGAGTTTAGTGTTTGAAAGAGTTGATGTTAATAGATATATACTTGCCTTTATGGGCTTCTGTGGGTATGGTGGCAGTCGTCCATCGTCCCTCCTGTCCATGCAGCGTCTTCGTGGCAGTCGTCACTGCCTCTGGGGGACTTCACGCTCCATTTCTGCCCCCAGGATGATGATATCCAGGGTCCTGAGAGTAAAGATAATAAAGAGTTTAGTGTTTGAAAGAGTTGATGTTAATAGATATATACTTGCCTTTATGGGCTTCTGTCGGTATGGTGGCAGTCGTCCCTCGTCCCTCCCGTCCATGCAGCGTCTTCGTGGCAGTCGTCACTGCCTCTGGGGGACTTCACGCTCCATTTCTGCCCCCAGGATGATGATGTCCAGGGTCCTGAAAGTAAAGATAATAAAGAGTTTAGTGTTTGAAAGAGTTGATGTTAATAGATATATACTTGCCTTTATGGGCTTCTGTCGGTATGGTGGCAGTCGTCCATCGTCCCTCCCGTCCATGCAGCGTCTTCGTGGCAGTCGTCACTGCCTCTGGGGGACTTCACGGTCCATTTCTGCCCCCAGGATGATGATGTCCAGGGTCCTGAGAGTAAAGATAATAAAGAGTTTAGTGTTTGAAAGAGTTGATGTTAATAGATATATACTTGCCTTTATGGGCTTCTGTTGGTATGGTGGCAGTCGTCCATCGTCCCTCCCGTCCATGCAGCGTCTTCGTGGCAGTCGTCACTGCCTCTGGGGGACTTCACGGTCCATTTCTGCCCCCAGGATGATGATGTCCAGGGTCCTAAGTGTAAAGATAATGAAAAGTTTAGTGTTTGAAAGAGTTGATGTTAATAGATATATACTTGCCTTTGTGGGCCTATGTCGGTATGGTGGCTGTCGCCCATCGTCCCTCCCGTCCTTGCAGTGTCCTCGTTTCAGTTGTCACTGCCATTGGGTTACTACACGATTCATTTCTGCCCCCAGGATGATGATGTCCAGGGTCCTGAGAGCAAAGATAATGAAGAGTTTAATGTTTGAAAGAGTTGATGTTAATAGATGTATACTTGCCTTCATGGGCTTCTGTCGGTATGGTGGCTGTCGCTCATCGTCCCTCCCGTCCATGCAATGTCCTCGTTTCAGTCGTCACTGCCTTTGGGGGACTTCACGGTCCATTTCTGCCCCCAGGATGATGATGTCCAGGGTCCTGAGAGTAAAGATAATAAAGAGTTTAGTGTTTGAAAGAGTTGATGTTAATAGATATATACTTGCCTTTATGGGCCTCTGTCGGTATAGTGCCAGTCGTCCATCGTCCCTCCCGTCCATGCAGCGTCTTCGTAGCAATCTTCACTGCCTCTGGGGGACTTCACGGTCCATTTCTGCCCCCAGGATGATGATGTCCAGGGTCCTGAGAGTAAAGATAATAAAGATTTTAGTGTTTGAAAGAGTTGATGTTAATAGATATATACTTGCCTTTATGGGCTTCTGTCGGTATGGTGGCAGTCGTCCATCGTCCCTCCCGTCCATACAGCGTCTTCGTGGCAGTCGTCACTGCCTCTGGGGGACTTCACGCTCCATTTCTGCCCTCAGGATGATGATGTCAAGGGTCCTGAAAGTAAAGATAATAAAGAGTTTAGTGTTTGAAAGAGTTGATGTTAATAGATATATACTTGCCTTTATGGGCTTCTGTCGGTATGGTGGCAGTCGTCCATCGTCCCTCCTGTCCATGCAGCGTCTTCGTGGCAGTCGTCACTGCCTCTGGGGGACTTCACGGTCCATTTCTGCCCCCAGGATGATGATGTCCAGGGTCCTGAGAGTAAAGATAATAAAGAGTTTAGTGTTTGAAAGAGTTGATGTTAATAGATATATACTTGCCTTTATGGGCTTCTGTCGGTATGGTGGCAGTCGTCCATCGTCCCTCCCGTCCATGCAGCGTCTTCGTGGCAGTCGTCACTGCCTCTGGGGGACTTCACGCTCCATTTCTGCCCTCAGGATGATGATGTCAAGGGTCCTGAAAGTAAAGATAATAAAGAGTTTAGTGTTTGAAAGAGTTGATGTTAATAGATATATACTTGCCTTTATGGGCTTCTGTCGGTATGGTGGCAGTCGTCCATCGTCCCTCCTGTCCATGCAGCGTCTTCGTGGCAGTCGTCACTGCCTCTGCGGGACTTCACGGTCCATTTCTGCCCCCAGGATGATGATGTCCAGGGTCCTGAGAGTAAAGATAATAAAGAGTTTAGTGTTTGAAAGAGTTGATGTTAATAGATATATACTTGCCTTCATGGGCTTCTGTCGGTATGGTGGCAGTCGTCCCTCGTCCCTCCCGTCCATGCAGCGTCTTCGTGGCAGTCGTCACTGCCTCTGGGGGACTTCACGGTCCATTTCTGCCCCCAGGATGATGATGTCCAGGGTCCTGAGAGTAAAGATAATAAAGAGTTTAGTGTTTGAAAGAGTTGATGTTAATAGATATATACTTGCCTTTATGGGCTTCTGTCGGTATGGTGGCAGTCGTCCATCGTCCCTCCCGTCCATGCAGCGTCTTCGTGGCAGTCGTCACTGCCTCTGGGGGACTTCACGCTCCATTTCTGCCCCCAGGATGATGATGTCAAGGGTCCTGAAAGAAAAGATAATAAAGAGTTTAGTGTTTGAAAGAGTTGATGTTAATAGATATATACTTGCCTTTATGGGCTTCTGTCGGTATGGTGGCAGTCGTCCATCGTCCCTCCTGTCCATGCAGCGTCTTCGTGGCAGTCGTCACTGCCTCTGGGGGACTTCACGGTCCATTTCTGCCCCCAGGATGATGATGTCCAGGGTCCTGACAGTAAAGATAATAAAGATTTTAGTGTTTGAAAGAGTTGATGTTAATAGATATATACTTGCCTTCATGGGCTTCTGTCGGTATGGTGGCAGTCGTCCATCGTCCCTCCCGTCCATGCAGCGTCTTCGTGGCAGTCGTCACTGCCTCTGGGGGACTTCACGGTCCATTTCTGCCCCCAGGATGATGATGTCCAGGGTCCTGAAAGTAAAGATAATAAAGAGTTTAGTGTTTGAAAGAGTTGATGTTAATAAATATATACTTGCCTTTATGGGCTTCTGTCGGTATGGTGGCAGTCGTCCATCGTCCCTCCCGTCCATGCAGCGTCTTCGTGGCAGTCGTCACTGCCTCTGGGGGACTTCACGGTCCATTTCTGCCCCCAGGATGATGATGTCCAGGTTCCTGAAAGTAAAGATAATAAAGAGTTTAATGTTTGAAAGAGTTGATGTTGATAGATATATACTTGCCTTTATGGGCTTCTGTCGGTATGGTGGCAGTCGTCCATCGTCCCTCCCGTCCATGCAGCGTCTTCGTGGCAGTCGTCACTGCCTCTGGGGGACTTCACGCTCCATTTCTGCCCCCAGGATGATGATGTCCAGGGTTCTAAGTGTAAAGATAGTGAAAAGTTTAGTGTTTGAAAGAGTTGATGTTAATAGATATATACTTGCCTTTATGGGCCTATGTAGGTATTGTGGCTGTCGCCTATCGTCCCTCCCGTCCATGCAGTGTCCTCGTTTCAGTTGTCACTGCCAATGGGTTACTACACGATTCATTTCTGCCCCCAGGATGATGATGTCCAGGGTCCTGAGAGTAAAGATAATAAAGAGTTTAGTGTTTGAAAGAGTTGATGTTAATAGATGTATACTTGCCTTCATGGGCTTCTGTCGGTATGGTGGCTGTCGCTCATCGTCCCTCCCGTCCATGCAATGTCCTCGTTTCAGTCGTCACTGCCTTTGGGGGACTTCACGGTCCATTTCTGCCCCCAGGATGATGATGTCCAGGGTCCTGAGAGTAAAGATAATAAAGAGTTTAGTGTTTGAAAGAGTTGATGTTAATAGATATATACTTGCCTTTATGGGCCTCTGTCGGTATAGTGCCAGTCGTCCATCGTCCCTCCCGTCCATGCAGCGTCTTCGTAGCAATCTTCACTGCCTCTGGGGGACTTCACGGTCCATTTCTGCCCCCAGGATGATGATGTCCAGGGTCCTGAGAGTAAAGATAATAAAGATTTTAGTGTTTGAAAGAGTTGATGTTAATAGATATATACTTGCCTTTATGGGCTTCTGTCGGTATGGTGGCAGTCGTCCATCGTCCCTCCCGTCCATACAGCGTCTTCGTGGCAGTCGTCACTGCCTCTGGGGGACTTCACGCTCCATTTCTGCCCTCAGGATGATGATGTCAAGGGTCCTGAAAGTAAAGATAATAAAGAGTTTAGTGTTTGAAAGAGTTGATGTTAATAGATATATACTTGCCTTTATGGGCTTCTGTCGGTATGGTGGCAGTCGTCCATCGTCCCTCCTGTCCATGCAGCGTCTTCGTGGCAGTCGTCACTGCCTCTGGGGGACTTCACGGTCCATTTCTGCCCCCAGGATGATGATGTCCAGGGTCCTGAGAGTAAAGATAATAAAGAGTTTAGTGTTTGAAAGAGTTGATGTTAATAGATATATACTTGCCTTTATGGGCTTCTGTCGGTATGGTGGCAGTCGTCCATCGTCCCTCCCGTCCATGCAGCGTCTTCGTGGCAGTCGTCACTGCCTCTGGGGGACTTCACGCTCCATTTCTGCCCTCAGGATGATGATGTCAAGGGTCCTGAAAGTAAAGATAATAAAGAGTTTAGTGTTTGAAAGAGTTGATGTTAATAGATATATACTTGCCTTTATGGGCTTCTGTCGGTATGGTGGCAGTCGTCCATCGTCCCTCCTGTCCATGCAGCGTCTTCGTGGCAGTCGTCACTGCCTCTGCGGGACTTCACGGTCCATTTCTGCCCCCAGGATGATGATGTCCAGGGTCCTGAGAGTAAAGATAATAAAGAGTTTAGTGTTTGAAAGAGTTGATGTTAATAGATATATACTTGCCTTCATGGGCTTCTGTCGGTATGGTGGCAGTCGTCCCTCGTCCCTCCCGTCCATGCAGCGTCTTCGTGGCAGTCGTCACTGCCTCTGGGGGACTTCACGGTCCATTTCTGCCCCCAGGATGATGATGTCCAGGGTCCTGAGAGTAAAGATAATAAAGAGTTTAGTGTTTGAAAGAGTTGATGTTAATAGATATATACTTGCCTTTATGGGCTTCTGTCGGTATGGTGGCAGTCGTCCATCGTCCCTCCCGTCCATGCAGCGTCTTCGTGGCAGTCGTCACTGCCTCTGGGGGACTTCACGCTCCATTTCTGCCCCCAGGATGATGATGTCAAGGGTCCTGAAAGAAAAGATAATAAAGAGTTTAGTGTTTGAAAGAGTTGATGTTAATAGATATATACTTGCCTTTATGGGCTTCTGTCGGTATGGTGGCAGTCGTCCATCGTCCCTCCTGTCCATGCAGCGTCTTCGTGGCAGTCGTCACTGCCTCTGGGGGACTTCACGGTCCATTTCTGCCCCCAGGATGATGATGTCCAGGGTCCTGACAGTAAAGATAATAAAGATTTTAGTGTTTGAAAGAGTTGATGTTAATAGATATATACTTGCCTTCATGGGCTTCTGTCGGTATGGTGGCAGTCGTCCATCGTCCCTCCCGTCCATGCAGCGTCTTCGTGGCAGTCGTCACTGCCTCTGGGGGACTTCACGGTCCATTTCTGCCCCCAGGATGATGATGTCCAGGGTCCTGAAAGTAAAGATAATAAAGAGTTTAGTGTTTGAAAGAGTTGATGTTAATAGATATATACTTGCCTTTATGGGCTTCTGTCGGTATGGTGGCAGTCGTCCATCGTCCCTCCCGTCCATGCAGCGTCTTCGTGGCAGTCGTCACTGCCTCTGGGGGACTTCACGGTCCATTTCTGCCCCCAGGATGATGATGTCCAGGTTCCTGAAAGTAAAGATAATAAAGAGTTTAATGTTTGAAAGAGTTGATGTTGATAGATATATACTTGCCTTTATGGGCTTCTGTCGGTATGGTGGCAGTCGTCCATCGTCCCTCCCGTCCATGCAGCGTCTTCGTGGCAGTCGTCACTGCCTCTGGGGGACTTCACGCTCCATTTCTGCCCCCAGGATGATGATGTCCAGGGTTCTAAGTGTAAAGATAGTGAAAAGTTTAGTGTTTGAAAGAGTTGATGTTAATAGATATATACTTGCCTTTATGGGCCTATGTAGGTATTGTGGCTGTCGCCTATCGTCCCTCCCGTCCATGCAGTGTCCTCGTTTCAGTTGTCACTGCCAATGGGTTACTACACGATTCATTTCTGCCCCCAGGATGATGATGTCCAGGGTCCTGAGAGTAAAGATAATAAAGAGTTTAGTGTTTGAAAGAGTTGATGTTAATAGATGTATACTTGCCTTCATGGGCTTCTGTCGGTATGGTGGCTGTCGCTCATCGTCCCTCCCGTCCATGCAATGTCCTCGTTTCAGTCGTCACTGCCTTTGGGGGACTTCACGGTCCATTTCTGCCCCCAGGATGATGATGTCCAGGGTCCTGAGAGTAAAGATAATAAAGAGTTTAGTGTTTGAAAGAGTTGATGTTAATAGATATATACTTGCCTTTATGGGCCTCTGTCGGTATAGTGGCTGTAGCCCATCTTCCCTCCCGTCCATGCAGTGTCCTCGTTTCAGTTGTCACTGCCTTTGGGTTACTACACGATCCATTTCTGCCCCCAGGATGATGATGTCCAGGGTCCTGAAAGAAAAAATAATAAAGAGTTTAGTGTTTGAAAGAGTTGATGTTAATAGATATATACTTGCCTTTATGGGCTTCTGTCGGTATGGTGGCAGTCGTCCATCGTCCCTCCCGTCCATGCAGCGTCTTCGTGGCAGTCGTCATTGCCTCTGGGGGACTTCACGGTCCATTTCTGCCCCCAGGATGATGATGTCCAGGGTCCTGAGAGTAAAGATAATAAAGAGTTTAGTGTTTGAAAGAGTTGATGTTAATAGATATATACTTGCCTTTATGGGCTTCTGTCGGTATGGTGGCAGTCGTCCATCGTCCCTCCCGTCCATGCAGCGTCTTCGTGGCAGTCGTCACTGCCTCTGGGGGACTTCACGCTCCATTTCTGCCCTCAGGATGATGATGTCAAGGGTCCTGAAAGTAAAGATAATAAAGAGTTTAGTGTTTGAAAGAGTTGATGTTAATAGATATATACTTGCCTTTATGGGCTTCTGTCGGTATGGTGGCAGTCGTCCATCGTCCCTCCTGTCCATGCAGCGTCTTCGTGGCAGTCGTCACTGCCTCTGCGGGACTTCACGGTCCATTTCTGCCCCCAGGATGATGATGTCCAGGGTCCTGAGAGTAAAGATAATAAAGAGTTTAGTGTTTGAAAGAGTTGATGTTAATAGATATATACTTGCCTTTATGGGCTTCTGTCGGTATGGTGGCAGTCGTCCATCGTCCCTCCTGTCCATGCAGCGTCTTCGTGGCAGTCGTCACTGCCTCTGGGGGACTTCACGGTCCATTTCTGCCCCCAGGATGATGATGTCCAGGGTCCTGAGAGTAAAGATAATAAAGAGTTTAGTGTTTGAAAGAGTTGATGTTAATAGATATATACTTGCCTTTATGGGCTTCTGTCGGTATGGTGGCAGTCGTCCATCGTCCCTCCCGTCCATGCAGCGTCTTCGTGGCAGTCGTCACTGCCTCTGGGGGACTTCACGCTCCATTTCTGCCCTCAGGATGATGATGTCAAGGGTCCTGAGAGTAAAGATAATAAAGAGTTTAGTGTTTGAAAGAGTTGATGTTAATAGATATATACTTGCCTTTATGGGCTTCTGTCGGTATGGTGGCAGTCGTCCATCGTCCCTCCCGTCCATGCAGCGTCTTCGTGGCAGTCGTCACTGCCTCTGGGGGACTTCACGCTCCATTTCTGCCCTCAGGATGATGATGTCAAGGGTCCTGAAAGTAAAGATAATAAAGAGTTTAGTGTTTGAAAGAGTTGATGTTAATAGATATATACTTGCCTTTATGGGCTTCTGTCGGTATGGTGGCAGTCGTCCATCGTCCCTCCTGTCCATGCAGCGTCTTCGTGGCAGTCGTCACTGCCTCTGCGGGACTTCACGGTCCATTTCTGCCCCCAGGATGATGATGTCCAGGGTCCTGAGAGTAAAGATAATAAAGAGTTTAGTGTTTGAAAGAGTTGATGTTAATAGATATGTACTTGCCTTCATGGGCTTCTGTCGGTATGGTGGCAGTCGTCCCTCGTCCCTCCCGTCCATGCAGCGTCTTCGTGGCAGTCGTCACTGCCTCTGGGGGACTTCACGGTCCATTTCTGCCCCCAGGATGATGATGTCCAGGGTCCTGAGAGTAAAGATAATAAAGAGTTTAGTGTTTGAAAGAGTTGATGTTAATAGATATATACTTGCCTTTATGGGCTTCTGTCGGTATGGTGGCAGTCGTCCATCGTCCCTCCCGTCCATGCAGCGTCTTCGTGGCAGTCGTCACTGCCTCTGGGGGACTTCACGCTCCATTTCTGCCCCCAGGATGATGATGTCAAGGGTCCTGAAAGTAAAGATAATAAAGAGTTTAGTGTTTGAAAGAGTTGATGTTAATAGATATATACTTGCCTTTATGGGCTTCTGTCGGTATGGTGGCAGTCGTCCATCGTCCCTCCTGTCCATGCAGCGTCTTCGTGGCAGTCGTCACTGCCTCTGGGGGACTTCACGGTCCATTTCTGCCCCCAGGATGATGATGTCCAGGGTCCTGACAGTAAAGATAATAAAGATTTTAGTGTTTGAAAGAGTTGATGTTAATAGATATATACTTGCCTTCATGGGCTTCTGTCGGTATGGTGGCAGTCGTCCATCGTCCCTCCCGTCCATGCAGCGTCTTCGTGGCAGTCGTCACTGCCTCTGGGGGACTTCACGGTCCATTTCTGCCCCCAGGATGATGATGTCCAGGGTCCTGAAAGTAAAGATAATAAAGAGTTTAGTGTTTGAAAGAGTTGATGTTAATAGATATATACTTGCCTTTATGGGCTTCTGTCGGTATGGTGGCAGTCGTCCATCGTCCCTCCCGTCCATGCAGCGTCTTCGTGGCAGTCGTCACTGCCTCTGGGGGACTTCACGGTCCATTTCTGCCCCCAGGATGATGATGTCCAGGTTCCTGAAAGTAAAGATAATAAAGAGTTTAATGTTTGAAAGAGTTGATGTTGATAGATATATACTTGCCTTTATGGGCTTCTGTCGGTATGGTGGCAGTCGTCCATCGTCCCTCCCGTCCATGCAGTGTCCTCGTTTCAGTTGTCACTGCCAATGGGTTACTACACGATTCATTTCTGCCCCCAGGATGATGATGTCCAGGGTCCTGAGAGTAAAGATAATAAAGAGTTTAGTGTTTGAAAGAGTTGATGTTAATAGATGTATACTTGCCTTCATGGGCTTCTGTCGGTATGGTGGCTGTCGCTCATCGTCCCTCCCGTCCATGCAATGTCCTCGTTTCAGTCGTCACTGCCTTTGGGGGACTTCACGGTCCATTTCTGCCCCCAGGATGATGATGTCCAGGGTCCTGAGAGTAAAGATAATAAAGAGTTTAGTGTTTGAAAGAGTTGATGTTAATAGATATATACTTGCCTTTATGGGCCTCTGTCGGTATAGTGGCTGTAGCCCATCTTCCCTCCGGTCCATGCAGTGTCCTCGTTTCAGTTGTCACTGCCTTTGGGTTACTACACGATCCATTTCTGCCCCCAGGATGATGATGTCCAGGGTCCTGAAAGAAAAAATAATAAAGAGTTTAGTGTTTGAAAGAGTTGATGTTAATAGATATATACTTGCCTTTATGGGCTTCTGTCGGTATGGTGGCAGTCGTCCATCGTCCCTCCCGTCCATGCAGCGTCTTCGTGGCAGTCGTCATTGCCTCTGGGGGACTTCACGGTCCATTTCTGCCCCCAGGATGATGATGTCCAGGGTCCTGAGAGTAAAGATAATAAAGAGTTTAGTGTTTGAAAGAGTTGATGTTAATAGATATATACTTGCCTTTATGGGCTTCTGTCGGTATGGTGGCAGTCGTCCATCGTCCCTCCCGTCCATGCAGCGTCTTCGTGGCAGTCGTCACTGCCTCTGGGGGACTTCACGCTCCATTTCTGCCCCCAGGATGATGATGTCCAGGGTTCTAAGTGTAAAGATAGTGAAAAGTTTAGTGTTTGAAAGAGTTGATGTTAATAGATATATACTTGCCTTTATGGGCCTATGTAGGTATTGTGGCTGTCGCCTATCGTCCCTCCCGTCCATGCAGTGTCCTCGTTTCAGTTGTCACTGCCAATGGGTTACTACACGATTCATTTCTGCCCCCAGGATGATGATGTCCAGGGTCCTGAGAGTAAAGATAATAAAGAGTTTAGTGTTTGAAAGAGTTGATGTTAATAGATGTATACTTGCCTTCATGGGCTTCTGTCGGTATGGTGGCTGTCGCTCATCGTCCCTCCCGTCCATGCAATGTCCTCGTTTCAGTCGTCACTGCCTTTGGGGGACTTCACGGTCCATTTCTGCCCCCAGGATGATGATGTCCAGGGTCCTGAGAGTAAAGATAATAAAGAGTTTAGTGTTTGAAAGAGTTGATGTTAATAGATATATACTTGCCTTTATGGGCCTCTGTCGGTATAGTGGCTGTAGCCCATCTTCCCTCCGGTCCATGCAGTGTCCTCGTTTCAGTTGTCACTGCCTTTGGGTTACTACACGATCCATTTCTGCCCCCAGGATGATGATGTCCAGGGTCCTGAAAGAAAAAATAATAAAGAGTTTAGTGTTTGAAAGAGTTGATGTTAATAGATATATACTTGCCTTTATGGGCTTCTGTCGGTATGGTGGCAGTCGTCCATCGTCCCTCCCGTCCATGCAGCGTCTTCGTGGCAGTCGTCATTGCCTCTGGGGGACTTCACGGTCCATTTCTGCCCCCAGGATGATGATGTCCAGGGTCCTGAGAGTAAAGATAATAAAGAGTTTAGTGTTTGAAAGAGTTGATGTTAATAGATATATACTTGCCTTTATGGGCTTCTGTCGGTATGGTGGCAGTCGTCCATCGTCCCTCCCGTCCATGCAGCGTCTTCGTGGCAGTCGTCACTGCCTCTGGGGGACTTCACGCTTCATTTCTGCCCTCAGGATGATGATGTCAAGGGTCCTGAAAGTAAAGATAATAAAGAGTTTAGTGTTTGAAAGAGTTGATGTTAATAGATATATACTTGCCTTTATGGGCTTTTGTCGGTATGGTGGCAGTCGTCCATCGTCCCTCCTGTCCATGCAGCGTCTTCGTGGCAGTCGTCACTGCCTCTGCGGGACTTCACGGTCCATTTCTGCCCCCAGGATGATGATGTCCAGGGTCCTGAGAGTAAAGATAATAAAGAGTTTAGTGTTTGAAAGAGTTGATGTTAATAGATATATACTTGCCTTCATGGGCTTCTGTCGGTATGGTGGCAGTCGTCCCTCGTCCCTCCCGTCCATGCAGCGTCTTCGTGGCAGTCGTCACTGCCTCTGGGGGACTTCACGGTCCATTTCTGCCCCCAGGATGATGATGTCCAGGGTCCTGAGAGTAAAGATAATAAAGAGTTTAGTGTTTGAAAGAGTTGATGTTAATAGATATATACTTGCCTTTATGGGCTTCTGTCGGTATGGTGGCAGTCGTCCATCGTCCCTCCCGTCCATGCAGCGTCTTCGTGGCAGTCGTCACTGCCTCTGGGGGACTTCACGCTCCATTTCTGCCCCCAGGATGATGATGTCAAGGGTCCTGAAAGAAAAGATAATAAAGAGTTTAGTGTTTGAAAGAGTTGATGTTAATAGATATATACTTGCCTTTATGGGCTTCTGTCGGTATGGTGGCAGTCGTCCATCGTCCCTCCTGTCCATGCAGCGTCTTCGTGGCAGTCGTCACTGCCTCTGGGGGACTTCACGGTCCATTTCTGCCCCCAGGATGATGATGTCCAGGGTCCTGACAGTAAAGATAATAAAGATTTTAGTGTTTGAAAGAGTTGATGTTAATAGATATATACTTGCCTTCATGGGCTTCTGTCGGTATGGTGGCAGTCGTCCATCGTCCCTCCCGTCCATGCAGCGTCTTCGTGGCAGTCGTCACTGCCTCTGGGGGACTTCACGGTCCATTTCTGCCCCCAGGATGATGATGTCCAGGGTCCTGAAAGTAAAGATAATAAAGAGTTTAGTGTTTGAAAGAGTTGATGTTAATAGATATATACTTGCCTTTATGGGCTTCTGTCGGTATGGTGGCAGTCGTCCATCGTCCCTCCCGTCCATGCAGCGTCTTCGTGGCAGTCGTCACTGCCTCTGGGGGACTTCACGGTCCATTTCTGCCCCCAGGATGATGATGTCCAGGTTCCTGAAAGTAAAGATAATAAAGAGTTTAATGTTTGAAAGAGTTGATGTTGATAGATATATACTTGCCTTTATGGGCTTCTGTCGGTATGGTGGCAGTCGTCCATCGTCCCTCCCGTCCATGCAGCGTCTTCGTGGCAGTCGTCACTGCCTCTGGGGGACTTCACGCTCCATTTCTGCCCCCAGGATGATGATGTCCAGGGTTCTAAGTGTAAAGATAGTGAAAAGTTTAGTGTTTGAAAGAGTTGATGTTAATAGATATATACTTGCCTTTATGGGCCTATGTAGGTATTGTGGCTGTCGCCTATCGTCCCTCCCGTCCATGCAGTGTCCTCGTTTCAGTTGTCACTGCCAATGGGTTACTACACGATTCATTTCTGCCCCCAGGATGATGATGTCCAGGGTCCTGAGAGTAAAGATAATAAAGAGTTTAGTGTTTGAAAGAGTTGATGTTAATAGATGTATACTTGCCTTCATGGGCTTCTGTCGGTATGGTGGCTGTCGCTCATCGTCCCTCCCGTCCATGCAATGTCCTCGTTTCAGTCGTCACTGCCTTTGGGGGACTTCACGGTCCATTTCTGCCCCCAGGATGATGATGTCCAGGGTCCTGAGAGTAAAGATAATAAAGAGTTTAGTGTTTGAAAGAGTTGATGTTAATAGATATATACTTGCCTTTATGGGCCTCTGTCGGTATAGTGGCTGTAGCCCATCTTCCCTCCCGTCCATGCAGTGTCCTCGTTTCAGTTGTCACTGCCTTTGGGTTACTACACGATCCATTTCTGCCCCCAGGATGATGATGTCCAGGGTCCTGAAAGAAAAAATAATAAAGAGTTTAGTGTTTGAAAGAGTTGATGTTAATAGATATATACTTGCCTTTATGGGCTTCTGTCGGTATGGTGGCAGTCGTCCATCGTCCCTCCCGTCCATGCAGCGTCTTCGTGGCAGTCGTCACTGCCTCTGCGGGACTTCACGGTCCATTTCTGCCCCCAGGATGATGATGTCCAGGGTCCTGAGAGTAAAGATAATAAAGAGTTTAGTGTTTGAAAGAGTTGATGTTAATAGATATATACTTGCCTTCATGGGCTTCTGTCGGTATGGTGGCAGTCGTCCCTCGTCCCTCCCGTCCATGCAGCGTCTTCGTGGCAGTCGTCACTGCCTCTGGGGGACTTCACGGTCCATTTCTGCCCCCAGGATGATGATGTCCAGGGTCCTGAGAGTAAAGATAATAAAGAGTTTAGTGTTTGAAAGAGTTGATGTTAATAGATATATACTTGCCTTTATGGGCTTCTGTCGGTATGGTGGCAGTCGTCCATCGTCCCTCCCGTCCATGCAGCGTCTTCGTGGCAGTCGTCACTGCCTCTGGGGGACTTCACGCTCCATTTCTGCCCCCAGGATGATGATGTCAAGGGTCCTGAAAGAAAAGATAATAAAGAGTTTAGTGTTTGAAAGAGTTGATGTTAATAGATATATACTTGCCTTTATGGGCTTCTGTCGGTATGGTGGCAGTCGTCCATCGTCCCTCCTGTCCATGCAGCGTCTTCGTGGCAGTCGTCACTGCCTCTGGGGGACTTCACGGTCCATTTCTGCCCCCAGGATGATGATGTCCAGGGTCCTGACAGTAAAGATAATAAAGATTTTAGTGTTTGAAAGAGTTGATGTTAATAGATATATACTTGCCTTCATGGGCTTCTGTCGGTATGGTGGCAGTCGTCCATCGTCCCTCCCGTCCATGCAGCGTCTTCGTGGCAGTCGTCACTGCCTCTGGGGGACTTCACGGTCCATTTCTGCCCCCAGGATGATGATGTCCAGGGTCCTGAAAGTAAAGATAATAAAGAGTTTAGTGTTTGAAAGAGTTGATGTTAATAGATATATACTTGCCTTTATGGGCTTCTGTCGGTATGGTGGCAGTCGTCCATCGTCCCTCCCGTCCATGCAGCGTCTTCGTGGCAGTCGTCACTGCCTCTGGGGGACTTCACGGTCCATTTCTGCCCCCAGGATGATGATGTCCAGGTTCCTGAAAGTAAAGATAATAAAGAGTTTAATGTTTGAAAGAGTTGATGTTGATAGATATATACTTGCCTTTATGGGCTTCTGTCGGTATGGTGGCAGTCGTCCATCGTCCCTCCCGTCCATGCAGCGTCTTCGTGGCAGTCGTCACTGCCTCTGGGGGACTTCACGCTCCATTTCTGCCCCCAGGATGATGATGTCCAGGGTTCTAAGTGTAAAGATAGTGAAAAGTTTAGTGTTTGAAAGAGTTGATGTTAATAGATATATACTTGCCTTTATGGGCCTATGTAGGTATTGTGGCTGTCGCCTATCGTCCCTCCCGTCCATGCAGTGTCCTCGTTTCAGTTGTCACTGCCAATGGGTTACTACACGATTCATTTCTGCCCCCAGGATGATGATGTCCAGGGTCCTGAGAGTAAAGATAATAAAGAGTTTAGTGTTTGAAAGAGTTGATGTTAATAGATGTATACTTGCCTTCATGGGCTTCTGTCGGTATGGTGGCTGTCGCTCATCGTCCCTCCCGTCCATGCAATGTCCTCGTTTCAGTCGTCACTGCCTTTGGGGGACTTCACGGTCCATTTCTGCCCCCAGGATGATGATGTCCAGGGTCCTGAGAGTAAAGATAATAAAGAGTTTAGTGTTTGAAAGAGTTGATGTTAATAGATATATACTTGCCTTTATGGGCCTCTGTCGGTATAGTGGCTGTAGCCCATCTTCCCTCCCGTCCATGCAGTGTCCTCGTTTCAGTTGTCACTGCCTTTGGGTTACTACACGATCCATTTCTGCCCCCAGGATGATGATGTCCAGGGTCCTGAAAGAAAAAATAATAAAGAGTTTAGTGTTTGAAAGAGTTGATGTTAATAGATATATACTTGCCTTTATGGGCTTCTGTCGGTATGGTGGCAGTCGTCCATCGTCCCTCCCGTCCATGCAGCGTCTTCGTGGCAGTCGTCATTGCCTCTGGGGGACTTCACGGTCCATTTCTGCCCCCAGGATGATGATGTCCAGGGTCCTGACTGTAAAGATAATAAAGAGTTTAGTGTTTGAAAGAGTTGATGTTAATAGATATATACTTGCCTTTATGGGCTTCTGTCGGTATGGTGGCAGTCGTCCCTCGTCCCTCCCGCCCATGCAGCGTCTTCGTGGCAGTCGTCACTGCCTCTGGGGGACTTCACGCTCCATTTCTGCCCCCAGGATGATGATGTCCCGGGTCCTAAGTGTAAAGATAATGTAAAGTTTAGTGTTTGAAAGAGTTGATGTTAATAGATATATACTTGCCTTTATGGGCCTATGTCGGTATGGTGGCAGTCGTCCATCGTCCCTCCCGTCCATGCAGCGTCTTCGTGGCAGTCGTCATTGCCTCTGGGGGACTTCACGGTCCATTTCTGCCCCCAGGATGATGATGTCCAGGGTCCTGACTGTAAAGATAATAAAGAGTTTAGTGTTTGAAAGAGTTGATGTTAATAGATATATACTTGCCTTTATGGGCTTCTGTCGGTATGGTGGCAGTCGTCCCTCGTCCCTCCCGCCCATGCAGCGTCTTCGTGGCAGTCGTCACTGCCTCTGGGGGACTTCACGCTCCATTTCTGCCCCCAGGATGATGATGTCCCGGGTCCTAAGTGTAAAGATAATGTAAAGTTTAGTGTTTGAAAGAGTTGATGTTAATAGATATATACTTGCCTTTATGGGCCTATGTCGGTATGGTGGCAGTCGTCCATCGTCCCTCCCGTCCATGCAGCGTCTTCGTAGCAATCTTCACTGCCTCTGGGGGACTTCACGGTCCATTTCTGCCCCCAGGATGATGATGTCCAGGGTCCTGAGAGTAAAGATAATAAAGATTTTAGTGTTTGAAAGAGTTGATGTTAATAGATATATACTTGCCTTTATGGGCTTCTGTCGGTATGGTGGCAGTCGTCCCTCGTCCCTCCCGTCCATGCAGCGTCTTCGTGGCAGTCGTCACTGCCTCTGGGGGACTTCACTGTCCATTTCTGCCCCCAGGATGATGATGTCCAGGGTCCTGAAAGTAAAGATAATAAAGAGTTTAGTGTTTGAAAGAGTTGATGTTAATAGATATATACTTGCCTTTATGGGCTTCTGTCGGTATGGTGGCAGTCGTCCATCGTCCCTCCCGTCCATGCAGCGTCTTCGTGGCAGTCGTCACTGCCTCTGGGGGACTTCACGCTCCATTTCTGCCCCCAGGATGATGATGTCCAGGGTCCTAAGTGTAAAGATAATGAAAAGTTTAGTGTTTGAAAGAGTTGATGTTAATAGATATATACTTGCCTTTATGGGCCTATGTCGGTTTGGTGGCTGTCGCCCATCGTCCCTCCCGTCCATGCAGTGTCCTCGTTTCAGTTGTCACTGCCTTTGGGGGACTTCACGATCCATTTCTGCCCCGAGGATGATGATGTCCAGGGTCCTGAGAGTAAAGATAATGAAAAGTTTAGTGTTTGAAAGAGTTGAAGTTAGTATATATATACTTGCCTTTATGGGCTTCTGTCGTTGTGATGGCAGTCGCCCATCGTCCCTCCCGTCCATGCAATGTCCTCGTTTCAGTCGTCACTGCCTCTGGGGGACTTCACGGTCCATTTCTGCCCCCAGGATGATGATGTCCAGGGTCCTGAGAGTAAAGATAATGAAGATTTTAGTGTTCGAAAGAGTTGATGTTAATAGATATATACTTGCCTTTATGAACTTTTGTCGGTATGGTGGCAGTTGCCCATTGTCCCTCCCGTATCTCGGAGAAGCAGTGTCCTGATGTTCGAGTAGAAATGGGTGTGGACTGATCAAAACCAAATCCAAAATGTGCCAGAGTTCCTGCGTCTGAAAGAAACGGGTAATGGAATCACATTTTGAACGTATGTAGATTTGTTTAATAACAGTGTGTAAGTGTGGTTTCTGCCGTTTTTAGCAATTTTTTCAACGGGTCGTCATTGACACTCTTTAGGAATGTAAACAAAGTACTCATGTTCCCTCAATCACAAGCGAGTACTTGCGTGGGTTCGAGGAATATATTTGTGTAAATGGTAGACATACATAATTCAATCATAAATATCATGGCACTGCACAGACACAATGTAACCATGTTATTTATAACACTTTCAGGATTTACAACTCATTTGTATATGATTTACAAATCCCTTTAGATAAATCATATTACCCTTTATACAAAGATCATGCACATAGATACATTACCTCCTCAAAGGGACGCAGGCTGGATTAACATACTATATAAATTTATGATATAACTTATGGAACACTAGCATGTACAGATTATGTTATACACTTCCAGAAATAATATGCATACATGATATATAAGATGCTTCTAACCCCTGTTTACACATACAAAATGTACATTTATATTCTGTGCAATACACTTTGTCTATACCACTATGAAGCACACAGGTAAGTTGAATAAACACTACCATACAGCATAATGCATTACTTACTAAAATACTACATTTATAACAAGGCTTAAAATGAAGGTAAGAGTTCCGCCCGTACCCCAGCCCACCCCCACACCCCTCCCAAAACATGTAAATTATACACCTCTAGTGTCCTCCAGAGTAAATGGAGCCAGTGCCCTCTAGGATTTGAATAAAAATGTCTCTCTCGGCAATACAGTGATACATATATTCGGCTAGATGTAGAGCAAAGTATTGTCGCCGAGTGTGTGATGTCGGTAGTTGCCTTTTGATGCATCACCGCCGGTTTTCGATCAGGTTTGTACAGGCACCGGTGGTGGGGTTTGGTACTAAATACAAACAAGTATTACTGGAAATGGCGGATCATTTGCAAATTATTCGCACGCATATACTCTACTGCATACACTAACCTTAAAATATTGAATATTACCCCCAAACTTCTAAATCCCCACTAAACGCTTTAACCCCCCAAACATTTATACCATCGCCCCTTTTTAGAATATTAGATCGGGGAATAAATCCCCGGGACCGCAGTTCTTACTAAAAACAGAGGAGGGTACGGGTGGAACTCTTTCCAAAATGCATAATGTTCAATCTTAGATTCCAGATAAAGTAATACATGAGCTTACCCTATCTTCCCTGGCGCAGAACATGTGCTCACTGACAGAAGGGAGAAATAGTCTGCTGATGAGCCAAACGTTTGAAGTTCGACCTCACATGACTGAAACGATCACGTGACCCCCGAGAACAATAAAACCCCAATCACAGGCCAAGCCCATGACTGCCCAAGTAACAATACCCAGGAACCTATATACAATAAAGAGGCTAAACTAACCAAGTGCTGGAGTTAACACAGGTATTTAAGGAAATTAAATGTTACATGCTTAGGTTTAAGTCATGAAATATTTAGGTTTAAGTTATTAATTTACTTCATACAAGTTTAATATGATGATGATTTAAAATCTAACAATATACTACTTACAAACATACTGCTACACGAATGCGAAAAGCCTATGCTGGATTGTAAAAATAAACCTGTAACAGGGTGTCTTGGTCGTCCGTTGCCCTCGGAATTCGTCACGTAGCCCTTGAAACCTGGTTGAGAAAGTAAGTGCATGATTTGGAAAGCTATGGGTAGTTTTATGCTGTTTGTGTTTCTCTGTGATCTCTAATGCCTTGCTAATCAGTATCCATGCTCTGATAGTAAGACAAGAGCGCGAGGGGAGTGGAACAATGGTGACCAATCAGTGCCCCGTGTACTCCTGAAACATGCTATTGTCAATCAGACAATCAGTGCACCAACTTCATTGTCCGCCAGTCAATATGAACACACTATATGTGAAGAGGAAAATAAGAAAAGGACGTTGTAGATTTGGACGGAAAGTGAACAGTCTATGTACCGTCCATGCGACTAACCACGAACGCTTACAAAACAAAACCAGTAATAGTTCCAACTGTTTACTCAATGCTGTCTTCTGGAATGTTTTCAAAACAAAAATCAACAGATATAGCTGACTTGCTTATGGAATATGACATTGATGTTTTATTCTTAACTGAAACTTAGGTCCAAGAGGCAGGGAATGAAGCAATATATAGCTGAAATGACACCACCAGGATTCCCTCATGTGCATGTCCCTGGAGAAGGAAGAGGAGATTGAGTCACAAGGACTGTCTTGTTGAGCGAATCGAACCAAAGGCATCCTTTTCCTCATTTGAAAACTTGGAAGCAACGTTTCATCCTTTGATTATAAGATTTAAGGTTGTTTATATACAGGCCGATACCTTCATCTAAAAATACACTTTGTGTTTTGATGCTGCATCCCACACAAGAACTGTAGATGTTTTACTTGTTTATGTTGCCATATCGTTGATTGATGTTTATGTTTGTGATAACAAAGCAAAAGAACCGGACAGGTAACTCTATAAACTTTACGAATCATTTGTCTTGTGGGCTGTGTGGCCCATTCTACAAATAATCACCTTAAAATACATACCTAGATATCAGAACTGCTCTTGTTATGTTGAAGTGATTCTTTAACGTTCGGTTAAAAATAATAAGGAATCAGCCACAGATATGGGATCGTTTTCCGGAAATTCAATATAAAAGGAAATCGCCTTAAATGATTTATACCATGTTTACACATCGGAGAGTAACGCAGTTTATGTCACGTGACTACTGACCAACCCTCCAAACTCTGTTTCTACATTTTGGGAGATAGCCTAGTGGTTGGTATAGCGTGTAAAGCCCATTTCTGATGATATTTCTGAATTTGCTTAAAACCCCTGTAAATCCATACTCACCTACTTCCATCTGTCCAATCATACTGTACGTTTTAAATAACTGGTGATGTTTTTCTAGTCAATACCTTAGTCAGTATTCCTTAGTCAAGTTTAAAGTTTGAAGGCCGAAAGTTGAGGTTAACACTATTTCTGGTGGGTGTCGGCATTTGAATCCCGAATCTGAGCATTCTCTTCAGAATCCCGACTCTGAAATTTATTTTTAGATTCGAAATTCGAATCTGAAGTCAAAGTTGAGGATGAAACATGGAAAAATGTATGTTTGGGTGTTCACGTTCTTACGGTACCCAGGTTTACTAGTGTCATAGAAATAAATATACTTGCATGCATGCATGCATACATACATACATACATACATACATACATACATACATACATACATACATACATACATACATACATACATACATACATACATACATACATACATACATACATACATACATACATACATACATACATACATACATACATACATACATACATACATACATACATACACACATACATACATACACACATACATACATACCAATATGCTGGTGTGTCTGTTGTTGACCATATTGTATCCTATTTCTAATGCCATTGTATCATTTGAGTGTGTATCAAATACATTTAGTGTTGGTAATGTTCTACCAATTTACAAGGAAAATTGTAAGAGCAAGCATGAACTGCGCAGCTACAAGGGTGTCACTTTTACCCCTGTTCTCTCAAAACCTTTTGTAAGACTACTGCTTAAAAGAATGGAAACATGGACGAAAGCTGAAACGGCAGCGCTTACGCTAACTGAGAGTATTGCCAACTATGTCACCACTTTATTGTGCCTTCCTTGATAATGAGACAGCGTTTGACAAAGTCTGGGTAAATGGACTTCTCTATAAGCTTTACAATTTCGGAATTTGAGGAAAACACCTACTCCTGTCACTCCTGTCACTCCTACCTGTATCCACCGTAACTCTCACTACAAACCTCTCATTCCTACCTCTGTCCACCTTTCCTCCCACTACACACCTGTCACTCATACCTGTATCCAGCGTACCTCCCACTACACACCTGTCACTCCTACCTATATCCACCTCTCCTTCTACAACACACTCTGTCACTTCTACCTGAGTCTCCCTCTCATCCTACCACACAGTCACTCCAACCTGTATCTACCTCCCCTCCCGCCACACACCTATCACTTCTACCTGTATCCACCTCTCCTCGTACTACACAATCTCTTAGTCCTACCTGTGTCGACCTCTCCTCCCGCCACACACCGGTGACATTACCTGTATCCTCCTCTTCTCCAACTACACACCGGTGACTCCCACCTGTATCCACCTCTCCTCCTACTACACACTTGTCAATTGCAAATGGATCCACCTCTCCTCCTACTACACTCTCTGTCACTGCTACCTGTGTCTACCTCTCCTCCTGCTACACACCTGCCTTTCACACCTGCATATACCTCTTCTTCCGCCACACGACTCTCACTTCTACCTGTATCCACTACTCCTCCCTCTACACAGTTGTCACTCCAACCTGTATCCACCTCTCCTCCCACTACACATCGGTGACTACTACCTGTATCCACCTCTCTTCCTACTCCACACTTGTCACTTGCACCTGTATCCACCTCTCCTCCTACTACACTCTCTGTCCCTCCTACCAGTGTCTACCTCTCCTTCCGCCACACGATTGTCACTTCCAAATGTACCCACCTCTGATCCCTCTACACAGTTGTCAGTCCAACCTGTATCCACCTCTCCTCCCACTACACACCGGTGACTCCTATCTGTATCCACCTATCCTCCAACTACACACCAGTCAATCCTACCTGTATCTACCTCTCCTCCCAGCACACTACTGTCACTTCTACCTGTATCCACCTCTCCCCGCTCTACATACCTGTCACTACTTTTCCTCACACTACGCACCTGTCACTTATATCTGTATATAGCGTACCTCCCACTACACACCTTTCACTCCTACCTATATCCACCTCTCCTCTTACTACACACTCTGTCACTCCTACCTGTATCCAACTCTCCTCACACTACACACTTGTCACTCCTATCTGTATTCACCTCTGCTCCCACTACACACTCTGTCACTCCTATCTTTATCAACCTCTCCTCCCACTTCATACCTGTCCCTCATACCTGTATCTACGTCTAGTCCTTCTACAAACTCTCACTCCTACCTGTATCCAAGTCTCCTCCTACTACACAGCTGTCTGTATACAACTCTCCTCCCACTACACAGTTGTCATTCCTACAATTATCCATCTCTCCTCATGCCACACGATTGTCACTTCCAACTGTATACACCTCTCCTCGCACTACACAGTTGTCACTGCAACCTGTATCCACCTCTCCTCATGCTACACCCTGGTGACTTTTACCTGTAATAACCTCTCCTCCCACTACACACCTCTCATTCCTACCTGTATCCACCTCTCCTCCTACTACATACTTGTCACTTGCACCTGTATCCACCTCTCCTTCTACTACACATTTTCTTACTCCTAAACGTGTCTACCTCTCCTTCCGTCACACACGTGTCACTTCTACTACTATCCATTTCTAATCCCACTACACACTAGTGACTCTTACCTGTATTAAACTCTCCTTCCACTACACACCGGTGACTTCCACCTGTATATACCTCTGCTCCTACTACACACTCTGTCACTCCTACCTGCATTTACCTCTGCACACAGCACAAAGTCACTCCAACCTGTATCTACCTCTCCTTCTGCCACACACCTATCACTTCTACCTGTATCCACCTCTCCTCCCAGTACATACCTGTCACTTCTAAAGGTATCCACCTCTGCTCCCACTACACACCTGTCACTCCTACCTGTATCTACCTCTCCTCCCACCACACACCTATCACTTCTACCTGTCTCCACCTCTCCTCCCACTACACACCTTTCACTTCTAAGTGTATCCGCCTCTCCTCCCACTACAAACTTGTCATTTCTACCTGTATCCAACTCTTCTCCTACTACACAATCTGTCACTCCTACCTGTGTCTACCTCTCCTCCAGCTACACACCTGTCATTTCTACCAGTATCCACCTCTTCTCCCACTACACACCGGAGACTCCTACCTGTATCCTCCTCTCCTCCCATTACACACCGGTGACTCCTACCTGTATCCACCTCTAATCCTACTAATCCACCTTTCCTCCCAGTACATACCTGTCACTTCTAAACGTATCCACCTCTCCTCCCACTACACACCTGTCACTCCTACCTGTATCTATCTCTCCTCCCGCCACACGACTGTCACTTCTACCTGTATCCACCTTTCTTACTACTACACACCGGTGACATTACCTGTATCCTCCTCTCCTCCCACTACACACCGTTGACTGCTACCTGTATCAACCTCCCCTCCCACTACACACTTGTCACTTGCACCTGTATCCACCTCTCCTTCTACTACACATTTTCTTACTCCTACCTGTGTCTACCTCTCCTTCCGCCACACACGTGTCACCTCTACTAGTATCCATCTCTAATACCACTACACACCGGTGACTCCTACCTGTATCCTCCTCTCCTCCCACTACACACTAGTGACTCCTACCTGCATTAACCTCTCCTCCCACTACACACCGGTGACTTCCACCTGTATCAACCTCTCCTCCTACTACACACTCTGTCACTCCTACCTGCATTTACCTCTGCACACAACACAAAGTCACTCCAACCTGTATCTACCTCTCCTCCTGCCACACACCTATCACTTCTACCTGTATCCACCTCTCCTCCCAGTACATACCTGTCACTTCTAAACGTATCCACCTCTCCTCCCACTACGCACCTGTCACTCCTACTTGTATCTACCTCTCCTCCCGCCACACGTTTGTCACTTCTACCTGTATCCACCTCTTCTTTCTCTACACAGTTGTCACTCCTATTTGTATCCACCTCTCCTCCTACTATACACTTGTCACTTGCACCTGTATCCACCTCTCCTCCTTGTACACAATCTGTCACTCCTACCTGTATCTACCTCTCCTCCCACCACACACATATCACTTCTACCTGTCTCCACCTCTCCTGACACTACACATCTTTCACTTCTAAGTGTATCCGCCTCTCTTCCCACTACAAACTTGTCATTTCTACCTGTACCCACCTCTTCTCCTACTAGACAACCTGCTACTCCTACCTGTGTCTACCTCTCCTTCCGCCACACACGTGTCACTTCTACTAGTATCCATCTCTAATCCCACTACAGACCGGAGACTCCTACCTGTATCCTCCTCTCCTCCCACTACACAATAGTGACTCCTACCTGTATTAACCTCTCCTCCCACTACACACCGGTGACTTCCACTTGTATCAACCTCTCCTCCTACTACACACTCTGTCACTCCTACCTGCATTTACCTCTGCACACAACACAAAGTCACTCCAACCTGAATCTACCTCTCCTCCTGCCACACACCTATCACGTCTAGCTGTATCCACCTCTCCTCCCAGTACATACCTGTCACTTCTAAACGTATCCACCTCTCCTCCCACTACACACCTGTCACTCCTACTTGTATCTACCTCTCCTCCCGCCACACGTTTGTCACTTCTACCTGTATCCACCTCTTCTTTCTCTACACAGTTGTCACTCCTACTTGTATCCACATCTCCTCCCACTATACACTTGTCACTTGCACCTGTATCCACCTCTCCTCCTTGTACACAATCTGTCACTCCTACCTGCGTCTACCTCTCCTCCCACCACACACCTATCACTTCTACCTGTCTCCACCTCTCCTGACACTACACATCTTTCACTTCTAAGTGTATCCGCCTCTCTTCCCACTACAAACTTGTCATTTCTACCTGTACCCACCTCTTCTCCTACTACACAATCTGCCACTCCTACCTGTGTCTACCTCTCCTCCCGCCACACACCTGTCATTTCTACCAGTATCCACCTCTCCTCCCTCTACAGACCGGAGACTCCTACCTGTATCCTCCTCTCCTTCCACTACACACCGGTGACTCCTACCTCTATCCACCTCTCCTCCTACTACACACTCTGTCACTTCTACCTGTGTCTCCCTCTCCTCCTACCACACAGTCACTCCAACCTGTATCTACCTCCCCTCCCGCCACACACCTATCACTTCTACCTGTATCCACCTCTCCTCGTACTACACAATCTGTTAATCCTACCTGTGTCTACCTCTCCTCCCGCTACACACCGGTGACATTACCTGCATCCTCCTCTTCTCCCACTGCACACCGGTGACTCCCACCTGTATCCACCTCTCCTCCTACTACACACTTGTCAATTGCAAATGTATCCACCTCTCCTCCTACTACACTCTCTGTCCCTCCTACCAGTGTCTACCTCTCATACTGCCACACACCTGCCTTTCACACCTGTATATACCTCTTCTTCCCGCCACACGACTCTCACTTCTACCTGTATCCACTACTCCTCCCTCTACACAGTTGTCACTCCTACATCTATCCACCTCTCCTCCCACTACACAGTTGTCACTCCCACAATTATCCATCTATCCTCCTGCCACACGATTGTCACTTCCATCTGTATCCACCTCTCCTCGCTCTACACAGTTGTCACTTCAACCTGTATCCACCTCTCCTCATGCTACACCCTGGTGACTCCTACCTGTATCCACCTCTCCTCCCACTACACACCTGTCACTCCTACCTGTATCCACCTCCCCTCCAGCCACACACCTATGACTTCAATCTGTATCCACCTTTCTTTCTACTACACACCGTTGACTCCTACCTGTATCCTCCTCTCCTCCCACTACACACTGTTGACTCCTACCTGTATCAACCTCCACTCCCACTACACACAGGTAACTCCTAGTTGTATCCACCTCTAATTCTACTACACACTTGTCACTTGCACCTGTATCCACCTCTCCTTCTACTACACAATTAGTCTCCTACTATTACACACCTGTCACTCCTACCTGTACCACCTCCCTCCCTACTACACACCTGTCACTCTTACCTTTAGCACGCTTGTCTTCTCCCACTACACATCGGTAACTCCCACCTCTATCGGTAATTCCCTCTCCTGTTACACCCGTCTTCCTGCCACCTTTCCCTTCACCTGCACTCCCTGCTACTACCCATTCCCCAACCCCCAACTCCCATCCCCCTCTTATCTAGACCCGACCCATGACAGTTTTCCTCCCTATCCCTCTCCATCCTCTTTACCCCTTATGATACAGCGTATCATCCTGATGTATGTCCTTTTAATATCTGTATTCAAATTGTAAGATATTGTCTGAGATATTTTTTCATAATTCAATGTTGTTTTCAAGTAGTCACAACGAGTGGTCAGTCGTTATCATGTGATACAACGTGACTGCCGGTGTTTTACTGCAATTCTTCTCTGTTCAAATTTGGGTGCGGAATTAGAGACCAGGTAATTCGCGGAGTCATTCTGCCATTCTTGATAAACTATTCCTATTATTGAATTGAAGATATGTTGTGGAGTGCAATATTCTCGCTGGAATAGAGACAGTGACATTATTTGTTTCAGAATGGACTCCTTCCCCAAGTGTTCTGTCTGCCAGCAACAATTTACTCTGGAAGACCCTGCCCCCTACCTACTGCCCTCTCTTCATGCTGTGTGTGAAACATGTGTGACATCTGCAGCTGCTGGTGTCAGATCATGCTCCACATGTCAGAGAAAGGTCAACCTCATAGACACAAACCTCCAGAAGAATGTAGTGAGACAGAGGGAAATACTTTACCTGACAGCCAAACATTGCCCTACAGAGCTTCTCTGTACACATGAAGATGACGGCAACCAGGCTGTGTGTTGGTGTCAGGGGTGTGAGGAGTTACTCTGTGAATACTGCCAGAACATGCGTAATAGTTTTAAAGCTACCAGACGACATGTGGAAACCATCGTGGACGCAGCACCGGGAATACTAAACCCATCTGCAAACTTCACAATCCTTATCCTCTCGATTATTTTAACAAAACTTGCAACATTTTAATCTGTTACAAATGAAGACTTGCCGACCATGCTGAGCACAACGTTGGTGATGTAGGTGTGGCTGATAGAGGACGGATAGAACAGCATGAGAAGAGTATGTGTGCATATCATACTTCTCATAAGGCACTTGTGAAGAATATCAGCAAGGTCATAAATGACACCAAGAAGACCAGCAGTGATCTGAAAGAGGCCATCCACCACGCTTTCCATTCTCTGAGGACACAAAGAGAAGGAACTGATCATAGAGCTTGAGAATCAGACGAAGCAGGCACTGTCAAATCTGCACACCGAGCAGGATACCTCTGAAGGCGAGAGTGAACGATGCAAGTGGATCTCAGACTATATCAAGACCGTTCTCAGATAGGCTTCAAACTTGGACTTTCTCACACTGGAGAGTTCAATACAAGGCACAACGAAGATGCAACTCGGATCACTTCCACCAGAGAGGCACAGGACACCTGCAGCCAAATTCAACACGAGGGGACTGGATAAATTGAAATCCGACATCTCTATCTTCAGGTCTGTCAGTGGACATGGCTCAGCATCTGATAAACCGACACTTACAGGTGGTTACTTCTTACTTTAACAATGGGTATTAATATTTACTGTAATACCGATATAGCTTTGTCAAAAATGAACAAAGTTTGAAACATTGTTTTACATTTTCCTATTACATAATGCCACCTTAAGATGGCATATGGACGCTGTATTTCGACATTTCCAACGATAATTCGGTGAAACATTAAATCAGTTGAGGAAACATTTGCTAGTCGTCATGACATAGAAAGCTTGAATAATGAGCAGCTGTGGGTTATCTTACAGACAATTGTACACAGACCCCAGAGGTCCATATAATTGACACGAAGAAAGCACACAAGCAGGTAAGTACTTGTTAGTCTGTAGGCATGCGTATATACGTCGCGTTGTTGATTAGGTAAGTACCATCAACACTTTACGATGTACGTATAATGTTCGCATGTTCGCAATGTCTGTAAACTGTGCTTGTATATTAGAGCTGAAACATACCAACTGTAAATCTAAGATCGCGACATTGAATTCTCTCGTTTCAAGGTGAAGCCCCCGGAGGCTGCCAACGATTCAACACCACTACCACAGTTTGGTATGGCTATTTTTCATTACCTTGAAAACAATTATGAAATTGAAAAGAACAAGACTGTTTACATCTCTCTCTTCTCATGCTATGTTATCACAATAGATACATAGCTATTCTGATATATATCAGAAACACATTCCCAAACATCCTTATGAATCCAAATATTAACGAATGGTCACAGGTTAACAACATTAGCAAATACATATCCAGGAAATCAGCATTTGGATTTTGTACAACATGTTATCCTGGTATTGTGATATGTGTACACATAATGGACAAGGATTATTAATACCCGACAGCAGTTACATTTTGTGTTTAATCTTCACTATGAAATAGACCCTGATGTGTCGTGTAAATGGTGTGCTAAGATGGAGTACCTCCCAAGTCCTGAACATCGAAGATGCTCTTTATTTCTTCATGCCTGTAAGCAGTGTTGGTTTTGTTCTTTAATCCTGGAAACAGTTTACAGATGCGGAGAGCAAAACCTACAGTCTGGAAACAGGACTAGGGACCACGTTGACATTGCTATGTGAGTAAAGTCAGTTTCGTCATTGGTGACGTTACACTACTGATGTGCGCCCTTCTCAAACAGGGTAGGTTACTGGCTCTGCCCTAGCGTGCAACCACGGGGATGTTATACAGGACGCGGATGAAATATTTTCACAATGGGTGCTTTCAGTGTCACTGAAATCCATTATGGGTCCTGTTTTAGTGCCGGACATTTTCTTATCAAAGACATGGGACTGCTTATAATGTATGTATGTCTTCCATCTTCTGACCACACGATAAGGAATTAAATTTAGACTCATCAAAGCATGGGCTCCTGTGGGAGGGGGGGGGGGGGGGGCAGCGAGGAGCGTCATGTCCAAGGCTAAAGATCCAGCGTGCTTGTGGTGTCAGGAAGGTGTCCACCTGTGATCGGCTGTATACACCTTGTGCGCAGACTCTTCCAGTTTTCTCACAACCCCTAGTGTACAATACACAACAATGTGCACTTAAAAGGACCCACCAATACGTTGGTATATGACCAGATGGTGGCCACATGAAAACGTGCAGGTACAGCAACGTGCAGTAAATTTATACAAAGTACTGTTACTATGTGTCCCAATCCACCCAGCTGTAAATGGGTACCTCATATGGATGGGAAAGCCGCAATAACTTGGTGTGGTTAATAGCCGCAAGAATGGTATGGTCCCCAGGGAGATGAGACTGATAATCAATTCATGGTCGAAGTTAACTTTTCTTAATAAGGGAGGAACTATCAAACTTAAAGAAATTTCATGTCAGTACTTGGATGCATAAAAATAAATCGGTGGTGGGGTGGGGGGTGCAACTGAAAAACGCATGTACCAGTTGCATGAATATGTGAGTTATATTACTAATAAATAATACTTTGTTTCATTATTTCTGTTAACAGCATTAACGGATTGTTATCTTATTATGTGTATTTATATTGTGTGATTTTGTGAGTTTTTCCTTATATCAAGCAGAGAGATATGATGTTTAGTGAGACATGATCTTCAATTACTTGAATGTCTAATATGTAAAAATGGCTGGCGACATTGAGAGTCCTCCCGGCAAAATTGTATATTTTTGAGAAACTTTGTAATAAACTTTGTAAATATATACGAATATGATCAATTTGAAAACTGTCAACTGTTAAAATATTTAGTGTTGGAATTATCAATAGTGTTGGAATGAGAAATAATCATATTCACTAGTCAATACACATAACGCGACAACCTGTCCCGCCCAGTGAGTGTGTTCAGACTGTGGTCAGTGATTGAAGCGGACGTAGAAGTTACCTGTCGATACAGTGTCTGTTGAACACTCAGATGTAAAAATATCCTCAAACAACTACCTTGTCGGTCTTATTGTTCACTAAATTGTATAAGATGAGTTTAGAATACAAACAATGATAGTTTTATCATGATATGAAGTTTATACAAATGTGTTTTCAGTCGGCAAGCGTCTATTTCTGACTACAGACAGCGAACCAGCTCAACCAACAATTTCTGACAAAATGTTTTATACAGTGTTTATTTCATAGCCAGTCAGTGTAAAATTGCATTAAAAACATTTAGAATACCCACACAAATATTTTCACAACATTATAATATCTATTTATATTGCAGTTATGACACAGTTCTCACTCAGGTGAAAATTGCAGCCGATATTCAGTGCACTGTTTTGTAAACATTGAAACGAGGTTGACAATAAAATGTCTAATTTGTTGTCTGAAGTCGGGAAATTTGTTAAACTGTAAACAAAATGTATATTTCCAGGTACTCAACTACAAATGGAAGCTGCTCGAGCCAACAGAGACTGGTGCCACGTAACTACAGACGGTCAACTGGTCAACTCGCCGCCCGCCACACAACACAGACACAGCGGCAGGTTACGGAAATATCTGGGTACATGTGCCTCCACCTCCATCCCCCTTCCTCCATTCCCCTCTACTGCCACCCCTGCCCCGCACACAGTACTGGGAGACACACTCTAGGGTTGGTGTGGTGGATAGAGGATTGTGGCCTCTTGTCCTGGAGGTGGGTGTGGTGGGGGAGAGTCAGGTGGACAGTGAGAGGTATGTTTGTCTACAGCACCGCTCCTGGTGTGTCGGTGTATGGAGATGTGACACACACCGGGGGAGTCTCTGTACCAGGGTGTGGCAGCTGGGGGAGGAGGGGAAGTGTTACAGTAACACAATGTCTGACACACTCGGCACACAGGCCACTCTCCACTATGGCGTTGTGCTGGATGAGGGGAGGGGGAGACTCTCCTTCATCGACATGGACAGAGAGGTTGTTTTAGCCAAAGTGGATGTTGAGTGGAGGGAGTCTCTTCTTCCCGTGTTTCTTGCTGGGCTGCCAGATGACTACACAGTCAACATGAAGGTGATAAGTGGGGCAGATATCACCATGACTGACACCAAGAAGTCACTTATCTATGACGCCTTGAATTAGACAATAAAATAAATATGACATTGTGTAAACATGTTAGTGTGATTTATTTATTTAAACTGTCAAATGTAATTGTAGTGATTAAGGCTGACGTATAAATTGTCTGTGTATGTGTTGTTGTAACGAGGTCAGCTAAATCTGTTGTTTTTCTACTTGACTGGATTCTGTGGGATGTTACAAACATTTTCCATGCACACATGACTATTGGTATGATTATTATTCTGCAGTAGTTGACTAGTTTATCATACATTTCATACATGTCTGGGAAATGGCACAACAAATAACTGATTCCACAAGTTCATCAAAAGTTTTTCAAATCATGAATTTATTACCATATTTAGTTTCTACTCTGTAATGTAAATGTTTTAAATCCCCACATGAACTGTTGTGGTGAAATTATTGTAGTTGTGAATCCACACACGTCACATTTGATGTCAGTGAAGAGATGTGGTGAAAGTGATTGAAGCGGACACAGAATGTCCTCGTGTACTTGGCGAGACGCATATTCAGAAACACAATCAAGTTCACAGAATCTTTTGTTTCTCTAATTAGCTGGGTTTTGTTGTTAGTAAGAAGTGTTTTAAATCCACACGTGACTAGTTTACAGATTAAATAAGTTAGAAATCTCAGACTTCAAGGGGCACAAATCACTGTTTTCTGACCAGATATCTCGCCGTTTGCGGACAAGGGAACAGAAGGTGACAAGAGATTGTGCTACCATCTGCGAAAACAGCAGAATAAGCTTGTAGCATTATTTTTCAGCATTTCTGAACACTTGATAGTTCTGAACTAGTGGTAAAATCAAAATTATGTTTTATCTGGGGTACATTGTATCAGTACTATACCTATTCCTTTCTGGGATTCGAACACACACTCTCAGAGATAGAGTCATCCATAAAGAGCGCATGTTAACTCATTTCTTTTACTTAAACAGATGTGAAGGTCAATGGTGAGTGAGTGAGTATGGTTTTAAGCCGCTTTTATCTAAATTCCAGCACTATCATCTCGGGGGACACAAGAATTGGCTTTCGCATGTTGCATCCATATGGGGAATCTAACCAGGGTCTTCGGCGTGACGAACGAATGCCTTAACCAATAGGCTACCCAAAAGATCACTGGGGGCTCATGAATTACGTGTGTTCTGAAATAATAAGGTTGTAGCTGGACACAGCTGAAAACAACAGAAACTGACTTTAAGTGTTTTACCGTGTAATAATGATCGATGTGTAACAGTAATATACAGCAAATATCCACATTTGGAACTGCATAGCGTTATTGTATACTGTTTCTATTAACTGTAACTGAACAAGATGCAGTCTTCAATGTTCCCTGCCCTGTTACATTTGTGTAGAAATTTTCAGTGCATATATCCATTTATAACTATGCAGGGTTGGTGCGTAATCCGACATTATATCAGACGATCAAAAACTAGAGTGAGTTAGTGAGTCAGTGAGTTTAGTTTTGCTCCCTTTTCGCAATATACCAACAATTTCACGGTGGGGCACACCAGATGCTGGTCTCACACATTGTACCCATATAGGGAATCCAGCCTAGTTCTAGATAAGTGACCTAGTTCGCGTGACGAGCGAACACAATAGTCAGTAAACTACCCCACCTTCCCTAAAACTAGAAACATATAAAACATATTTCAACTTGTTAAAGCACAACCTAAAACAACCTACCTCAGTAACAACATCTCGCCTACTCACCCTAATTCACACCTAAACACGTAAATGAAATGTTGAAGTTATAACTGCTCACGAAGTTATACACTGCTGTCAGAAACAATACCTAGTTCTATGTAAATGGTCACACCCATCAAACTGTGTTATATGGAAGACCTCCAGCTACCAACATTTTCAATAACAACATAGTAGAATCCATGCATCTCTGAGGCTAAACGAGCTGATAATTTTTTCTACACCCACACATGTATACAATTAAGAAAATGCATCTGTAAGCTCACAGATCGTGTTCATAGCCACGCCGCCCAACAAACATAAAAAGAAACCCATAGGCGATTTGTATTTTTATAAATGTATGAATTAAGTATTGTGTTCAGACAATTGTCAAAATATGTAACACAAGTGGTGATGACATGATTTTACACAATTGCACAAGTAAAAAGTCGAAAATGTTGATTTTGAAGTAATTTCTTTCAAGGATCAGAAAGGCATCATAAATCACCTTCCAGATGAAACTGTGCATCAAGGAATATTTACTGTCTGACAATAAAAATCCTGATCATTTACAGAAATTGGCATTCGTATTGAAGGAGTTTCAAGAGATTAAATCATTACGTCACGTCTTGACGCCATTGTTAAAATGCATGATTAAGATTACCAGTCTTTTGTTGCCAGGCGTCTGAATGTTAGTCTAAACAAGATATCATGGCTTGCAGCCCGTTGCAACCAAGCAGGTATAACAAATGACCGTCCCCATACAGACAGACCTCGAGTTACCACTGCAGCCCAAGATCGGCACATCCGGGCACTACAGTTGCGCGGTCGTACTGCCACGGGTGACAGTACAGCAGCCAGGGTATGTGGACTTCAGTGGATACCAGGTCAAACTGTATGGAACACATTGAAAGAGATTGATCTGAGAGCCAGGAACCCCGACGTAGGGGTCGCGCTCAATGTCTCCTTTCTCTGACAGTATTCACTTGGCTGTATAAACATTACCTGTCTTTAAGTAGATGTTATATTCGATACACTAGAGTCTTTTTGTGGACGGGTTATACATCTTTGAAAGTACAACGTTTCAGCAACAGATTTAGGGTTATGAGTTTCGTTTTTTTCCTGGATTGTGTATGTACTGGTGAGGTATTAATAAGAGCAAAGTGTTACTTGTTTACCAAATTCTTTGGAAAGCAAATACCCCCTAAAACCCTGACCCATCAACAACTCAACTTCATACAGTACAGCTATTATGATGTCAGCCATGTTCTAGGATATAACCCTACTCTAGTGTATACGGCTTGCATTTGATGCTCAATTAACTCATTACAGGTGCAGGTAGTTGTAGTATCATGACATTTCTCGTGACAAGGGTAAGTATTTAATCCAAGATTGGTTTACAATTCTAGAGCGTATGTTGTGAATTCTTGTCATGTTTCATAATGGCCACACGGTGGCCAATTGGAAGCAAGTATGGTCTGTTCATCTGTCAACAAACCAGACACAGATAAAAGGATCTGCCAATAATATAATGAGCCAAACTAGAAACTTCTCAATCATATATCAAATAATATACTATCCTCAAAACTTCAGACTCACTTACAGAACTGACTATATGTCGTGTATATACATTTGGTTACATCCAAGACGAATTTCTCCCAAAAATTGGGGGAACCAACTGCAAACCATATAGATGTAAAATGCATTAGGATCATGCATCAAATTGCTGAAAGGCATGTGCAAAATATCTTGGATGTGAACAGCTGTCTTTTGATGTAGAGGTTTGGCTACTGGACAGTCAGCATTAAAGCAAATTATCACTGCTATAGGATATCAGTCTTGAAAAGTGTGTATCACAACAGAACTGATTTCATTACAGTGAGAAGCAACCAAATCATCCTCTAAATTATAATACATATTTTAATATTATAATTGTCACTGTAATGACACTGTGTTTGGGTATATACAACAAGATCTAATGTACATGTATGCTTACACTAGTCATCATGAGCTTTAAAACTGTATCAGAAATAATTCTGTTACATATAAATACGTTAGGCTACTATATTTTCTTTTGCTACTATTTTCGCTCATTCTCAGTAAACAGTTCTTGAGAACATGATTGTAATATATCAAAATCACAAGATTATTAGAACTATGACACACCGATTCATTGCCATCAAATAGGTCACATAAGTAGGTCGTTGATTACATAGTATTGTGATCGTTGCATTATGTCTGTTGTCATAGTAACAGGCTGTCACCAATACAATTTTTAAACAGTTGACAATTTTTACTCAGTTTCATGATTTATTGAACTCATGACAATAATCGTTTCAACGGTACGAATTTGTTTAACAGTACATCAGCTCATGTGCAAACATTGCTTTAAACAGTGTGGACTATTTTACAAAATCTAATTTAGAACAGTTGACTGAGTTAAGTGGTTACATTAACACTTGTGGGTCTGAACCTTTGATGGGTTGTACATCAAACTGAGAATAATCACAATACCAACAATCGGTTCCATGTGATTACACAATTCATCAAAGAAGAGGCGAAATTAAAATGTCAAGTTACAGGAACTTAAATCTGATGTGATGTTCAGTAAATGGCCACCCCGTGCGTTCACAACTGCCAAGCACCGCCTCCTGATGCGTGTGAAAAACATTGCTTGGGAGTCAGCAAAGCAGCACCAACACCCATCAAATTCCCGGGATGGTTCGGGAGAGTACACGGACATGTACTATGAGTATCCCAGTTGTGCTCGATTGTATTGAGATCAGGTGACCTTGACGGCCAGCCAAGAACGTTGATTCCTGCTTTCTCCAGGTAACTGCAGCATTATGATTCCCATACATAACCAAAAGCTGGGAATAGGCAATCCCACAGAAAGCACCCTTAACCATGGCACTCCACCCCCAAATCTGTCACCTTCCTGTATAACGTTCATGGCGTCGAAACAGCACTCTCAACCTACCATCAGCGAATCTGAGGGTATATCTTGATTTAGCACTAATGACAACTCGATTCCTGTCTGTCTGAGACCATCGGATGTGTCGACGGACCCACTGCAAAAGCTGACGTCGACATAATGGCGTCAAAATGGTCGTCGAACACGAGGGTGAGCTGTCGGTTTCAGATGTTTTGTGCCGACAATCGACCACTAAGCAGCCCATTTCTGTAGCTAAGTTTAGGTATTGCCGCAATTTGCACATTCCTATATATTGTCATATGTGTTGGCCTGTGGAAGTGTAACAGATGGTTTAAGGTAATCAAATTACTGTTTCCTTTCTTTCGAAACAATGCCATACAATGACCACTGCAAGGAGTCAGATGTGATTGTACATGAGATCAACTGAAAATGCTCCCAAACTCTCTCTTTGAAGATTTGAACGCGAGAATATATACACAGAGAAAAAAGTTAAGCACCCCCATAATTAAATAGTTATGACCATGCACTGAATAGCCCAAATGAATATGACATTTGTTGACACCAATCAACATTATGTTTGCAACATATGGTCAGTGTTTTAGTGAAACCAGAGCGCCAGAACACAACAAACATTGCACGTGCAACAAACTACCCATGCTTTTTCCGAAATGCAGTATGTTCGTGCATGCGAAATTCACTATTTAATGGGCTTTTTCCAGACGGTTTGTCATTACCATAAACAATGGCACGTAGGAGGTTGTTTGAAGGCCAAAGATGGCAGATTATTGGTCTTCATGATGCAGGAATGTCCTTTAAGGCGATTGGAAGACAAACAGGATACCATTACACTGTGATCAGCAGACTCATTAGAAAGCATGCCCAGACTAATCAAGTTAAGGATCGTCAACGTTCTTGACGTCCCGCTGTGACGTCACATCGTGAAAACAGAGCACTGATACGGCTGGCGAGACGTTTGCCCTTTGCGACCAGTACAGTCCTGAAACGTCTTTGGCTTCCAAATCGCCAATTGAGCTCTAAGACAGTTAAGAACCGTTTGAGGACTGTTGGATTGGCTTCGAGGAGGGTAATTGACCAATGACCACAAACGTGGCGACTGATGTGGTGTCGAGCGAGGGAGAACTGAACCTTGAGGTCTTGGAGAAGTATCCATTGGTCTGATGAAAGTCGTTTCATGCTGCATCCCAAAGACGGTCGAATGCGGGTCTGGAGGCGTGGAAATACAGCCTATGCTCCTAGGGACATCCTACCAAATGTTCCTTTTAGGGGAGGCTCTGTGATGGTTTGGGGATGCTTTTCACATGATTGCAAGTTGGACCTGCTGACTATACGGGACAATTTGACAGGTGCGCGATACATCCAGGAACTGCTGCAGCCACATGTCGCTCCTCATTTTGACAATCATACTCTTGCTTCTCGACCTGTATTTATGGACGACCACGCCAGACCCCATCGTTCCATCGCAGTGAACCTTTTTATCCAACAGAATGCTGTGGATAGGTGTGACTGGCCCGCCATGAGTCCTGATCTCAACCTTATAGAGCACATCTGGGATATCATTGGTCGTCGTGTGCAAGCAAGAGAACTTCCGCCACAGAACTTGAATGAATTGGAGGCAGCACTTCATGAGGAATGGCAGAGAATACCCATGAATCACTTTCAGCGTCTTGTTAGGGGTATGCGACGGAGGGTTGGCGCTGTGATCCAGGCAATGGAGGAAGTACCCGTTACTGACTGTAAATTGTTTTGGCCCCATCTTGTGAGCTCATGGACAATTGCCATCAGCACATGTTCACCCCATAGCTTTACCAGCTCAATAGTGTCACAATATTTCATATGTATGCAAAACTACCCCCTTTAATGGTCAGCTTGTAACACAATACATGGAACTGTAAATCAGACACTTGTGGAGTTCTTGTGTTCCCAAGAATGTGTTCATTGATAACCTATCTTAATTACTCATGTTTATTTCACCACGGTCTGTAAATTTGTGTGTGTTCAACTCAATGACCAAAAACACCGGGGGTGGGGAGGGGGGTGCTTAACTTTTTTCTCTGTGTATACTTCCGCAGAGGCGTCCGTCATTTTGGTTTCTTTATCCTACAACGACTGTCAGTAACAATCTGTCTTTTCATTTATATGGTTTAAAAGTCACACAAGTACAATTATATGACAAAAATTTTTTTAAAAACTATTGACGTATAATATTATAAAGGAAATACAAACGTTCTCGATATTTTTTTTGAAATCACGAAAATTACGCATCGGGTGAACAGTTTCAGGAAAAGTGTACCGCAATATATCGTATTGTGAAGTTGAAAGTGCAATATACCCGTTAACTGGTATATTGACACCTACTCCTACATGTAGCGGTCAAAAACAACTACTACAAAAATGACGTAAAACAATTTGACGACCCTACACCTGTGACGTCATACGTGCTCGACCTGACCTTGGCCGATCAGCAGTGGTGCCTGTTTGTTGCAGTTTGTTCACTCACTAGACAACTTGTTTAATGTCTTTATACGCTGTCCAGAGATCATCCGCCAATGGTTTCACATTTACCTGTATTAGTAGCAGATCACCAACTTCTGTTGTGTTTTGGAAAGCATTCGTAAATTCAGTTTTGGTTAGATAAAATACGGCAACAGACAAATTACCTTTGTATCTGTAAAAAGGGACTTTTTAAGAAAAATGCCCATAAAAAACTGAAAGGACGAACAGCAGTAAAGATAAGGGGGAACATATTTGTTGAGAATAGTGAGCAGAATAATCACAGCGTACAATTTTCTTTAAAATGGAGGAGCGGTGTAGCCCTATGGGTAAATCATCGGCGGAGACCCGGTTTTGAATCCCCACATGGATACAATGTGTGACGCCCATTTCTGGTGTTCCCTGATATTGCTGGAATATTGATAAAATCACGAAATTGATTCGATATTGTTTCTATTCAACTGACACTTGAATTTTGTGCAATCACTACACAGAGTCAATATGGAAATACTGGGAGAATACATCAACAGAAAGTGTTCAGCTGTGGAAACCATGGATAAAGTTATTCAAATAGGACATGGAACTGTGCTGATGTCTTAATAATAAAACGCAACATGTCATGATGTCAAAATAGTAAAACACAATATGTGCTGATATCATAGAAGCAAATCATAATGTCCTGATGTCACTGCTGCCTCCTTCAGTCCCCGGCCAGAGAGGATGATCTTGGTGATGTCATGGAAGCCTCCGGTAGCATAGGCGGAGAATGCAGAGTCAGGCAGAGGGTGGCCCGACCAGTTCAAGTGAATGGTATGATTGCCTGGATTTCACATGTTCACTGGAAAGTGTTCACTAATATTTCGCATTCGATAAAATGAACACCTGCAGTGTTGCAATGATTACAAGAAGACATATACTCTTTAAAAATGTAGGGGAACTGTACATCATGCATTTCCTTGTATGATTGTCAAAAGTGTGAGATTTGTGGGACTGAATGAATTTTGATAGATTAATAATGGATGTATTGTGAATGCATCACAACATGGATTTCATTCAAAAGACAGCTGTTCTTTCAGTTATCCTCCTTGTTAGGTGACTTGAGTATGACATGAAAATTCCAGGTTTACAATTTTCAGTCAGTAGTGTGTGATTGAACCCTAAAAACCCTGACCCAGCACAGATGCAAGAAAAATATCGGAAGAAATTATCTACAGTGATTTATCGACCTTCCTGAAAAACGTCAACCTTCAAGATGACACCCCATGCACATGTCGAAGGCTGCTGCATTGTGCACGTGCTTGCCATGCATTGTGTTTGCATGTGGTGATAACGTGAGATGAGATGATGCTGCATACACGAGGTCAAAGTCATTGTAACGTTCCTCAATGGGTTTTCTTTCTACCAGATTTCAGTGTCCAGGTTCCCCTGCTTTTATGAAGAGTATATGATAATTTGTAGCACACACCTGGAAACACATATCCATTAGATGCTAACATACACCTACTCCTCATGGCGTCAGAAACATATCCCCATCAGATGCTAACATACAGCTACACCTCATGATATCCAGAAACATTACAGGCAGAGATGTGAAGTATACATGTGTCGTGGATCTGTTGTACATTACAAACGTAAACATGTGTCGCGTTCTTACTGTGCATTACATGCAGAAATGTAAAGTAAATATGCATCATGGATCTACTGCACACTGTAGACAGAGATCAAAGGAAATTGTGTCATGGATCTACTGTACCCTATAGACATGGACCTAAGGAAACATAATTTATGGATCTATTATACACTGTAGACAGAGATCTAAGGAAAACACGTCTTATGAATTTATTGTACATCATAGAGAGCAAGAGAGAGAGAGAGAGATCGAGATCTAATGAAAACATGTATCATGGATCTGTCGTGCACTGTAAAGAGAGAGAATTAAGGAAAATATATATCATGGTTGTATTGTACACTTTAGACAGAGATCTGAAGTAAGTAAGCGTCATGGATCTATTGTAAGCAGTTTAGAGAGAACATAAATCACTGATGTATTATACACCTTCAGTAGAAGACTACGGCTGATAACTTCCCGATCTGATGTCAAATTTTATCTCATTTAAACAGATGAGAACTTTACAGGAACATGTGTCATGAATCTTTTGCCCATTGTAGATAGATATTAAAGGAAAGCAAGACCTTTACATTGTACAATACCGATTGCTAATGAAAACATGTCATGGAATTACTTCTCATACCAGACAGAGATTTAAGAGACTGTTGTACTCTTGTAGATATAGGAAACCACAGCGGGTATTTCGGGTTACAATAGATAGACCTTCCCACATAACATGGACCCGTCACTTAACAGATTTAATATACACTGCTTCTATAGATCGCAGTGTCCAGACAACACATTGATCTACCATGATATTGCTGTGATACTGCTAAATGTAGACCTCAGCGTAATGGAAAACACATGGACCCGTCATGATACAACTGTGATACAGCTAGATGTAGATCTCAGCGTAAAGGACAACACATGGACCAGTCATCACAGAGCTGTGACAGTGCTAAATGTAGATCTCAGCGTAAAGGACAACACATGGACCAGTCATCACAGAGCTGTGACAGTGCTAAATGTAGATCTCAGCGTAACGGACAACACATGGACCCGTCATGATACAGCTGTGACACAGTTAAATGTAGGTCTCAGTGTAATGGATAACACGTTCCCCAGTCATCACACAGCTGTACGTGTAACGGACAACACATGGACTAGTTATGATGCAGCTGTAATACAGCTGAGTGTAGATGTCAGTGTCACGTAAAACACATGGACCCGTCATCACAAAGCTGTAATACAGCTCAGCGTATATCTCAGTTCAATGGACAACACATACACCAGTCATGAGATAATTGTGATCCTGCTAAATGTAGATCTCAGTGTAACACACTCTACAGCATTGTTTCCTGCCTGTACGCAGTGCTATGTGTAATGTGAGAGGCTGATTGTCGTACAAACGTGCCTTTGAACCTGTGACCCGGAAATGGCATAATAACAAGGAAGCCAAACCTCCAGGTAAGTGGGCCCTGTACCATCTCGATATATGTGAGTAAGTCGTCTTGATAGAGATGGTTACACTTGTAAGTGTGAGAAGTACGTACGAGGACATGGTACACCATGCATACAAGTTGGTTATTGTTTAAGTTTCCACAGTCAAACGTTGAGGAAGCATTTAAACCTTATACTTTTACGCCTACTTCGGACCCATTTACTTACTGAGTGTACACAATACGAACATATCAAACTTTCAAAACAAGAATAACAATGCATAACTGAGTGAGAGTGCAACATGACATCAGCTAGCACATATTATGTTTAGACAGATTCCATATCTTTAAAGATCAATCAAGAAGATACTTGTCATGACGAGACCTCAGTCGACCTTGAAATATACAAAGCTATCGATAACAATTCTTGAAAGTGGGCGTTACCATAGCCATATACCCGACATGTAGGACAGGCTATGCTTAGAGATCTAACTATGCTAGGAATCAGTGAGAGAAACAAACGTTAAGCGACGGTCTGTAGTCGGGTATAGAAATCAACAAACTGGTGTTGTTAGTGGTGAAAGTGGTATGTGAGGCAAAGAAAGGTAGAGATAGCAGTAGCGGTAGTAGGGGAGGGGTGGGGTAGGGGGGATAACTAGTGTGTGGGGTCAGAATCAGTGAAAGTAGAAGGAGACACAGTGGACATATAATTTGTGCTGTTTGGTTACTCTCGGAGTTGGAGTAGTGTATGGTGGGGTTGAGCGTATAGAGACAGATAATGGTGGATAAATTAGTTAGGAAGTACTAATTAAGGAGGCTCAGAGTGTACATTACGCAAGTAGGGTAAGTACTGCATAATTGGTTAAAATAGGAATACGGGTAGGTGAATTGTTTAGGAAGTTGAGGGTGTGGGAGATGCAGATCGAGTAAGTCGTGTATGGTTGGGGTAAAACAATCAGGAGATGGGGTTAATTATTTTGGCAACTCTGGGTGAGGGAGACGTGGGTAAGGTAAGTAGAACGTATTGGGGTAGAACAAACGGAATCAGAATCGGGTGGATAAGTGATTTAGGAAACTCAGGGTGTGGGACAAATAAGATATACGGGTGGATAAATTAGTTAGGAAGCTCAGGGTGTAAGCGTTGCTGATGGGGTAGGTAATGCATGGTGTTGAGCAGAATAAGGAGATTCGGGTGGATGGCGGACATTGGACATTTCCTTAAAGGTCACATGCAACAAAAAACATCAAACATAATCAAAACACGTTTATCACTTATTCATGACATATAATATACATTGCTGCTTTTAAAGAAAAAACTAATAAATAAAATTATAAGCGTACAATAGCGATTCAAAAGTGCAATAATATGTACTTGGGCTTACTTTCCCTGAAACGAGACCGAAACCAGTCACAGCGGGTGCCAGTGCACTCAAGTGTAACGACGGCTTCCGATTGGTTGTTTCGTTTGCTGATATGCTGAGGGTTCATTGTATGTACAGAAAGATGATCTGTTTGATGGGCATTTTAGAAGTATAGCGAGTCACAAGAAAGTAACATTCTTTAGGGATAACAACTTTTTTTTGTGTACTTGATGCGTCGTTTCAGTATGGATTCATATACTGTTGTCAAACAAAATCATATACACTAAAAGAAGTCGTTATCCATGAAGAATATATATAGTGATGTTGGGTTTGGAAAATACATGTTCTCTGAATTTGCGCTCGATCCAATAAAAAATCATGCCAGTAGAGATGGGAAACTACTGCGTGGCTGGAATCTGTCATTCGTCCAAGTACAAAGCAGGACTTGAAACTGACAAGAGTTTGCACCAGTTTCCATCAGATCCAGTCATCCGAAAAAAATGAATGTAGTTTGTTTGCAACCCACACATGTCATGTGTATCACACGTGCCTAATTCCATGATGTGGCAGAGACTGGACTCGGGTGCACGAGTCATAAATAAACTTATTTTCTTTATGTCGTATAGTCTGGTAGGTGTCACGTTCAGATTACACGTGGTCATTGATTGAAGCTGTGTACTGCATGTTGTCTTTAGCAGACAGGAAGGCAGACATATAGGTGTCAATAAACCAGACACTGAGCATTCTGAGACAGACACTGCTTACCACAATCAAACCTTATTTTATCGTCACTTCAGAATTCATTCGTTCTATCCTTTTTGTGCTGAAACACAAGTCCATTTTGCATCGTGAGAGCTAAAAAAATATGCTAAGTGACACATATCATAAATGCGTTTCTTCAGGGAGATCAACCAGGGACATATTATTTGTGACGTGACTGCAGTCTGCCCTGTCGTCGACTGCATGAACGATATGTAGGGCAGGCTGTTGTAAAGAGTTAACGACCCACTACCCACTACCCACTACACACCTGTACCTCCTACATGTATCCAGCTCTCCTCCTACTACACACCTGTCACTTCTACCTTTATCTACCTCTCCACCCACTACACACCTGTCAATCATACATGTATCCAGTTCTCCTCCTACTACACACCTGTCACTCCTACCTGTATCCATCTCTCTTACTACATAAACGTCCTTCTTATCTGTAATTCCCTCTCCTGTTACACCTTTCTTCCTGTCACCCTTCCCTTTACCTGCACTCCCTGCTACTTCCCAACCCTCCCTCTTATCTAGATCCGACCTATGACAGTTTGACTATCCTTCTCCATCATCTTCACCCCTAATGATACAGCGTATCATCCTGGTGTATGTCCTTTTAATATCTGCATTCAAACTGTAAAATATTTGTTTCAAATTCAGTGTTGTTTCCTGCACGTTGTCACAAAGATTGGTCACTCGTTATAATGTGATACAATGGGACTTGCGGTGTTTTAATGCATTTTTTCTGTTCGAGGAGTCAGTGTACCATTCTTGATAAACCCTTCCTATTATTTTCTCTGTTCAAGTTCCGCTGCAGAATTAGAGACCACGTAATTCGTGTAGTCAGTATACCATTCTTGATAAACTGTTCCTATTATTGAATTGAAGATATGTTATAGACTGCACTATTCTCCCTGGAACAGAGAGTGACATTATCTCTTTCAGAATGGACGCCTTCCCCAAGTGTTCTGTCTGCCAGCAGCAGTTTACCTTGAAAGGTCCAGCTCCCGACCTGATGCCCCCTCTACACGCCGTGTGCGAGACGTGTCTGACATCTGCAGCTGGTGGTGTCATATCATGTTCTACATGTCAGAGGGAAGTCCACCTCACAGACATAACCCTCCAGAAGGATGTAGTGAGACAGAAGGAAATATTCCATCTAACAGCCAAACATCGCCCTACAGAGCTTCTCTGTACATGAAAATGACGGCAACCAGGCTGTGTGTTGGTGTCAGGAGTGTGAGGAGTTACTCTGTGAAAACTCCCAGAACATGCACAACAGTTTTAAAGCTACCCGACGACATGTTGTGGAAACCATTGTGGACGCAGCACCGGGAAGCATAAATACTAAACAAATCTGCAAACTTCACAATCCTTATCCTCTCGAATATGTTGACAACAACTGCAACATTTTAATCCCTGCCAAATGCAGACTTGGTGACCATGCTGAGCACAACGTTGGTGATGTAGATGTGGCTGCTGATGCTGCTAGAGGACGAGTAGAAGAACATGAGAAAAGTATGTCTGCACATCATACTTCTCACAAAGCACACGTGAAGAATATCAGCAATGTTATAAATGACACAAAGAAGACAGGCAGCGCTCTGAAGGAGGTCATCCACCACGCTTTCAGAAGGAACTGATCATCGAACTTGAGAATCAGACGAAGCAGGAACTGTCAAATCTGCACACCAAACAAGTTACCTCTGAAGGTGAGAGTACACGATGCAAGTGGATCTCAGACTACATCAACACCGTTCTCAAATATGCTTCAAACTCGGACTTTCTCACACTGGAGAGTTCAATACAAGACAAAACGAAGACGCAACTTCCACCAGTGAGGCACAGGACACCTGCAGCCAAATTCAACACGAGGGGGGTAGATAAACTGACATCCGACATTTCTGCCTTCGGATCTGTCAATGGACATGTTTCAACATCTGATAAGCACACACTTACAGGTGCTTACTTCTTACTTTAAGAAAACGTCTTAATGTTTACAGTAATACCGATAAAACTTTGTCAAAAATGAACAAAGTTTGAAACATTGTTTTACATTTTCCTATTACATAATGCCACCTTAAGATGGCATATGGACGCTGTATTTAGATATTTCCAATAACAATAATTCAGTGAAACATTTAAATCAGTCGAGGAAGCATTAGCTGGTTATCATGACATAAAAGGCTGGACTAATGAACAGCTGTAGGTTATCTTACAGACAGAGGTACACAGATCGTCGAGTTCCATTTAACTGACCCGAAGGACGCACGCAAGCAGGTAAGTACTTATTAGTCTGTAGGCATGCGTTGTTGATTAGGTAAGTAACATCAACATTTCACGATGTACATATTATAATGTTCGCATTGTCTGTAAACTGAGCTCGTATATTAGAGCTGAAACATGCCAATGTGAATCTAAGATCGCGACACTGAATTATTTTATCTCGTTTCAAGGTGAAGTCCCCGGAGGCTGTCAACGTTTCAACACCACTGCCACAGTTTGGTAAGGTTATTTTTCATTACCTTGAAAACATTTATAAAATAGAAAATAACAAAATTAAAAACACTACTGTTTACATCTATTTTTCTCCTGCTATGTTATCAGAATGGATACATAGTTATTCTGATATATATCAGAAACACATTCCCAAACATCCTTATGATTTGAATAGAAAATATTAACGAATGGTCACAAGTTAACGACATTAGCAAATACATAGCTTGGTAATCAACATTCGGGTTTTGTACAATATGTTATCCTGGTATTGTGATATGTGTACACATTATGGACAGGGATCCTTCATACTATCATTACCCGACAGCTGTCACATTTTGTGTAAATCTTCACTATTAAATAGACCCAGATGCGTCGTGGAAATGGTATGCTAAGATGGAATACCCCCAAGTCCTGAACATCTAACTTGCTCTTTATTTGTTCATGTCTGTAAGTAGTGTTGGTTTTGTTCTTTAGTCCTGAAATATTGACAGATGCGGGGAGTAAAACCTACTGGAAGCAGGAACAGGCACCACGTTGACACTGCTATGTGGGATGTTGTACAGGACGCTGCTGAAATACTTTCAAACTGAACGCTTTCTGTATCACTGAAATCCATTGGGAGCCCAATTTTAGTGTCGGACATTTTCTTATCAAAGACATGGGAATGGTTATAATGCGTGTGTGTTTACCATCTTCTGATTGCATGGTAAGGCATTGGATTTAGTAGTGTACAGTACAAAAACCTGTGCACTTAAAAGAACCCACCAATGCGTCAGTAAATGACAAGATGGTGGCCACATGAAAACGTCTACTTGCGGGGTACAGCAACGGCAGTATATTTGTACAAAGTACTGTGACTATGTACCCCAATCCACCCAGCTGTAAATGGGTACCTGATGTGGATGTGAAAACCGCAGTAACTTGGGGCACCTAATAACTGCAAAAGTTGTATAATCCCCTGGGATTTGAGATTGAGAATCAATCCAGGGCCGTAGTTGCCTTTCCTTAATAAGGTGGCCGCTATCGACGTTAAAAGAATCTTATGGCAATACTTTGATGCATGAAAAAGTAACTTGTAAAATATTGCCCCTTGGAGACTATACTTAAAGAGCATTTATGCATAATAAGTTAAAATGCCTAAATAATGAGTTTTCCCATATATAATAAGGAGATAATACAATTTTGTGTTTTTAAGCCGGAGTAAAAGTTGAATCAGCATGCTTAGTATTCAGTGGAGTTTATAGCTTTATTTACATGAATATTATTGAATGAATTTAACAAGCTGATGACGTCACTTTCGCCATTCGCAGGTGTAAAAAGTCTCTTTGGCTTTCGTAAGACATGATCTTCGATTACTTAAATGTCAATTATGTAAAACTAATTGCCAACATTGAGAGCCATCCACGGAAAATTTTATATTGTTGACAAACTTTGTTTCATCATCTCTGTTACCATTTTGAGCGGATTGGTATCTTATTACGTGTATTTATATTGTGTGATGATCGATTACCTATGACAGTCTTTGTCAAAGTAAACTGTGAGATGAGCGCCTTAGCTTATAACAGTAACATGCGCGATGTCCGCTACAACGGACGTTATGCTTAAAGGGGATTTATGCCTAAATAATGAGTTTTTCCATATATCATGCAGATAATACAATTTAGTGATTAAAAGCCGGAATATTATATATATTTGATAAACACTGTAATGAACTGTGTAAATATATACGTATATGATCAATTTGAAAACTGTCAACTGTTAAAATATTTAGTGTTGGCATCATGAATAGTGTTGGAAAGATAAATAACCACATTTTCTAGTCAATACATATCACGTGACAACCTGTGTCCCGCCCAGCGAGTGTGTTCAGACTGTGGTCAGTGACTGAAGCGGACGTAGAAGTTACCCGTTGACACTGTGTCTCTTGAACACTCAGGTGTAAAAATATCTTCAAACAACTACTTTTTACGTGTTATTTTTTACTAAATCGTAAAAGAACAGTTTCGAATACAAACAATGATAGTTTTAGCCTGATATGAAGTTTATACAACTATGCTTTTAGTCGGCAAGTGTCTGTTTCTGACTACAGACAGCAAACCAGCTCAACTAACAAATTCTTACAAACTGTTTCATGGAGTATTTATTTCATTGTCAATCGGTGTAAAATTGCATAAAACACATTTAGAATACCCATACAAATATTTTCCCACCGTTATAATCTATTTATATCACAGTTATCACAATTCAGACACAGACGAACATGGCAGCCGATATTCAGTGCTCTCTTTCCTAAACATTGAATGTTGACAATAAAATGTCTAACTTGTTGTCGTAAGTCGGGACATGTGTTAAACTGTAAACAAAATGTGTATTTCCAGGTCCTCAAATACATCTGGACGCTGCTCGAGCCAACACAGACATGTGCCATGTAACTACAGACGGTCAGCTGGTCAACTCACAGCCCGTCAGACAACACAGACACAGCTGCACGTTACAGAAATATCAGGGTACATGTGTCACCATCCCCATCCCGATTCCTCCATCCCCCACTACTGTCACCCCTGCCCCACACACCCCACAGTACTGGGAGACACACTCTAGAGTGGGTGTGGTGAGTGGAGGGTGGCTCCTTGTCCTGTGGTGGGTGTGGTGGAGGAGAGCCAGGTGGACAGTAAGATGAATGTTTATCTACAGCGCCGCTCCTGGTGTGTCAGTGTAGGGAGTCACACACCGGAGTCTCTGTACCAGGGTGTGGCCGTAGGGGGAGGGGGGGAAGTGTTACAGTAACAATGTAACAATGTCTAACACACTCGACACACAGGCCACCCTCCAGTATGGCGTTGTGCTGGATGTGGGGAGGGAGAGACTCTCCTTCATCGACATGGACAGAGAGGTTGTTTTAGCCAAAGTGGATGTTGAGTGGAAGGAGTCTCTTCTTCCCGTGTTTGCTGCTGGGCTGCCAGATGACTACACAGTCAACATGAAGGTGATAAGTGGAGCAGATATCACCATGACTGACACCTAGAAGTCACTTATCTATGACGCCTTGAATTAGACAATAAAATAAAAATGACATTGTGTAATTATGTAAGTGTGATTTATTTATTTAAACTGTCTAATGTATTTGTAGTGATTGAGGCGTACGTATAAGTTGTCTGTGTATGTGTTGTTGTAACGAGGTCAGCTAAATGTGTTGTTTTTCTACTTGACTGGATTCTGTGGGATGTTACAAACATTTTCCATGCACACATGACTATTGTTATGATTATTATTCTGCAGAAGTTGACCAATTTATCATACATTTCATACATGTCTGGGAAATGGCACAACAAATAACTGAATCCACACATTTATCAAAAGTTGTTTCAAATCATGAGTTTATTCCCGCATTTGGTTTCCACTCTGCAATATAAATGATTTAAATCCCCACATGAACAGTTGTAATGAAATTATTGTAGTTGTGAATCCACACACGCCACATTTGATGTTAGTGAAGACATGTGGTGAAAGTGATTGAAGCGGACACAGAATGTCCTCGTGTACTTGGTGAGACACATGTTCCGAAACACAATCAAGTTCACGGAATCCTTTGTTTCTCTAATTAACTGGGTTTTGTTGTTAGTAAGAAGTGTTTCAAATCCACACAGATTAAATAAGTCAGAAATCTCAGACTTCGAGGGTCGCAAATCACTTTTTTCTGACCAGATATCTCACCGTTTGCGGACAAGGGAACAGAAGGTGAAATAAGCTTGTAGCATTGTTTTTAAGCATTTCTGAACACTTGATAGTTCTGAACTAGTGGTAAAATCAAAATTATGTTATATTTGGGGGGTACATTTTATCAGTAGCATACCTATTCCTTTCCGGGATTCGAACCCACACTCTCAGAGGGAGTCATCTATAAAGAGCATATGTTAAATCATTTCTTTTACTTAAACAGATTTGAAGGTCAGTGCTGAGCGATCGGGTGTGGTTTTAAGCCGCTTTTAACTAAATTCCAACACTATCACCTCGGGAGACACAAGAATTGGCTTTCGCATGTTGTATCCATGTGGGGAATCGAACCAGGGTTTTCGGTGTGACGAAAGAACGCCTTAACCATTCGGCCACCCAAAAGATCACTGGAGGCTGATGAACTACGTGTGTTCTGAAATAATAAGTTTGTAGCTGGACTTGAAAAACATACAGCTGAAACAACAGAAGCTGACGTTAAGGTTCTTTACCATGTAATAATAATCGACGTGTAACAGTAATATTCAAGCATAAACCTACAGCAAATATCCACATTTGGAACTGCATAGCGGTATTTTATACTGTTTCTTTTAGCTGTAACTGAACAAGATGCAGTCTTCAATGTTCCCTGCCCTGTTACATTTGTGTATAAACTTCCAATGCATAGATCCATTTTTAACTATGCACGGTTGGTGCGTAGTCTGACACTATATCAGACGGTCACAAACTAGAGTGAGTTAGTGAGTCAGTGAGTTTAGTTTTGCTCCACTTTCGGCAATATTCCAGCAATATCACGGTGGGGCACACCAGAAGCGTGTTTCAAGCATCGTACCCATGTAGGGAATCCAGTCTAGTTCTGCGGCTTGACGAGCGAACGCAGTAACCAGTATATTACCCCACCTTCCCTAAAACTAAAAAGTGTATAAAATATATTTCAACTTGTTAAAGCACAACCTAAAACATGTATGTAAATGGTCACACCCTCCAAACTGTGTTATATGGAAGACCAACATTGTCAATAACAACATATTAGGATCCATTCATCTCTGAGACATGACTTGATATTTTTTCTACACCCACACATGTATACAATTAAGGAAACGTATCTGTAAGCTCACAGATCGTGTCCAGGTACAATGCACACATATAATTTAATTTTCGTTTTGCATTACGTGTTTGGACTTTCACAGCCACGCCACCCAACGATTTTATTGTTATAAATCTATGAATTACATATAGTGTTCAGACAATTGTCAAAATAGGTAACACAAGTGGTGATAACATGATTTTAAACAAATGCACAAGTAAAAAGTCGATTTTACATGAAAATGTTGATTTTGATGTGATTTCTTTTAGGGATGAGAAGTTCGTCGCTACAAAGCAGCAGAAATCACCTTCCAGTTGAAATTGTGCATCAAAGAATATTCACTGTCTGGCAATAAACCTCCTGATTATTGTCAGAAATTAACATTCGTTTTGAAGGAGTTTCAAGAGATTAAATCACTACGTCACGTCTTGACTCTGTGACACGGAACATCGCCATTGTAAACATACATGATTAAGATTACCAGTATTTTGTTGCCAGGCGTCTGAATGTTAGTCTAAGCAAGATATCATGGCTTGCAGCTCGTTGCAACCAAACAGGCATAACAAATGACCGTCCTCATACAGGCAGACCTCGAGTTACCACTGCAGCTCAAGATCGGCACATCCGGGTACTACAGTTGCGCGGTCGTACTGCCACGGGACAGCAAAAGAGATTGGTCTGAGAGCCAGGAACCCCGACGTCGGGGTCGTGCTACGTCGTCACCATCGCGCTCAAAGTCCCTTTTATATGACTGTATCCACTTGCTTGTGTAAACATTACCTTCCTTTAAACTGATGTTGTATTCGATGCACTAAAGTCTATTTGTGGACGAGTTATACATCTTTGAAAGTACAACGTTTCAGCAACAGATTTAGGGTTATGAGTTTCGGTTTTTTCCTAGATTGTGAGGTATTAATAGAAGCAAAGTGTTGCTTGTTTACCAAATTCTTTGGAAAGCAAGTACCACCTAAAACCCGGACCCATCAACAACTAAACTTTATACAGTACAACTATTACTACTCTTACAATGTCAGCCATGTTCTAGGATACAACCCTACTCTAGTATATACAGCGTGCATTTGATGCTCAATTAACTCATTACAGGTGCAGGTAGTTGTAGCATCATGGCATTTGTCGTGACAAATGTAAGCATTTAATCCAAGAGTGGTTTACAATTGTAGAGCGTATGTTGTGAATTCTTGTCATGTTTCATAATGGCCACAAGGTGGACAATTCAAAGCAATTAAGGAATGTTCATTTGTCAACAAACCAAACACAGATTAAAAGACCTGCCAATAATATAATGAGCCAATAATAAAACTTCACAATCATATGTTAAATAATATACTATTCATCAAAACTTCAGACTGACTTACAGAACTGACTATATGTCGTGTATATACATTTGGTTACATCCAAGACGAATTTCTCCACAAACGTGGGCGAACCAACTGCAAAACATATAGAATGTGAAATGCATTAGGATCATGCATCGAATTGTGCAAATATTTTGGATATGAACAGCTGTCTTTTGATGTAAAGGTTTGGCTACTGGACAGTCAGCATTAAAGCTATAGGTTATCAGTCTTGAAAAGTGTGTATCACAACAGAACTGATTTCTTTACAGTGAATCTGAGGGTATATCTTGATTCGCCACTGATGACAACTCGATTCCCCTCTGACCATCGGAGGTGTCGTCGGACCCACTGCAAAAGCTGACGTCGATGAAATGGCGTCAAAATGATTCCAGTGTGGTCGTCGAACACGAGTGTGAGCTGTCGGTTTCAGATGTGTTGTGCCGACGATCGACCACTAAGCAGCCCATTTCTTGTTCCTGTAGCTAAGGTTGGGTATTGCCACAATTTGCACATTCCGATATATTGTCATATGTGTTGGCATGTGGAAGTGTAACAAATGGTTTAAGGTGATTAAAGTACTGTTTCCTTTCTTTCGAAACAATGCCATGCAATGGCCACTGCAAGGAGTCAGATGTGATGGTACTGAAAATGCTTCCAAACTCACTCTGAAGATTTGAACGCGAGAATATTCTTCCGCAGAGGCGTCCGTCAATTTGGTCTCTTTAATCTACGACGACTGTCAGTAACAATCTATCTTTTCATTTATATGGTTTAAAAGTCACACGAGTACAATTATATGACCGAAAAACATTCTAAAAACTATTGACTTGTAATAGCATACAGGAAATACAAACGTTCTCGGTATTTTTTATGACATCACGAAAATTACGCATCGGGTGAACAGTTTCAGGAAAAGTGTACCGCAATATATCGTATTGTGAAGTTGAAATTGCAATATACCCGTTAACTGGTATATTACCACCTACCCCTGCACGTAGCCGTCAAAAACAACTTTTACAAAAATGACTTAAAACAATTTGACGACCCTACACCTGTGACATTACACGTGCTCGACCTGACCTTGGCCGATCAGCAGTGGTGCCTGTTTGTTGCAGTTTGTTCACTCACTAGGCAACTTGTTTAATGTCTTTATATCTGAATATGTCTTTGATGTTCTGTCCAGAGATCATCCGCCAATGGTTTCACATTTTCCTGTACTAGCATTCGTACATTCAGTTTTGGTAAGATAAAATACGACAACAGATAAAGTACCTTAGGTATCTGTAAAAAGAGACTTATTTAAGAAGTATGCCCATAAAAAACTGAAAGGACGAACAGCAGTAAAGACAAGGGGGAACATATTTGTTGAGAATAGTGAGCAGAATAAATCACAGCGTACAACCTTCTTCAAAATAGAGGAGCGGTGTAGCCCTATGGGTAAATCATCGGCGGAGACCCGGGTTTGAATCCCCACATGGACACAATGTGTGACGCTCATTTCTGGTGTTCCCTGATATTGCTGGAATATTGATAAAATCACGAAATTGATTCGATATTGTTTCCATTCAAATGGCACTTTAATTTTGTGCAATCACTACACAGAGTCAATATGTTGGATGGAAATACTGGGAGAACATCAACAGAAAATATTCAGCTGTGGAAACCATGCATAAAGTTATTCAAATAGGACATGGAACTGTGCTGATATCTTAATAATAAAATGCACCATGTCATGATGTCAAAATAGTAAAACACAATATGTGCTGACACCATAGAAGCAAATCATAATGTCCTGATGTCACTGCTGCCTCCTTCAGTCCCCGGCCAGAGAGGATGATCTTGGTGATGTCATGGAAGCCTCCGGTAGCGTAGGCACAGAATGCAGAGTCAGACAGAGGGTGGCCCGACCAGTTCAAGTGATTGGTGTGATTGCCTGGATTTCACATGTTCATACTGAAGGATTTTTTTGTGTTCACTAATATTTCGTATTCGATAAAATGAACACCTGCAGTGTTGCAATGATTACAAGAAGACATATACTTTTCAAAAATGTAGGGGAACTGTACTTTCATTGTACGATTTTCAAAAGTGGGAGATTTGTTGGACTGAATCAATTTGGATAGATTAATAATGGATATCTTGTGAACTGTGACTGATTTTCAGTCAGTAGTGTGTGAGTGAACCCTAAAAACCCTGACCCAGCACAGATGCAAGAAAAATATCGGAAGAAATTATCTACAGTGATTTATCGACCTTCCTGAAAAACGTCAACCTTCAAGATGACACCCCATGCACATGTCGAAGTCTGCCGCATTGTGCACGTGCTTGCCATGCATTGTGTTTGCATGTGGTGATAATGTGAGATGAGATGATGCTGCATACACAAGGTCAACGTCATTGTAACGTTCCTCAATGGGTTTTCTTTCTACCAGACTTCAGTGTCCAGGTTCCCCTGCTTTTATGAAGAGTATATGATAATTTGTAGCACACACCTGGAAACACATATCCATTAGATGCTAACATACACCTACTCCTCATGGCGTCAGAAACATATCCCCATCAGATGCTAACATACAGCTACACCTCACGATACCCAGAAACATTACAGGCAGAGATGTGAAGTATACATGTGTCGTGGATCTGTTGTACATTACAAAAGTAAACGTGTGTCGCGTTCTTACTGTGCATTACATATAGAAATGTAGAGTAAATATGCGTCATGGATCTACTGCACACTGTAGACAGAGATCAAAGGAAATTGTGTAATGGATCTACTGTACCCTATAGACATGGATCTAAGGAAACATATTTTATGGATCTATTATACACTGTAGACAAAGATCTAAGGAAAAGAGTCTCATGAATTTATTGTACATCATAGGGAGAGAGAAATCTAATGAAAACATGTATCATGGATCTGTCGTGCACTGTAGAGAGAGAGAATTAAGGAAAATATATATCATGGTTGTATTGTACACTTTAGACAGAGATCTGAAGTAAGTAAGCGTCATAGATCTTTTGTAAGCAGTTTAGAGAGAACATAAATCACTGATGTATTATACACCTTCAATAGAAGACTATGGCTCAAAACTTCCCGATGTGATGTCAAATTTTATCTCATTTACACAGATGAGAACTTTACAAGAACACGTGTCATGAATCTATTGCCCATTGTAGATAGATATTAAAGGAAAGCAAGGCTTTTACACTGTACACTTAATACCAGTTGCTAACGACAACATGTCATGGAATTACTTCTCATACCAGACAGAGATTTAAGGAAAATGTATGCCATGAATCTTTGCACATGGTCAATAAAATTCAACAAAAACCATTTTTTCAGCACACGTTTGGACATTTGTTTATGAAAGGAAATTATGCAATAGACTTTGTACTTAGATAAAGGAAATCACAGTGGGTATTTCGGGTTAGAATAGATAGACCTTTCCACATAACATCACTTTACAGATTTAATATACACTGCTTCTATAAATCGCAGTGTACAGACAACACATTGATCTAGCTGTGATACTGCTAAATGTAGATCTCAGTTTCACGAAAAATACATGGACCAGTCATCGCACAGCTGTGACAGTGCTAAATGCAGATCTCAGCGTAACAGACAACACATGGACCCGTCATGATACAACTGTGATACAACTAGATGTAGGTCTCGGTGTAACTGACAACACATAGATCCATTATGATACAACTGTTATTCTGCTGAATGTAGATCTCAGTGTAACGGACAACACATGGACCAGTGATCATACAGCTGTAATACAGCTAAATGTAGATCTCACGTAGTGTAACGGACAATACATGGTCCCGTCACGACACAGCTGTAATACAGTTAAATGTAGGTCTCAGGGTAATGGATAACACGACCCCAGTCATCACACAGCTGTACGTGTAGCGGGCAACACATGGACCAGTTATGATGCAGCTGTAATACAGCTGAATGTAGATCTCAGTGTCACATTTAAGACATGGACCCGTCATTACACAGCTGTAATACAGCTCAGCGTATATCTCAGTTCAATGGACAACACATACACCAGTCATGATACAATTGTGATACTGCTAAATGTACATCTCAGTGTAACACACTCTACAGCATTGTTTCCTACCTGTACGCAGTGCTATGTGTAATGTGAGAGACGTTTTAACAGTCCGACTGTCGTACAACGTGCCTTTGAACCTGTGACCCGGAAATGACATAATAACAAGGAAGCCAAATCTCCAGGTAAGTGGGCCCTGCACCATCTGAGTAAGTTGTCTTGATAGAGATGGTTTAACTTGTAAGTGTGAGAAGTACGTACGAGGACATGGTACAGCATATATACAAATTGGTTATTGTTTAAGTTTCCACAATCAAACTTCGAGGAAGCATTTAAACCTTATACTTTCACGCCTACTTCGGACCCATTTACTTACTGAGTGTTCACAATACGAACATATCAAACTTTCAAAACAAGAATAACAATGCATAACTGAGTGAGAGTGCAACATGACATCAACTAGCACATATTATGTTTAGGCAGATTCCATATCTTTAAAGATCAACCAGGAATATACTTGTCATGACGAGACCTCAGTCGACCTTGAAATATACAAAGTTATCCATAACAATTCTTGAACGTGGGCGTTACTATAACCATGTACCCGACATGGAGGACAGGCTATGCTTAGAGGTCTATCTATGCTAGAAATCAGTGAGAGAAACAAACGTTAACGGTCTGTAGTTTTGTATAGAAATCAACAAACGGGTGTTGTTAGTGGTGAAAGTGGTGTGTCAGGAAGAGAAAGGCCGAGATAATTCCGTGCTGTTCATAGCCTCGTGTGTAGTAGTAGTAGTAGTAGTAGTAGTAGTAGTAGTAGTAGTAGTAGTAGTAGTAGTAGTAGTAGTAGTGGTAGTAGTAGTAGCGGTGGGGGGATAACTAGTGTGTGGGGTTTAATCAAAATCAGTGAAAGGAGAAGGAGACGCGGCAGACATATAATTTGTGCTATTTGGTTACACTCGGAGTGGGAAACGCAAGTAGAAAGAGTAGTGTATGGTGGGGTTGAGCGTATAGAGACAGATAATGGTGGATAAATTAGTCAGGAAGTACTAATTTAGAGTGTACGTTACGCAGGTGGTGTAAGTACTGCATAATAGATTAAAACAAATAGGACATACGGGTAGGTCAGTTATTTAGGAAGTTGAGGGTGTGCGAGACGCAGATCGAGTAAGTCGTGTATGGTGGGGTAAAACAATCAGGAGACAGGATTAAGTATTTTGGCAACTCTTGGTGTGGGAGACGTAGGTAAGGTAAGTAGAGCCTAGTGGGTTAGAACAAACGGAATCAGATTCGGGTGGATAAGTGATTTAGGAAACTCAGGGTGTGGCAGAAATAGGAGATACGGGTGGATAGATTAGTTAGGAAGCTCAGGGTGTGAGAGGCGCTGATGGGGTAAGTAGTGTATGGTTTGGGGCAGAATAAGGAGAGTCGGGAGGATAGCGGACATTGGACATATCATTAAATAGTTCACTTTGAACTGGTAATGTTTAGTAGCGTGGCAGAATTTTCTACAATTAAGATGACTCTCCTGTTTTTATTACAAGGAAGCCAAACCTCCACATAGGTGTGTTCTGCTTTGTCTCGACAAATGTGAGTAAAGCTGAAATATCCTAAAAACAAAACTCAAATAAGTACATACGCAAGCGTAGTGGATCAGATGATACCTACGTTGACTATGAGTGAAGTTTTCACAATCGAACGAAAAGCAAACACCTAAACCTTATTTTATCGTCACTTCAGAATTCATTCGTTCTACCCTTTTTGTGCTTAAACACAAGTTCATCTTGCATCGTTAGAGCTAAGAAATATGCAAACTGACACATAGCATAGTCCAACAGAATGCGTTTCTTCAGGGAGATCAACCAGGAACATATTATTTGTGACGTGACTGCAGTCTGCCTTGAAGTGTGCACTGTCGTCGATTGCTGTGCACAAACGAGGCGTTGTCGATATGTAGGACTGGCTATTGTAAAGAGTTAATTATACTTGGGATCACTGAGACAGGCCTATGCATTCGGGGACTGGATATTCAGGTGTGTATATCACTGGAAGGTAGCTCAGGGTGTGGGAGACGCAGATCAAGTAGACGTGTGTTATGCAGTTTATGAAGTAGGTGAAGTGGGTGAAGTACAAGCGACATGAGATCCTGTGTCTCTTTTCATCTCTCCATCCGTCCCTCTCCTTGTGGCCCTGTTGAAATACAAATCTCTCCCTTCTATTACCCATCTTTCTCTCATTCAGGTACGCGCTTCTCCACCTATAATCCAAACACAAACAAAGTCACTCCTGCCTGTATCCACTTCACCTCCCATTAAACACTTATCACATCTACCTGCAAACGTATTTTCCCACTACACGTCGGTAACTCCTACCTGTAGCCAACAGTCCTCCCAATGCACACCTTACCTGTGTTACCTCTCCTCCAATTACACAGCTGTCACTCCTACCAGTATCCAGCTCTCCTCCCAGAACACACCTGTCACATATCTACATCTCCTCTCACTGCATACCTGTCACTTCTACCTTTATATACCTCTCCTCCAACTATAACACCTCTCACTCTACCTGTATCTACCTCTCCTCCACTGTACCCCGTCACTTCTGCTTTTATATACCTCTACTCTAAACACACACCTGTCACTTCTACTTGTATGTACCTCTCCTCCCACTGCATACCTGTCACTCCTACCTGTATCCAGCTCTCCTCCCACTACACAGCTGTCACATATCTACCTCTCCTCCCACTGCATACCTGTCACTCCTACCTTTATAAACCTCTCCTCCCACTACACACCTGTCACTCCTACCTTTATATACCTCTCATTTCACTATAACACCTCTAACTTCTACCTGTATTTTAACTCTCCTCCAACTACACACCTGTCACTTCTACCTGTATCTACCTCTCCTCCCACTGCATACCTGTCACTTCTACCTAAATCTACTGTTCCTGCCACTACACACTTGTCACTCCTACCTGTATCCAGATCTATTCCCACTACACATCTGTCACATATCTACCTCTCCTCCCACTGCACACCTGTCACTTCTATCTTTATATACCTCTCCTCAAACTATAACATACTCACTTCTATCTGTATCTACCTCTCTTCCCATTCCAATCCGTCACGTCTGCTTTTATATACCTCTCCTGCAACTACACACCTGTCACTTCTACATGTATCTCCCTCTCCTCCCACTGCATACCTGTCACTTTTACCTGCATCTACTGTTCCTGCTACTACACATCTGTCACTCCTACCTGTATCCAGCTCTCCTCCCACTACACACCTGTCATATATCTACCTCTCCTCCCACTGCATACCTGTCACTCCTACATTTATATACCTCTCCTACAATTACACACCTGTCACTTCTACCTTTATATCCTCCCACTATAACACCTCTCACTCCTACCTGTATCTACCTCTCCTCCCACTGTACGCCGTCAGTTCTACTTTTATATACCTCTCCTGCAACTACACACCTGTCACTTCTACCTGTATCTAAGTCACCTCCCACTACACACCTGTCACTTCTAACTTCATCTACTGTTCCTGCCACTACACACCTCTCACTCCTACCTGTATCCAGCTCTCCTCCCACTATAACACCTCTCACTTCTACCTGTATCTACCTCTCCTCCCACTACATACCTGTCACTTCTACCTTCATCTACTCATCCATCCACTACACACCTCTCACTACTACCTGTATCCATCTCTCCTCCCACTATAAACCTGTAACATATCTACCTCTCGTCCCACTGCATACCTGTCACTTCTATCTTTATATACCTCTCCTCAAACTATAACATCACTCACTTCTACCTGTATCTACCTCTCTTCCCACTGTACCGAGTCACTTCTACTTTTATATACCTCTCCTCCAACTACACACCAGTCACTTCCAATTGTATCTAAATCTCCTCCCACTGCACCCCTGTCACTTCTCCTTTTATATACCTCTTCCAACTACACACCTGTCACTTCTACCTGTATCTAAATCTCCTCCCACTGCATATCTGTCACTTTTACCTCCATTTACTGTTCCTTCTACTACACACCAGTCACTTCTACTGGTATCCAGCTCTCCTCCAACTACACACCTGTCACATATCTACCTCTCTTCCCACTGCATACCTGTCACTCCTACCTATATATACCTCTCCTCCAACTAAACACCTGTCACTTCTACCTTTATCTACCTCTAGTACCACTGCACAATTGCCACTTCTACCTGCATCTACTGTACCTGCCACTACACATCTGTCACATATCTACCTCTCCTCCCACTGCACACCTGTCACACCTACCTTTATATATATCTCCTCGAACTACACACCTGTCACTTCTATCTCTATCTACCTCTTCTCAAACTGCATACCTGTCACTTTTAACTCCATCTACTGTTTCTGTCACTACACACCTGTCAGTCCTACCTGTATCCAGCTCTCCTCCCACTACACACCTATCACATATCCACCTCTCCTGACACTGCATACCTGCCACTCCCACATTTATTTACCTCTCCTCCCACTATAACACAATTCACTTCTACCTGTCTCTTCCTCTCCTTCCACTGCACACCTGTCACTTCTCCTTTTATATACCTCTTCCAACTACACACCTGGCATTTCTACCTGTATCTAAATCTCTTCCCACTGCATATCTGTCACTTCTAAATGCATCTACTCTTAATACCACTACACAAGTGTCACTCCTACCTTTATCCAGCTCTCCACCCACTATAACACCTCTCACTTCTACTTCTATCTACCTCTCCTCCAACTACACACCTGTCACTTCTACCTCTATATACCTCTCCTCCAACTATAACACCTCTCACTCCTACCTGTATCTACCTCTACTCCCACTGTACCCCGTCACTTCTACTTATATATACCACTTCTACAACTACACACCTGTCACATCTACCTGTATCTAAATCTAATCCCACTGCACCCCTGTCACTTCTGCTTTTATATACGTCTTCCAACTGCACACCTGTCACTTCTACCTGTATCTAAATCTCATCCCACTGCATATCTGTCACTTTTACTTCCATTTACTACACACCTGTCACTTCTAGCTCCAACCAGCTCTCATCCCACTATAACACCTCTCACTTCTACATGTTTCTACCTCTCCACCCACTGCATACCTGCCACTCCTACCTTTATATACCTCTCCTCCAACTATAACACCTCTCACTCCTACCCGCATCTACCTCTCCTCCCACTGCATGCCTGTCACTTCTACCTGCATCTACTGTTAATCAAACATGACACCTGTCACTCCTACCTGTATCCAGCTCTCCTCCCAATACACACCTATCACATATCTACCTCTCTTCCCACTGCATACCTGTCACTCCTGCCTTTATATACCTCTACCGCAACTACACACCTGTCAATTCTCCATGTATCTCCCTCTCCTCCCAGTGCATACTTGTCACTTTTACCTGCATCTACTGTTCCTGCCACTACACACCTGTCACTCCTACCTGTATCCAGCTCTCCTCCCACTACACACCTGTTATATAACTACCTCTCCTCCCACTGCATACCTATCACTCCTACCTTTATATACCTCTCCTACAACTACACACCTGTCACTTCTACCTATATATACCTCTTCTCCCACTATAACATCACTCACTTCTATCTCTATCTAACTCTCCTACCACTGCATACCTGTCACTCCTACCTTTATCTACCTCTCCTACAACTACACACCTGTCACTGCTACCTATATATGCCTCTCCTCCAACTATAACACCTCTCACTCCTACCTGTATCTACCTCTCCTCCCACTGCATGAGTGTCACTTCTACCTGCATCTACTGTTAATGCCACATGACACCTGTCAGTCCTACCTGTATCCAGATCTCCTCCCACTACACACCTATCACTTATCTACCTCTCTTCCCACTGCATACCTGTCACTCCTAACTTTATCTACCTCTACTACAACTACACACCTGTCACTTCTAACTTTATATACCTCTTCTCCCACTAAAACATCACTCACTTCTATCTGTATCTACCTCTCCTCCCACTGCATACCTATCACTTCTACCTGTATCTTCCTCTCTTCCCACTGTAAACCGTGACATCTACTTTTACATACCTCTCCTTCAACTACACAGTTGCCACTTCTATCTGTATCTACCTCTCCTCCCACTGCATATCTGTCACTTCTACCTCCATCTACTGTTCCTGCCACTACAGACCTGTCACTTCTAGCTCCAACCAGCTCTATTCCCACTATAACACCTCTCACTTCTACCTGTATCTACATCTCCCCCCCCTGCACACCTGTCACTTCTGCTTTTATATACCTCTTCTCCAACTATACAAATATGATTTCTACCTGTATCTACCCATCCACCCACTGCATATCTGTCACTTCTACCTGTTTCCAGCTCTCCTCCCACTACACACCTGTCACATATCTACCTCTCTTCCCACCGCATACCTGTCACTCCTGCCATTATATACCACTCCTCCAACTACACACCTGTAACTTCTACCTTTATATACCTCTCCTCCAACTATAACAACTCTCACTCCTACCTGTATCTACCTCTACTCCCACTGTACCCCGTCACTTCTACTTTTATATACAACTTCTACAACTACACACCTGTCACATCTACCTGTTTCTAAATGTAATCCCACTGCACCCCTATCACTTCTGCTTTTATATACGTCTTCCAACTACACACCTGTCACTTCTACCTGTATCTAAATCTCATCCCACTGCATATCTGTCACTTTTACTTCCATTTACTTTTCCTGCCACTACACACCTGTCACTTCTAGCTCCAACCAGCTCTCCTCCCACTATAACACCTCTCACTTCTACATGTTTCTACCTCTCCTCACCACTGCATACCTGTCACTCCTACCTTTATCTACCTCTACTACAACTACACACCTGTCACTGCGATCTTTATGTACCTCTCCTCCAACTATAACACCTCTCACTTCTACCTGCATCTACTCTTCCTCCCACTACACACCTGGCACATATCTACCTCTCTTCCCACTGCAGACCTGTCACTAGTACCTTTATATACCTCTACCTCCATCTACTGTTCCTGCCACTACACACCTGTCACTTCTAGCTCTAACCATCTCTCCTCCCACTATAACACCTCTCACTTCTACCTGTATCTACATCTCCTCCCCCTGCACACCTGTCACTTCTGCTTTTATATACCTCTTCTCCAACTATGCAAATATGATTTCTACCTGTATCTACCCATCCACCCACTGCATATCTGTCACTTCTACCTGTTTCCAGCTCTCCTCCCACTACACACTTGTCACATATCTACCTCTCATCCCACCGCATACATGTCACTCCTGCCATTATATACCTCTCCTCCAACTACACACCTGTCACGTCTACCTTTATTTACCTCTCCTCCAACTATAACAACTCTCACTCCTACCTGTATCTACCTCTACTCCCACTGTACCCCGTCACTTCTACTTTTATATACAACTTCTACAACTACACACCTGTCACATCTACCTGTTTCTAAATGTAATCCCACTGCACCCCTATCACTTCTGCTTTTATATACGTCTTCCAACTACACACCTGTCACTTCTACCTGTATCTAAATCTCATCCCACTGCATATCTGTCACTTTTACTTCCATTTACTTTTCCTGCCACTACACACCTGTCACTTCTAGCTCCAACCAGCTCTCCTCCCACTATAACACCTCTCACTTCTACATGTTTCTACCTCTCCTCCCACTGCATACCTGTCACTCCTACCTTTATCTACCTCTACTACAACTACACACCTGTCACTGCTATCTTTATATACCTCTCCTCCAACTATAACACCTCTCACTTCTACCTGCATCTACTCTTCCTCCCACTACACACCTGGAACATATCTACCTCTCTTCCCACTGCATACCTGTCACTAGTACCTTTATATACCTCTCCTGCAACTACACACCTGTCACTTCTACCTGTATCTACCTCTCGTCCCACTGCATACCTACCACTTCTACCTGTATCTTCCTCTCTTCCCACTGTAAACCGTGACATCTACTTTTACATACCTCTCCTTCAACTACACAGTTGCCACTTCTATCTGTATCTACCTCTCCACCCACTCCATACCTGTCACTGCTACCTTTATATACCTCTCCTAAAACTACAACACCTCTCACTCCTACCCGTATCTACCTCTCCTCCCACTGCATGCCTGTCACTTCTACGTGCATCTACTGTTAATGCCACATGACACCTGTCACTCCTACCTGTATCCAGCTCTCCTCCCACCACACACCTATCACAAATCTACCTCTCTTCCCACTGCATACCTGTCACTCCTGCCTTTATGTACCTCTACCGCAACTACACACCTGTCACTTCTACCTTTATATACCTCTCCTCCAACTAAAACAACTCTAACTCCTACCTGTATCTACCTCTCCTCCCACTGTACCCCGTCATTTCTACTTTTATATACCACTTCTACAACTACACACCTGTCACATCTACCTGTATCTAAATCTATTCCCACTGCACCCCTGTCACTTCTACTTTTATATACGTCTTCCAACTACACACCTGTCACTTCTACCTGTATCTAAATCTCATCCCACTGCATATCTGTCACTTTTACTTCCATTAACTTTTCCTGCCACTACACACATGTCACTTCTAGCTCCAACCAGCTCTCCTCCCACTACAACACCTCTGACTTCTATATGTTTCTACCTCTAGTCCCACTGCACACCTGTCACTTCTGCTTTTATATACCTCTCTTCCAACTACACAAATAGCATCTCTACCTGTGTCTACCTCTCCTCTCACTGCATACCTGTCACATATCTACCTCTACTCCCACTGCATTCCTGTCACTCCCACCTTTATCTAGATCCACTAAAACAACACATCTGTCACTGCTACCTTTATATACCTCTCCTCCAACTATAACACCTCTCACTCCTACCTGTATCTACCTTTCCTCCCACTGCATGCCTGTCACTTCTACCTGCATCTACTGTTCCTGCCACTACACACCATTCACTTCTACCTGTATCTTCCTCTCCTCCCGCTGTACAGCTGTCACTTCTACCTGTTTCCAGCTCTCCTCCCACTACACACCTGTCACACATCTAAATTTCCTCCCACTGCATACCTCTCACTCCTACCTTTATATACCTCTCCTCCTACTTTAACACCATTCACTTCTACCTGTATCTACTTTTCCTATTACTGCAACCGAGTCAATTCTGCTTTTATATACCTCTTCCAACTACACACCTGTCACTTCTACTTGTATCTACCTCTCCTCCCAAGGCATACTTGTCACTTCTACCTCCATCTACTGTTTCTGCCACTACACACCTGTCACTCTTACCTGTATCCAGCCCTCCTCCCACTACACACCAATCACATATCTACCTCTCCTCCCACTGCATACCTGCCACTTCTACCTTTATATACCTTTCATCCAACGAAACACCTGTCACATCTTACGTTTTTTACTTCTAGTCAAACTGCATACCTGTCACTTCTACCTGCATCTACTGTAACTGCCACTACAAATCTGTCACATATCTACCTCTCCTCCCACTGCATACCTGTCACTCCTACATTTATATACCTCTCCTCCAACTGCACACCTGTCACTTTTACCTCTATCTACCTCTTCTGAAACTGCATACCTGTCACTTTTACCTTCATCTACTGTTTCTGCCACTACACACCTGTCACTCCTAACTGTATCCAGCTCTCCTCCCAGTACACACCTATGACATATCCACCTCTCCTCCCACTGTATACCTGTCACTCCTACCTTTATATACCTCTTCTGCAACTACAAACATGTCACTTCTACCTGTATCTCCCTCTCTTAACACTGCATACCTGACACTTTTACTTGCATCTGCTGTTCCTGCCACTACACACCTGTCACTCCTACCTGTATCCAGCTCTCCTATCACTACACACCTGTCACATAACTACCTCTTCTCCCACTGCATACCTCTCACTCCTACCTTTATATACCTCTCCTCCCACTATAGCACCACTCACTTCTACCTGTATCTTATTCTCCTCCCGCTGCACACCATTCACTTCTACTTTTATATACCTCTACCAACTACACACCTGTCATTTCTACCTGTATCTAATTCTCCTCCCACTGTATATCTGTCACTTCTACCTTCATCTACTCATCCATCCACTACACACGTATCACACCTACCTCTATCCATCTCTCCTCCCACTACACACTTGTCACATATCTACCTCTCCTCCCACTGCACACCTGTCACTTCTGCTTTTATATACCTCTCCTCCAACTACACAAAAATCATTTCTATCTGTATCTACCTCTCCTCCCACTGCATACCTGTCACTTCTACCTGTTTCAAGCTCTCCTCCCACTACACACCTGTCACATATCTACCTCTCATACCACTGGATACGTGACACTCCTACCTTCATGTACCGCTCCTACAACTACACACCTGTCACGTCTACCTTTATATACCTCTCATCCAACTATAAAACCTCCCACTTCTACCTGTATCTTTCTCTCCTCCCACTGCAAACCGTCACTTCTACTTTTATATACCTCTCCTCCAACTACACACCAGTCACTTCCACCTGTGTCTAAATCTCCTTCCACTGCACCCCTGTCACTTCTGCTTGTATATACCTCTTCCAACTTCACACCTGTCACTTCTACCTGTATCTAAATCTCCTCCCACTGCACATCTGTCACTTTTTCCTCCATTTACTGTTCCTGCCACTACACACCTGTCACTTCTACCTGTATGCAGCCCTCCTCCCACTACACACCTGTCACATATCTACCTCTCTTCCCACTGCATACCTGTCACTCCTACCTTTGTATACCTCTCCTCCTACTAAACACCTGTCATTTCTACCTCTATCTATCTCTTCTCAAACTGCATACCTATCACTTTTACCTCCATCTACTGTCTCTGCCACTACACAACTGCCACATATATCTACCTCTCCTCCCACTGCACACCTGTCACTTCTGCTTTTCTATACCTCGCCTCCAGCTACAAAAAAATCATTTCTATCTGTATCTACCTCTCCTCCCACTGCATACCTGTCACTTCTTCCTGTTTCCAGCTCTCCTCCCACTACACATCTGTCACATATTTTCCTCTAGTCCAACTACACACCTGACACTTCTATCTTTATATACCTCTCCTCCAACTATAACACCTCTCACTGCTACCTGTATCTACCTCTCCTTCCATTGCACAACGTTACTTCTAATTTTATATACCTCTTCCTACTACACACCTGTCACTTCTAAATGTATCTAACTCTCCACCCACTGCATATCTGTCACTTTTACCTCCATTTACTTTTCCTGTCACTACACACCTCTCACTTCTACCTGTATATACCTCTCCTAGAACTACACACCTGTCACATCTACCTGTATCTAAATCTAATCCAATTGCACCCGTCTCATTTGGGCTTTTATATAAATCTTCCAACTACACACTTGTCACTTTTACCTGTATCTAAATCTCCTCCCACTACATACCTGTCACGCCTACCTGTTTCCAGCTCTCTTCCCACTACACCTCTGTCACATATCTAAATCTCCTACCACTGCATACCTGTCACTCCTACCTTTATCTACCTCTCCTACAACTACACACCTGTCACTCCTACCTGTATCTAAATCTCCTCCCACTGTACCCCGTCACTTCTACTTTTATATACCTCTTCCTACTACACACCTGTCACTTCTAAATGTATCTAATTCTCCACCCACTGCATATCTGTCACTTTTACCTCCATTTACTGTTCCTGTCACTACACACCTCTCACTTCTACCTGTATATACCTCTCCTCCCACTGCATGCCTGTCGCTTGTACCTGCATCTACTGTTAATGCCACATGACACCTGTCACTCCTACCTGTATCCAGCTGTCCTCCCACTACACACCTGGCACACATCTACCTCTCATCCCACTGCATACCTGTCACTAGTACCTTTATATACATCTCCTCCAACTACACACCTGTCATTTCTACCTGTATCAACCTCTCGTCCCACTGCATACCTATCACTTCTACCTGTATCTTCCTCTAGTCCCACTGTACCCCGTGACTTCTACTTTTACATACCTCTCCTCCAACTACACAGCTGTCACTTCTATCTGTATCTACCTCTCCTCTCACGGCACACCTGTCACTTCTGCTTTTATATACCTCTTTCAACTACACACCTGTCATTTCTACCTGTATCTACCTCTCCTCCCACTGCATACCTGTCACTTTTACCTGTTTCCAGCTCTAATCCCACTACAAACCTGTCACATATCTACCTCTCCTACCACTGCATGCCTGTCACTCCTACCTTTGTCTACCTCTCCTACAACTACACACCTGCCACTTCTACCTTTATATACCTCTCCTCCAACTATAACACCTTTCACTCCTACCTGTATCTAAATCTCCTCCCACTGTACCCCGTCACTTCTACTTTTATATACCTCTTCCAACTTCACACCTGTCACATCTACCTGTATCTAAAACTCCTCCCACTGCACATCTGTCACTTTTACCTCCATTTGCTGTTCCCGTCACTACACACCTGTCACATCTACCTGTATCCAGCTCTCCTCCCACTATAACGCCTCTCATTTCTACCTATATCTACCTCTCCTCCCACTGCATGCCTGTCACTTCTACCTGCATCTACTGTTAATGCCACATGACACCTGTCACTCCTACCTGTATCCAGCTCTCCTCCCACTACACACGTGTTACATATCTACCTCTCTTCCCAATGTATACCTGTCACATCTACCTTTATATACCTTTCCTACAACTAAACACCTGTCACTTCTGCCCCTATCTACCTCTAGTCCCACTGTATACCTGTCACTTCTACCTGCATCTACTGTTCCTGCCACTACAGATCTGTCAGATATCTACCTCACCTCAAATTGCATACCTGTCACTAGTACCTTTATATACCTCTCCTCCAACTACACACCTGTCAATTCTACCTGTATCTACCTCTTCTCAAACTGCATACCTGTCACTTTTACCTCCATCTACTGTTTCTGCTAGTACACACCTGTCACTCCTACCTGTATCCAGCTGTCCTACCAGTACACACCTATCACATATCTACCTCTCTTCCCACTGCATACCTGCCACCCCTCCCTTTACATACCTCTCATCCACCTACACACCTGTGAGTTCTACCTTTATATACCTCTCCTCCTATTATAACATCACTTACTTCTATCTGTATCTACCTCTCCTCCCACTGCATACCTGTCACTTCTACCTGCATCTATTCTTTCTACCACTACACACCTGGCACATATCTACCTCTCCTCCCACTGCATGCCTGTCGCTTGTACCTGCATCTACTGTTAATGCCACATGACACCTGTCACTCCTACCTGTATCCAGCTGTCCTCCCACTACACACCTGGCACACATCTACCTCTCATCCCACTGCATACCTGTCACTAGTACCTTTATATACATCTCCTCCAACTACACACCTGTCATTTCTACCTGTATCAACCTCTCGTCCCACTGCATACCTATCACTTCTACCTGTATCTTCCTCTAGTCCCACTGTACCCCGTGACTTCTACTTTTACATACCTCTCCTCCAACTACACAGCTGTCACTTCTATCTGTATCTACCTCTCCTCTCACGGCACACCTGTCACTTCTGCTTTTATATACCTCTTTCAACTACACACCTGTCATTTCTACCTATATCTACCTCTCCTCCCACTGCATACCTGTCACTTTTACCTGTTTCCAGCTCTAATCCCACTACAAACCTGTCACATATCTACCTCTCCTACCACTGCATGCCTGTCACTCCTACCTTTGTCTACCTCTCCTACAACTACACACCTGTCACTTCTACCTTTATATACCTCTCCTCCAACTATAACACCTTTCACTCCTACCTGTATCTAAATCTCCTCCCACTGTACCCAGTCACTTCTACTTTTATATACCTCTTCCAACTTCACACCTGTCACATCTACCTGTATCTAAATCTCCTCCCACTGCACATCTGTCACTTTTACCTCCATTTACTGTTCCCGTCACTACACACCTGTCACATCTACCTGTATCCAGCTCTCCTCCCACTATAACACCTCTCACTTCTACCTGTATTTACCTCTCCTCCCACTGCATACCTATCACTTCTACCTGTATCTAAATCTCATCCCACTGCATATCTGTCACTTTTACTTCCATTTACTTTTCCTGCCACTACACACCTGTCACTTCTAGCTCAAACCAGCTCTCCTCCCACTATAACACCTCTCACTTCTACATGTTTCTACCTCTCCTCCCACTGCATACCTGTCACTGCTACCTTTATCTACCTCTACTACAACTACACACCTGTCACTGCTATCTTTATATACCTCTCCTTCTACTATAACACCTCTCACTTCTACCTGCATCTACTCTTCCTCCCACTACACAACTGGCACATATCTACCTCTCTTCCCACTGCATACCTGTCACTAGTACCTTTATATACCTCTCCTGCAACTACACACCTGTCACTTCTACCTGTATCTACCTCTTGTCCCACTGCATACCTATCACTTCTAACTGTATCTTCCTCTCTTCCCACTGTAAACCGTGACATCTACTTTTACATACCTCTCCTTCAACTACACAGTTGCCACTTCTATCTGTATCTACCTGTCCTCCCACTGCACACCTGTCACTTCTGCTTTTATATACCTCTTTCAAATACACACCTGTCATTTCTACCTGTATCTACCTCTCCTCCCACTGCATATCTGTCACTTCTACCTCCAACCAGCTCTCCTCCCACTGTAACACCTCTCACTTCTACCTGTATCTCCATCTCCTCCCCCTGCACACCTGTCACTTCTGCTTTTATATACCTCTTCTCCAACTACACAAATATGATTTCTACCTGTATCTACCTATCCACCCACTGCATATCTGTCACTTCTACCTGTTTCCAGCTCTCCTCCCACTACACACCTGTCACATATCTACCTCTCTTCCCACCGCATACATGTCACTCCTACCATTATATACCTCTCCTCCAACTACACACCTGTCACATATCTACCTCTCTTCCCACCGCATACCTGTCACTCCTACCATTATATACCTCTCCTCCAACTACACACCTGTCACATATCTACCTCTCCTCCAACCGCATACCTGTCACTCCTACCATTATATACCTCTCCTCCAACTACACACCTGTCACATATTTACCTCTCCTCCCACTGCATACCTGTCACTCCTACCTTTATCTACCTCGACTACAACTACACACCTGTCACTGCTATCTTTATATACCTCTCCCCCAACTACAACACCTCTCACTCCTACCTGTATCTACCTCTCCTCCCACTACACACCTGTTATGTAACTACCTCTCCTCCCACTGCATACCTATGACTCCAACCTTTATATACCTCTCCTACAACTGCACACCTGTAACTTCTACCTTTAGATACCTCTTCTCCCACTATAACATCACTCACTTCTATCTGTATCTAGCTCTCCTCCCACTGCATACCTGTCACTTCTACCTGCATCTACTCTTCCTCCCACTACACACCTGGCACATATCTACCTCTCTTCCCACTTCATACCTGTCACTAGTACCTTTATATACCTCTCCTTCAACTACACACCTGTCACTTCTACCTGTATCTACCTCTCGTCCCACTTCATTCCTATCACTTCTACCTGTATCTTCCTCTCTTCCCACTGTAAACCGTGACATCTACTTTTACATACCTCTCCTTCAACTACACAGTTGCCACTTCTATCTGTATCTACCTCTCCTCCCACTGCACACCTGTCACTTCTGCTTTCATATACCTCTTTCAAATACACACCTGTCATTTCTACCTGTATCTAAATCTCATCCCACTGCATATCTGTCACTTTTACTTCCATTTACTTTTCCTGCCACTACACACCTGTCACTTCTAGCTCCAACCAGCTCTCCTCCCACTATAACACCTCTCACTTCTACATGTTTCTACCTCTCCTTCCACTGCATACCTGTCACTCCGACCTTTATCTACCTGTACTACAACTACACACCTGTCACTGCTATCTTTATATACCTCTCCCCCAACTACAACACCTGTCATTTCTACCTGTATCTACCTCTCCTCCCACTGCATATCTGTCACTTCTACCTCCATCTACTGTTCCTGCCACTACACACCTGTCACTTCTAGCTCTAACCAGCTCTCTTCCCACTATAACACCTCTCACTTCTACATGTTTCTACCTCTCCACCCACTGCACACCTGTCACTGCTACCTATATATACCTCTCCTAAAACTACAACACCTCTCACTAATACCCGTATCTACCTCTCCTCCCACTGCATGCCTGTCACTTCTACGTGCATCTACTGTTAATGCCACATGACACCTGTCACTCCTACCTGTATCCAGCTCTCCTCCCACCATACACCTATCACAAATCTACCTCTCTTCCCACTGCATACCTGTCACTCCTGCCTTTATATACCTCTACCGCAACTACACACCTGTCACTTCTACCTTTATATACCTCTCCTGCAACTATAACAACTCTCACTCCTACCTGTATCTACCTCTACTCCCACTGTACCCCGTCACTTCTACTTTTATATACCACTTCAACAACTACACACCTGTCACATCTACGTGTATCTAAATCTATTCCCACTGCACCCCAGTCACTTCTGCTTTTATATACGTCTTCCAACTACACACCTGTCACATCTACCTGTATCTAAATCTCATCCCACTGCATATCTGTCACTTTTACTTCCATCTACTTTTCCTGCCACTACACACCTGTCACTTCTAGCTCCAACCAGCTCTCCTCCCACTATAACACCTCTCACTTCTACATGTTTCTACCTCTCCACCCACTGCATACCTGTCACTCCTACCTCTATCTGCCTCTACTACAACTACACACCTGTCACTGCTACCTTTATATACCTCTCCTCCAACTATAACACCTCTCACTCCTACCCGTATCTACCTCTCCTCCCACTGCATGCCTGTCACTTCTACCTGCATCTACTGTTAATGCCACATGACACCTGTCACTCCTACGTCTATCCAGCTCTCCTACCACTACACACCTATCACACATCTACCTCTCTTAACACTGCATACCTGTCACTCCTGCCTTTATATACCTCTACCGCAACTACACACCTGTCACTTCTACATGTATCTCCCTCTCCTCCCAGTGCATACTTGTCACTTTTACCTGCATCTACTGTTCCTGCCACAACACACCTGTCACTCCTAGCTATATCCAGCTCTCCTCCCACTACACACCTGTTATATAACTACCTCTCCTCCCACTGCATACCTATCACTCCTACCTTTATATATCTCTCCTACAACTACACACCTGTCACTTCTAGCTCCAACCAGCTCTCCTCCCACTTTATAAACCTAATTCTGATCACTGCCTTTAATGGTCATTATCCTTTCTACTTGCACCAATACCCGGTAAGAGGTTTTACTCCCAATGTAAAACCTGGGAATAGGTTTAACTAGATTTAAGTAAAACCTATTCCCAGGTTTTGCTAGGAGTAAACCCTCGTCCCGAAAGTACCGGTTTGGAGCGATCAGCCACCGAAATCTGCATTCACAGGAAAGGAAAAACAAAAACTCTGACAACAGTGTTTTAATTGAAATTGAACGTCATTGTAACACTTCCGTGAGCGACAGTTTGTGTTGTACCGGAATCTCCCTCTGAAGTAGGAACCGACACTGTCGCAGACGTCTGAGTTTTCTTTGGAGCTGAACATGAGAGAACATCTGACGCCATTGCTTGTTGTTGATCACTGGTTCTCTTGTAAACCCTCACTGCCTCGCTTTTGTGACCTACAATAAAAGAATTCATCTTGATAAGTCATTTCAAATTGTACATAACCGTTTGAAAAGCAATTTATATGATATTGTAATCGCTTTGCTTGGGGCCATCATTGGGATTCGAACCCGGATCTTGGCTTGTTAACCATAACACATGTTGACATCACAAGTTCTAGCATTTAAAATCGCCAAATTGCAATTTGGCCCAGTCACTTCAAGTTTCATTCGTGTTTTGCAGATATTCATTGAGTTACATACCAGTTTGTTCACAAATCTGTTGCTCGCTTATGTTTGCCTCGTAGAGACGGGTAGCAGCAGTGCATCTGAGCGAGTGGTTCGTTTTCCTTCCTTCAATTCCGGCTTCAGCACATATTCTCTTCACCGTTGTCTGGATTGTGTTGTGGCCCATGGGCGACTCTAGGTACCATTTTCCATCCTTAGGTTTCTTCATCGGGGTGAAGTAAAACGCATTTGCTCGAGTTGAAGATGGTAGGCTGGAAAGTTAAATTGTGTTGACATAGAATCAATTAAGTATGAAATGTTTGCATTTGTCATTTATATGCCCCTAAACCAATGCGTGCAATCATCATCAGGGAGTAAAATTATAAGACAATTTACATGCAGTATGGGTCAAGTCACCCGCATGATGTGATTAAATGAGTGGTATATCTAAAGAATGTATAACATGTATCAGAAATGTATCAGAAAACATCTAATACATACCAAAGTGACTTGTACTTCATGAAAAGGCGCACATAACATCGTTCCGGGTTCTTGGTATTTTCATACGCTCGCACCTTTTTCTTCTGCAGTTTCCTGTCTTTCACTCCCCCGGCATTTGTCTTAGAGACGTCTTCCACATACTGCAGGTACCTGCGGCCGTTCTGGTCTGTATGTGGGCCTGTAATCTGAGGTTGTTGGTGTAGTCTTAAACTCCGATGTTCCTTTCCACCTCTCAAGGCGAAGTTAAGTCCTGGAAAATAAAATTCCGTACACAATTATATAATGTTTATCTATTTTGGTCTTAACACGGGATTCAAAATATCCATCCAAACTTTGTTTGGTTTGGTTTGCCTCAAAGTGAAGTCAGGCATTTTGTTCCAGTTAATCACATTTATTTTCGATGTGAAGGTTTGATTGTAAATGCCAAAATTGCTAATATCCGACTTTTCGACAGGGAAATCAAATGCAAAATGCAACTCACCAGTTAAGTAGAGGACTGTGTCCAGGAGTTTTTGCGGCGTGCCTTCTCCAAGAGCCCCCTTCTCCCACAGAGTGTTCTCCTCGTCTCGAGTTATCACCTCTGTAGGTTTTCTCACGTCTGCTCCAAGACCAGCTGTGGACCTCTCACGCATGCATGCGTCCAGTGCCTGTCTGCTGTCCTGGAACTCTTCGCCTTCCATCAGATTGTAAGGAGATTTGTTAGCTTTCAAGTGTGACGCTATTGCCGTGAATAGCCCATACACAGTAACAGCTGGGTAGCAAGTCCCGTCCACTTTCCTCGCCTCGAATAGGAAATACTTTAGGGCTGTATTTATATCTTTAGCAGTCATATCCAGCAAGTCTTCAGTCAAGACGGACGACGACAGCGCGATGTTTGCATCCATTGACCTCGTCCGACGCTCTTCTTGCCATCGCCTGAATACTCCTTTCGCCCAATCATTTTTGTACCTTGTCGTTCTTGGAACACATCGAGATAATTTCCTTTCAATATCTTCCTCAGTCAAAGGTGCCGCGAAACGGAACAGAAAATCATCATCATCATCATCATCATCAGCAGCAGCAGCAGCAGCAGCAGCAGCATTGTCATCATCTTTCTTAAACTGCGACTGTGTTAAAAACATTTCGTCTTCGCTCTGGTTTGCCATGGTTAGCAATGAGCGGATTCAAGTAACCACGTGGTATATAACTGACTCACTCACAAAAAACACGTGCACTGCGTGAAAATCCCGTGCGTTTTCTAACTTGTGCATTAGAGTTGCGACATTGCTGTCATTCCGAATGTTCGCGGTATAGTGAGGTCCTAATTCCTTATAACGCAATATTTAAAATGACGGTTTATAAGCAAGAGAAAAAACTTCGGAGGCGTTTTTTCTCCTATACATAACACCTCTCACTTCTACATGTTTCTACCTCTCCTCCCACTGCATACCTGTCACTCCTACCTTTATCTACCTCTACTACAACTACACACCTGTCACTCCTACCTCTTTCTACCTCTCCTCCCACTGCATGCCTGTCACTTCTACCTGCATCTACTGTTAATGCCACATGACACCAGTCACTAATACCTGTATCCAGCTCTCCTACCACTACACACCTGTTTTATAACTACCTTTCCTCCCACTGCATACCAATCACTCCTACCTTTGTATACCTCTCCTACAACTACACACCTGTCACTTCTACCTTTATATACCTCTTCTCCCACTATAACATCACTCACTTCTCTCTGTATCTACCTCTCCTCCCACTGCATACCTGTCACTTCTACCTGCATCTACTCTTCCTCCCACTACACACCTGGCACATATCTGCCTATCTTCCCACTGCATACCTGTCACTTCTACCTGTATCTTCCTCTCTTCCCACTGTACCCCGTGACATCTACTTGTAGATACATGTCCTTCAACTACACAGTTGTCACTTCTATCTGTATCTTGATCTCCTCCCACTGCACACCTGTCATTTCTGCTTTTATATACCTCTTTCAACTACACACTTGTCATTTCTATCTGTATCTACCTTTCCTCCCACTGCATATCTGTCACTTCTGCCTCCATCTACTGTTCCTGCCACTACAAACCTGTCACTTCTAGCTCTAACCAGCTCTCCTCCCACTAAAACACCTCTCACTTCTACCTGCACCTACCTCTCCTCAACCTGCACACCTGTCACTTCTGCTTTTATATACCTCTCCTCCAACTACACAAATATGATTTCTACCTGTATCTACCTATCCTCCCACTGCATACCTGTCACTTCTACCTGTTTCCAGCTCTCCTTCCACTACACACCTGTCACATGTCTACCTCTCCTAACACTGCATACCTGTCACTCCTACCTTTATATACCTCTCCTCCAACTACACACCTGTCACTTCTACCTTTATATACCTCTCCTCCATCTATAACACCTCTCACTCCTACTTGTATCTACCTCTAATCCCACTGTACCCCGTCACTTCTACTTTTATATACCTCTCCTCCAACTATACACCTCTCACTTCTACTTGTATCTAAGTCTCCTCCCACTGCACACCAGTCACTTCTGCTTTTATATACCTCTCATCGAACTACACACCTGTCATTTCTACCTGTGTCTAAATCTCCGCCCACTGCATATCTGTCATTTTTAACTCCATTTACTGTTCCCGTCACTACACACCTGTCACTTCTACCTGTATCCAGCTCTCCTCCCACTACACACCTCTGACATATCTACCTCTCTTCCCACCGCATACCTGTCACTCCTACCTTTATATACCTCTCCTCCCACGAAACAGACGTCACTTCTACCTCTATCTACCTCTAGTCCCACTGCATACCTGTCACTTCTAAATCTATTTACTGTACCTGCCACTACACATCTGGCACACATCTACCTCTCTTCCCACTGCATACCTGTCACTCCCACCTTTATATACCTCTCATGCAACTACACACCTGTCACTTTTACCTGTATCTACCTCTTCTCAAACTGCATACCTGTCACTTTTACCTCCATCTACAGTTTCTGCCACTACACACCTGTCACTCCTACCTGTATCCAGCTGTCCTCCCACTACGCACCTGGCACACATCTACCTCTCTTCCCACTGCATACCTGTCACTAGTACCTTTATATACATCTCCTCCAACTACACACCTGTCAATTCTACCTGTATCAACCTCTCGTCCCACTGCATACCTATCACTTCTACCTGTATCTTCCTCTAGTCCCACTGTACCCCGTGACTTCTACTTTTACATACCTGTCCTCCAACTACACAGCTGTCACTTCTATCTGTATCTACCTCTCCTCCCACTGCACACCTGTCACTTCTGCTTTTATATACCTCTTTCAAATACACACGTGTCATTTCTACCTGTATCTACCTCTCCTCCCACTGCATATCTGTCACTTCTACCTCCATCTACTGTTCCTGCCACTACACACCTGTCACTTCTACCTCTAACCAGCTCTCTTCCCACTATAACACCTCTCACTTCTACCTGTGTCTACCTCTCCTCCCACTGCACCTCCTCACTTCTACCTTTATATACCTCTTCTCCAACTAAACACCTGTCACTCGTACCTGTATCCAGCTCTCCTCCCACTATAACACCTCTCACTTCTACCTGTATTTACCTCTCCTCCCACTGCATACCTGTCACTTCTACCTGTGTCTACTCATCCATCCACTACACGACTTTCACTCCTACCTTTTTCCATCTCTTCTTCCAATACATACCTGTCACATATCTACCTTTCCTCACACTGCATACCTGTCACACCTACCTTTATATACCTCTCATCCAACTGCACACCTGTCACTTCTACCTGTATCTACCTCTCCTCCCACTCCATACCTGTCACTTCTACCTGTATCTACTCATCCATTCACTAAACACCTCTCACTCCTACCTGTTTCCAGCTCTCCTCCCATTACACACCTGTCACATATCTACCTTTCCTCCCACTGCATACCTCTCACTCCTACCTTTATATACCTCTCCTCCAACTATCACACCATTCACTTCTACCTGTATCTTCCTCTCCTCCCGCTGCACACCTGTCACTTCTACCTGCATCTACTGTTCCTGACACTACACACCTGTCACTCCTACCTGCATCCCTCTCTCCACCCAGTATAATACCTCTCACTTCTACTTGTATCTACCTCTCCTCCCACTGGACACCTGTCACTTCTGCTTTTATATACCTCTCCTCCAACTACACACCTATCACTTCTACCTATATCTACCTATCCTACCACTGCATGCCTGTCACTCCTAAATTTATGTACCTCTCCTACAACTAAGTAAAGTAAGACAAACAGCAACAACCTGAAGAGTGGTTTTAAGAGGAACAGGGCTATGAATAATGCCTTGTATCACCAATATGGAATATCCACTAGTAGTTTTGTCACCAGGGTTTGCAAAAGAATGATAAGAATGGTGTTTACGCAACTCAAACTTCTCATTTTGTTTGAAGTACGTTTGTTGACAACTAAATGCTGATATTTTAAAGTCCTGTGCTAGTAATTGTACTTCATTAAAATTGGTCCTAAGTCCTCTGCAATTCCAATGGATTAAGGAGTTATTGTTCATTTAATAGCAGGGTGTAGCACTGGGGACAGACTTTTCCCCTTCCGAGGCGAACTGCTTCTATTTCGCACATGGGAATGAAAAAGTCTTCTAAAAGTCGAAACTTCCTATGTGTTTGTACAGGATCACGTTTTGTCTGTAATCTACTTTTTGGCATTTTTTCACAACAGGAGATATTGTTTGCAAGCAACAACTGCAGAATATGGTACACCTGATGGCTGAGGGGAGGCTACATTTATTAAACGTTTTGCCTCATGATACCTGACATTCTTTTGGATTTGGATTTTGAATTTCATATTCACGTTTCCAGTCATGACATGACTTTGCCGAAGACATGTGATCTCCAAGACAATTGACACATTTTGGAGAAGACAAACAGTCAGAGCCTTCATGATCACCTTTACCACATCTATAGCGTGTTGCACGATTTCCGCGGGATTGGGCACCGTGATCAAACTTTTGACACTGGAAACAACGAAGTGGGTTTGGAATATACTGTTCCACTTCGATGTTGCAATATCCAGCTTTTATGTACTCTGGGTGTTGGAGTTGTGAAAAAGAAATTAAGTATGTGTTGGTATTTAAAGTTTCTCCATTTTTCTTAAACGTGAATCGTTTAACACGAGTGACTCCTTGATTTTGATGTGGGCAAACGAGCGATCTCTGTCTCTCAAAATGCCTTTGCTACTGTTCAGAGACGTGCTGAAACTTCATTATTGATAAGCTGTTCTGTGGCAATGAGGGTAGCAGATTGTTTTGTCATTTGACACTCTATGAGGAGAAACCGTGATCTATTTTTTCTAACAGCTAACATCATCAACAAGTCAATAAATTGCTTTGGATGTCGCAAATGGATTTAGTTTTGGCGGTTCACCGTCAGTAGAATCCACTCCATGTATTTGGATATCTGTTTGTGGTGCTGTCCTCAAACACTCACGTAGTGCTCGTTTATGTTTTTGAGGTTGAGCCATGGTTAATAATAGAAAGTTCACGATCCCAGCTCCCCACCCTCCACCGAGTGTCACATATACACCAGTCGGTCTCCGACAGGCAGCACCAAGAATACTGAAATCGTATACTCCAGCAGAAGATTAATAAGAAATTAATCGATCCATTAGATTGGCCCATGAGCCACCGCCTTCTGGGCATAAATCTCTAGGCAAAGTTCATAACATCAGTTTTCAAATCCAAAAGTGTTATGTGAGTAAAAGGCCAAGACCAAAATTGAAACAATACAAAGTCAATCAATCAATCAAACTTTATTTCTGTACAAAGGTCATCGGTCCACAAAGTCAAATGTGTGCAATTACATGGCCCCTATTGTCCTCAACCACAAGGATCCCTTCCTCCACCGACACAGGGCCGCAACCCTGGGCAAAAGGGTTGGTGGACCAAATATCCCCCGGGGTCCACAACGGGGGTGAACGGCTCTCAGCGTTACCAAACACCCACCACGAGGAGGTGGCCGTTCACGGGTGCTGAACCATCCATGAATCATCAAGTTCCGGTACCTAATATAACAGTTCTACTTTCTGGTGTTTCAGCGCTATGCGCAGAGGAATGACAAAACCAGTCTTTGCTAAAAATACAAATTTCTGTTTGCCCGATAGTGTTCGTTTATTAATTTCGTGGAAACAGTGTGGAACAAGGCACAATGTAGTTTATTTTGCTTTTATTGGGTTGACTTAAACAAACTGGGCCTGCAGATTTCAGATCCTGTAGATTAGAGACATAGGGATTGAATACATTCGGTAGCACCTCCATTAGTGATCATTCGAAATGTTCCCTTGGAGTAAAAGTTCATAGCGACTTGTTGAAAGATATCGACTGACTGACATGTAAAGGAAATACGCGTGTGTCATTGAAACGTGTCTGTATTAAGCAAGAGTTGCCCAATCCAACAGAAAAAGGTGAAAGGTTTCTCAGATAGCACGTTCATGGGTCATGTAACCTTCAGATACAGATTCACTTTGTCACCTTTCATAAAATACATTTCTTCGTGTAATTTACCTTATATACATACCAGCGTTACTCAAGCCCCATCCTTTGAATGTGCATATTTGAAAAAAGAAACAACCATGAAATAATTATCTGAAATTTATATTTGGTAACATTTACTTCTAATCTGAAATTAATGCACCGTTAAGGGTATATAAGCAATTTTGTAAATATGGTCATACGACCTATAGAGTCGGCTATTGACATCGTGGTTAGTGTCCAAGCTAGTATCAATTTTGCGTCAGGACGACCTTGAGACATGCATGCCAATAACTTACCATTGTTCATTTTTAAACGCCTACGCCTTGTAATGTCAAAAGTATTAAAACAACAACAAGCCTTGCTCATAAATATTTTCATCTGATTTCAAACACAAAATAATGAACTATTCCGGGGATCACATTCATGTCCACAAGAAATATTTCCAAATTTCACTTCAACACTATCACTTGATATTCCCGCAACAGACAAATAGATGGTTCGCTATATTACATGAAAGTTATTATAATTAGGCATTCGTTTTTGGTGTTATGAGAGACTGAAAATGTACAAAGTAAATTTACTAAAATACAATTGAAAAACAAACAAACATTAAATGGATAATATGCACAGGTAAAAGTACTTTATGGTATATAATATCCTTACGTAAATTTAGATGGCTTTGCAGGTTTTGGCACTTACATGTACAACATTAAGGCCGGCCAGGATAAAACTTAACATCACCATCTTGTAGATTGCCATCAGGCCACTTATCATTACATTTAGTGGAAACATTGTTAATAAAAGATCATTATAAACAGGGCATTAAAGTAGTACATGTATATCATCTTCTACACAGTCGGTAAATTAAAACACATGACTCATTGACGATCACGTTCGTGTAGCACCCAGTTTAAAGTCTAATCGGTGCAACCCCACATCTGAATACTTCATGAGATCTTCAGTTTGGTCTCACGATTCACGACTGACGCATCGGCATATAGGTCGCTGGCGACAAGAACGGCAGCGTTGGACCAATCATAGTTGGACAGACGTTGTGTATTCGGATGTTTCAGGGTTTACCTAGGACTGTTGCAGTGCAGGGTAGAAGGAATGTTGTTATCATAACACAGAAGAACTTTTCGCTAATAGCTCAGTAATGGAGAAGGATTGGATCACTGTGGTTAGCAGAACATCTATGATTTACGCGGTTGGCACTGCCACGATGACAACATCCTGGAGGCACACGTGGTGCAATTTACACGTCCACATAGACGTCGGTTTCTCTTTTTGGACCACAATGGAAGAGTGAGTAAGCATGGTTTAAAATAAACTAAGTTGACATGATACTTTTGATTTGGAGTATGTCTCTGCATTGTCTTGAGAAAAGAAGCGCATTCAGGCGATATTAGTTTTTTGGACCACGCCCTAAAATTAGAAACGGGTGCAATCATATTGTGGAGTGTTTGATTTCAGTCCTTACCCCTGGATATGTAACTGCTGTTGACCATTATTTCCTAAATAGACTTCATTCATTCAGGGCATAGATGCAGTCTGCAAATACATTTCTCACCCATCGAATGGATACCTTCACACAATAACTTTCAATCTGCAAAACCTAAGGGTGATCTTGGACTTGTAGCTTCATTGGTTCAAAGGGGGCACCAGCCACTGAATATACCTTTTCGACTGGAATTTTCAGAGGGTTCTTTGAGTACAGCAAAGTAAACGTATGCCCATAGGTAAATCCAGTTTCTCTATATAAGACAATCGCCGCGTGATTCCCTGAGTATGGATACACAACCATGTCGTCTCCATCATAAAGCGTTCTGAAAGGTTCGTATCTCACCTCATCATTATCAGCGTACGTTGGTCCCAGTTTCCATCCCTCATTGGTTTTCTGAAGAACACCATAACAGATGACGTCACCAGAACTTTTATCTAAGGCTACAAAGACAGTCGCCGCTCTTGCAATGGTGCACCTGTAGAAGTAAGTAGTTCTCTTCTCTGTAGGTATCTTTGCATTGTATTCCTCGACACCATTCAGGGATATATCAGTTCATGGAGGTATGTAAATCCGAGTTTTCAGTGCAGGAGGAAACATCATACTGCTTTTTTCTTGTTCTCAACATCAAAATTTCACAAAAAAAGGTCTGAAAAGTTTAACGTTATTGTGAATAGTAAGTATTAAAACGTTTCTCCGTTGAGGCTTTGATAATGCTGTTCCCACCAACGTCATGACTATCCTCCGGTGGTAATGCATCTTCTCTACCACGCCTAACCCAACTTGAGAAGTCTCGTTGTCGATGACTTCAAAATCGGCAAAACAACCTAGATATGCAAAAATGTCAACAGATTACTTCGTGTAATAGTATGTCATTGTTTGTACAAACGAATAATACATAACATGATAGGTGTAACAGGGGTTTTAACGTCACGTCAAGTTAATTCATTATTAGTGACGTGAATGCACACGCGAGTGGCTTCTTGCTGTCACATGAACTTAAACCGGTTTCATTGTGCTCGTCCAGGATAACATTCAGATGAGCATCTAATCTAATCGAGTCAGTAAGGAATTGAGTCAGGGATGTTACTGTAGGTGTTTACACCAGATATTGACATTATGGTCGGTTATTGATACCAATATGATTTCTTGTGACGTGCACGCCAGAATGTTGCATATAACGTCGTAATGGATACGTCACTTTGATATGGGTGACCGGAAGCTTAACGCCTGAGAATGTCTAGGAATTCTATCCCGCCCCACAGCAAAGCACATGACGCATGTGGTCTCACCTTAGGCAAGTGAGTTTGTTCAAATTTGCCTCTGTTCACCCAGCAGAAAATGGTTATGATATGCCTGCTTTGTTAGCGCTATAGGCATTCACCTCGTGAGTGGAGTTTGGCGCAATAGAAATGCACTTAATATTATTATTATTCATGATAACAGTGACACTATGAAAAATACCAGGTGTGTATACCTTTAATCTGATCTTTGATCTATTAAAATATTTTGCTCACAAATAATCCTGCCGTCGGCTCCCTCAGCTGCCCACCGGCATCAAAAGCTTTATTGAGATATTCGAGGGATAGGTTCCACCCTTCTTTGTTGACCAGCTCAGCCACACGTTTCACGTCAGACCGAAGTGCCAACCGCCTGATGAGATAGCCAGCGATCATCAGTGAGCAGTACATCAGAAAACGTTAGAACTAGCTCTCTTGTTGACAGATAACAGGTGTAACAGTTTTATACTTGGGTGGCATATATATTCAAACAGTTGCTACGTTTAGCAATACACATAAATATGTAGACACTATGATCTCATAGCTATGGCAAGAACTATAGATTCAGCTATAAAATGCCTAAAGACTGAAATCTTAACTCCAAACAGCTTACCACTGCTATTGTATGACTGTTATATGATAATAAAGGTAGGATGCACACATATATTTCTTGCGACTCAGTTGAACGTCGGGTTAACTAGCTCTTTAAAAAATCAGTTACATTTGATAAAACACATTGCTGCATATGATTTGTTTGTTGTGATATGGTGCCCTCAGTAACCTTCTAGCTATATGGCGGTGGGTGTCGTATGTTAAAGTATCAAACATTTGAATATACAGTTAACAAGTACATCATGCTACCTTTACTTCGTGAGCAGGTTTAACCTTACTATCAAGGTTTGTCTCTTTGGATTTGGTGATTAGAAATTATCCGTGTCAATTAAGGTCACAATATTGATTTCGATTTGAAAAATATATTTTGAATCAAATTTAAGCATGTGGCATATTTATTCGTGATAAGTGCAGGAATAAGCTATATTTTGTATTGTCCATTTGTGCTTTATATCAATGCAACTGCTTCTGGTGCATGGAGAGATGAAAGTTGATCATGTGTAGTGTGTTTTCTTTTCACTGTCCTGTGTCCAGTGTCCTATATCCAACCAACTAGGAACCAATCCTGTATAGAGCTTCACTCACCTGAATCCTCCTTGTTCTAGGAGTCACGAATTTATATTGACTGTTCTTTTTACTGCTAGTATGGCAAGCATTTCAAAATGCATGTACATGTATAAGTTCTATCCACAAAAGCACAAATATGTTTCATTTCTCCCCTCTCACTGTTCAAGTAATTAAAAGTAACCCACGGTATGAACTAAACAAGAATGTAAGAGACCCATTGACTGACTGAACAGGTTGTATTACATGTGTTAAAACTGATCCTGTGCCATGACGTAATGGTCGTGAAGCCGAATTTTGTTATTACAGAAAGGAGAATAAGAAAGGTATTTTAAGCAAGTCTCACACACTTCATTAATGTATGCGGCTTGCATTGACCTATATACCTATATATTTGTGCCAGAAAAACAGACGTCTTGCCTTTGTTCTAGATCATCAACACAAGCTCATTCCGGTGATATTATCCCATGAGGAAGAAATATTTTTAACGTCTCACTCGTATACAAATACAATTCATTTCAACATAAAATTTGACCCAATGAAATTGTATACGACCAATCTTGTATTAGATGTATAAGAGACACAAAACTATACACGCAAAAAAAATAAATATTAAAATGCATATATACAATACAATACAATATGAAAAGGTAAAGGTTAATTATACAAAATGATCATTTTAAAAAGAATGATATTACAGGTTCTGGCCGTTTCAAACATCACAATTGGACTTGATAATATATAATGAAATTTACCACAGTCAGATAACATGTTAAAAGTAGGACAGACAGTCATTAAGCAGTCTCTCTTTCACTCTTATACAGTGGACAGTTTAGTAGGGTGTGGATCTCATCTTCAATCTCATCAGGGCAATTAAAACAACGTCTTCCACACAGTGGGATGTTTTCATAGCGTCCCAGTCTCAATCTTAAGTGGGACCACTCCAGTCCGGAACTTAGCAAGGGCACTCCAGTGGCACGAGGCATTTAAGATATTCCTCAGTAGAACATTCAGATTTAGATATTCAGATACGCAACTTATTCCTTCCATTTTGTGTGAAGTCAGATTTAACCCGATTGTTCCACGTCATTACATAGTCGTCAAATACAATTCTTTGCACAGCTCTAGAATTCTTTTTGCAAGAATCTCTATATCACCGTGAAGATTATAAATATAAGATAAATTATTCCTTGTCATAAAATCTCCAATTCCGTTGGTCCAGTTCCGTTTCCATGTATGGTGAGTCTAAATAAGAACGCGTCTGTTAATGTCGTCTGGGTGCATATTACCACTATAATTCTCTACATTCTCCGTATAACACCTGTCACAAGACGATTTGTGTTGGTGCTCATTAACAATGTTATGCCATTGAAGCTCATAAACGTGTCAGTAGATTGGCTGTGTTGTCAATACGTGTTGGAGCAATTGGAGCAAATACTCAAACGAATTGATAAATTAAAAGATTAATATAATCATATTCAAGACGTATGTTACAGAATGTTTAAATGGTGTCCGTGCGCACGCGCGCGTGTGTGTGTGTGTGTGTGTGTGTGTGTGTGAGAGAGAGAGAGAGAGAGAGAGAGAGAGAGCGTTTGGTAACTGCGTAAATGTAAGAAATTCATAAAGTGCTACACAATCATACATCATCAGTGTCCACAATAATAGTTCATTTCATACATAAATTGACTTTAAAGTCAAACAAGATGGGGAAACGCTTTTCCATACTCTGTCACGGTCTTCCTCTCTGCTTGAAGATGTTGTCTCTTGTCTTTAGTCTATGGTGACTTCGGTGAGCATCCACAATTTTACCATCAAGACACCAAAAATAATTAACTTAACAGTAACATCTTCATAAATGTTCCATATTGCTACATTTAGTTTGTTACCTCTTTGTATGGAATATTTAGGAGGGGAGGTTAGATGTAATATGTATATAAATGGTTGAAACATATTTAATCGTGAAGAGGAATGTATTGGTAAACAAGCTAGAAGGTTATGTTTTGATACCTAAATAAATATATAAATAAATAAATATATGAACACCCGATGGGAAAATGCAGTTGATCATTGCACTCCAACATCCAGACCTTTTTGCTATCGTGAATTTGAGACTTTACATCTATAAAGCCGTTCAGAATGTCTGTCAGCGATATTTCTTAAGAGGGCACATTCAGCTCAGGTGAGTGTATCACATCTAACGCAAGTATATCATTTGTAAAATCAGTAAGGCAATCCTGATGATGCCATGCGTTCCTTCAGCAGCAAGGTTGTTGAGAAATCTTACACTCAAGACTACCATATCATTTATATTATAATTAGCAGGGAACTCAATACACAGAGATGTAGAGTATCCCTGCATTTAGTAAGTGTTCAGTATATTGAATTCACGACGTGAGAACAACAGACCGGCTAATTCGATGATCAATGGTTTATTACATGTCATCCGTCCTAGGTCTTAATCAGGCTATGGGGTGGAATATATTCCCCAAGCTGTGGTTGCGCTGAAGAATGACATGTTGCGTGTAATTTCACGAAGCAAGTTAACATTCAAATTTTGTGTTTTTGATTGTTTTGATGTATCTCTGATAATAACGTGTAAGATATTTTCCGCAAATTTGTAAATGCAATGTTTTTGCATGAACTGCAAGTTGAACATAGGCCATCCTGTGTTTTAAGCGGCACAAGGTGGATAATAACTGATCAGTATTTGGTGTTACCACTATTGATCACGATATAAACCAAAACATTATATGAGCTACCAATATGCCAAATATTCCACCACTATCATTACTAGAAACATATATTCCATTACATTCCATTCACTTCTGATTGTTAAGTAATTTCTTTCTCAATATCACTACAGAGTCACAATTCATATTACATATATTACATTATTTTAAGAGAGTTTCGTTCCACGAGATACCCGAAGTAATACAACATATCAATAATGCCCTATGTTCTAGGGTGGGCAGTTCTCTCTGGAGGTCTTGGTATTTCTTTTTCGTTGGGAGTAGTGTCTGGCCAGCACTATATTGCACCATTTTCAGTTTATTGATTTGCGTCTCCAGATCAAAATGAAATTTATCATCTCGAAAGCGTTGGGGTGAGCCTTTCCAACAAGTTACTCTAACCTCCCATGCCAACCTTCCAAACTGTTATTTGTCCTGTGCACATGTTGTTCCATTCCTGAAGGTTATTGTTTAGTTATGTTAAATATAGCAGTACGTGTTAACTGCAACTAGCCCATGTACAACAGGTGTAGTCCCACGAAACCTAAAAATATTACGTTAGGTAGGTACAGTTCATTAGGCTGCATGGGACTTCACGCCTTAATAATTTTATGGGATTATGATTATTGTCAAAAGAAACAGTAAAAATCAAATATAATTGTGAAATATACTGAAAGGTGACCTATCCCATCTGTATGACTGGTTTTATTAGTAACGGTTGGATCGACCACAAGATCTACTGCAACATATATTTCCTGGTGTTATGTGATCACAACACAATCTTTTCTTAACAGCTTGTGCATAGTGAAAGGAACACCCATGCATCTTCACTTCACCGAGCACAGTAGTAAGAGCATCAGCATCCAGTATCCTACCCCTAACAGAGTGATCCTGTCCACTGAACAGTGATCTGTCCCACTCGTATTTCACGCCCCAATTACCTCGTTAATTATGTCATGTGGGCACACTGTAATTAGCCTTTGGGGTTTACTAGGTGTGAATTTGAGGCCCCGTGAACCGTTTTACCATCACCCACCAGTTATCTCTCCTTGTGGATATTTACAAAATTTAAATGTCTTGTAAACATCATCTTTTCAAAATTGTAAATATATTGTAAACATCATCTTTACAAAACAGTTACAAGCTCATAAATGTGCACTTTTTTCCAGTGCTGGTTCTCTTTGTGAACGCCAACTTCCGATGTGCGAGACGGGGTACAGCTTACACCCTGTTCCAGATTTCCTGTGGCAAGCATATATTCATTAAACATATTGGTGCTTCCAAATTGCGCAACCGCCAAATAAGACTTCTGAGACCGGGCCCCAATTCCTCGGAACAGGCTTAAGTCTGAGTTTTGACTTTAGAGTTTTAGCTTAAATTGAGAAAACGCATGAACTGAAACAGGTATTAAACTAAAATATAATAGACAATTGAGCTTGGTGAATTGAATGCCTAAGTTGTTTGGACGTATATATTATAAAATGCATCTGAGTTAAATATTCCACTGTTTGAAATTGTCTCTGTTTCAGACTGAGTAAAAACTGAAGATCGTTTCGAGAATTCGGGGCCTGACAAAGAGTCACCAGTCTCGCAACGTGCCGCGACCTACTTATGAGCCCTACAGCGACAGGTTTTTCACTGCAACGGGTATGAGGCGTATTCTCTTTGATCGCGATTTAGAGATTTGCTTCAAAGTTGGCATTCAGATAAAATGTATGGACTAGACATTTGATTGGTCAAACTGTATCCATTAACGAGCATCTTCCAAACTGAAATATAAGAGTCCTCTGACTGGTCAAAGTTGTGATAATTAGCCATACTCAACAACTGACCAGCGTAAACCCATGATGTCCACGTTGCTCTTGAATTCCCCAAGAGCAAAGTCCAGTGTAAACTTGTGCGACGTCGTCATTGAAACAGGTTATGCATCAATCATTAGGTAGACTTGAGAGTGAGTGAGTGAGTGAGTGAGTGAGTGGGTGGGTGAGTTAAGATTTAAGATCAGCTATATTGTGACTAAAACAGAGTATAGATTTATGATGATTTATTGGTAAAGATAATGATAATGATAACGAGCAGACATTTAACTGAACGATTCAGCACGGCGTAGACAAAATTCGAGGAAGACACATCAGAGAGAAATGTATATTTTGATGATATAATATACAATTATGAAATACACATATCATAATAGTCCGCTTTCGAATTCTAAATTTAATTTCCTGAATCCCAGCAGATGACTAATGATTTGATGCTAGCATATTTGTGAAACATATTACTAAAAGTACTGTAGTGTTCAGCCGTGGATCATTGCATTTTATGGAGAAATAACATTCAGTTACAATGTGTTTGTGCATAATTAATGACTCAGTTATTTGTCCTTGACTATCAACTCCTACAAATGTAAATAATGTGAACTAGAGTTGAGGTGAGGTAACATCTTTTCCCTCTTCTGTCAACCAGATATTCCTTTCCCCTCCTTGAGCATTCATGTAGACATGCAGGAACGTTACATGAAGACATTCTCGAATGGTACATGTAGACATGCAGGAACGTTACATGTAGACATACTGGCGCGTTCATGTAGGCATGCTCGAACGTTACATGTAGACATGTTAGAATGTATATGTAAACAAGCTGGAACGTTCATGTATACATGCTGGAACATTTATGTAGATATACCGGAACATTCATGTCGACATACTAGAACGTTACATGTAGGCATGGTGGAATGTCCATGCAGACAAGCTGGAATGTACATGTAGACATGCTGGATAATTTATGTAAGCATGCTGGACCGTACATATAGACATGCTGGAACGTTAGAGGTAGACACACTGGAACGTTACATGTAGACATGATGGCACATCCATGTAGACATGCTGGAACATTATATCTAAAGTACACAAGTACACATGCTGGGGCGTTCATATGTACATTCTGGAATGTACTTGTAGACATGCTGGAACGTTTATGTTGATATGCTTCAAAGTACATATAGGTATACTTGAACGTTACATGTAGACATGTTGGAACGTACATGTAGACATGCTGGAACGTTGCATGTAGACATGCTGGAATGTACACCTAGACATACTGAAGCGTTCAAGTAGACACCCTGGAACGTTAGATGTAGACAGGCTGGAACGTTACCTGCAGACATGCTGAATCGTAACTTAGAGACATACTGGAATGTACATGTAGACATGCTGGAACGTACATTCTGGATCATTACATCTAGACATGCTCTAGCATTCATTTAAATATACAGGAATGTACAGATAGAGCTGCTGCAGCTTTCATGTAGATATGCCGGAATTTATATGTAGACGTGTTTGATCATTACCTGTAGACTTTTTAAAACGTAGTATGTAGCTATAGGCATGCTGGAAGGTACATGTAGGCATTCTGGAACGATACATGTAGATATTTTGGAAGATACTTGTAGACATGCTACAAAGTCACATGTACACATTCTAGAAAAGTTACATGTATACATACTGTAACTTTCATGTTGACATGCGGGGACGCTTCATGTAGACATGCTGGAATATACATATAGACATGCTGGAACGTACATTCTGAATCATTATATGTAGATATGCTCTAGCATTCATTGAAATATACAGGAATGTACAGATAGAGCTGCTGCAGCTTTCATATAGACATTCTTTGATGTACATGTAATCATGCTAGAGCGTCCATGTAGAGATGTTGAAACAGTGCATGTAGACATTCTGGAATTTTGCATGTAGACATGCTGGAACGTTATATGTACACATGCTGGAATGTTAAATGTAGATATGATGGAACGTTCATGTAGACATGCTTTATCATTACATGTAGATATACTGAAATGGCATGTAGGCATGCTGCAGTCTGACATGTAGTCATGCAGGAACGTTTCAGGTAGACATACTGGAACGTTACATGTAGCCAAGCTGGAGCGTTCATTTACACATGCTAGAACGTTACATTCAGACATGTTGGAGCGTTCATGTAGACACGTTGGAACGTTACATGTAGACATGGTGGAATGTACACGCTGGAAAGTTCTTGTAGACAGAATGAAATGTTACATGTAGACATAATGAAATGTTACATGTAGACATTCTGAAATGTTTATGTAGACATGCTGGAGCATTACATGTAGACATTCTAAAACGTAGACATGTTGGAGAGTTCATGTAGACGTGCTGGATCGATACATGTAGACATGCTGGAACGTACTTGTGGACATGCTGGAATCTATATGTAGACATGCTGGAGCGTTCATGTAGACAAGCTGGAATATTCATGTAGACAAGCTGGAATATTCATGTAGACATGTTGGAACATTCATATAGACATGCCTCAAATTTACATGCAGACATACTGGAATGTGCCTGCAGAGAAGCTAGAATGTACATGAAGACATACTGGAACATTCAGGTAGACATGCTGGAACGTACATGTAGGCATGATGAAAAATCACATAGAAACATTCTGGAAGGTTGCGTATAGCCATGCTGGATTGTTACGTGTAGACATACCGAAACGTTTATGTAGACATGCTGGAACGTTTCATGGAGACATGTTGGGATGTACATGTAGACATTGTTGAATGTACATGCTGCACCATTGCAAGTAGACATACTGTAGAGTTCATGTAAACATACAGGAATGTACGTGTAGACCTGCTGAAAGATTCATGCAGACATGCAGGAACGTACAGGTAGACATGCAGGAACATCCATGTTGACATGCTGGAACGTAAAATGTAGACACCCTGGAACGCTGCACGTAGACATGCTGGAATGTTACATGTAGACATGATTCAGCGTTCATGTCGACATGGTGAAATTGTCATATAGACATGCTGGAACGCTACATGTAGATATATTGGAGCGTACATGTAGACAAAATGGAACGTTCATGCAGACATTCTGGATGGTTACAGTAGACATGCTGAAACGATACGCGTAGACATTCTGAAGCGTTATATGTAAAGATGCTGGAAAGATACATATAGACATGCAGAAATATTACATGTAAACATGTTGGAAGATTCATGTAGACATGCTAGAGGGTTCATGTAGACATGCTGGAATGTACATGTAAACATTCTGGATCATTATATGAAGACATGCTGGAACGTTACATGTAGACATGTTGGGATGTTCATGTAGAGATGCTGGAACGTAACATATAGACATGCTAAAACGTTACATGTAGACATTGTGGAATGCTACGTGTACACTTGCTGAAATGTTATATGTAGACATGCTGGAGAGTCACATGTAGACATGCTGGAACGTTACATATAGACATGTTGGAACGTTACACGTAGGCGTACTGGATCGTTGCATGTAGACATGCTGGAGTGTTCATAGAGACACGCTTTAAGGTTACATGTAGACATGTTTAAACGTACATGTAGACATTATTTAATGTACATCTATATATATTGGAAGGTTACTTGGAGACACGCTGGGATATTCATCAGACTTGCTTAATCGTTACATATAGGCATGCTGGAATGTACATGGAGACATTGTACATACTGGAAAAGCACATGAAGACATGCTGGAGTGTACATGTATATATGCTGAAACGTTACATGTAGACATTCTGGAACGTATATGTAGACATTCTGGAACGTTAAATGTAGAAATGCTGGAACACTCGTGTATACATTGTGGAAGGTTACAAGTAGACATGCTTAACCGTTATATGTAGTCATTCTTTAACGTTACTGAAACGTTACATGTAGACATGCTGAAACGCCACGTTTAGACATACTGGAAAGTTACATGTTGACATGATGGAATCTACCTGTAGACATGCTGCATTGTTCATGTAGACATACTAAAATGTACATGTAGACATGCTGGATCATTATATCAACACATGCTGAAACGTTACATGCAGACATTGTGGAACGTTACATGTAGACATGCTGGAACGTTACGTGTAGACATGCTGGAACATTCATATAGACATGTTGGAACGTAACATGTAGACATTGTGGAAGATGACATGTACACTTGCTGGAATGTTACATGTAGACATGTTGGAACGTACATGTAAACGTGCTTGAACGTTGCATGTAGACATGCTGGAATGTATATGTAAACATGCTAGAATGTATATTCAGACAAGCTGGATCATTACATGTAGACATGCTGCAACATTTATGTAGACTTGGTTGAAAGTACATGTAGGCATGCTGGAGAGTCACATGAAGACATGCTGGAGCGTTGCATGTAGGCACGTTGGAAGGTTACCAGTAGACATGTTTAAACGGATTTGTAGACATTGTGGAATGTACATCTAGAGATGCTGGAACGTTACATGTAGACATTCTGGAACGTTGCATATAGGTATGCTGACACGTTACATGTAACATTCATATAAACATGATTTATATGTAGGCATGAAGAAACATTACACGTACATCAATACATGTAGATATGGTGTAATGTACATGTAGACAAACTGGAACGTTACATGTAGACATGCTGGAACGTTACATGTAGACATGCAGGAATGTACATGTAAACAAAGTGGAACGTTATATGTGTAGCAGTGTCGCATTTTTTTGTAAATAAATTTGGCATAAAGTTAGCATGTTTGGTTATACATACTACCTTAAATGTCAATTGGGTGCTGCAATAACACCCATGTCATCCATGTCATTGTGGTGTCTTTTCTATGTTTACTAGCACTGGCCTCCATCTTGAATTTTCTAAAAATAACCACCAGCTTTTTCGGAATTGGGAATCATCCTAATTCACTTCATTTCCTGTTTTCTGCCCATAACCTTACTTCCTTCTTAGTATTTACCTGTCCTTGATTGGCTCCTTATGGCAACAACTGTTTTTGCCCACCTGTATGTTGCCTCTCAGTGGGTGCCTGCTCCTTTGAGAGACCTTCTCTTTTGTACACGTGAGTCAATCTTCTTCAATGATTCATCCTAAATTAGGTTAGGCATCAGTTAAATTCATTAAATAGCAACATATAGTTAACAGTAAATATTCAAATTTATTAGCTATTAATTACAACATATAAAAACATTAACTTATACAACTGTCTGGTTATTTGTTTCACATGCAGGCTGTTTGAGTTGTGAATCTGACCATGACCATGTGCTTATTTTGTCGACCATGACAGTAATCCCATTACTTGGTACAGTGACAGACTGTCTATGAATTAGTGAATTAAATGTCTGTGATATTGACATAATGTCGTGATATTTAACCATGAGATTGTATTATATATATTTTGGCCATATTGTCCATATGTCCATATATTTTGCTCATCAGTGGGTTCCTGCTCCTTTGGGAGACCTTCTCTTTTGTACAGTTTCCCCACAACACCTCATCACCATTGCAACAAACTGTAGAATGTTGGTTAGACTTTCAGACTTTCATTTTTTTCGGCGTCGTCCAGAGACCCGAAATCACACCCCTGGACCACGGTCGCATATGTATACAAGCTGGAATATTTATATATACATGCTGGAATGTTACATATCGACATGCTGGAATGTACATGTAAACATGCTGCAATGTACATGTAGGTATGCTGGAGCGTACATGTAGACGTTCTGGAACGATACATGTAGACATGCTGGAACATTCATGTAGACACGCTTTATCGTTACATTTAGACATGCTGGAATGTACATGTAGAGATGCTGGAGCAAACTTGGAGTGAGCAAGTGTTGAGGGCGTGTGAAATGTAAATTGACCTCTATATTCTTATGCTTAATTTATGACAATGGAAATTAGGAAATTAAACGGCGTTTTCAACTGTTGCGTTTCCAATAGATTCCAGCACATAATGAGTTTACACTATGTATATGTAAGTGTCAAATGTTCCATACAGTCACATGAACTAAATCACTTATTCAATTTATTGTACAAAATGCAACGTAGTTCCGTCTTTGTGCACAGATGTACACATAAAATATAACATAATGTATTTCACATTGCTGCAATATTGCACCAAATGAGGAATATTTAAAAGTTTTAATAAGATATTATATATAGGTGTCGTCAGTGTCGATTCATGCACTCGTCCATGATAGGAGAGCAAACAGACCAGTAACATGGTCATAATACAATGCTCACCTGAATATTTGAATTTGAGCAGAATAATCTCTGGACGTCTGAAGTATGAATACTAGCATATATGAAAACGAATCGCCGTACAACTAACAAAGTGCAAACTTAGAAACATTACCAACATTCGATTCATTATCAACCTAACATTTCTCACAGGGGGAAGTGTAATTACATTTATACTGGGTACAGGAACACTTGAGACCCTAGGACTGCCTAGTGTTCCTTATGACACGACATCGACGTAGGGGTAGCCTAGTGGTTTGAGCGTTCGCTCGTCACACCAACCATACGGGTTCGATTTTTCATATAGGTAAATTGTTTCAACCTCATTTGAGTCGTTCCCCGCCGTGATGTAGCTGTTATATTGCTAACAGCAGGGTGATACAAAAGTCTCTCACATCGGTGTGAAGGAAGAACCAACTGCAACACCTTTTTGACTGGAATGTTCAGAGGATTCTTTGAGTACATCAAGGTAAAGGTGCGCTGACAGCAAAATCCAGTTTCTCTAAATAAGGCAATCGCCGTGTGATTCTCGACGTATGAATTCACAACCACGACGTCTCCTTCCGAGACTTCATCATAGAGCGTTCTGAAGAGTTTGTATCCCAATTCATCATTATCAGCGTACGTTGGGCCCGGTTTCCATCCCCCATCGGCTTTCCGAAGAACACCATAACCGATGACGTCATTAGAAAATGTATCCACAGCTATGTACACATAGGCTGCACTTGCAATGATGCATTTATGAAAGAAAATAGTTCTCTTGACTGGATGTATCCGTGCATCGTACTCCTCGACAGCTCCAAGGAGGGCACCAGTTACCGGAAATACGCGAAACTTTGTGTCCAGTAAAAGTGGAATCTTGACATTCATCTTTTCCTTTGTCAGCATTTGTATTTCATGTAAGGGTTTGAAACCTTCTTGAAATTTAGGATTCAGCGGCAGGATTGAAATGTTTTTCTCCCTACATTTTGATAGTGATGTTGTTTTCAGTTTCTTCCCGATCATTTGATTGTGATAGTCTTCATCAACGTCGTGACATCCTCCGTGAGAAGCAGTATCGTCGAAGTCAAACACGGTACAACAACATAGACTTATGAAGAAAACACATGTGACTGAATGACTGAATTAACATTTAAAGTAATATCCGTAATTGTTCTTACCTGTGAAGGTCCCGGGGTAGAATAGGCCTTCAGCAACCCATGCTTGCCATAAAAGGCGACTATGCTTGTCGTAAGAGGCGACTAACGGGATCCGGTGGTCAGACTCGCTGACTTGGTTGACACATATCATCGGTGCCCAGTTGCGCAGATCGATGCTCATTTTATTGATCACTGGATTGTCTGGTCCACTCGATTATTTACAGACCGCCTTACCATATAGCTGGAATATTGCTGAGTGTGGCGTAAAACTAAATTCACTCACTCACTCACTCCGTAATTGTTCTGCCGAAGAGAGTAAAGTGAGTGAGTTTAGTTGTACTCCGCACTCAGCTACATGCAAGCCATATTACAGCCATATGTAAATAATCAAGTCTGGACCAGACAATACAGTGATCAACAACATAAACATCAACTACAACTAGGATACGATAACATGTGTCAACCAAGTCAGCGAGGCTGACCACCCGATCACGTTAGTCGCCTCGTACGATAAGCATGGGTTGGTGAAGATCATTTGTAACCAGGACTTTCTTTCGAGAGTTGAACACAATATACATTAATAGTGAACGTAAACATCGTGCAAGTTATAAAATAGACATTGTGACAAGTAGGACCAACCTGTTATTAGACGACAGTCCAGAGCCATTCCTCATAGAAACGGTCTACCGTTCAGTAGCATCTACAGCCAGGTCACCATGCTAGGGACGTCTTTTAGCTGCGTTTTACCCTAGCAGTATGTACAGTATGTATTTAGCCACTTATTGATGGTGAGGAATCGGAGCCAAAAACTGGGTACATGGATCAAAGCTGTGGTAGATGCAGGCGTTGCATGTAACAATACACGAGATGAAAAGTTCATTGCGGCTTCAATTTATTCAAAAATAGTGCATTACTTCCTCTACTGCCACACTCAGCCATCCATCTCATTCCAAATGTGTTTGAATGCAGTCAAGCCGTATGTAACGGCGGAAGTGCGTCAGAGCTGCAGTGAGAGATGTGGCGTTGTCATTGTTATAATTACAAATGTCAGCCTACAAAGTACTGGGGTCAAAACAATATCGAATGACGGGAGTTCGACCGTTGCCACAAAATGATCCCCAAACCATTACGTCGTTGTCCTCTGCGTCCTCTACGTTTGGTTCAGTCTAGCCTGTTTCCTCACTCATCTCATCCCTAGAGTTGAGCACTACGAAACGGAGTCAGGATAGGTCTTGTTTATGGTCGACTGTGTTGGACATGTGTGCAGTGTGCAGACGATTCCTGATGGCCTGTGTCAAATCTGTAACTCTACTAGTGAATATTACAGGCACAAATCGTGGCGGTGGGGTAGAGTTCGCTCGTCACGTCGAAGACCCGGGTTCGAATACTGCTGCCCATTTCTGGTGTTCCCCGTAGTTATATTGCTGGAATATTGCTAAAATGCTGGAATATTGCTACAAGTGGCGTTAGCAATAATTCCGTCAGTACATGCACACATCTGTGGCGCTGATTCGTACGTCATCTTGCCATGACATCACACGCAACGCCCCAGACCTTAGGCGATCTACAACTGCGCCCATTTCTTGCCGACAGTATTGTCCTACAAATTTAATCCAGATCGTGTGCAACTGCTTCAAGGAAGTGTTCACCATTTAGTCGATCCATGGCATGCTCTCGCTGCTGATTTGTGGAGTACTCGCGTACTTATTAAGCGTTTGAAGAGTGCCTTTGTTTTGCCTTTTTTATTGTATGTGTGTTTACTGTCCGAAGCAAGTGCTTAGGGTTGCTTCACGTGATTGTTGCGAATACGTCATGAGAGAGAGAGAGATACAGACAGACAGACAGACGGGCAGACAGAGAGACAGAGAGAGAGAGACAGAGAGAGAGAGACAGAGAGAAAGGAAGAGAGAGAGCATATCGGTTGAAAGTGTGGTAAAGGTTGCGAGAAGGTATTTGAATTCTAGCCAGTTGTTTTCATAAATCTCGCAATATCGCAAACGAGCATTTGTGCTCTTTTATCTAAAGAAGCATATTTTATTCATCGATAATCTGGCCGTCGACTACCTCAGGTCCCCACCAACATGAGGGATTCGCATCAAATGCATTTTTGAGATATTCGAGGGACAGGTTCCACCCTTCTTTGTTGACCAGCTCAGCCCCGTGTTTCATTTCAGAGCCCATCAAACGTCTGATGAGATAGCCAGCCATCGCCAGTGAGTAGACAGGAGTATCTAGCGTGCAGACACCTGCTTCAAATCTGTGAGTGTAATTGAGAATATTATGACCCACGTGATGAAGATAAATATGGTAACAGACCCAAACAGACTCACGTCATTCTAGTCGTTTGATTGGATAACCGTCACCTTGATCACATTAAAAAACTTATGTATGTATGAAAGCAAAACGAAATGTCACTGACATTTAATAACGGAAAACGTAACACTCACTCACTCAATTACCCTGAGTTCTCTCCTCCAGAAATTGGTAGTGCCATGTGCAAATTCAGCTAACAGATGAAAGAAACCATTTTGACTACACAGATGATTTTTCGGTCGTGTTGTCGGTCCGGTGTTCAGACCTCCTTGAGGTGCTTTCTAACACGTTGACCTGCCCACTCATAACACTGTCTACCATTGTTAAAAATATTATGCAAAAACATCTTCAGCATCATTGCTGTCAGCTTTGCATAGACATTAGAAGAAACCACAGACGCCATCAATAAAAACAATATTGTAGATTTTCGACCTTATTTTCAAATACAGAAACCATTATAAAGAAAATAAGCCTCGATTTAACTAAAACGTCATACATTTGGTGCCGTGAAAAAGAGCTCGGGATCACGGAAACCAAATGATATTCGTGACTGAATACAACCAGGCGACCAAAGAGGAGTGGGATAGACTCCCTCATTTAACGTACAGTCTGAGAAACCTTTTCTGCCATCTAAAATTTAAGAAATTATAATTATGAGCTGGCTTGACTAACCTTCGTACTTGTTTTCATACTATACATATATTCTACAGTGTGGTACAGGACAAGAATTATGTAAAGACAACTATAGCATTGCGGAGGCTACAAAATAAAATGAATGCAATCATTCAATTCAGAGATTCTGTTTTCTAGTTTAAACTATCCTATGATTAACTAAAACTATATGGACTTTAGGTTTTGTTTTTACTAACGTCACACTCAGCAATATTCCAGCTGTATGGTGGCGGTCTATAAAGAACGAGTAGGATCCAGACAAGTATATATTGACAATAACATAACCAGTACACACAAATATATTTGTATTCACAATTATCTCTGTTGTGTTTCATTTAATATTTGCACACTTTACGACAGGCAATAATCTGTATTTGTCTCAAAATTCATTATGTTTGAGAGTTTAGTAGGCCATGTAATATGCTGTTAATTAACGTTCAGATATTAAGCTGATGATTTCTTGAGAGCCCCGGGCTAATGGGGTTGGGTGGTCAGGCTCGATGACTTGGTTGACACATGTCAGTTGCGCAGATCGATGCTCATGCTGTTGGATTCCTGGATTGTCTGGTGGTCCAGGCTCCATTGTTTACAGACCACCGCCATTCAGCTGAAATATTGTTGAGTGCGGCGTAAAATTAAACTTACTCACTCATTCACTTGAGAGAACTGGTTCCGAATAATCTCTGTAATCTGCAGTAGAGATATGTGTTGGTGAAGGCGTTCATCGTCAAACAGTGTGGAAGGACAGGGATGTGTCTGAGCTCCATATGTCGAACATTGTCAGACAGATCCATGTAAACATCACAAGGTCAAGTCGTAGTGCAGACTGCTTTCCCCAGAAATGCGTATGGATTCAGAAAAAAATGTTGTTTTTCTATTTTTGATGATTATAAGTGTCATTCTGAGGTAACTGAATATGGATACCAATAATCGAGCTGTAATGCCAATGTGAGAAAAACATATCTTTATAAACCTATCACAACATAGGCAAGTATATCCAAATTACTAGGTTCACAGTGCCCACCCCCCCCCCTCTCTCTCTCTCTGTCTGTCTGTCAGTCTGTCTGTCCCTCTTACAATTCGAACTGGTTCCCAAATGAACATGTAATAATTTCCATAGCATTGAAATGCAGGAGGTGTCAGTACAGTCTAGTTAACGTGTGATAATAATATAAGGAATCTTTGTGGAACCAAACTACTCATTCACCGTGATATATTTCTTTAGATATATTGCGAATGTATAATCGTATTGATTGCACTAAGATCCACATTATCAGAGTGGCGCATATGCATGTCTTTACCTCACTGTTTACACATGCTGTACTGTTGGCCTCATGACCATCTATGCGTAATAAAAAATCAGAATGAAAAAATCTGCCTTTTTATGCGTTCTATTCCTCACATGAGCACAATGGGTAAAGGCAATGTCCACAACCGTGATAATGCTTGAATATTGCTAAATGCGACACCACACTCACCCATATCTATCCACTGAATTCAACTTTTTTTTTCATTCAGGGAACTTAAGAGGCTACAGGCCTTTAGTACAATACATGTGTGCACACACATATAACATTTCAAACAGATTTGCTATTGTTCAATTAAGGATAGGTATACCTATAGAAATTTGACTATTTGTAAATTTGTTGCTTTCAAGAATGCCTCTAATATATATTCACTATGATTGATACGGCAAAATGGTGGAATATATATTGTTCTTGAATTGTGAAAACGGATATAAAATGATCTTCTATGAAAATATGAATATGAAAATATCGTCTAGCACCTCATAACATTCATAGTCTTTTTTTCTGATGGAACATTATTTTATCTGGCTTTTTCCTGTCTTTTTGTTGGATTCATTTGATGTGCATCGTGCTGTTGATGTCCTAAAAGTTTAAAATGCAATGTCGACATCAACGACGTAATGCTCTCTTATTAGGTCTGATTTAAAGGGGCTGTGGGGTAGCCTAATGGTTTCAGCATCTGCTTGTCACGCTGAAGACCTGTGTTCTAATCCCAACACGTGAAGCCCATTTCTGGTGTCCACCACCGTGATATTGTTGGAATATTGCTAAATGCGGCATTAAACCACGATCACTGATTCTACTATAAAAGTTCGGTATAATTTTAGGTGATAGAGGTTGCAAGGCAGGCCAGAAATGCAAGTAAATGTTTTTAAACCTTTGAGTTACAGATTTTGATAAAAATAGATTAAAAACTAATGACATCTCGTCGCCTCGTCTCGTTGACAGGCAGTACTGACACTTACACTATACCGTTACAGACAACGACGAGAGACAACGACGCCACAGTCGAAAAACGCTGTGGTACACGCTGTTCAAGGCTGTTACATATTTCATATATAGTATAAAACAGCGTTGGAACCATCTGTTGTGGCAAGTTTTACCAGCCACCTCCACATCAAAAGGCCTCGGTCAAGCATTGAAATCCATTCAGGTTGTGCTTACCCGAAAAGGGCTGGTGTTTTCAACTATACTATCATGGCAGGAGTTGTGATCAGACGTTTGGTTGGCCGATCTGAAGTGAAATATGTAGCTGTGCTAGCTAAACATGAAGGCTGGAGTAGTTCACTCCCATATCTGCTCAAATGTTTTGATATCGATCACTCGATTTGGTGGGTAGCAGAAAAGAAAGATGGAAGAACCGTTGGTGAGTCAGTTGTCTCTGTGACGAATTGTGCTAATTATTGCTAGGTCTGATTATCAGGAGTGATAATAATGATCTACTGCTGGACGGTACAGCGATGGGAGTAGACCAGGTGAGGTCCTTCAGCAAGTCTGCCCAGAGTCGGCCCTTTGTGGAAAAGCTGTCTGAGAAGCCATTGCATCGTATGTGTATGCAGTGCGTGGAACAGAACAGCAATCCAACCGACTCCTTCACCTGGATGAAGTCGGCTGGTCTCAAATGTGAAACTGAGGGCTTTCTTTTTGCTGCTCAGGACCAGTCACTTCCCACTCGCAATCGCCATAATGCGATTCTTAACCAAAATGTGAACGAAATGTCGTCTTTGTAATGAATTTACAGAGACTGTCCAACACCTTGTCAGTGGATGCCCTTCCTTGGCACAAACACCATATCTTAAAAGACATGATGGCATGGCTCGCTGCTTTTATTATTGTCTCCACCATGTCTGTGGCTTTGACCCCTGGGTCCATCCATGGTACGACCCTTAACATGTCCACGGCGTCCTGGAAAATGATGTTTTTAAAATTCTCTGGAATAGGCCAATATGCAGCCTGAGACGAATTCAGCCAACAAACCTGATCTTGTCCTGTTTGATAAAACCAATGTAATTATTTATATCATTGAATTTTCTGTCCCTTTTGACATCAATATGATTGGCAAGATTCAGGAAAAGCATGATATATATGCGGACCTCGCTTTTGAAATGTCTCGCTTGCATCCCATGTACACTGTCGTTAGGCTACCCATTGTTCACAGTGCCCATGGTTTGGTACCTCCTGATCTCTTGGCGCAGATCAGGAGCGTGCCCGGGTTCTCCATCAGGAGCACAGCCCTTCTGACAATCTGGGTAATGCAGAAGGCTGCAGTGTTGGGGAGCCTCCAAATTATCCGGAAAGGTCTTGGTGAGTTTGACTGGGCAGTGTTTTCTGGGAGAAGTCTCATTCGCTGTCTGGGCTGCGTGTGGAGGGGGCAAGGGCACTGAGCTGATGATGAGCTTTACCAGCCTGACTGTGCCAGGATCACCCGAACCCTCTCTTCTGCATTTCTATCTCAATCTGTAAAACATAAAAATGGCCAGATGATGTACGCCTCTCCGTGGTGGGCCTAGATAGGGCAATTTTATTTATTTTTTTTATCACCCAGCTAAGGCTGATCCCCCGAAGCTTGTTATCTAACGACTTTACAGACAGATAAGGGGAAAATATTCTTTAACTTCCGCAGCCCAGTCAGCCTTCCTCCGGTAGTCAAACTTACTGGAGATGGGACTTGCCCCAGGGGAAGGCACAGAACCCGGCCAAGTATATCTTGGTCAAAACATCTCAAATCCACACTACTTGAGTGTGCGATGGCGGCTGGATGGCCTGATAATCCACGTATTAATGGCAAGTCGCTTAAGCTACATTGGGACAATGCCATGCCCATGTATGCTTAACTGACGGATCAAAATCTCCCAGATCAACACCGGCGGTCTAAACATCTTATGCCCCGTGAGCCAGTTCAACCTAAAACTGGTGCCTATCAGGAACCTTTGCATGAGGAAACTGCTCAAGTGGCAGCAGATCCAAAACATCTGATGGACGTCATCGTGAACCTCTTTCATCTTTCCAGAAACAAACTCTTCCAGCGTCGAGCCAATTGACCCCGACCGAAATTTTGGACCCTCACTCTTCCTCTTCCTAAATTGCTGACCTCCAGAAAACCCTGTGTACATTTTGTTTCACTTTGTTTATGATGAAATATCTGTTACACCTTTGGAAAGACGGAGGCCAATTAAACAAACCAGTCAATCTTTTCCCAAAACTGGAACTGATTTATTAAATGACATTATTTCCTTGAAACATTCTGTCGACTGTTCATTAAATGAAGTAAACTGTTGTGTTTATGTTGCCGCTCGGACCTTGTAAGAACTTCACGAGGTTTCCAAAGAAAGGTCTTCTAATACTAAGAACAATAAACCAAGGGAAAACCGGTTTCAAGTAAAATTAACAGAAACTAGAAAATCGCTTTCCTGGATAGAGTTGTGCCTGATATTACTTTTCTGCAGTTATTACATAGAAATAAAATACATGGATACCATACTACTATGTGTAGCGTGACTGCTACCACTATACCACAGTTATTCCAAGAAACTCTAAGACATGTTTACTTCTGCCATGTGTGGCGTGACTTTCTACAGTTATCACATAGAAATACAATACATGGATACCATTCTACCACGTGTAGCTTGATTTCTACTACTTTACTAAAGTTATTACATGAAACCCTGAATTATGTACAGGATTCTGACATGTGTGGAGTGACTAATTTCTGTATACCACAGTTATTCCTTGAAACACTAAGATATGTATACCGTTCTGGTAAGTGTGGTGTGACTTCTACTACTATTCTCCAGTTAAAAAGTGAAAATAAAATACATTTATACCATTCTTCCACGTGTAGAGAGACATCTGCCACTTTTCTACAGTTATTACATACCAATACAATACATGGATACCATTCCACCATGTGTAGCTTGATTTCTACCACTCTAACACAGTTTTTACATAAAACCGTTATCTATGTATACCATACTGCCATGTTTGACATAACTTCTTTCACTATACCACAATTATTCCATGAAAGACTGAGATATGTATACCGTTCTGCTAAGTGTGGTGTGACTTCTACTACTATTCTGCAGTTAAAACGTGAAAATTAAATACACGTATGCCATTCTTTCATGAGTAGGGAGGAATCTGCCACTTTTCTACGGTTATTACATAGAAATAAAACACATGGATATCATTCTTCAACGTGTAGCCTGATTTCTACTACTATACCACAGTTATTACATAAAAATCTGAATTATGTATACCATTCTGACATGTGGGGAGTGACTGCTTTCAGTATACCATAGTTATTCCATAAAACACTAAGACATGTATATCGTTCTGCTAGCGATACGTCTGCCACTGTTCTACAGATATTACATAGAAATACAATACATGGATACCATTCTACCATGTGTAGCTTAATTTCTACCACTATCCCAAAGCTATTACATAAAACCCTAAATGATGTGTGCCATTCTACTTCTATTCTGCAGTTAATGCATGAAAATAAAATATGTAGGTACCAATCTTGCATGTGTAGCTTGATTTCTACCACTATACCACAGTTATTACATAAAACCGTTATCTATGTATACCATTCTCCCATGTGTGGCGTGACTTCTTTCACTATATCACATGTACAGTTATTCCATGAACCTCTAATCCATGTATACCATTCTGCCATGTGTAGCGTGAATTCTAACACTATACCACAGTTATTACATAAAACCCTAATTTATGTATATCATTCTGCCATGTGTGGCGTGATTTCTAATGCTATATCACACTTATTACATGAAACTCTAAGGCATGTATGCCATTCTGCCATGAGACAGACTCATTCATAATGATGATGCTGACAGAGACAAGATGATCGTCCTGGCAAACAAGAGACATCGTCATCCAACTTGACGATGGAACGTTCCGGTCCTGCCCGACATCTTCAACTAGATTTACATCATCCAAACCCATGTCAACACTACAACGTTTCCCGTAGCATATGCTCTGTGTGTTGACAAGGACAGACAATACATACAACAGACTTTTCCACACAGTGAGAGATGCGCTGCTGCCAAACCAGTCGCTATGTATAGTTTTCATGGACTATAAACTCAAGAAACAGTGTTAAATCCGTATTCCCAAACGCTGAGATAAAGTCCTGTTATTTTCAGGGCGCTCAGATTGAGGAAGGTCAAGGCAGTTGGCGTACGAGAGACTTACTACAACAACGTCGTTGCACACAGATTCGCCAAAAGAGCTGTAGCTCTGCCGCATGTTCCGATCGATTTAGTTGAGGACGTTTTGTTTGAATCCCCGAACAACGCGCCACCACAACATTCTGTCTGAAACTATGCTGATTGTGTAACTGAGCGGTGGACGGAGGTGTCAGTTGTCAAGAATGGCGTAGTACCATTACGAGACGCTGGGTCCATGCACCACATACCACGTTGAAGGGTGGCACAGTAGGTTGAATAGGATTGTTGGCCATCCCCACCCTAATTTGTACCAACACTTTTGCAGGGAGAGCATGCCTATGTAGAGGCAAGATGATATTTTTGTTGAATACAACTGTTGGTATCCTTTGGGTCATCAATCATTAAATACAACTAGTATTAAAGTAGTTTTGACGAAATCTTGTTCTGTCGTGAAAGCGAGGTAGGTGTCGAGCCATCCTATTCCAATTTATCACACGATATTTCGGTTTACGAGTTGGCCATCAGGGCCTGCTGCCACATGCAAACTTTAAAAGCCCACGAATCAAATCTGTAGGCCCAGAATGTGGAAGTCAAACCAGTTAAAACAAGTTAAACTACGGAAATCTGTATTTAAGTAAAGACTGGTTTTGCCATTCCTCTACGCGAAGCTCTGAAATACCAGGAAGAACTGTTAGTTATCGTAACGTGATGAATCATGGGTGGTTCTCGAACGTGAATAAATAGATATGGGAAAGATTCTTTTGAAAAAAAATGACAGATAATTTACTTAGGGACACGATAGGTTCGCCGGCGATTATCTCAAACGCTGTGTGCAAATCTTGAAATCTGTGCATCACACCATCACATGACCCCTGGCAGCAATTGACGGCAATGCAACAATTTGGCATGTCTTTGTTGACGTATAGAAATCAACAAAATGACGAACGTGCTGTATACAACTAGCTGGGAATGCTACCTCATATTACGTCAATTCCGGATTGCTGCAGTGCTCTGGCGACAGCGTTATACCTTGTCCATGGTGTCGTTGGCAGACGAGAGAGAAGCAGACGATGTTTGGGCAGCTCGCTCGGTATGTATTAACCACAAGTTTTAAAGATGTATTATAAGAGCAACTGAAAAAATAAATACAGAACAGTTTTCGATATGGCCGTGATACATTCTATGTATCTCATTCCCAGTAAATAATCCAGTCACGGGGTATTTCGATTGTTCCACGCTTGACTGAGGTGGAAGAACGCATGTCCTCGTCCGTTTCGGGAACCTCCTTACCTGGGCATCATATACATTTTCTCACGTACAGTCTTAATTGTTGTTTGTTCCTCGTCTGTATTACCTTCTTTATACATTGTTCAAACCTCACATGTCATCAACTCTGTCTACACACAGGGAGAAATACAGAACTTTGAATTTATTCCGAAGATACAAATGTAAAGACAATCTTAGTAAGTATGTGGAAGCTAAAGCTAAGTTTAAAAAACTATGTGCTGTAAAGAGGGAAAATCATGAAAAAAGCTTAGCCGAGGATCTGTGTAGAGCGGCTAAGATTGGTGACTGTAAGTCCTTCTGGAATAGTTTAAAACATTCATTAAGGAATAAAGTTAGAGGATGTCCACTGTCACCAGACAATCTTTATAGTTATTTTAAAGATCTCTTTAACCCAAGTAAACCCCAGGCAAATGAGGATTCCGATTAACATGTGTTTGACTTTATATCTAATCACGCTTGTGATGAGTGTGTAAATTCATCCGGTGTGGATCAACTGTTGTCGGATAGTATTTCCGATTATGAAATTACTGAAGCTATACAGAAGCTAAAAGCAGGAAAATCCCCTGGGGAGGATGGCATTCCCCCAGAAGTTTTCAAGATTGGTCAGTCTACTTTACTAACTTTCCTAAAACCTCTATTTTACGCAATATTTGACACTGGAATATTCCCAGAATCATGGAACTCTGCCTTAATTATACCTCTATTTAAGTCAGGCTGTGCAACCGACCCCAACAACTACAGGGGTATATCTCTCTTGAATGTATCAGGAAAAATATTTGTATCAATACTAGATAAGCGCCTGCGAACATGGATAGAATAGAATGATATTCTTACAGAAGCACAAGCGGGGTTCAGACCTGGGTACGCAACTACTGACAACATATTTACCCTCCAGGCTTTATGTTCTAAGTATTTATCAAAACCTAAAGGTCGATTCTTTTGTGCGTTTATTGATTTTAAAAAGGCTTTTGACTTTGTTGACAGAACCAAACTTTTATATCTATTACTTTAGTCAGGTTGCCATGGTAAATTATATAATCTTCTCCACAGTATGTATTCATCTGTAAAATGCTGTGTGAAAGTTGGAAATTGTTACAGAACTAATATGTTTTCTACAAGTACTGGGGTGCGCCAAGGCTGTATTTTAAGCCCCATTCTCTTCATCGTCTTTATAAATGAACTTTGTTCAGAAATTTGCAAATCTTGTAAACATGGTGTTTTTCTATCACAGGACATTGATGATATTATGATGTTATTATTTGCTGATGATGTAAACATGTTTTCCTATACTGTGGTTGGCTTACAGCAGCAACTCAATGTGTTACATCAATTTTGTATAACCTGGGGTTTGAGTGTTAATATTGAGAAAACGGATATCATTGTATTTAGAAATGGAGGTGTATTAAAGAAAGATTAAGTTTGGTATTATGGTAATACACAGCTTAAATGTGTTTCATATTACAAATACTTGGGGTTGATATTCTCTTCCAGACTGAACTGGACAACAGCCTGTAAAAGTTTGGCGACTCAAGCAGCTAAGGCTACACAATCTGTTTACCAGCTTTTAAAAAAAGAAATCAACAAAATGACGAACGTGCTGTATACAACTAGCTGGGAATGCTACCTCATATTACGTCAATTCCGGATTGCTGCAGTGCTCTGGCGACAGCGTTATACCTTGTCCATGGTGTCGTTGGCAGACGAGAGAGAAGCAGACGATGTTTGGGCAGCTCGCTCGGTATTTATTAACCACAAGTTTTAAAGATGTATTATAAGAGCAACTGAAAAAATAAATACAGAACAGTTTTCGATATGGCCGTGATACATTCTATGTATCTCATTCCCAGTAAATAATCCAGTCACGGGGTATTTCGATTGTTCCACGCTTGACTGAGGTGGAAGAACGCATGTCCTCGTCCGTTTCGGGAACCTCCTTACCTGGGCATCATATACATTTTCTCACGTACAGTCTTAATTGTTGTTTGTTCCTCGTCTGTATTACCTTCTTTATACATTGTTCAAACCTCACATGTCATCAACTCTGTCTACACACAGGGAGAAATACAGAACTTTGAATTTATTCCGAAGATACAAATGTAAAGACAATCTTAGTAAGTATGTGGAAGCTAAAGCTAAGTTTAAAAAACTATGTGCTGTAAAGAGGGAAAATCTTGAAAAAAGCTTAGCCGAGGATCTGTGTAGAGCGGCTAAGATTGGTGACTGTAAGTCCTTCTGGAATAGTTTAAAACATTCATTAAGGAATAAAGTTAGAGGATGTCCACTGTCACCAGACAATCTTTATAGTTATTTTAAAGATCTCTTTAACCCAAGTAAACCCCAGGCAAATGAGGATTCCGATTAACATGTGTTTGACTTTATATCTAATCACGCTTGTGATGAGTGTGTAAATTCATCCGGTGTGGATCAACTGTTGTCGGATAGTATTTCCGATTATGAAATTACTGAAGCTATACAGAAGCTAAAAGCAGGAAAATCCCCTGGGGAGGATGGCATTCCCCCAGAAGTTTTCAAGATTGGTCAGTCTACTTTACTAACTTTCCTAAAACCTCTATTTTACGCAATATTTGACACTGGAATATTCCCAGAATCATGGAACTCTGCCTTAATTATACCTCTATTTAAGTCAGGCTGTGCAACCGACCCCAACAACTACAGGGGTATATCTCTCTTGAATGTATCAGGAAAAATATTTGTATCAATACTAGATAAGCGCCTGCGAACATGGATAGAATAGAATGATATTCTTACAGAAGCACAAGCGGGGTTCAGACCTGGGTACGCAACTACTGACAACATATTTACCCTCCAGGCTTTATGTTCTAAGTATTTATCAAAACCTAAAGGTCGATTCTTTTGTGCGTTTATTGATTTTAAAAAGGCTTTTGACTTTGTTGACAGAACCAAACTTTTATATCTATTACTTTAGTCAGGTTGCCATGGTAAATTATATAATCTTCTCCACAGTATGTATTCATCTGTAAAATGCTGTGTGAAAGTTGGAAATTGTTACAGAACTAATATGTTTTCTACAAGTACTGGGGTGCGCCAAGGCTGTATTTTAAGCCCCATTCTCTTCATCGTCTTTATAAATGAACTTTGTTCAGAAATTTGCAAATCTTGTAAACATGGTGTTTTTCTATCACAGGACATTGATGATATTATGATGTTATTATTTGCTGATGATGTAAACATGTTTTCCTATACTGTGGTTGGCTTACAGCAGCAACTCAATGTGTTACATCAATTTTGTATAACCTGGGGTTTGAGTGTTAATATTGAGAAAACGGATATCATTGTATTTAGAAATGGAGGTGTATTAAAGAAAGATTAAGTTTGGTATTATGGTAATACACAGCTTAAATGTGTTTCATATTACAAATACTTGGGGTTGATATTCTCTTCCAGACTGAACTGGACAACAGCCTGTAAAAGTTTGGCGACTCAAGCAGCTAAGGCTACACAATCTGTTTACCAGCTTTTAAAAAAAGAATCCCTTTATTTCATTTAAAATTGCCTGTACCATATTTGATTGTAAAACTTTACCTTTCCTTTTATATGGATCCGAAATTTGGGGAACTAAATATTTTCACTGTTTAGAAAAGGTACACGCTTCATTTTTTAAACATTTCCTAAAGCTTGGAAAATTTGCCTCTAATAAGGCTATCTTGGGTGAAACTGGGCGCTGTAATATATTTGTGTCAAGTAGAATAAGAGTAATAAAATATTGGCTTAAATTATTGAGAATGGAACCATTTAGATACCCAAGGCAAAGTTATATTTTCTTAAAAATGCAGGATGATAACGGCAGGCGAAATTAGACATCAGAGGTTAGACAATTACTTTTTTCAACTGGCTTCTCTTATGTGAGGATATCGCAGGATGTTGGAAATGAACAGAGTTTTCTATGTATGTTTAAGCAACGCCTTGAAGATATTTTTCGACAAGAATGGTTGATGTCACTTAATGACTCCAATTTTTTAGAATTTTATACCTCCCATAAAACTTTGTTAGAGCCTGAATTTTATATCACACACTTGCAAGATAAAGGTCTGATGAGGGCGTTTTGTAAATTACGAATAGGTGTCCATGATCTGAGAGTTAATCATGTACGTAAATCCAAAAGAGACTTGCCAGATCTAAGTGTATCCATTTGTAGACACTGTAATCTAGGGTATATTGAAAATGAATTTCATATATTGTTTGTGTGCACAATGTACTCCGACTTAAGAGCCAAATATCTGCCATTTATTTCATTGCCTGTTACAGATAAGCACACACTGTCCAATCTTATCAATGCTAGAAATATTGATGTTATTAAAGCAACCGCATTGTACTTAAAACATGTATTCAAAGCAAGAACTGTAAATCACAACACGTGAACTGCATAAAATGTACCTGTATTTGTACTGTAGGCCTCAAGGCCCTAAATACTGAATAAACAGAATTGAATTGAATTGAACTCTGTCTATACCATATGCTACGTTACAGTGTTATGCATCGTTCTGTTTTAAGTACACTCTCGTTTAGTGAAAGATACAAATATGGCATCCTTTACTTCCCTCCGTTTTGAAAACAGTATGTACTACTTTACAGTGTTCAATCAAACTTTATTCATACTGATAGCCACAAGTACAAAGTACGCTATATCATAGAAAGGAATAATATAGTCACAACACGTCATATCGCATCAAATGTATCACATCATATAACATCACATTACACATACTTTGTTGTATCACATCATATCATAACACCCCATATCATCATATCATATCATATCTCACATCATACCATACAATATCATGTCATAACACATCGCACAATATCATACCATATCACATCATATCGTTCCGTGTCATATCACACCACCTTATACCATATCATATCATATATACCAATATAAGTACATACTTTCTATACGTTAATATTTCTATTTCGTAGAGACAACGGCTGGTAGATAAATGTTGACAACTTACGGAGAAGGGCATTGTAATCAGTACTCATTAGCAAAGACAATTCAGGATATCCACAATAATACTTTCTTAACTCCCAATAGAATGGACAAATTAAAAGGAAGTGATATGAATCTTCCACACAATAAAAATCACAAAAATGGACAAAGTTTCTCTCTCTACTGTATGGTATCCCCCTGTTTTGATTACCAAGTCATATGAAGAACGCCTAAACCGATCAAATGCCTGTCGAAGTTTCTTGAAAACAGGACTTTCTGTACATAGGTTCTCCTTGAGCCTAAGGATGAGATGAGTGAGGAAACAGGCTAACGTAGAGGACGCAGAGGACAACGACGTAATGGTTTGGGGATCATTTTGTGGCAACGGTCGAACTCCCGTCATTCGATATTGTTTTGACCCCAGTACTTTGTAGGCTGACATTTGTAATTATAACAATGACAACGCTACATCTCTCACTACAGCTCTGACGCACTTCCGCCGTTACATACGGCTTGACTGCATTCAAACACATTTGGAATGAGATGGATGGTTGATTGAGGCAGTAGAGGAAGTAATGCACTATTTTTGAATAAATTGAACTTTTCATCTCGTGTATTGTTACATGCAACACCTGCATCTACCACAGCTTTGATCCATGTACCCAGTTTTTGGCTCCGATTCCTCACCATCAATAAGTGGCTAAATACATGCTGTACATACGTTCACTATTGGCACCCATGAAGAGCCACCTCCTCGTGGTGGGTGCTGGGTAACGCTAAGTGCTCTTCTCCCGTGTGGACCCGGGACAGAATGTGTCCACAGCACCCCATTGCTTGTCGTAAGAGGCGACTAAATTGGGCAACCTGTTTGCCGTGTCGGTGGAGGACGGGATCCTGGTGGTTGAGGGCAGTTGGGCTTTTAACTGTGTTCCATTTGCCCAACACACCACTTCGGCCCTTACTTCACCTAGACGGGTGGTTGAATGGGCCCGATTCAACCAATCGGCTGGTCATGCCAAGCCCTGTGCATAGACTACATGTGTGTCATTGCAGAAATCTCATTTGGAATTATTTGGAAGTTTGGTCTTGGCACTATTGTTAATCTGTAAACTTAAGTATTGTGAATTATGATCATATGAACTTTGCCTAGAGTCTTGTGCCAGAAGGCGATGGCTCAAGGGCCAATCTGGTAGATTAATTTCTTATAATTCTTCTACTAGATTATATCATCCGGGTATCCTTGGTGCTGCAGGCTGGAGGCCCGCTTGCTTTAGCATTGTCCTTGTGATACTCCGTGGTGGGTGGGGAGCTCGGATGATGAACCGAATTAAACTAACCATGGCTTATGAAATTCCACCCAAGAAAACAAAACGTTTACTTGAAACTGACCCTTGTGATACTGACCATAGACCGTCTGCATTGATTGAGTATTGGCCGCGTTTCGTTGTGATTGAGATTCCTGACAAGACACCTTTAAAGCTTAACCCCTTTGCTGTCTCCAAAGGTATTCAAGGTATTGCTGGGGATGTGAAAAATATTAGACGATTACGTTCGGGTGCACTATTAGTTGAATGTAGTAAAAAACAACAATCCACCAACCTGATGAACATCAAATCTTTCGTGGGCATTCCCGTCACAGTGTCTGCTCACAAAACCCTGAACACAAGCAAAGGTATCGTTAGGGATCGAGACCGATTGTTTGACGATATGTCGGAACTTGATATGGGATCAGAAATGAAGGATCAAGGTGTACTCCACGTCAAGCGCTTTTCAACCCGGAGAAACAACGAAACCATCAAAACCAATACGTATCTGTTTACGTTTTCCTCTCCAAATGCACCCAAATCAGTGAAGGCAGGCTACTGTAATATTCAGGTTGATACATACATCCCCAACCCGCTCAGGTGTTTTAAATGCCAGAAATATGGACACGGTGTATCTACCTGCACATTGTCTGTTGTGTGTGCAGAAGATTGTGACAGTGACTTTAGAAAATGTACCAACTGCTCAGGCGACCATTCATCTTCGTCAAAACAGTGCCCAATATGGAAAGAGCAAATGGAAATAAACAGAATAAAATATACCCAAAACATCTCTTTTTCTGAAGCAAAAAAACTGGTGAAGAGATCTGACCATACAGAAAGTTACGCTACAGTCGCAAAACCACCATCTGAGTCCAGATCTAAAATAACAAAATCATCTACAGGCTGCCAAACTACCTTGATTTGGGTCAACTGCGATTCTCCCCAGCTTTTATCCCCTACTACGTCATCTCAGACTGAGGAATCACTTCCTAGTACCTCAAAGTCGTCTTCTGATCATAAATCATCATCTCAGTTATCACTAATATTGTACAGTGGAACTGCAGAGGATTAAGGACTAATTTACATGAATTACAGCTATTAGTCCAAGATTTTATACCTTCAGCGATATGTCTCCAAGAGACATATTTAAAACAAACAGATACATTTAACCTTCGTCATTTTAATGCATATCACTGTTTTGCACCTCCGGGTGATCGGGCCACTGGCGGATCATCCATTCTAGTCAAACAAAACGTTATTCAAAGCCCTGTTTCACTTAATACTAATATGCAGGCTGTTGCTGTGAGAATTACTTTACATGTAGCGTTTACGCTATGCTCTCTTTATATTTCTCCGTCGACGACGTTTGCCAAAACTGATCTTCAAGCTCTATATGATCAGCTCCCGAAGCCCTGTATTATAATGGGAGACTTAAATGGGCACAACCCACTCTGGGGTAGTGTAACTACAAACACTAAAGGTAAATTGTTGGAGGACTTGTGTTCTGACAATGATTTATGTATTTATAATGATGGTTCCAACACATATTTACACCCCGGTACAGGGACTTATTCTGCTCTTGACTTGTCACTCACAAATTCAGAACTACTAAATGAATTTGAATGGTCAGTCCACGATGACCTCTGTGGAAGTGACCATTTTCCTACTGTACTAAAATCTGTAACTCCAACTGATGTTCCTCCATCATCAAGGCGGAATTTTAGAAAGGCTAACTGGGCTTTATATGAAACACTGTGTGCTGAAAAACTTAAACCTGAACGTTTTATTGACGTTCTTGATGCTATTAAATGCTTTTCGGATGAATTGAACTCTATAGCTGATGAGTGTATACCAAATTCCTCTGCAGTTCCCCATATTTGAAAACCATGGTTCAACGATGAGTGCAAACAAGCTAGGAAGGCAAGGAAAAAAGCAGAACATTATTTCCGTCTCCATCCTATGGTGCAAAATTTAAATAAATTTAAAATTGTAAATGCTAAAGCACGGCGTACTTTTAAACAGAACAAACGCCAATCTTGGCAAAATTATGTATCTAAAATAAACTCTCGGACACCCATGTCCAAGGTGTGGAACATGGTCCAGAAAATTAAAGGTAAAGGTACTAAATCTACTGTCCGTAATCTTAAACATGGAGATCAATTGCTTACTGATAAATCAGATATTGCTAATAAACTGGGTGAAACCCTTGCTAAACATTCTTCCTCTTCAAATTATGTACCAAAATTCCAGCAATATCAAAAACAAGAAGAAAAGAAAACTATTAATTTCAATTCCGATAACGGGGAAGATTATAAGGAAACGTTTTCTATTCATGAACTCCATACTGCTCTTGATCAAGCTCATGATACTGCTACAGGAGCTGATAACATACATTATCAACTCCTGAAACATTTACCAGAATCCTGTCAAGAAACTCTCCTACACAGCAAAAATAACTTGGTTTCCGTTCTTGCGGAAACCTGATGGATACTGGGTAATGTAGGTTTCCGCTAGGTTTCAGTTTCAGGAAACGCGCAATGAGAGTTTCCGCATAGTTTCCACAACTGAAACAAACAAGTCTTAGTTTCCGTCATGTTTCCGTCAACTGAAACTGTAGTTGGAAGTTTCCATTTAGTTTCAGTTTACTGAAACCTTTATAGCTGGAGTGAGTAAGTTTCTGGTCTTGCGGAAACCTTGTGGATCTTGGGTAATGTAGGTTTCCGCTAGGTTTCTGTACAAGGAAGATGACAATGAGAGTTCGGTTAGTTTAGAAAGCTGAAACATGTTGTATTATCTTGTTATACTTATTACATATTTATTTGAACAAAAAACAAACGCTGGAAATATTATGATCCAACTGTTTCATTTCTTAGAAAAGCTCACATTTTAATGCAACAGGGCAGTTGCAGTAGTACACAATTCGCTGTATTAAGAAACTGGGGCGCTCAGAGAAGAGTAACAGAATTCTCTGCACACAAGCATTGCTCGGGAAGTAGGCACAGTGAATGAAGACGAGCTAGCCAGTACACAAAGTGCTTTGTTCTTCTGTAGATGTTTGTTGGTGTATGCGAGTCCTGGTTAATATCTGGCGAAACATCTGAATCCGAATCAATCAGGCTCTCACATTGTGGTGCTACTAGCTCGCAAACCTTGAATGTGCTGTTAATATCTTGGTCACTGTCAGTGTCTGGAAAGGAAAAGGACATTCAGTTTGAATCATCAATTCAACTGAGAGACAATTCAATGAATGAAACACAGCAATATATATGATAAGGCAGATAACATGTATTACAAATATTAAATACGTATTACCATTTGCTCACTTTCAGTTATTACAGTTACATGTATGATACATTCATTAAATATATTAAACATGGATAGCAAAGTGACAGTGCAAACTCGATTTTTAGTGAAATCTAAAAATTCTTTGATGACTAACCTGATGAAACATTTGTCATTCACCCGAAAAATCTTTACAAACTAACAAACATCTTGTTACGGAGATGGAGATAACGTGTTTTTCTTGAAACAGACGTCTGGCAGTGAGGACAGAAAAGCCGTATTTCTCCTGGAATTTAAAATATATGTATATATTATGCTTGAATCCATGTACAGTTACACTTTGAGTGAGGTCAAAAAGGTTTGTTGTATGTATTAACATAGTGTCAGCTTCATTATAAAGCTATATGGATGATATTGTTATAAAAGAGATTCCCTTACCGGGCATCATTCTCCGAGTTTGTTGATCCACAATCCATATCTGTAAATCAAATAACTGACACAACGATTCTTTCAGAAATATGAAACTTGAGGTGTGATGATAATGTCAATGCATTGTAGGGCTAACACATGCAACATGTACTGACGGACAAGGTTTTAATGGTTATAAAACAAATATCAAACCATGAAACTGATTAACTGGTACAACTGGATACACAGAACTGACACAGAACATAAGATACTAGATAATTTGATGAACTAATAAATGTATGATGTGACTTGGTTGAAATATTTCTGGAGAACAGATTATATGAATAGATATAACGAAGACATATATGCGGAATATCTCTGGGTACCCATGTTAAAACAAATATTGTAGAAACCAACCATATTTCAGAAACGTATTTCTCGTGATTTTAGGCTGTTTTTCTTGACAATTACTTGTCGCAATGTCCACAAAGAACTGTGTCCCTGCAGCAGAAAGTGCCACGAATAGTCTACAGAAATTATGCATGTACAAATCATAGCCAAAGGTCAGTGGGATTGTGCTTCATTCTTCATTCACATTGACAAAGGAATTAAGGTTTCAAAGAAATTGTGACACATCACCAAATTATATTAGTAATAGTAGTAAAGTTAACTTAAAGGGTAGATAGGGATAGTAGATCTGGGTGTATAACTGAAAAGAACAAACAATGTTGTGAGCACAGTGCGTAAATTACTTACATGGTACGTGGGGGGGGGGGGGGGGGGGGGGGTCCATCCAGCAGAAATATATCCGGATACTACCTTCTCCTGACAGGATTTTAGAAAATAACTTATTTGCCACAATAAAGTTTCCCATGAGTGCTAAATCAGTAGGACTCATGACGCTCGGGCATGTTAAAGTAAGGTGAACATGTTTTCACAATTAATCACTGTTAATAATCACAAGGTCTACATATTGATGCTTGACACTGAGAAAAAGCAATCAGTGACGCTAATGCGATGAAAAGACTGCTAAAACCATAACTGCTCACTGTTGTCACTTTGAGTACTTACATTCAATCCGCTGAATTCCACTTTTCACACTCCCCTTTGATGTCGGCAATGTAAACAAATAAACGAATGGCGACAGGATCACGTCCACGCGAGACTATCTAATTGTTAACAAAACAACTCACAACAGGGTGTACCTTCCTCTTTTGTTGTAGAACGAGGAAATCTACTGTCAAATGGTCACATTAGATTTATTTAAAAAAACACAATGACAAAACTGTCTATTTCCCGGGAGGGGATGAATTACGATCTGCATCAAAAAGATCCGCCATATGTAGTGGTTCACTCATGGGTTTACTGGGTATTGCAAGATGTATTTCACCAATTCAGATATATTTTAAAGAATGATAAAAATTATGGGCTTTTACAATGGCAACATTTCGGTGTAATTTATTAAATGCAATCCTGGATCATTAGTGAAATGAAATTGTTTACCCCCAAATTCGCTCAGAGGGGTCAGATGTGTTTCTGAACTATTTGAGGCAAACACTAAATTCATATAAGAAACTGTTAGCTCTGCGTAGGATACATTTAAAATTTCATGTAATTTTTCAATAATTTAATACATACGTGTTGAGCATAATCATATATATATACCTGTTATATTTAACGTATTTAATTTAATCTTTTAGGCTGTTGTGAGAAAATTCTGGACACGACTGCTCCTGGAGGATCACCCTTGTCTATCGAAGGTATGTGCTCATGTTACTAGGTAATTTCACTTTGAATATTTCATTAATTCACTTCCCTACGTACGTTTTCTCAAAATGAAAAATACATGAAAGTATCATTTGCAAATGGATTTGAATAGCCGGTAAACTAAATCAGTTTAACATTACACCTGTGTGAAATTGCCATCAAACTGACCCCTTGATTTTACAATGCTTAATTGCTGCAAGGTTATGTCATGTGATATAACTAAACTTCTTTTATCATGATCTTTATGTCAGTTGTTCACTTACCGGTTGCATAACTTTGGCAAACAGGATGTACATAGAATTTGCACGAAATAACACAAAGGATGGTTAGCCTTTTTGGAAGTTATTTTAAATCATTTAACTACAAAATGGTAAACTTTCAGAACAATATATGTATTCAAAGTTATAAATCTGCAGTTTACTTGGTTGTATAATTTTCACTGACGATCGTTAATTTTAATAGACATTGTGTTGAATGCATGATTGAATGAAGTGCAAGAAAAATGACATTTGTTTTTATTTCAGTAAAGCCGATGACGAGGACTCGATGAATATAGTAGTCAAAGAAACAAGTGACTATATCACGACCAAGGATGGTCAATAGGATCTTGTGAAGGTAATTTTCACTCACCTGTCTGTCATTATAAATAGTTAATGATTTAAATAATAGTGTAAAGACAGATTTATGGATGTTAACTTCAGTAACCAAGCCAGCATGGCATATATAAATACCTTTGCCTAACAGATGAACTAAAATGTGTGAAACATGCTGTATAGTACTTTAAACATTTATTTTCAGAAGCGCTTTGTAGAGTGGCGGAACAGGCGTGATGATCTCAGTAGACAAGAAACCGGAAAGAAAGTGTCACACAGAACAGCAGCAAAAAAACAAAAAAAACCAAAAAGAATGAAATCCGTAAGTATATCTATTCGAATAATAACATGTAACAATTCTTCTCATTACAATGTGTGACAGATTCTAAGTTCCGGAAATATACATTTAAAATGTTTATGGATTATTGCTTTTTACATTCTTAATATATGTAACACATGATTCAGATCATAATTTCATAAATCATAACATAAGAATCAAGTCAGTTAATGGTGATACATAAACATGTTATTACACTTCAGTGACTTCATGTCACTTCAGAGCAACAGATTGTGTGTCCATAAGAAAATAGGATGTCATTAAATGTGATGAACTGCTTAACTTGTGTTGGGGTGATTAATGAAGTAAATAATTTTTCACGACACTTCCTTTTTAATAATTTGCAATCCATCTTGGCATTATGGTTTATCTGTTGATTGATTTTTGTTTAATTTTCAGAAAATTGCACTGCGCATGAAAAGCCTGAAAACTATTGACTGGCCAGATCGACGAAAGGAAAGGGTTTCAACTATACTTACCTTGGAAATGACTTCACCAGTTCTAAGTGATGAAGAAGATGCCAATTCATTGCTCTCTTACCCCTTTACCTGGGATTCTAAACTCAAGATGTCTGCACTGGACTCAGCCACAATTTTCAACGCCACCACCAAAGCTAAGGCCAACATGAAGACCAGGATGCGGCATCCAACCACAGTGACAGAGATATCCGCTCAAGGATGCCCAAGTGGGCTAGTAAATAGCTAATCGATCACATGAACGTAATTTTATCTGTGATCAATTAAATTTGAATTATTCTCAATGTAAAACTTTAATAGTTTTGATATTCTGATTGTATTTCAATTAATACAATTTTATTCAATCTTAATTTTTGTCTATTTTCCAAGAGACCTTTATTTACTTTAAATACATTTTTTGTACTTTCAGTGTAACCTAAGTTCTTTATTGCATTTTATTTCATTGTTGTATTGTATTGCATGGTGTGTGTTATTATATGTTTAGCATTGACTGACTGGGGTGTGTTTTTCTGTGTCAGCGTGAGGAGGTGCAGGAGGAGTCAAGGGATGCAACTGTTATAGCATGTTTTTAGAAATATTTTTGTCATAAGTGACAAATATTGATCTGTTATCTAGTGCTATATCTTTTTATTATTTATTAGATATATGTTTGATCCATATTTGTCTGAAAATAAAACAGTGAATCTTATTGTATCTTTTGTTTTTCTTTATGTATACGTGATGATTGTACACAAACTCCTTATACTGTCTTTGCCAACCAGGAGTAACAAGAATGTTATATGCAATGACACACATTGAATGACTCCTGTAAACCCGAGTAAATGAAATGCTGTGGAAAGTTTTCTGGCAACAGAAACTCTGCGGAAACCTGATGGAGTCTTGGTAACTGAAACTCTGCGGAAACCTGATGGAGTCTTGGTGACTGAAACCCTGCGGAAACCTGATGGATCTCTAACTTAACTGAAACTCAACGGAAACTTGTTGGAGCATGGGTAACGGATACCGTGCGGAAACCCTTAGAAAGTGGGTAATTGACAGTTTCCGTCATTGCGGAAACTCAGTGTAAAAGAACGGAAACTCACTGGATTCTTGGTGGAAACTTAAGTTTCAGTCCACTTTCCATCAGGTTTCCGCACTGCGGAAACCAGGTTATTTTTGCTGTGCTAAATATTTTTGATGATATTTGGACATCGGGTAACTTTCCTCCTTCATGGCGTGACGCCATAGTAGTACCAATACCTACACCTGGACGTGATCATACGGATCCATCCAATTATCGTCCGATTTCATTAACTAGCTGTGTTTGCAAGACCATGGAACGCATGATAAATAATCGACTTGTTTGGTACTTGGAAACAAATAATCTCATAACAGATATACAGTGTGGTTTCCGCAAAAACAGAAGTACTGTTGATCACTTAGTGCGTTTAGAATCATTAGTTAAAAATGCACTAATTAATAAACAACATGCTGTGTCTATCTTTTTTGATCTCGAAAAAGCATATGACACAACCTGGAAATATGGTGTTTTAAGAGATTTACATGACTTTGGCTTGCGAGGTCGTTTACCTCAATTTATAGCCAACTTTTTAAATGATAGACAGTTTCAAGTTCGAGTGGGTTCTACCCTGTCTGATCATTACACTCAGGATCAGGGTGTTCCACAAGGCAGTATTCTGTCTGTCACACTTTTTAGCATAAAGATAAATAGTTTATCAAAAGTTTTAAACGATTCAATAGATGGATCGTTATTTGTGGATGATTTTAATATTTCTTGTCGTGGGAAAAACATGCATACTATTGAACGGCAACTGCAGTTGTGCTTAAACAAAATAAATAAATGGTGTCTTGAAAACGGCTTTAAATTTTCTAAATCGAAAACTAATTGTATACATTTTTGCAGAACATATAAGCCACATAAAGACCCTGAACTATCTCTAGATGGCACTCCCATCAAAGTTGTAAAGGAGGCCAAGTTCTTGGGCCTAATCTTTGACTCCCACTTAACATTTCTCCCTCACATTAAGTCCCTTAAAACTAAATGCCTGAAGGCTTTTGACTTGTTGAAAGTTGTTTCCAACTCAAAGTGGGGAGGGGATCAAGCAACCCTCTTACATCTATATCGATCACTCGTGCGTTCGAAACTTGATTATGGCTCCATCGTATATGGTGGAGCCTGCAAAAGCAATCTTAAACTTCTTGACTCCGTCCACCATCAAGGCTTAAGACTTTGTCTTGGGTCTTTCAGAACGTCACCTATTGATAGTCTCTACGTTGAGGCCGATGAACCATCTCTTACTCAACGTCGTATAAAACTGTCTTTACAATATATTACTAAATTATATTCTAATGAATCTAACCCTGCCTTTAACTGTGTGTTCAATCCCCTTTATGAGGATTTGTATAACAAAAAATCTTCTCTTGTTCCACCTCTTGGGCACAGAATTAAACCATTTATTTCTTCTGCCGGTATTGAACTGGAAGGTATATCACCTTTCCGTCTTCTTTCTTCTCCTCCTTGGCAATTAGTTAGGCCACAAGTTGACCTAACACTAACTACATTTAGAAAATCAGAAACTAATGACTTACAATATAAACAAGAATATCATCAATTAAAACATAAATATAGCAATTACAAACCCTTAGTTACAGATGGATCCAAGGACGGTGGCGCAGTGGCTTGTGCCACTGTCATTGGATCCAGAACAATATCTTCTAGATTACCCGATAATAGTTCTATTTTTACAGCTGAAGCTAACGCCATATTAACAGCTCTTAAATATATTCAAAGACACCCTAAACGTAAACAATATATAATCTATTCCGATTCTCTTTCTTGCCTTCAGGCTATTAAAAATATTTCTTGTAAACATCCACTTTTAATTCAAATTATTGAATTGTATAATACTCTTGCTACTGGCCAATACGACATCGTCTTCTGTTGGTTACCCAGCCACGTGGGCATTTCTGGTAACGCAATGGCCGATCTTGCTGCCAAGGCGGCACTCAAGAAATCTGTGACACCACTTCTTATTCCATACACTGATTATAAAGCTAACATTAGATCTTATATCCGTGATCTGATGCAGAAGAAGTGGCACACCCAAATGGGTATAAATAAATTACATGAGATAAAACCTTACATTGGTTATACCCACTTGGGTTGTCAGTCCAGATTTGAAGAGGTTATTTTACGACGATGTCGCATTGGCCACACTAGATATACTCATTCATACCTATTGAAAGGTGAGGATCCTCCGTTTTGCATCCCTTGTGATGAGAGAACCACGGTCAAGCATATCCTGCTTGACTGTGTTGAATTCTCCATCATAAGGGACAAATATTTCAATGTCAAAACAATTAAGGACCTTTTTAACACAGTAAGTTCTCATTTAATTCTTGGCTTTTTAAAAGAAATTGATTTCATCACTGAATTTTGATTATTATATTCTGTACATAGCTGCATTTTAATTCATGGTAGTTTAGATTAGTAACTTGAATTGTTAGTGGCTGTACCCTCAAAGGGGGTTGAAGTACCGTAAAATTATTGTCCTCCTGAGAGGGTACGTAAGTCCCTACACATTTCCTGTACGTTTAAACTTCCAGTGTTTTTAATCGTAGCATATGTGTATTTTTAATATTTGGCTAGATGGGACTAAATTGCTAACAGCTGAGGGGATGATGGAAATCCAACTAGGGTCCATGCAGGTAGCAAAGGTACTGTAAGTCCCCATGGCCCCTAGTATGGTGATCTACCTTCAGTTGTTGGCAATCTATAGCCGGATTTTATGTTGTATTGTCCGAATAGTGATATTAGTTTTATCTTTCCACGCTAGTTTTAATTTAAATTGTGATATTCTAGTTCTTTTACTGTCCTTCGCCGACAGATTTTATAATATACATATAATCCTTTTCTTTGTTAAATGTTCTCGTCACAATATGGCTGAAATATTGCCGATGTGACGTTAAATATTAACTAACTCACTTACGTTCACTATTAATGTATATTGCGTTCAACACTCGAAAGACCTGTGAAGGTCTTGGTTACAAATGATCTTCACCAACCCATGCTTATCGTACGAGGCGACTAACGTGATCGGGCGGTCAGCCTCGCTGACTTGGTTGACACGTGTTATCGTATCCTAGTTGTAGCTGATGTTTATGTTGTTGATCACTGTATTGTCTGGTCCAGACTTGATTATTTACATATGGCTCCAATATGACTTGCATGTGGCTGAGTGCGGAGTAAAACTAAACACACTCACTTTACTCTCTTCGGCAGAACAATTACGGAGTGAGTGAGTGAGTGAATTTAGTTTTACGCCACACTCAGCAATATTTCAGCTATATGGCGGAGGTCTGTAAATAATCGAGTCGGGACCAGACAATCCAGTGATCAATAACATGAGCATCGATCTGCCCATCTGGGCACCGATGACATGTGTCAACCAAGTCAGCGAGCCTGACCACCCGATCCCGTTAGTCGCCTCTTACGACAAGCATAGTCGCCTTTTATGGCAAGCATGGGGTGCTGAATGCTTATTCTACCCCGGGACCTTCATGGGTAAGAACAATTACGGATATTACTTTAAATGTTAAATCAGTCATTCAGTCACGTGTGTTTTCTTCATAAGTCTATGTTGTTGTACCGTGTTTGACTTCGACGATACTGCTTCTCACGGAGGATGTCTCGTCGTTGATGATGACTATCACAATCAAATGATCGGGACGAAACTGAAAACAACATCACTATGAAAATGTAGGGAGAAAAACATTTCAATCCTGCCGCTGAATCCTAAATTTCAAGAAGGTTTCAAACCCTTACATGAAATACAAATGCTGACAAAGGAAAAGATGAATGTCAAGATTCCACTTTTACTGGACACAAAGTTTCGCGTATTTCCGGTAACTGGTGCCCTCCTTGGAGCTGTCGAGGAGTACGATGCACGGATACATCCAGTCAAGAGAACTATTTTCTTTCATAAATGCATCATTGCAAGTGCAGCCTATGTGTACATAGCTGTGGATACACTTTCTAATGACGTCATAAGTTATGGTGTTCTTCGGAAAGCCGATGGGGGATGGAAACCGGGTCCAACGTACGCTGATAATAAAGAAGTGGGATACAAACTTTTCAGATCTCTCTATGATGAAGTCTCTAGAGGAGAGCAGTGTTTGATAGAGTTGATGTTAATAGATATATACGTGCCTTTATTGGTCTCAGTCGGTATGGTGACAGTCGCTCATCGTCCCTCCCGTCGATGCAGTGTCTTCGTGGCAGTCGTAACTGCCTCTGGGGGACTTCACGGTCCATTGCTGCCCCAGAATGATGATGCCCAGGGTCCTGAGAGTAAAGATAATGAAGAGTTTAGTGTTTGAAAGAGTTGATGTTAATAGATATATACTTGCCTTTATGGGCTTCTGTCGGTATGGTGGAGGTCGTCCCTCGTCCCTCCCGTCCATGCAGCGTCTTCGTGGCAGTCGTCACTGCCTCTGGGGGACTTCACGCTCCATTTCTGCCCCCAGGATGATGATGTCCAGGGTCCTGAGAGTAAAGATAATAAAGAGTTTAGTGTTTGAAAGAGTTGATGTTAATAGATATATATACTTGCCTTTATGGGCTTCTGTCGGTATGGTGGCAGTCGTCCATCGTCCCTCCCGTCCATGCAGCGTCTTCGTGGCAGTCGCCACTGCCTCTGGGGGACTTCACGGTCCATTTCTGCCCCCAGTATGATGATGTCCAGGGTCCTGAGAGTAAAGGTTATAAAGAGTTTAGTGTTTGAAAGAGTTGATGTTAATAGATATATACACTTGCCTTTATGGCCTTCTGTCGGTATGGTGGCAGTCGTCCACCGTCCCTCCCGTCCATGCAGCGTCTTCGTGGCAGTCGTCAATGCCTCTGGGGGACTTCACGCTCCATTTCTGCCCCCAGGATGATGATGTCCAGGGTCCTGAGAGTAAAGATAATAAAGAGTTTAGTGTTTGAAAGAGTTGATGTTAATACATATATACTTGCCTTTATGGGCTTCTGTCGGCATGGTGGCAGTCGTCCCTCGTCCCTCCCGTCCATGCAACGTCTTCGTGGCAGTCGTCACTGCCTCTGGGGGACTTCACGGTCCATTTCTGCCCCCAGGATGATGATGTCCAGGGTCCTGAGAGTAAAGATAATAAAGAGTTTAGTGTTTGAAAGAGTTGATGTTAATAGATATATACACTTGCCTTTATGGCCTTCTGTCGGTATGGTGGCAGTCGTCCATCGTCCCTCCCGTCCATGCAACGTCTTCTTGGCAGTCGTCACTGCCTCTGGGGGACTTCACGCTCCATTTCTGCCCCCAGGATGATGATGTCCAGGGTCCTGAGAGTAAAGATAATAAAGAGTTTAGTGTTTGAAAGAGTTGATGTTAATAGATATATACACTTGCCTTTATGGCCTTCTGTCGGTATGGTGGCAGTCGTCCATCGTCCCTCCCGTCCATGCAGCGTCTTCGTGGCAGTCGTCACTGCCTCTGGGGGACTTCACGCTCCATTTCTGCCCCCAGGATGATGATGTCCAGGGTCCTGAGAGTAAAGATAATAAAGAGTTTAGTGTTTGAAAGAGTTGATGTTAATAGATCTATACTTGCCTTTATGGGCTTCTGTCAGTATGGTGGCAGTCATCCATCGTCCCTCCCGTCCATGCAGCGTCTTCGTGGCAGTTGTCACTGCCTCTGGGGGACTTCACGCTCCATTTCTGCCCCCATGATGATGATATCCAGGGTCCTGAGAGTAAAGATAATAAAGAGTTTAGTGTTTGAAAGAGTTGATGTTAATAGACATATATACTTGTCTTTATGGGCTTCTGTCGGTATGGTGGCAGTCGTGCATCGTCCCTCCCGTCCATGCAGCGTCTTCGTGGCAGTCGTCACTACCTCTGGGGGACTTCACGCTCCTTTTCTGCCCCCAGGATGATGATGTCCAGGGTCCTGAGGTTAAAAATAACAAAGAATTTATTGTTTGAAAGAGTTGATGTTAATAGATATATACACTTGCCTTTATGGCCTTCTGTCGGTATGGTGGCAGTCGTCCATCGTCCCTCCCGTCCATGCAGCGTCTTCGTGGCAGTCGTCACTGCCTCTGGGGGACTTCACGCTCCATTTCTGCCACCAGGATGATGATGTCCAGGGTCCTAAGTGTAAAGATAATAAAGAGTTTAGTGTTTGAAAGAGTTGATGTTAATAGATATATATACTTGCCTTTATGGGCTTCTGTCGGTATGGTGGCAGTCGCACGTCGTCCCTCCCGTCCATGCAGCGTCTTCGTGGCAGTCGTCACTGCCTCTGGGGGGCTTCACGGTCCATTTCTGCCCCCAGGATGATGATGTCCAGGGTCCTGAGAGTAATGATAACAAAGAGTTTAGTGTTTGAAAGAGTTGATGTTAACAGATATATACTTGCCTTTATGGGCTTCTGTCGGTATGGTGGCAGTCGTCCATCGTCCCTCCCGTCCATGCAGCGTCTTCGTGGCAGTCGTCACTGCCTCTGGGGGACTTCACGCTCCATTTCTGCCCCCAGGATGATGATGTCCAGGGTCCTGAGAGTAAAGATAATAAAGAGTTTAGTGTTTGAAAGAGTTGATGTTAATAGATCTATACTTGCCTTTATGGGCTTCTGTCGGTATGGTGGCAGTCGTCCATCGTCCCTCCCGTCCATGCAGCGTCTTCGTGGCAGTCGTCACTGCCTCTGGGGGACTTCACGCTCCATTTCTGCCCCCAGTATGATGATGTCCAGGGTCCTGAGAGTAAAGATAATAAAGAGTTTAATGTTTGAAAGAGTTGATGTTAATAGATATATACTTGCCTTTATGGCCTTCTGTCGGTATGGTGGCAGTCTTCCATCGTCCCTCCCGTCCATGCAGCGTCTTTGTGGCAGTCGTCAATGCCTCTGGGGGACTTCACGCTCCATTTCTGCCCCCAGGATGATGATGTCCAGGGTCCTGAGAGTAAAGATAATAAAGAGTTTAGTGTTTGAAAGAGTTGATGTTAATAGATATATACACTTGCCTTTATGGGCTTCTGTCGGTATGGTGGCAGTCGTCCATCGTCCCTCCCGTCCATGCAGCGTCTTCGTGGCAGTCGTCACTGCCTCTGGGGGACTTCACGGTCCATTTCTGCCCCCAGGATGATGATGTCCAGGGTCCTAAGTGTAAAGAAAATAAAGAGTTTAGTGTTTGAAAGAGTTGATGTTAATAGATACATACTTGCCTTTATGGCCTTCTGTCGGTATGGTGGCAGTCGTCCATCGTCAATCCCGTCAATGCAGCGTCTTCGTGGCAGTCGTCACTGCCTCTGGGGGACTTCACGCTCCATTTCTGCCCCCAGGATGATGATGTCCAGGGTCCTGAGAGTAAAGATAATAAAGAGTTTAGTGTTTGAAAGAGTTGATGTTAATAGATCTATACTTGCCTTTATGGGCTTCTGTCGGTATGGTGGCAGTCGTCCATCGTCCCTCCCGTCCATGCAGCGTCTTCGTGGCAGTCGTCACTGCCTCTGGGGGACTTCACGGTCCATTTCTGCCCCCAGGATGATGATGTCCAGGGTAATAAGTGTAAAGAAAATAAAGAGTTTAGTGTTTGAAAGAGTTGATGTTAATAGATATATACTTGCCTTTATGGCCTCCTGTCGGTATGGTGGCAGTCGTCCATCGTCAATCCCGTCAATGCAGCGTCTTCGTGGCAGTCGTCACTGCCTCTGGGGGACTTCACGCTCCATTTCTGCCCCCAGGATGATGATGTCCAGGGTCCTGAGAGTAAAGATAATAAAGAGTTTAGTGTTTGAAAGAGTTGATGTTAATAGATACATACTTGCCTTTATGGCCTTCTGTCGGTATGGTGGCAGTCGTCCATCGTCAATCCCGTCAATGCAGCGTCTTCGTGGCAGTCGTCACTGCCTCTGGGGGACTTCACGCTCCATTTCTGCCCCCAGGATGATGATGTCCAGGGTCCTGAGAGTAAAGATAATAAAGAGTTTAGTGTTTGAAAGAGGTGATGTTAATAGATATATACTTGCCTTTATGGGCTTCTGTCGGTATGGTGGCAGTCGTCCATCGTCCCTCCCGTTCATGCAGCGTCTTCGTGGCAGTCGTCACTGCCTCTGGGGGACTTCACGGTCCATTTCTGCCCCCAGGATGATGATGTCCAGGGTCCTGAGAGTAAAGATAATAAAGAGTTTAGTGTCTGAAAGAGTTGATGTTAATAGATATATATTGGTGCCTTTATTTGCTTCTGTCGGTATGGTGGCAGTCGTCCCTCGTCCCTCCCGTCCATGCAGCGTCTTCGTGGCAGTCGTCACTGCCTGTGGGGGACTTCACGCTCCATTTCTGCCCCCAGGATGATGATGTCCAGGGTCCTGAGAGTAAAGACAAAAACGAGTTTAGTGTTTGAAAGAGTTGATGTTAATAGATATATATACTTGCCTTTATGGGCTTCTGTCGGTATGGTGGCAGTCTTCCATCGACCCTCCCGTCCATGCAGCGTCTTCAAGGCAGTCGTCAGTGCCTCTGGGGGACTTCACGCTCCATTTCTGCCCCCAGTATGATGATGTCCAGGGTCCTGAGAGTAAAGATAATAAAGAGTTTAATGTTTGAAAGAGTTGATGTTAATAGATATATACTTGCCTTTATGGCCTTCTGTCGGTATGGTGGCAGTCTTCCATCGTCCCTCCCGTCCATGCAGCGTCTTTGTGGCAGTCGTCAATGCCTCTGGGGGACTTCACGCTCCATTTCTGCCCCAAGGATGATGATGTCCAGGGTCCTGAGAGTAAAGATAATAAAGAGTTTAGTGTTTGAAAGAGTTGATGTTAATAGATATATACTTGCCTTTATGGGCTTCTGTCGGTATGGTGGCAGTCGTCCATCGTCCCTCCCGTCCATGCAGCGTCTTCGTGGCAGTCGTCAATGCCTCTGGGGGACTTCACGCTCCATTTCTGCCCCCAGTATGATGATGTCCAGGGTCCTGAGAGTAAAGATAATAAAGAGTTTAGTGTTTGAAAGAGGTGATGTTAATAGATATATACTTGCCTTTATGGGCTTCTGTCGGTATGGTGGCAGTCGTCCATCGTCCCTCCCGTCCATGCAGCGTCTTCGTGGCAGTCGTCACTGCCTCTGGGGGACTTCACGCTCCATTTCTGCCCCCAGGATGATGATGTCCAGGGTCCTGAGAGTAATGATAATAAAGAGTTTAGTGTTTGAAAGAGTTGATGTTAATAGATCTATACTTGCCTTTATGGGCTTCTGTCGGTATGGTGGCAGTCGTCACTCGTCCCTCCCGTCCATGCAGCGTCTTCGTTGCAGTCGTCACTGCCTCTGGGGGACTTCACGGTCTATTTCTGCCCCCAGGATGATGATGTCCAGCGTCCTGAGAGTAAAGATAATAAAGAGTTTAGTGTTTGAAAGAGTTAATGTTAACAGATATATACTTGCCTTTATGGGCTTCTGTCGGTATGGTGGCAGTCGTCCCTCGTCCCTCCCGTCCATGCAGCGTCTTCGTGGCAGTCGTCAATGCCTCTGGGGGACTTCACGCTCCATTTCTGCCCCCAGGATGATGATGTCCAGGGTCCTGAGAGTAAAGATAACAAAGAATTTATTGTTTGAAAGAGTTGATGTTAATAGATATATACTTGCCTTTATGGGCTTCTGTCGGTATGTTGGTATTCGCCCATCGTCCCTCCCGTCCACGCAGCGTCTTCGTGGCAGTCGTCACTGCCTCTGGGGGACTTCACGCTCCATTTCTGCCCCCAGGATGATGATGTCCAGGGTCCTGAGAGTAAAGATAATAAAGAGTTTAGCGTTTGAAAGAGTTGATGTTTATAGATATATATTTGCCTTTATGGGCTTCTGTCGGTATGGTGGCAGTCGTCCATCGTCCCTCCCGTCCATGCAGCGTCTTCGTGGCAGTCGTCACTGCCTCTGGGGGACTTCACGCTCCATTTCTGCCCCCAGGATGATGATGTCCAGGGTCCTGAGAGTAAAGATAATAAAGAGTTTAGTGTTTGAAAGAGTTGATGTTAATAGATCTATACTTGCCTTTATGGGCTTCTGTCGGTATGGTGGCAGTCGTCCCTCGTCCCTCCCGTCCATGCAGCGTCTTCGTGGCAGTCGTCACTGCCTCTGGGGGACTTCACGGTCTATTTCTGCCCCCAGGATGATGATGTCCAGGGTCCTGAGAGTAAAGATAATAAAGAGTTTAGTGTTTGAAAGAGTTGATGTTAATAGATCTATACTTGCCTTTATGGGCTTCTGTCGGTATGGTGGCAGTCGTCCATCGTCCCTCCCGTCCATGCAGCGTCTTCGTGGCAGTCGTCACTGCCTCTGGGGGACTTCACGGTCTATTTCTGCCCCCAGGATGATGATGTCCAGGGTCCTGAGAGTAAAGATAATAAAGAGTTTAGCGTTTGAAAGAGTTGATGTTTATAGATATATATTTGCCTTTATGGGCTTCTGTCGGTATGGTGGCAGTCGTCCCTCGTCCCTCCCGTCCATGCAGCGTCTTCGTGGCAGTCGTCACTGCCTCTGGGGGACTTCACGCTCCATTTCTGCCCCCAGGATGATGATGTCCAGGGTCCTGAGAGTAAAGATAATAAAGAGTTTAGTGTTTGAAAGAGTTGATGTTATTAGATATATATACTTGCCTTTATGGCCTTCTGTCGGTATGGTGGCAGTCGTCCATCGTCCCTCCCGTCCATGCAGCGTCTTCATGGCAGTCGTCACTGCCTCTGGGGGACTTCACGGTCCATTTCTGCCCCCAGGATGATGATGTCCAGGGTCCTGAGAGTAAAGATAATAAAGAGTTTAGTGTTTGAAAGAGTTGATGTTAATAGATGTATACTTGCCTTTATGGCCTTCTGTCGGTATGGTGGCAGTCGTCCATCGTCCCTCCCGTCCATGCAGCGTCTTCGTGGCAGTCGTCACTGCCTGTGGGGGACTTCACGCTCCATTTCTGCCCCCAGGATGATGATGTCCAGGGTCCTAAGTGTAAAGATAATAAAGAGTTTAGAGTTTGAAAGAGTTGATGTTAATAGATATATATTTGCCTTTATGGGCTTCTGTCGGTATGGTGGCAGTCGTCCATCGTCCCTCCCGTCCATGCAGCGTCTTCGTGGCAGTCGTCACTGCCTCTGGGGGACTTCACGCTCCTTTTCTGCCCCCAGGATGATGATGTCCAGGGTCCTGAGAGTAAAGATAATAAAGAGTTTAGTGTTTGAAAGAGTTGATGTTAATAGATCTATACTTGCCTTTATGGGCTTCTGTCGGTATGGTGGCAGTCGTCCCTCGTCCCTCCCGTCCATGCAGCGTCTTCGTGGCAGTCGTCACTGCCTCTGGGGGACTTCACAGTCTATTTCTGCCCCCAGGATGATGATGTCCAGGGTCCTGAGAGTAAAGATAATAAAGAGTTTAGTGTTTGAAAGAGTTGATGTTAACAGATATATACTTGCCTTTATGGGCTTCTGTCGGTATGGTGGCAGTCGTCCCTCGTCCCTCCCGTCCATGCAGCGTCTTCATGGCAGTCGTCAATGCCTCTGGGGGACTTCACGCTCCATTTCTGCCCCCAGGATGATGATGTCCAGGGTCCTGAGAGTAAAGATAATAAAGAGTTTAGCGTTTGAAAGAGTTGATGTTAATAGATGTATACACTTGCCTTTATGGCCTTCTGTCGGTATGGTGGCAGTCGTCCATCGTCCCTCCCGTCCATGCAGCGTCTTCGTGGCAGTCGTCAATGCCTCTGGGGGACTTCACGCTCCATTTCTGCCCCCAGGATGATGATGTCCAGGGTCCTGAGAGTAAAGATAATAAAGAGTTTAGTGTTTGAAAGAGTTGATGTTAACAGATATATACTTGCCTTTATGGGCTTCTGTCGGTATGGTGGCAGTCGTCCATCGTCCCTCCCGTCCATGCAGCGTCTTCGTGGCAGTCGTCACTGCCTCTGGGGGACTTCACGGTCCATTTCTGCCCCCAGGATGATGATGTCCAGGGTCCTGAGAGTAAAGATAATAAAGAGTTTAGTGTTTGAAAGAGTTGATGTTAACAGATATATACTTGCCTTTATGGGCTTCTGTCGGTATGGTGGCAGTCGTCCCTCGTCCCTCCCGTCCATGCAGCGTCTTCGTGGCAGTCGTCACTGCCTCTGGGGGACTTCACAGTCTATTTCTGCCCCCAGGATGATGATGTCCAGGGTCCTGAGAGTAAAGATAATAAAGAGTTTAGCGTTTGAAAGAGTTGATGTTAATAGATGTATACACTTGCCTTTATGGCCTTCTGTCGGTATGGTGGCAGTCGTCCATCGTCCCTCCCGTCCATGCAGCGTCTTCGTGGCAGTCGTCAATGCCTCTGGGGGACTTCACGCTCCATTTCTGCCCCCAGGATGATGATGTCCAGGGTCCTGAGAGTAAAGATAATAAAGAGTTTAGTGTTTGAAAGAGTTGATGTTAACAGATATATACTTGCCTTTATGGGCTTCTGTCGGTATGGTGGCAGTCGTCCATCGTCCCTCCCGTCCATGCAGCGTCTTCGTGGCAGTCGTCACTGCCTCTGGGGGACTTCACGGTCCATTTCTGCCCCCAGGATGATGATGTCCAGGGTCCTGAGAGTAAAGATAATAAAGAGTTTAGTGTTTGAAAGAGTTGATGTTAATAGATATATACACTTGCCTTTATGGCCTTCTGTCGGTATGGTGGCAGTCGTCCATCGTCCCTCCCGTCCATGCAGCGTCTTCGTGGCAGTCGTCAATGCCTCTGGGGGACTTCACGCTCCATTTCTGCCCCCAGGATGATGATGTCCAGGGTCCTGAGAGTAAAGATAATAAAGAGTTTAGTGTTTGAAAGAGTTGATGTTAACAGATATATACTTGCCTTCATGGGCTTCTGTCGGTATGGTGGCAGTCGTCCATCGTCCCTCCCGTCCATGCAGCGTCTTCGTGGCAGTCGTCACTGCCTCTGGGGGACTTCACGGTCCGTTTCTGCCCCCAGGATGATGATGTCCAGGGTCCTGAGAGTAAAGATAATAAAGAGTTTAGTGTTTGAAAGAGTTGATGTTAATATATATATATACTTGCCTTTATGGGCTTCTGTCGGTATGGTGGCAGTCGTCCATCGTCCCTCCCGTCCATGCAGCGTCTTCATGGCAGTCGTCACTGCCTCTGGGGGACTTCACGCTCCATTTCTGCCCCCAGGATGATGATGTCCAGGGTCCTGAGAGTAAAGGTAATAAAGAGTTTAGTGTTTGAAAGAGTTGATGTTAGTAGATCTATACTTGCCTTTATGGGCTTCTGTCGGTATGGTGGCAGTCGTCCCTCGTCCCTCCCGTCCATGCAGCGTCTTCGTGGCAGTCGTCACTGCCTCTGGGGGACTTCACGGTCTATTTCTGCCCCCAGGATGATGATGTCCAGGGTCCTGAGAGTAAAGATAATAAAGAGTTTAGTGTTTGAAAGAGTTGATGTTAACAGATATATACTTGCCTTTATGGGCTTCTGTCGGTATGGTGGCAGTCGTCCCTCGTCCCTCCCGTCCATGCAGCGTCTTCGTGGCAGTCGTCAATGCCTCTGGGGGACTTCACGCTCCATTTCTGCCCCCAGGATGATGATGTCCAGGGTCCTGAGAGTAAAGATAACAAAGAATTTATTGTTTGAAAGAGTTGATGTTAATAGATATATACTTGCCTTTATGGGCTTCTGTCGGTATGTTGGTATTCGCCCATCGTCCCTCCCGTCCACGCAGCGTCTTCGTGGCAGTCGTCACTGCCTCTGGGGGACTTCACGCTCCATTTCTGCCCCCAGGATGATGATGTCCAGGGTCCTGAGAGTAAAGATAATAAAGAGTTTAGCGTTTGAAAGAGTTGATGTTTATAGATATATACTTGCCTTTATGGGCTTCTGTCGGTATGGTGGCAGTCGTCCATCGTCCCTCCCGTCCATGCAGCGTCTTCGTGGCAGTCGTCACTGCCTCTGGGGGACTTCACGGTCCATTTCTGCCCCCAGGATGATGATGTCCAGGGTCCTGAGAGTAAAGATAATAAAGAGTTTAGTGTTTGAAAGAGTTGATGTTAATAGATCTATACTTGCCTTTATGGGCTTCTGTCGGTATGGTGGCAGTCGTCCCTCGTCCCTCCCGTCCATGCAGCGTCTTCGTGGCAGTCGTCACTGCCTCTGGGGGACTTCACGCTCCATTTCTGCCCCCAGGATGATGATGTCCAGGGTCCTGAGAGTAAAGATAATGAAGAGTTTAGTGTTTGAAAGAGTTGATGTTAACAGATGTATACTTGCCTTTATGGGCTTCTGTCGGTATGGTGGTAGTCGTGCATCGTCCCTCCCGTCCATGCAGCGTCTTCGTGGCAGTCGTCACTGCCTCTGGGGGACTTCACGCTCCATTTCTGCCCCCAGGATGATGATGTCCAGGGTCCTGAGAGTAAAGATAATAAAGAGTTTAGCGTTTGAAAGAGTTGATGTTAATAGATATATACACTTGCCTCTATGGCCTTCTGTCGGTATGGTGGCAGTCGTCCATCGTCCCTCCCGTCCATGCAGCGTCTTCGTGGCAGTCGTCAATGCCTCTGGGGGACTTCACGCTCCATTTCTGCCCCCAGGATGATGATGTCCAGGGTCCTGAGAGTAAAGATAATAAAGAGTTTAGTGTTTGAAAGAGTTGATGTTAACAGATATATACTTGCCTTTATGGGCTTCTGTCGGTATGGTGGCAGTCGTCCATCGTCCCTCCCGTCCATGCAGCGTCTTCGTGGCAGTCGTCACTGCCTCTGGGGGACTTCACAGTCCATTTCTGCCCCCAGGATGATGATGTCCAGGGTCCTGAGAGTAAAGATAATAAAGAGTTTAGTGTTTGAAAGATTTGATGTTAATAGATATATATACTTGCCTTTATGGGCTTCTGTCGGTATGGTGGCAGTCGTCCATCGTCCCTCCCGTCCATGCAGCGTCTTCATGGCAGTCGTCACTGCCTCTGGGGGACTTCACGGTCCATTTCTGCCCCCAGTATGATGATGTCCAGGGTCCTGAGAGTAAAGATAATAAAGAGTTTAGTGTTTGAAAGAGTTGATGTTAATAGATGTATACTTGCCTTTATGGCCTTCTGTCGGTATGGTGGCAGTCGTCCATCGTCCCTCCCGTCCATGCAGCGTCTTCGTGGCAGTCGTCACTGCCTCTGGGGGACTTCACGGTCCATTTCTGCCCCCAGGATGATGATGTCCAGGGTCCTGAGAGTAAAGATAATAAAGAGTTTAGTGTTTGAAAGAGTTGATGTTAATAGATCTATACTTGCCTTTATGGGCTTCTGTCGGTATGGTTGCAGTCGTCCCTCGTCCCTCCCGTCCATGCAGCGTCTTCGTGGCAGTCGTCACTGCCTCTGGGGGACTTCACGGTCTATTTCTGCCCCCAGGATGATGATGTCCAGGGTCCTGAGAGTAAAGATAATAAAGAGTTTAGTGTTTGAAAGAGTTGATGTTAACAGATACATACTTGCCTTTATGGGCTTCTGTCGGTATGGTGGCAGTCGTCCCTCGTCCCTCCCGTCCATGCAGCGTCTTCGTGGCAGTCGTCACTGCCTCTGGGGGACTTCACGCTCCTTTTCTGCCCCCAGGATGATGATGTCCAGGGTCTTAAGTGTAAAGATAATAAAGAGTTTAGTGTTTGAAAGAGTTGATGTTAATAGATATATACTTGCCTTTATGGGCTTCTGTCGGTATGGTGGCAGTCGTCCATCGTCCCTCCCGTCCATGCAGCGTCTTCGTGGCAGTCGTCAATGCCTCTGGGGGACTTCACGGTCCATTTCTGCCCCCAGGATGATGATGTCCAGGGTCCTGAGAGTAAAGATACTAAAGAGTTTAGTGTTTGAAAGAGGTGATGTTAATAGATGTATACTTGCCTTTATGGCCTTCTGTCGGTATAGTGGCAGTCGTCCATCGTCCCTCCCGTCCATGCAGCGTCTTCGTGGCAGTCGTCACTGCCTCTGGGGGACTTCACGCTGCTTTTCTGCCCCCAGGATGATGATGTCCAGGGTCCTGAGGTTGAAGATAACAAAGAATTTATTGTTTGAAAGAGTTGATGTTAATAGATATATACTTGCCTTTATGGGCTTCTGTCGGTATGTTGGTATTCGCCCATCGTCCCTCCCGTCCACGCAGCGTCTTCGTGGCAGTCGTCACTGCCTCTGGGGGACTTCACGCTCCTTTTCTGCCCCCAGGATGATGATGTCTAGGGTCCTAAGAGTAAAGATAATAAAGAGTTTAGTGTTTGAAAGAGTTGATGTTAATAGATATATACTTGCCTTTATGGCCTTCTGTCGGTATGGTGGCAGTCGTCCATCGTCCCTCCCGTCAATGCAGCGTCTTCGTGGCAGTCGTCACTGCCTCTGGGGGACTTCACGCTCCATTTTTGCCCCCAGGATGATGATGTCCAGGGTCCTGAGAGTAAAGATAATGAAGAGTTTAGTGTTTGAAAGAGTTGATGTTAATAGATATATACTTGCCTTTATGGCCTTCTGTCGGTATGGTGGCAGTCGTCCATCGTCCCTCCCGTCCATGCAGCGTCTTCGTGGCAGTCGTCACTGCCTCTGGGGGACTTCACGGTCCATTTCTGCCCCCAGGATGATGATGTCCAGGGTCCTGAGAGTAAAGATAATAAAGAGTTTAGTGTTTGAAAGAGTTGATGTTAATAGATCTATACTTGCCTTTATGGGCTTCTGTCGGTATGGTGGCAGTCGTCCCTCGTCCCTCCCGTCCATACAGCGCCTTCGTGGCACTCGTCACTGCCTCTGGGGGACTTCACGGTCTATTTCTGCCCCCAGGATGATGATGTCCAGGGTCCTGAGAGTAAAGATAATAAAGAGTTTAGTGTTTGAAAGAGTTGATGTTAACAGATATATACTTGCCTTTATGGGCTTCTGTCGGTATGGTGACAGTCGTCCCTCGTCCCTCCCGTCCATGCAGCGTCTTCGTGGCAGTCGTCACTGCCTCTGGGGGACTTCACGCTCCATTTCTGCCCCCAGGATGATGATGTCCAGGGTCTTAAGTGTAAAGATAATAAAGAGTTTAGTGTTTGAAAGAGTTGATGTTAATAGATATATACTTGCCTTTATGGGCTTCTGTCGGTATGGTGGCAGTCGTCCATCGTCCCTCCCGTCCATGCAGCGTCTTCGTGGCAGTCGTCAATGCCTCTGGGGTACTTCACGCTCCATTTCTGCCCCCAGGATGATGATGTCCAGGGTCCTGAGAGTAAAGATAATAAAGAGTTTAGTGTTTGAAAGAGTTGATGTTAATAGATGTATACTTGCCTTTATGGCCTTCTGTCGGTATGGTGGCAGTCGTCCATCGTCCCTCCCGTCCATTCATTGTCTTCGTGGCAGTCGTCACTGCCTCTGGGGGACTTCACGCTCCTTTTCTGCCCCCAGGATGATGATGTCCAGGGTCCTGAGGTTAAAGAAAACAAAGAATTTATTGTTTGAAAGAGTTGATGTTAATAGATATATACTTGCCTTTATGGGCTTCTGTCGGTATGTTGGTATTCGCCCATTGTCCCTCCCGTCCACGCAGCGTCTTAGTGGCAGTCGTCACTGCCTCTGGGGGACTTCACGCTCCATTTCTGCCCCCAGGATGATGATGTCCAGGGTCCTAAGAGTAAAGATAATAAAGAGTTTAGTGTTTGAAAGAGTTGATGTTAATAGATATATACTTGCCTTTATGGCCTTCTGTCGGTATGGTGGCAGTGGTCCATCGTCCCTCCCGTCCATGCAGCGTCTTCGTGGCAGTCGTCACTGCCTCTGGGGGACTTCACGCTCCATTTCTGCCCCCAGGATGATGATGTCCAGGGTCCTAAGAGTAAAGATAATAAAGAGTTTAGTGTTTGAAAGAGTTGATGTTAATAGATATATACTTGCCTTTATGGCCTTCTGTCGGTATGGTGGCAGTCGTCCATCGTCCCTCCCGTCCATGCAGCGTCTTCGTGGCAGTCGTCACTGCCTCTGGGGGACTTCACGCTCCATTTCTGCCCCCAGGATGATGATGTCCAGGGTCCTGAGAGTAAAGATAATAAAGAGTTTAGTGTTTGAAAGAGTTGATGTTAATAGATATATACTTGCCTTTATGGGCTTCTGTCGGTATGGTGGTAGTCGTCCATCGTCCCTCCCGTCCATGCAGCGTCTTCGTGGCAGTCGTCACTGCCTCTGGGGGACTTCACACTCCATTTCTGCCCCCAGGATGATGATGTCCAGGGTCCTGAGAGTAATGATAATAAAGAGTTTAGTGTTTGAAAGAGTTGATGTTTATAGATATATACTTGCCTTTATGGGCTTCTGTCGGTATGGTGGCAGTCGTCCATCGTCCCTCCCGTCCATGCAGCGTCTTCGTGGCAGTCGTCACTGCCTCTGGGGGACTTCACGGTCCATTTCTGCCCCCAGGATGATGATGTCCAGGGTCCTGAGAGTAAAGACAATAACGAGTTTAGTGTTTGAAAGTGTTGATGTTAATAGATCTATACTTGCCTTTATGGGCTTCTGTCGGTATGGTGGCAGTCGTCCCTCGTCCCTTCCGTCCATGCAGCGTCTTCGTGGCAGTCGTCACTGCCTCTGGGGGACTTCACGGTCCATTTCTGCCCCCAGGATGATGATGTCCAGGGTCCTGAGAGTAAAGATAATAAAGAGTTTAGTGTTTGAAAGAGTTGATGTTAACAGATATATACTTGCCTTTATGGGCTTCTGTCGGTATGGTGGCAGTCGTCCATCGTCCCTCCCGTCCATGCAGCGTCTTCATGGCAGTCGTCACTGCCTCTGGGGGACTTCACGGTCCATTTCTGCCCCCAGGATGATGATGTCCAGGTTCCTGAGAGTAAAGATAATAAAGAGTTTAGTGTTTGAAAGAGTAGATGTTAACAGATATATACTTGGCTTTATGGGCTTCTGTCGGTATGGTGGCAGTCGTCCATCGTCCCTCCCGTCCATGCAGCGTCTTCGTGGCAGTCGTCACTGCCTCTGGGGTACTTCACGCTCCATTTCTGCCCCCAGGATGATGATGTCCAGGGTCCTGAGAGTAAAGATAACAAAGAATTTATTGTTTGAAAGAGTTGATGTTAATAGATATATACTTGCCTTTATGGGCTTCTGTCGGTATGTTGGTATTCGCCCATCGTCAATCCCGTCCACGCAGCGTCTTCGTGGCAGTCGTCACTGCCTCTGGGGGACTTCACGCTCCATTTCTGCCCCCAGGATGATGATGTCTAGGGTCCTAAGTGTAAATATAACAAAGAGTTTAGTGTTTGAAAGAGTTGATGTTAATAGATATACACTTGCCTTTATGGGCTTCTGTCGGTATGGTGGCAGTCGTCCCTCGTTCCTCCCGTCCATGCAGCGTCTTCGTGGCAGTCGTCACTGCCTCTGGGGGACTACACGCTCCATTTCTGCCCCCAGGATGATGATGTCCAGGGTCCTGAGAGTAAAGATAATGACGAGTTTAGTGTTTGAAAGAGTTGATGTTAATAGATATATATACTTGCCTTTATGGGATTCTGTCGGTATGGTGGCAGTCGTCCATCGTCCCTCCCGTCAATGCAGCGTCTTCGTGGCAGTCGTCACTGCCTCTGGGGGACTTCACGCTCCATTTCTGCCCCCAGGATGATGATGTCCAGGGTCCTGAGAGTAAAGATAATGAAGAGTTTAGTGTTTGAAAGAGTTGATGTTAACAGATATATACTTGAATTTATGGGCTTCTGTCGGTATGGTGGCAGTCGTCCATCGTCCCTCCCGTCCATGCAGCGTCTTCGTGGCAGTCGTCACTGCCTCTGGGGGACTTCACGGTCCATTTCTGCCCCCAGGATGATGATGTCTAGGGTCATAAGTGTAAAGAAAATAAAGAGTTTAGTGTTTGAAAGAGTTGATGTTAATAGATATATATACTTGCCTTTATGGGCTTCTGTCGGTATGGTGGCAGTCGTCCATCGTCCCTCCCGTCCATGCAGCGTCTTCGTGGCAGTCGTCACTGCCTCTGGGGTACTTCACGCTCCATTTCTGCCCCCAGGATGATGATGTCCAGGGTCCTGAGAGTAAAGATAATAAATAGTTTAGTGTTTGAAAGAGTTGATGTTAATAGATATATATACTTGCCTTTATGGGCTTCTGTCGGTATGGTGGCAGTCGTCCATCGTCCCTCCCGTCCATGCAGCGTCTTCGTGGCAGTCGTCACTGCCTCTGGGGGACTTCACGCTCCATTTCTGCCCCCAGGATGATGATGTCCAGGGTCCTGAGAGTAAAGATAACAAAGAATTTATTGTTTGAAAGAGTTGATGTTAATAGATATATACTTGCCTTTATGGGCTTCTGTCGGTATGTTGGTATTCGCCCATCGTCAATCCCGTCCACGCAGCGTCTTCGTGGCAGTCGTCACTGCCTCTGGGGGACTTCACGCTCCATTTCTGCCCCCAGGATGATGATGTCTAGGGTCCTAAGTGTAAATATAACAAAGAGTTTAGTGTTTGAAAGAGTTGATGTTAATAGATATACACTTGCCTTTATGGGCTTCTGTCGGTATGGTGGCAGTCGTCCCTCGTTCCTCCCGTCCATGCAGCGTCTTCGTGGCAGTCGTCACTGCCTCTGGGGGACTACACGCTCCATTTCTGCCCCCAGGATGATGATGTCCAGGGTCCTGAGAGTAAAGATAATGACGAGTTTAGTGTTTGAAAGAGTTGATGTTAATAGATATATATACTTGCCTTTATGGGATTCTGTCGGTATGGTGGCAGTCGTCCATCGTCCCTCCCGTCAATGCAGCGTCTTCGTGGCAGTCGTCACTGCCTCTGGGGGACTTCACGCTCCATTTCTGCCCCCAGGATGATGATGTCCAGGGTCCTGAGAGTAAAGATAATGAAGAGTTTAGTGTTTGAAAGAGTTGATGTTAACAGATATATACTTGAATTTATGGGCTTCTGTCGGTATGGTGGCAGTCGTCCATCGTCCCTCCCGTCCATGCAGCGTCTTCGTGGCAGTCGTCACTGCCTCTGGGGGACTTCACGGTCCATTTCTGCCCCCAGGATGATGATGTCTAGGGTCATAAGTGTAAAGAAAATAAAGAGTTTAGTGTTTGAAAGAGTTGATGTTAATAGATATATACTTGCCTTTATGGGCTTCTGTCGGTATGGTGGCAGTCGTCCATCGTCCATCCCGTCCATGCAGCGTCTTCGTGGCAGTCGTCACTGCCTCTGGGGGACTTCACGCTCCATTTCTGAACCCAGGATGATGATGTCCAGGGTCCTGAGAGTAAAGATAATAAATAGTTTAGTGTTTGAAAGAGTTGATGTTAATAGATATATATACTTGCCTTTATGGGCTTCTGTCGGTATGGTGGCAGTCGTCCATCGTCCCTCCCGTCAATGCAGCGTCTTCGTGGCAGTCGTCACTGCCTCTGGGGGACTTCACGCTCCATTTCTGCCCCCAGGATGATGATGTCCAGGGTCCTGAGAGTAAAGATAATGACGAGTTTAGTGTTTGAAAGAGTTGATGTTAATAGATATATATACTTGCCTTTATGGGATTCTGTCGGTGTGGTGGCAGTCGTCCATCGTCCCTCCCGTCAATGCAGCGTCTTCGTGGCAGTCGTCACTGCCTCTGGGGGACTTCACGCTCCATTTCTGAACCCAGGATGATGATGTCCAGGGTCCTGAGAGTAAAGATAATAAATAGTTTAGTGTTTGAAAGAGTTGATGTTAATAGATATATATACTTGCCTTTATGGGCTTCTGTCGGTATGGTGGCAGTCGTCCATCGTCCCTCCCGTCCATGCAGCGTCTTCGTGGCAGTCGTCAATGCCTCTGGGGGACTTCACGCTCCATTTCTGCCCCCAGGATGATGATGTCCAGGGTCCTAAGTGTAAAAAAAATAAAGAGTTTAGTGTTTGAAAGAGTTGATGTTAACAGATACATACTTGCCTTTATGGCCTTCTGTCGGTATGGTGGCAGTCGTCCATCGTCCCTCCCGTCAATGCAGCGTCTTCGTGTCAGTCGTCACTGCCTCTGGGGGACTTCACGCTCCATTTCTGCCCCCAGGATGATGATGTCCAGGGTCCTAAGTGTAAAGATAATAAAGAGTTTAGAGTTTGAAAGAGTTGATGTTAATAGATATATACTTGCCTTTATGGGCTTCTGTCGGTATGGTGGCAGTCGTCCATCGTCCCTCCCGTCCATGCAGCGTCTTCGTGGCAGTCGTCACTGCCTCTGGGGGACTTCACGCTCCATTTCTGCCCCCAGGATGATGATGTCCAGGGTCCTGAGAGTAAAGATAACAAAGAGTTTAGTGTTTGAAAGAGTTGATGTTAATAGATATATACTTGCCTTTATGGGCTTCTGTCGGTATGTTGGTATTCGCCCATCGTCAATGCCGTCCACGCAGCGTCTTCGTGGCAGTCGTCACTGCCTCTGGGGGACTTCACGCTCCATTTCTGCCCCCAGGATGATGATGTCTAGGGTCCTAAGTGTAAAGAAAACAAAGAGTTTAGTGTTTGAAAGAGTTGATGTTAATAGATATATACTTGCCTTTATGGGCTTCTGTCGGTATGGTGGCAGTCGTCCCTCGTTCCTCCCGTCCATGCAGCGTCTTCGTGGCAGTCGTCACTGCCTCTGGGGGACTTCACGCTCCATTTCTGCCCCCAGGATGATGATGTCCAGGGTCCTGAGAGTAAAGATAATGACGAGTTTAGTGTTTGAAAGAGTTGATGTTAATAGATATATATACTTGCCTTTATGGGATTCTGTCGGTGTGGTGGCAGTCGTCCATCGTCCCTCCCGTCCATGCAGCGTCTTCGTGGCAGTCGTCACTGCCTCTGGGGGACTTCACGCTCCATTTCTGCCCCCAGGATGATGATGTCCAGGGTCCTGAGAGTAAAGATAATGAAGAGTTTAGTGTTTGAAAGAGTTGATGTTAACAGATATATACTTGAATTTATGGGCTTCTGTCGGTATGGTGGCAGTCGTCCATCGTCCCTCCCGTCCATGCAGCGTCTTCGTGGCAGTCGTCACTGCCTCTGGGGGACTTCACGCTCCATTTCTGCCCCCAGGATGATGATGTCCAGGGTCCTGAGAGTAAAGATAATAAATAGTTTAGTGTTTGAAAGAGTTGATGTTAATAGATATATATACTTGCCTTTATGGGCTTCTGTCGGTATGGTGGCAGTCGTCCATCGTCCCTCCCGTCCATGCAGCGTCTTCGTGGCAGTCGTCACTGCCTCTGGGGGACTTCACGCTCCATTTCTGCCCCCAGGATGATGATGTCCAGGGTCCTGAGAGTAAAGATAACAAAGAATTTATTGTTTGAAAGAGTTGATGTTAATAGATATATACTTGCCTTTATGGGCTTCTGTCGGTATGTTGGTATTCGCCCATCGTCAATCCCGTCCACGCAGCGTCTTCGTGGCAGTCGTCACTGCCTCTGGGGGACTTCACGCTCCATTTCTGCCCCCAGGATGATGATGTCTAGGGTCCTAAGTGTAAAGATAACAAAGAGTTTAGTGTTTGAAAGATTTGATGTTAATAGATATACACTTGCCTTTATGGGCTTCTGTCGGTATGGTGGCAGTCGTCCCTCGTTCCTCCCGTCCATGCAGCGTCTTCGTGGCAGTCGTCACTGCCTCTGGGGGACTACACGCTCCATTTCTGCCCCCAGGATGATGATGTCCAGGGTCCTGAGAGTAAAGATAATGACGAGTTTAGTGTTTGAAAGAGTTGATGTTAATAGATATATATACTTGCCTTTATGGGCTTCTGTCGGTATGGTGGCAGTCGTCCATCGTCCCTCCCGTCAATGCAGCGTCTTCGTGGCAGTCGTCACTGCCTCTGGGGGACTTCACGCTCCATTTCTGCCCCCAGGATGATGATGTCCAGGGTCCTGAGAGTAAAGATAATGAAGAGTTTAGTGTTTGAAAGAGTTGATGTTAACAGATATATACTTGAATTTATGGGCTTCTGTCGGTATGGTGGCAGTCGTCCATCGTCCCTCCCGTCCATGCAGCGTCTTCGTGGCAGTCGTCACTGCCTCTGGGGGACTTCACGGTCCATTTCTGCCCCCAGGATGATGATGTCCAGGGTCCTGAGTGTAAAGAAAATAAAGAGTTTAGTGTTTGAAAGAGTTGATGTTAATAGATATATACTTGCCTTTATGGGCTTCTGTCGGTATGGTGGCAGTCGTCCATCGTCCATCCCGTCCATGCAGCGTCTTCGTGGCAGTCGTCACTGCCTCTGGGGGACTTCACGCTCCATTTCTGAACCCAGGATGATGATGTCCAGGGTCCTGAGAGTAAAGATAATAAATAGTTTAGTGTTTGAAAGAGTTGATGTTAATAGATATATATACTTGCCTTTATGGGCTTCTGTCGGTATGGTGGCAGTCGTCCATCGTCCCTCCCGTCCATGCAGCGTCTTCGTGGCAGTCGTCAATGCCTGTGGGGGACTTCACGCTCCATTTCTGCCCCCAGGATGATGATGTCCAGGGTCCTAAGTGTAAAGAAAATAAAGAGTTTAGTGTTTGAAAGAGTTGATGTTAACAGATATATACTTGCCTTTATGGCCTTCTGTCGGTATGGTGGCAGTTGTCCATCGTCCCTCCTGTCCATGCAGCGTCTTCGTGGCAGTCGTCACTGCCTCTGGGGGACTTCACGCTCCATTTCTGCCCCCAGGATGATGATGTCCAGGGTCCTGAGAGTAAAGATAATAAAGAGTTTAGTCTTTGAAAGAGTTGATGTTAATAGATATATATACTTGCCTTTATGGGCTTCTGTCGGTATGGTGGCAGTCGTCCATCGTCCCTCACGTCCATGCAGCGTCATCGTGGCAGTCGTCACTGCCTCTGGGGGACTTCACGCTCCTTTTCTGCCCCCAGGATGATGATGTCCAGGGTCCTGAGGTTAAAGATAACAAAGAATTTATTGTTTGAAAGAGTTGATGTAAATAGATATATACTTGCCTTTATGGGCTTCTGTCGGTATGGTGGCAGTCGTCCATCGTCCCTCCCGTCCATGCAGCGTCTTCGTGGCAGTCGTCACTGCCTCTGGGGGACTTCACAGTCCATTTCTGCCCCCAGGATGATGATGTCCAGGGTCCTGAGAGTAAAGATAATAAAGAGTTTAGTGTTTGAAAGATTTGATGTTAATAGATATATATACTTGCCTTTATGGGCTTCTGTCGGTATGGTGGCAGTCGTCCATCGTCCCTCCCGTCCATGCAGCGTCTTCGTGGCAGTCGTCAATGCCTCTGGGGGACTTCACGCTCCATTTCTGCCCCCAGGATGATGATGTCCAGGGTCCTAAGTGTAAAGAAAATAAAGAGTTTAGTGTTTGAAAGAGTTGATGTTAACAGATATATACTTGCCTTTATGGCCTTCTGTCGGTATGGTGGCAGTCGTCCATCGTCCCTCCCGTCAATGCAGCGTCTTCGTGTCAGTCGTCACTGCCTCTGGGGGACTTCACGCTCCATTTCTGCCCCCAGGATGATGATGTCCAGGGTCCTAAGTGTAAAGATAATAAAGAGTTTAGAGTTTGAAAGAGTTGATGTTAATAGATATATACTTGCCTTTATGGGCTTCTGTCGGTATGGTGGCAGTCGTCCATCGTCCCTCCCGTCCATGCAGCGTCTTCGTGGCAGTCGTCACTGCCTCTGGGGGACTTCACGCTCCATTTCTGCCCCCAGGATGATGATGTCCAGGGTCCTGAGAGTAAAGATAACAAAGAGTTTAGTGTTTGAAAGAGTTGATGTTAATAGATATATACTTGCCTTTATGGGCTTCTGTCGGTATGTTGGTATTCGCCCATCGTCAATGCCGTCCACGCAGCGTCTTCGTGGCAGTCGTCACTGCCTCTGGGGGACTTCACGCTCCATTTCTGCCCCCAGGATGATGATGTCTAGGGTCCTAAGTGTAAAGAAAACAAAGAGTTTAGTGTTTGAAAGAGTTGATGTTAATAGATATATACTTGCCTTTATGGGCTTCTGTCGGTATGGTGGCAGTCGTCCCTCGTTCCTCCCGTCCATGCAGCGTCTTCGTGGCAGTCGTCACTGCCTCTGGGGGACTTCACGCTCCATTTCTGCCCCCAGGATGATGATGTCCAGGGTCCTGAGAGTAAAGATAATGACGAGTTTAGTGTTTGAAAGAGTTGATGTTAATAGATATATATACTTGCCTTTATGGGATTCTGTCGGTGTGGTGGCAGTCGTCCATCGTCCCTCCCGTCAATGCAGCGTCTTCGTGGCAGTCGTCACTGCCTCTGGGGGACTTCACGCTCCATTTCTGCCCCCAGGATGATGATGTCCAGGGTCCTGAGAGTAAAGATAATGAAGAGTTTAGTGTTTGAAAGAGTTGATGTTAACAGATATATACTTGAATTTATGGGCTTCTGTCGGTATGGTGGCAGTCGTCCATCGTCCCTCCCGTCCATGCAGCGTCTTCGTGGCAGTCGTCACTGCCTCTGGGGGACTTCACGCTCCATTTCTGCCCCCAGGATGATGATGTCCAGGGTCCTGAGAGTAAAGATAATAAATAGTTTAGTGTTTGAAAGAGTTGATGTTAATAGATATATATACTTGCCTTTATGGGCTTCTGTCGGTATGGTGGCAGTCGTCCATCGTCCCTCCCGTCCATGCAGCGTCTTCGTGGCAGTCGTCACTGCCTCTGGGGGACTTCACGCTCCATTTCTGCCCCCAGGATGATGATGTCCAGGGTCCTGAGAGTAAAGATAACAAAGAATTTATTGTTTGAAAGAGTTGATGTTAATAGATATATACTTGCCTTTATGGGCTTCTGTCGGTATGTTGGTATTCGCCCATCGTCAATCCCGTCCACGCAGCGTCTTCGTGGCAGTCGTCACTGCCTCTGGGGGACTTCACGCTCCATTTCTGCCCCCAGGATGATGATGTCTAGGGTCCTAAGTGTAAAGATAACAAAGAGTTTAGTGTTTGAAAGATTTGATGTTAATAGATATACACTTGCCTTTATGGGCTTCTGTCGGTATGGTGGCAGTCGTCCCTCGTTCCTCCCGTCCATGCAGCGTCTTCGTGGCAGTCGTCACTGCCTCTGGGGGACTACACGCTCCATTTCTGCCCCCAGGATGATGATGTCCAGGGTCCTGAGAGTAAAGATAATGACGAGTTTAGTGTTTGAAAGAGTTGATGTTAATAGATATATATACTTGCCTTTATGGGCTTCTGTCGGTATGGTGGCAGTCGTCCATCGTCCCTCCCGTCAATGCAGCGTCTTCGTGGCAGTCGTCACTGCCTCTGGGGGACTTCACGCTCCATTTCTGCCCCCAGGATGATGATGTCCAGGGTCCTGAGAGTAAAGATAATGAAGAGTTTAGTGTTTGAAAGAGTTGATGTTAACAGATATATACTTGAATTTATGGGCTTCTGTCGGTATGGTGGCAGTCGTCCATCGTCCCTCCCGTCCATGCAGCGTCTTCGTGGCAGTCGTCACTGCCTCTGGGGGACTTCACGGTCCATTTCTGCCCCCAGGATGATGATGTCCAGGGTCCTGAGTGTAAAGAAAATAAAGAGTTTAGTGTTTGAAAGAGTTGATGTTAATAGATATATACTTGCCTTTATGGGCTTCTGTCGGTATGGTGGCAGTCGTCCATCGTCCATCCCGTCCATGCAGCGTCTTCGTGGCAGTCGTCACTGCCTCTGGGGGACTTCACGCTCCATTTCTGAACCCAGGATGATGATGTCCAGGGTCCTGAGAGTAAAGATAATAAATAGTTTAGTGTTTGAAAGAGTTGATGTTAATAGATACATATACTTGCCTTTATGGGCTTCTGTCGGTATGGTGGCAGTCGTCCATCGTCCCTCCCGTCCATGCAGCGTCTTCGTGGCAGTCGTCAATGCCTGTGGGGGACTTCACGCTCCATTTCTGCCCCCAGGATGATGATGTCCAGGGTCCTAAGTGTAAAGAAAATAAAGAGTTTAGTGTTTGAAAGAGTTGATGTTAACAGATATATACTTGCCTTTATGGCCTTCTGTCGGTATGGTGGCAGTTGTCCATCGTCCCTCCTGTCCATGCAGCGTCTTCGTGGCAGTCGTCACTGCCTCTGGGGGACTTCACGCTCCATTTCTGCCCCCAGGATGATGATGTCCAGGGTCCTGAGAGTAAAGATAATAAAGAGTTTAGTCTTTGAAAGAGTTGATGTTAATAGATATATATACTTGCCTTTATGGGCTTCTGTCGGTATGGTGGCAGTCGTCCATCGTCCCTCACGTCCATGCAGCGTCATCGTGGCAGTCGTCACTGCCTCTGGGGGACTTCACGCTCCTTTTCTGCCCCCAGGATGATGATGTCCAGGGTCCTGAGGTTAAAGATAACAAAGAATTTATTGTTTGAAAGAGTTGATGTAAATAGATATATACTTGCCTTTATGGGCTTTTGTCGGTATGGTGGCAGTCGTCCCTCGTTCCTCCCGTCCATGCAGCGTCTTCGTGGCAGTCGTCACTGCCTCTGGGGGACTTCACGCTCCATTTCTGCCCCCAGGATGATGATGTCCAGGGTCCTGAGAGTAAAGATAATGACGAGTTTAGTGTTTGAAAGAGTTGATGTTAATAGATATATATACTTGCCTTTATGGGATTCTGTTGGTGTGGTGGCAGTCGTCCATCGTCCCTCCCGTCAATGCAGCGTCTTCGTGGCAGTCGTCACTGCCTCTGGGGGACTTCACGCTCCATTTCTGCCCCCAGGATGATGATGTCCAGGGTCCTGAGAGTAAAGATAATGAAGAGTTTAGTGTTTGAAAGAGTTGATGTTAATAGATATACACTTGCCTTTATGGGCTTCTGTCGGTATGGTGGCAGTCGTCCCTCGTTCCTCCCGTCCATGCAGCGTCTTCGTGGCAGTCGTCACTGCCTCTGGGGGACTACACGCTCCATTTCTGCCCCCAGGATGATAATGTCCAGGGTCCTGAGAGTAAAGATAATGACGAGTTTAGTGTTTGAAAGAGTTGATGTTAATAGATATATATACTTGCCTTTATGGGATTCTGTCGGTATGGTGGCAGTCGTCCATCGTCCCTTCCGTCAATGCAGCGTCTTCGTGGCAGTCGTCACTGCCTCTGGGGGACTTCACGCTCCATTTCTGCCCCCAGGATGATGATGTCCAGGGTCCTGAGAGTAAAGATAATGAAGAGTTTAGTGTTTGAAAGAGTTGATGTTAACAGATATATACTTGAATTTATGGGCTTCTGTCGGTATGGTGGCAGTCGTCCATCGTCCCTCCCGTCCATGCAGCGTCTTCGTGGCAGTCGTCACTGCCTCTGGGGGACTTCACGGTCCATTTCTGCCCCCAGGATGATGATGTCTAGGGTCATAAGTGTAAAGAAAATAAAGAGTTTAGTGTTTGAAAGAGTTGATGTTAATAGATATATATACTTGCCTTTATGGGATTCTGTCGGTGTGGTGGCAGTCGTCCATCGTCCCTCCCGTCAATGCAGCGTCTTCGTGGCAGTCGTCACTGCCTCTGGGGGACTTCACGCTCCATTTCTGCCCCCAGGATGATGATGTCCAGGGTCCTGAGAGTAAAGATAATGAAGAGTTTAGTGTTTGAAAGAGTTGATGTTAACAGATATATACTTGAATTTATGGGCTTCTGTCGGTATGGTGGCAGTCGTCCATCGTCCCTCCCGTCCATGCAGCGTCTTCGTGGCAGTCGTCACTGCCTCTGGGGGACTTCACGCTCCATTTCTGCCCCCAGGATGATGATGTCCAGGGTCCTGAGAGTAAAGATAATAAATAGTTTAGTGTTTGAAAGAGTTGATGTTAATAGATATATATACTTGCCTTTATGGGCTTCTGTCGGTATGGTGGCAGTCGTCCATCGTCCCTCCCGTCCATGCAGCGTCTTCGTGGCAGTCGTCACTGCCTCTGGGGGACTTCACGCTCCATTTCTGCCCCCAGGATGATAATGTCCAGGGTCCTGAGAGTAAAGATAATGACGAGTTTAGTGTTTGAAAGAGTTGATGTTAATAGATATATATACTTGCCTTTATGGGATTCTGTCGGTATGGTGGCAGTCGTCCATCGTCCCTTCCGTCAATGCAGCGTCTTCGTGGCAGTCGTCACTGCCTCTGGGGGACTTCACGCTCCATTTCTGCCCCCAGGATGATGATGTCCAGGGTCCTGAGAGTAAAGATAATGAAGAGTTTAGTGTTTGAAAGAGTTGATGTTAACAGATATATACTTGCCTTTATGGGCTTCTGTCGGTATGGTGGCAGTCGTCCATCGTCCCTCCCGTCCATGCAGCGTCTTCGTGGCAGTCGTCACTGCCTCTGGGGTACTTCACGCTCCATTTCTGCCCCCAGGATGATGATGTCCAGGGTCCTGAGAGTAAAGATAACAAAGAATTTATTGTTTGAAAGAGTTGATGTTAATAGATATATACTTGCCTTTATGGGCTTCTGTCGGTATGTTGGTATTCGCCCATCGTCAATCCCGTCCACGCAGCGTCTTCGTGGCAGTCGTCACTGCCTCTGGGGGACTTCACGCTCCATTTCTGCCCCCAGGATGATGATGTCTAGGGTCCTAAGTGTAAAGATAACAAAGAGTTTAGTGTTTGAAAGAGTTGATGTTAATAGATATACACTTGCCTTGATGGGCTTCTGTCGGTATGGTGGCAGTCGTCCCTCGTTCCTCCCGTCCATGCAGCGTCTTCGTGGCAGTCGTCACTGCCTCTGGGGGACTACACGCTCCATTTCTGCCCCCAGGATGATAATGTCCAGGGTCCTGAGAGTAAAGATAATGACGAGTTTAGTGTTTGAAAGAGTTGATGTTAATAGATATATATACTTGCCTTTATGGGATTCTGTCGGTATGGTGGCAGTCGTCCATCGTCCCTTCCGTCAATGCAGCGTCTTCGTGGCAGTCGTCACTGCCTCTGGGGGACTTCACGCTCCATTTCTGCCCCCAGGATGATGATGTCCAGGGTCCTGAGAGTAAAGATAATGAAGAGTTTAGTGTTTGAAAGAGTTGATGTTAACAGATATATACTTGAATTTATGGGCTTCTGTCGGTATGGTGGCAGTCGTCCATCGTCCCTCCCGTCCATGCAGCGTCTTCGTGGCAGTCGTCACTGCCTCTGGGGGACTTCACGCTCCATTTCTGCCCCCAGGATGATGATGTCTAGGGTCATAAGTGTAAAGAAAATAAAGAGTTTAGTGTTTGAAAGAGTTGATGTTAATAGATATATATACTTGCCTTTATGGGATTCTGTCGGTGTGGTGGCAGTCGTCCATCGTCCCTCCCGTCAATGCAGCGTCTTCGTGGCAGTCGTCACTGCCTCTGGGGGACTTCACGCTCCATTTCTGCCCCCAGGATGATGATGTCCAGGGTCCTGAGAGTAAAGATAATGAAGAGTTTAGTGTTTGAAAGAGTTGATGTTAACAGATATATACTTGAATTTATGGGCTTCTGTCGGTATGGTGGCAGTCGTCCATCGTCCCTCCCGTCCATGCAGCGTCTTCGTGGCAGTCGTCACTGCCTCTGGGGGACTTCACGCTCCATTTCTGCCCCCAGGATGATGATGTCCAGGGTCCTGAGAGTAAAGATAATAAATAGTTTAGTGTTTGAAAGAGTTGATGTTAATAGATATATATACTTGCCTTTATGGGCTTCTGTCGGTATGGTGGCAGTCGTCCATCGTCCCTCCCGTCCATGCAGCGTCTTCGTGGCAGTCGTCACTGCCTCTGGGGGACTTCACGCTCCATTTCTGCCCCCAGGATGATAATGTCCAGGGTCCTGAGAGTAAAGATAATGACGAGTTTAGTGTTTGAAAGAGTTGATGTTAATAGATATATATACTTGCCTTTATGGGATTCTGTCGGTATGGTGGCAGTCGTCCATCGTCCCTTCCGTCAATGCAGCGTCTTCGTGGCAGTCGTCACTGCCTCTGGGGGACTTCACGCTCCATTTCTGCCCCCAGGATGATGATGTCCAGGGTCCTGAGAGTAAAGATAATGAAGAGTTTAGTGTTTGAAAGAGTTGATGTTAACAGATATATACTTGAATTTATGGGCTTCTGTCGGTATGGTGGCAGTCGTCCATCGTCCCTCCCGTCCATGCAGCGTCTTCGTGGCAGTCGTCACTGCCTCTGGGGGACTTCACGCTCCATTTCTGCCCCCAGGATGATGATGTCCAGGGTCCTGAGAGTAAAGATAATGACGAGTTTAGTGTTTGAAAGAGTTGATGTTAATAGATATATATACTTGCCTTTATGGGATTCTGTCGGTGTGGTGGCAGTCGTCCATCGTCCCTCCCGTCAATGCAGCGTCTTCGTGGCAGTCGTCACTGCCTCTGGGGGACTTCACGCTCCATTTCTGCCCCCAGGATGATGATGTCCAGGGTCCTGAGAGTAAAGATAATGAAGAGTTTAGTGTTTGAAAGAGTTGATGTTAACAGATATATACTTGAATTTATGGGCTTCTGTCGGTATGGTGGCAGTCGTCCATCGTCCCTCCCGTCCATGCAGCGTCTTCGTGGCAGTCGTCACTGCCTCTGGGGGACTTCACGCTCCATTTCTGCCCCCAGGATGATGATGTCCAGGGTCCTGAGAGTAAAGATAATAAATAGTTTAGTGTTTGAAAGAGTTGATGTTAATAGATATATATACTTGCCTTTATGGGCTTCTGTCGGTATGGTGGCAGTCGTCCATCGTCCCTCCCGTCCATGCAGCGTCTTCGTGGCAGTCGTCACTGCCTCTGGGGGACTTCACGCTCCATTTCTGCCCCCAGGATGATAATGTCCAGGGTCCTGAGAGTAAAGATAATGACGAGTTTAGTGTTTGAAAGAGTTGATGTTAATAGATATATATACTTGCCTTTATGGGATTCTGTCGGTATGGTGGCAGTCGTCCATCGTCCCTTCCGTCAATGCAGCGTCTTCGTGGCAGTCGTCACTGCCTCTGGGGGACTTCACGCTCCATTTCTGCCCCCAGGATGATGATGTCCAGGGTCCTGAGAGTAAAGATAATGAAGAGTTTAGTGTTTGAAAGAGTTGATGTTAACAGATATATACTTGCCTTTATGGGCTTCTGTCGGTATGGTGGCAGTCGTCCATCGTCCCTCCCGTCCATGCAGCGTCTTCGTGGCAGTCGTCACTGCCTCTGGGGTACTTCACGCTCCATTTCTGCCCCCAGGATGATGATGTCCAGGGTCCTGAGAGTAAAGATAACAAAGAATTTATTGTTTGAAAGAGTTGATGTTAATAGATATATACTTGCCTTTATGGGCTTCTGTCGGTATGTTGGTATTCGCCCATCGTCAATCCCGTCCACGCAGCGTCTTCGTGGCAGTCGTCACTGCCTCTGGGGGACTTCACGCTCCATTTCTGCCCCCAGGATGATGATGTCTAGGGTCCTAAGTGTAAAGATAACAAAGAGTTTAGTGTTTGAAAGAGTTGATGTTAATAGATATACACTTGCCTTTATGGGCTTCTGTCGGTATGGTGGCAGTCGTCCCTCGTTCCTCCCGTCCATGCAGCGTCTTCGTGGCAGTCGTCACTGCCTCTGGGGGACTACACGCTCCATTTCTGCCCCCAGGATGATAATGTCCAGGGTCCTGAGAGTAAAGATAATGACGAGTTTAGTGTTTGAAAGAGTTGATGTTAATAGATATATATACTTGCCTTTATGGGATTCTGTCGGTATGGTGGCAGTCGTCCATCGTCCCTTCCGTCAATGCAGCGTCTTCGTGGCAGTCGTCACTGCCTCTGGGGGACTTCACGCTCCATTTCTGCCCCCAGGATGATGATGTCCAGGGTCCTGAGAGTAAAGATAATGAAGAGTTTAGTGTTTGAAAGAGTTGATGTTAACAGATATATACTTGAATTTATGGGCTTCTGTCGGTATGGTGGCAGTCGTCCATCGTCCCTCCCGTCCATGCAGCGTCTTCGTGGCAGTCGTCACTGCCTCTGGGGGACTTCACGCTCCATTTCTGCCCCCAGGATGATGATGTCTAGGGTCATAAGTGTAAAGAAAATAAAGAGTTTAGTGTTTGAAAGAGTTGATGTTAATAGATATATATACTTGCCTTTATGGGATTCTGTCGGTGTGGTGGCAGTCGTCCATCGTCCCTCCCGTCAATGCAGCGTCTTCGTGGCAGTCGTCACTGCCTCTGGGGGACTTCACGCTCCATTTCTGCCCCCAGGATGATGATGTCCAGGGTCCTGAGAGTAAAGATAATGAAGAGTTTAGTGTTTGAAAGAGTTGATGTTAACAGATATATACTTGAATTTATGGGCTTCTGTCGGTATGGTGGCAGTCGTCCATCGTCCCTCCCGTCCATGCAGCGTCTTCGTGGCAGTCGTCACTGCCTCTGGGGGACTTCACGCTCCATTTCTGCCCCCAGGATGATGATGTCCAGGGTCCTGAGAGTAAAGATAATAAATAGTTTAGTGTTTGAAAGAGTTGATGTTAATAGATATATATACTTGCCTTTATGGGCTTCTGTCGGTATGGTGGCAGTCGTCCATCGTCCCTCCCGTCCATGCAGCGTCTTCGTGGCAGTCGTCACTGCCTCTGGGGGACTTCACGCTCCATTTCTGCCCCCAGGATGATAATGTCCAGGGTCCTGAGAGTAAAGATAATGACGAGTTTAGTGTTTGAAAGAGTTGATGTTAATAGATATATATACTTGCCTTTATGGGATTCTGTCGGTATGGTGGCAGTCGTCCATCGTCCCTTCCGTCAATGCAGCGTCTTCGTGGCAGTCGTCACTGCCTCTGGGGGACTTCACGCTCCATTTCTGCCCCCAGGATGATGATGTCCAGGGTCCTGAGAGTAAAGATAATGAAGAGTTTAGTGTTTGAAAGAGTTGATGTTAACAGATATATACTTGAATTTATGGGCTTCTGTCGGTATGGTGGCAGTCGTCCATCGTCCCTCCCGTCCATGCAGCGTCTTCGTGGCAGTCGTCACTGCCTCTGGGGGACTTCACGCTCCATTTCTGCCCCCAGGATGATGATGTCCAGGGTCCTGAGAGTAAAGATAATGACGAGTTTAGTGTTTGAAAGAGTTGATGTTAATAGATATATATACTTGCCTTTATGGGATTCTGTCGGTGTGGTGGCAGTCGTCCATCGTCCCTCCCGTCAATGCAGCGTCTTCGTGGCAGTCGTCACTGCCTCTGGGGGACTTCACGCTCCATTTCTGCCCCCAGGATGATGATGTCCAGGGTCCTGAGAGTAAAGATAATGAAGAGTTTAGTGTTTGAAAGAGTTGATGTTAACAGATATATACTTGAATTTATGGGCTTCTGTCGGTATGGTGGCAGTCGTCCATCGTCCCTCCCGTCCATGCAGCGTCTTCGTGGCAGTCGTCACTGCCTCTGGGGGACTTCACGCTCCATTTCTGCCCCCAGGATGATGATGTCCAGGGTCCTGAGAGTAAAGATAATAAATAGTTTAGTGTTTGAAAGAGTTGATGTTAATAGATATATATACTTGCCTTTATGGGCTTCTGTCGGTATGGTGGCAGTCGTCCATCGTCCCTCCCGTCCATGCAGCGTCTTCGTGGCAGTCGTCACTGCCTCTGGGGGACTTCACGCTCCATTTCTGCCCCCAGGATGATGATGTCCAGGGTCCTGAGAGTAAAGATAACAAAGAATTTATTGTTTGAAAGAGTTGATGTTAATAGATATATACTTGCCTTTATGGGCTTCTGTCGGTATGTTGGTATTCGCCCATCGTCAATCCCGTCCACGCAGCGTCTTCGTGGCAGTCGTCACTGCCTCTGGGGGACTTCACGCTCCATTTCTGTCCCCAGGATGATGATGTCTAGGGTCCTAAGTGTAAAGATAACAAAGAGTTTAGTGTTTGAAAGAGTTGATGTTAATAGATATACACTTGCCTTTATGGGCTTCTGTCGGTATGGTGGCAGTCGTCCCTCGTTTCTCCCGTCCATGCAGCGTCTTCGTGGCAGTCGTCACTGCCTCTGGGGGACTACACGCTCCATTTCTGCCCCCAGGATGATAATGTCCAGGGTCCTGAGAGTAAAGATAATGACGAGTTTAGTGTTTGAAAGAGTTGATGTTAATAGATATATATACCTGCCTTTATGGGATTCTGTCGGTATGGTGGCAGTCGTCCATCGTCCCTTCCGTCAATGCAGCGTCTTCGTGGCAGTCGTCACTGCCTCTGGAGGACTTCACGCTCCATTTCTGCCCCCAGGATGATGATGTCCAGGGTCCTGAGAGTAAAGATAATGAAGAGTTTAGTGTTTGAAAGAGTTGATGTTAACAGATATATACTTGAATTTATGGGCTTCTGTCGGTATGGTGGCAGTCGTCCATCGTCCCTCCCGTCCATGCAGCGTCTTCGTGGCAGTCGTCACTGCCTCTGGGGGACTTCACGGTCCATTTCTGCCCCCAGGATGATGATGTCTAGGGTCATAAGGGTAAAGAAAATAAAGAGTTTAGTGTTTGAAAGAGTTGAAGTTAATAGATATATACTTGCCTTTATGGGCTTCTGTCGGTATGGTGGCAGTCGTCCATCGTCCCTCCCGTCCATGCAGCGTCTTCGTGGCAGTCGTCACTGCCTCTGGGGGACTTCACGCTCCATTTCTGAACCCAGGATGATGATGTCCAGGGTCCTGAGAGTAAAGATAATAAATAGTTTAGTGTTTGAAAGAGTTGATGTTAATAGATATATATACTTGCCTTTATGGGCTTCTGTCGGTATGGTGGCAGTCGTCCATCGTCCCTCCCGTCAATGCAGCGTCTTCGTGGCAGTCGTCAATGCCTCTGGGGGACTTCACGCTCCATTTCTGCCCCCAGGATGATGATGTCCAGGGTCCTAAGTGTAAAGAAAATAAAGAGTTTAGTGTTTGAAAGAGTTGATGTTAACAGATATATACTTGCCTTTATGGCCTTCTGTCGGTATGGTGGCAGTTGTCCATCGTCCCTCCTGTCCATGCAGCGTCTTCGTGGCAGTCGTCACTGCCTCTGGGGGACTTCACGCTCCATTTCTGCCCCCAGGATGATGATGTCCAGGGTCCTGAGAGTAAAGATAATGACGAGTTTAGTGTTTGAAAGAGTTGATGTTAATAGATATATATACTTGCCTTTATGGGCTTCTGTCGGTATGGTGGCAGTCGTCCATCGTCCCTCCCGTCCATGCAGCGTCATCGTGGCAGTCGTCACTGCCTCTGGGGGACTTCACGCTCCTTTTCTGCCCCCAGGATGATGATGTCCAGGGTCCTGAGGTTAAAGATAACAAAGAATTTATTGTTTGAAAGAGTTGATGTTAATAGATATATACTTGCCTTTATGGGCTTCTGTCGGTATGTTGGTATTCGCCCATCGTCCCTCCCGTCCACGCAGTGTCTTCGTGGCAGTCGTCACTGCCTGTGGGGGACTTCACGCTCCATTTCTGACCCCAGGATGATGATGTCCAGGGTCCTAAGTGTAAAGATAACAAAGAGTTTAGTGTTTGAAAGAGTTGATGTTAATAGATATATACTTGCCTTTATGGGCTTCTGTCGGTATGGTGGCAGTCGTCCCTCGTCCCTCCCGTCCATGCAGCGTCTTCGTGGCAGTCGTCACTGCCTCTGGGGGACTTCACTCTCCATTTCTGCCCCCAGGATGATGATGTCCAGGGTCCTGAGAGTAAAGATGATGACGAGTTTAGTGTTTGAAAGAGTTGATGTTAATAGATATATATACTTGCCTTTATGGGAATCTGTCGGTATGGTGGCAGTCGTCCATCGTCCCTCCCGTCCATGCAGCGTCTTCGTGGCAGTCGTCACTGCCTCTGGGGGACTTCACGCTCCATTTCTGCCCCCAGGATGATGATGTCCAGGGTCCTGAGAGTAAAGATAATGACGAGTTTAGTGTTTGAAAGAGTTGATGTTAACAGATATATAGTTGAATTTATGGGCTTCTGTCGGTATGGTGGCAGTCGTCCATCGTCCCTCCCGTCAATGCAGCGTCTTCGTGGCAGTCGTCACTGCCTCTGGGGGACTTCACGCTCCATTTCTGCCCCCAGGATGATGATGTCTAGGTTCATAAGTGTAAAGAAAACAAAGAGTTTAGTGTTTGAAAGAGTTGATGTTAATAGATATATATACTTGCCTTTATGGGCTTCTGTCGGTATGGTGGCAGTCGTCCATCGTCCCTCCCGTCCATGCAGCGTCTTCGTGGCAGTCGTCACTGCCTCTGGGGGACTTCACGCTCCATTTCTGCCCCCAGGATGATGATGTCCAGGGTCCTGAGAGTAAAGATAATGACGAGTTTAGTGTTTGAAAGAGTTGATGTTAACAGATATATAGTTGAATTTATGGGCTTCTGTCGGTATGGTGGCAGTCGTCCATCGTCCCTCCCGTCAATGCAGCGTCTTCGTGGCAGTCGTCACTGCCTCTGGGGGACTTCACGCTCCATTTCTGCCCCCAGGATGATGATGTCCAGGGTCCTGAGAGTAAAGATAATAAATAGTTTAGTGTTTGAAAGAGTTCATGTTAATAGATATATATACTTGCCTTTATGGGCTTCTGTCGGTATGGTGGCAGTCGTCCATCGTCCCTCCCGTCCATGCAGCGTCTTCGTGGCAGTCGTCACTGCCTGTGGGGGACTTCACGCTCCATTTCTGCCCCCAGGATGATGATGTCCAGGGTCCTAAGTGTAAAGAAAATAAAGAGTTTAGTGTTTGAAAGAGTTGATGTTAACAGATATATACTTGCCTTTATGGCCTTCTGTCGGTATGGTGGCAGTTGTCCATCGTCCCTCCTGTCCATGCAGCGTCTTCGTGGCAGTCGTCACTGCCTCTGGGGGACTTCACGCTCCATTTCTGCCCCCAGGATGATGATGTCCAGGGTCCTGAGAGTAAAGATAATGACGAGTTTAGTGTTTGAAAGAGTTGATGTTAATAGATATATATACTTGCCTTTATGGGCTTCTGTCGGTATGGTGGCAGTCGTCCATCGTCCCTCCCGTCCATGCAGCGTCATCGTGGCAGTCGTCACTGCCTCTGGGGGACTTCACGCTCCTTTTCTGCCCCCAGGATGATGATGTCCAGGGTCCTGAGGTTAAAGATAACAAAGAATTTATTGTTTGAAAGAGTTGATGTTAATAGATATATACTTGCCTTTATGGGCTTCTGTCGGTATGTTGGTATTCGCCCATCGTCCCTCCCGTCCACGCAGTGTCTTCGTGGCAGTCGTCACTGCCTGTGGGGGACTTCACGCTCCATTTCTGACCCCAGGATGATGATGTCCAGGGTCCTAAGTGTAAAGATAACAAAGAGTTTAGTGTTTGAAAGAGTTGATGTTAATAGATATATACTTGCCTTTATGGGCTTCTGTCGGTATGGCGGCAGTCGTCCCTCGTCCCTCCCGTCCATGCAGCGTCTTCGTGGCAGTCGTCACTGCCTCTGGGGGACTTCACTCTCCATTTCTGCCCCCAGGATGATGATGTCCAGGGTCCTGAGAGTAAAGATGATGACGAGTTTAGTGTTTGAAAGAGTTGATGTTAATAGATATATATACTTGCCTTTATGGGATTCTGTCGGTATGGTGGCAGTCGTCCATCGTCCCTCCCGTCCATGCAGCGTCTTCGTGGCAGTCGTCACTGCCTCTGGGGGACTTCACGCTCCATTTCTGCCCCCAGGATGATGATGTCCAGGGTCCTGAGAGTAAAGATAATGACGAGTTTAGTGTTTGAAAGAGTTGATGTTAACAGATATATAGTTGAATTTATGGGCTTCTGTCGGTATGGTGGCAGTCGTCCATCGTCCCTCCCGTCAATGCAGCGTCTTCGTGGCAGTCGTCACTGCCTCTGGGGGACTTCACGCTCCATTTCTGCCCCCAGGATGATGATGTCTAGGTTCATAAGTGTAAAGAAAACAAAGAGTTTAGTGTTTGAAAGAGTTGATGTTAATAGATATATATACTTGCCTTTATGGGATTCTGTCGGTATGGTGGCAGTCGTCCATCGTCCCTCCCGTCCATGCAGCGTCTTCGTGGCAGTCGTCACTGCCTCTGGGGGACTTCACGCTCCATTTCTGCCCCCAGGATGATGATGTCCAGGGTCCTGAGAGTAAAGATAATGACGAGTTTAGTGTTTGAAAGAGTTGATGTTAACAGATATATAGTTGAATTTATGGGCTTCTGTCGGTATGGTGGCAGTCGTCCATCGTCCCTCCCGTCAATGCAGCGTCTTCGTGGCAGTCGTCACTGCCTCTGGGGGACTTCACGCTCCATTTCTGCCCCCAGGATGATGATGTCCAGGGTCCTGAGAGTAAAGATAATAAATAGTTTAGTGTTTGAAAGAGTTCATGTTAATAGATATATATACTTGCCTTTATGGGCTTCTGTCGGTATGGTGGCAGTCGTCCATCGTCCCTCCCGTCCATGCAGCGTCTTCGTGGCAGTCGTCACTGCCTGTGGGGGACTTCACGCTCCATTTCTGCCCCCAGGATGATGATGTCCAGGGTCCTAAGTGTAAAGATAACAAAGAGTTTAGTGTTTGAAAGAGTTGATGTTAATAGATATATACTTGCCTTTATGGGCTTCTGTCGGTATGGTGGCAGTCGTCCATCGTCCCTCCCGTCCATGCAGCGTCTTCGTGGCAGTCGTCAATGCCTCTGGGGGACTTCACGCTCCATTTCTGCCCCCAGGATGATGATGTCCAGGGTCCTAAGTGTAAAGATAATAAAGAGTTTAGTGTTTGAAAGAGTTGATGTTAACAGATACATACTTGCCTTTTTGGCCTTCTGTCGGTATGGTGGCAGTTGTCCATCGTCCCTCCTGTCCATGCAGCGTTTTCGTGGCAGTCGTCACTGCCTCTGGGGGACTTCACGCTCCATTTCTGCCCCCAGGATGATGATGTCCAGGGTCCTGAGAGTAAAGATAATGAAGAGTTTAGTGTTTGAAAGAGTTGATGTTAATAGATATATATACTTGCCTTTATGGGCTTCTGTCGGTATGGTGGCAGTCGTCCATCGTCCCTCCCGTCCATGCAGCGTCTTCGTGGCAGTCGTCACTGCCTCTGGGGGACTTCACTCTCCATTTCTGCCCCCAGGATGATGATGTCCAGGGTCCTGAGAGTAAAGATGATGACGAGTTTAGTGTTTGAAAGAGTTGATGTTAATAGATATATATACTTGCCTTTATGGGATTCTGTCGGTATGGTGGCAGTCGTCCATCGTCCCTCCCGTCCATGCAGCGTCTTCGTGGCAGTCGTCACTGCCTCTGGGGGACTTCACGCTCCATTTCTGCCCCCAGGATGATGATGTCCAGGGTCCTGAGAGTAAAGATAATAAAGAGTTTAGTGTTTGAAAGAGTTGATGTTAACAGATATATAGTTGAATTTATGGGCTTCTGTCGGTATGGTGGCAGTCGTCCATCGTCCCTCCCGTCCATGCAGCGTCTTCGTGGCAGTCGTCACTGCCTCTGGGGGACTTCACGCTCCATTTCTGCCCCCAGGATGATGATGTCTAGGTTCATAAGTGTAAAGAAAACAAAGAGTTTAGTGTTTGAAAGAGTTGATGTTAATAGATATATACTTGCCTTTATGGGCTTCTGTCGGTATGGTGGCAGTCGTCCATCGTCCCTCCCGTCCATGCAGCGTCTTCGTGGCAGTCGTCACTGCCTCTGGGGGACTTCACGCTCCATTTCTGCCCCCAGGATGATGATGTCCAGGGTCCTGAGAGTAAAGATAATAAATAGTTTAGTGTTTGAAAGAGTTCATGTTAATAGATATATATACTTGCCTTTATGGGCTTCTGTCGGTATGGTGGCAGTCGTCCATCGTCCCTCCCGTCCATGCAGCGTCTTCGTGGCAGTCGTCACTGTCTGTGGGGGACTTCACGCTCCATTTCTGCCCCCAGGATGATGATGTCCAGGGTCCTAAGTGTAAAGATAACAAAGAGTTTAGTGTTTGAAAGAGTTGATGTTAATAGATATATACTTGCCTTTATGGGCTTCTGTCGGTATGGTGGCAGTCGTCCATCGTCCCTCCCGTCCATGCAGCGTCTTCGTGGCAGTCATCAATGCCTCTGGGGGACTTCACGCTGCATTTCTGCCCCCAGGATGATGATGTCCAGGGTCCTAAGTGTAAAGATAATAAAGAGTTTAGTGTTTGAAAGAGTTGATGTTAACAGATACATACTTGCCTTTATGGCCTTCTGTCGGTATGGTGGCAGTTGTCCATCGTCCCTCCTGTCCATGCAGCGTTTTCGTGGCAGTCGTCACTGCCTCTGGGGGACTTCACGGTCCATTTCTGCCCCCAGGATGATGATGTCCAGGGTCCTGAGAGTAAAGATAATGACGAGTTTAGTGTTTGAAAGAGTTGATGTTAATAGATATATATACTTGCCTTTATGGGCTTCTGTCGGTATGGTGGCAGTCGTCCATCGTCCCTCCCGTCCATGCAGCGTCTTCGTGGCAGTCGTCACTGCCTCTGGGGGACTTCACGCTCCTTTTCTGCCCCCAGGATGATGATGTCCAGGGTCCTGAGAGTAAAGATAACAAAGAACTTATTGTTTGAAAGAGTTGATGTTAATAGATATATACTTGCCTTTATGGGCTTTTGTCGGTATGGTGGCAGTCGTCCCTCGTCCCTCCCGTCCATGCAGCGTCTTCGTGGCAGTCGTCACTGCCTGTGGGGGACTTCACGCTCCATTTCTGCCACCAGGATGATGATGTCCAGGGTCCTGAGAGTAAAGACAATAACGAGTTTAGTGTTTGAAAGAGTTGATGTTATTAGATATATATACTTGCCTTTAGGGCCTTCTGTCGGTATGGTGGCAGTCGTCCATCGTCCCTCCCGTCCATGCAGCGTCTTCGTGGCAGTCGTCACTGCCTCTGGGGGACATCACGGTCCATTTCTGCCCCAAGGATGATGATGTCTAGGGTCCTAAGTGTAAAAAAAATAAAGAGATTAGTGTTTGAAAGAGTTGATGTTAATAGATATATACTTACCTTTATGGCCTTCTGTCGGTATGGTGGCAGTCGTCCATCGTCCCTCCCGTCCATGCAGCGTCTTCGTGGCAGTCGTCACTGCCTCTGGGGGACTTCACGCTCCATTTCTGCCCCCAGGATGATGATGTCCAGGGTCCTAAGTGTAAAGATAACCAAGAGTTTAGTGTTTGAAAGAGTTGATGTTAATAGATATATATACTTGCCTTTATGGGCTTCTGTCGGTATGGTGGCAGTCGTCCATCGTCCCTCCCGTCCATGCAGCGTCTTCGTGGCAGTCGTCACTGCCTCTGGGGGACTTCACTCTCCATTTCTGCCCCCAGGATGATGATGTCCAGGGTCCTGAGAGTAAAGATGATGACGAGTTTAGTGTTTGAAAGAGTTGATGTTAATAGATATATATACTTGCCTTTATGGGATTCTGTCGGTATGGTGGCAGTCGTCCATCGTCCCTCCCGTCCATGCAGCGTCTTCGTGGCAGTCGTCACTGCCTCTGGGGGACTTCACGCTCCATTTCTGCCCCCAGGATGATGATGTCCAGGGTCCTGAGAGTAAAGATAATGACGAGTTTAGTGTTTGAAAGAGTTGATGTTAACAGATATATAGTTGAATTTATGGGCTTCTGTCGGTATGGTGGCAGTCGTCCATCGTCCCTCCCGTCCATGCAGCGTCTTCGTGGCAGTCGTCACTGCCTCTGGGGGACTTCACGCTCCATTTCTGCCCCCAGGATGATGATGTCTAGGTTCATAAGTGTAAAGAAAACAAAGAGTTTAGTGTTTGAAAGAGTTGATGTTAATAGATATATACTTGCCTTTATGGGCTTCTGTCGGTATGGTGGCAGTCGTCCATCGTCCCTCCCGTCCATGCAGCGTCTTCGTGGCAGTCGTCACTGCCTCTGGGGGACTTCACGCTGCATTTCTGCCCCCAGGATGATGATGTCCAGGGTCCTAAGTGTAAAGATAATAAAGAGTTTAGTGTTTGAAAGAGTTGATGTTAACAGATACATACTTGCCTTTATGGCCTTCTGTCGGTATGGTGTCAGTTGTCCATCGTCCCTTCTGTCCATGCAGCGTTTTCGTGGCAGTCGTCACTGCCTCTGGGGGACTTCACGGTCCATTTCTGCCCCCAGGATGATGATGTCCAGGGTCCTGAGAGTAAAGATAATGAAGAGTTTAGTGTTTGAAAGAGTTGATGTTAATAGATATATATACTTGCCTTTATGGGCTTCTGTCGGTATGGTGGCAGTCGTCCATCGTCCCTCCCGTCCATGCAGCGTCTTCGTGGCAGTCGTCACTGCCTCTGGGGGACTTCACGCTCCTTTTCTGCCCCCAGGATGATGATGTCCAGGGTCCTGAGAGTAAAGATAACAAAGAACTTATTGTTTGAAAGAGTTGATGTTAATAGATATATACTTGCCTTTATGGGCTTTTGTCGGTATGGTGGCAGTCGTCCCTCGTCCCTCCCGTCCATGCAGCGTCTTCGTGGCAGTCGTCACTGCCTGTGGGGGACTTCACGCTCCATTTCTGCCACCAGGATGATGATGTCCAGGGTCCTGAGAGTAAAGACAATAACGAGTTTAGTGTTTGAAAGAGTTGATGTTATTAGATATATATACTTGCCTTTAGGGCCTTCTGTCGGTATGGTGGCAGTCGTCCATCGTCCCTCCCGTCCATGCAGCGTCTTCGTGGCAGTCGTCACTGCCTCTGGGGGACATCACGGTCCATTTCTGCCCCAAGGATGATGATGTCTAGGGTCCTAAGTGTAAAGAAAATAAAGAGTTTAGTGTTTGAAAGAGTTGATGTTAATAGATATATACTTACCTTTATGGCCTTCTGTCGGTATGGTGGCAGTCGTCCATCGTCCCTCCCGTCCATGCAGCGTCTTCGTGGCAGTCGTCACTGCCTCTGGGGGACTTCACGCTCCATTTCTGCCCCCAGGATGATGATGTCCAGGGTCCTAAGTGTAAAGATAACCAAGAGTTTAGTGTTTGAAAGAGTTGATGTTAATAGATATATATACTTGCCTTTATGGGCTTCTGTCGGTATGGTGGCAGTCGTCCATCGTCCCTCCCGTCCATGCAGCGTCTTCGTGGCAGTCGTCACTGCCTCTGGGGGACTTCACTCTCCATTTCTGCCCCCAGGATGATGATGTCCAGGGTCCTGAGAGTAAAGATGATGACGAGTTTAGTGTTTGAAAGAGTTGATGTTAATAGATATATATACTTGCCTTTATGGGATTCTGTCGGTATGGTGGCAGTCGTCCATCGTCCCTCCCGTCCATGCAGCGTCTTCGTGGCAGTCGTCACTGCCTCTGGGGGACTTCACGCTCCATTTCTGCCCCCAGGATGATGATGTCCAGGGTCCTGAGAGTAAAGATAATGACGAGTTTAGTGTTTGAAAGAGTTGATGTTAACAGATATATAGTTGAATTTATGGGCTTCTGTCGGTATGGTGGCAGTCGTCCATCGTCCCTCCCGTCCATGCAGCGTCTTCGTGGCAGTCGTCACTGCCTCTGGGGGACTTCACGCTCCATTTCTGCCCCCAGGATGATGATGTCTAGGTTCATAAGTGTAAAGAAAACAAAGAGTTTAGTGTTTGAAAGAGTTGATGTTAATAGATATATACTTGCCTTTATGGGCTTCTGTCGGTATGGTGGCAGTCGTCCATCGTCCCTCCCGTCCATGCAGCGTCTTCGTGGCAGTCGTCACTGCCTCTGGGGGACTTCACGCTCCATTTCTGCCCCCAGGATGATGATGTCCAGGGTCCTGAGAGTAAAGATAATAAATAGTTTAGTGTTTGAAAGAGTTCATGTTAATAGATATATATACTTGCCTTTATGGGCTTCTGTCGGTATGGTGGCAGTCGTCCATCGTCCCTCCCGTCCATGCAGCGTCTTCGTGGCAGTCGTCACTGCCTGTGGGGGACTTCACGCTCCATTTCTGCCCCCAGGATGATGATGTCCAGGGTCCTAAGTGTAAAGATAACAAAGAGTTTAGTGTTTGAAAGAGTTGATGTTAATAGATATATACTTGCCTTTATGGGCTTCTGTCGGTATGGTGGCAGTCGTCCATCGTCCCTCCCGTCCATGCAGCGTCTTCGTGGCAGTCGTCACTGCCTCTGGGGGACTTCACGCTGCATTTCTGCCCCCAGGATGATGATGTCCAGGGTCCTAAGTGTAAAGATAATAAAGAGTTTAGTGTTTGAAAGAGTTGATGTTAACAGATACATACTTGCCTTTATGGCCTTCTGTCGGTATGGTGGCAGTTGTCCATCGTCCCTTCTGTCCATGCAGCGTTTTCGTGGCAGTCGTCACTGCCTCTGGGGGACTTCACGGTCCATTTCTGCCCCCAGGATGATGATGTCCAGGGTCCTGAGAGTAAAGATAATGAAGAGTTTAGTGTTTGAAAGAGTTGATGTTAATAGATATATATACTTGCCTTTATGGGCTTCTGTCGGTATGGTGGCAGTCGTCCATCGTCCCTCCCGTCCATGCAGCGTCTTCGTGGCAGTCGTCACTGCCTCTGGGGGACTTCACGCTCCTTTTCTGCCCCCAGGATGATGATGTCCAGGGTCCTGAGAGTAAAGATAACAAAGAACTTATTGTTTGAAAGAGTTGATGTTAATAGATATATACTTGCCTTTATGGGCTTTTGTCGGTATGGTGGCAGTCGTCCCTCGTCCCTCCCGTCCATGCAGCGTCTTCGTGGCAGTCGTCACTGCCTGTGGGGGACTTCACGCTCCATTTCTGCCACCAGGATGATGATGTCCAGGGTCCTGAGAGTAAAGACAATAACGAGTTTAGTGTTTGAAAGAGTTGATGTTATTAGATATATATACTTGCCTTTAGGGCCTTCTGTCGGTATGGTGGCAGTCGTCCATCGTCCCTCCCGTCCATGCAGCGTCTTCGTGGCAGTCGTCACTGCCTCTGGGGGACATCACTTTCCATTTCTGCCCCAAGGATGATGATGTCTAGGGTCCTAAGTGTAAAGAAAATAAAGAGTTTAGTGTTTGAAAGAGTTGATGTTAATAGATATATACTTACCTTTATGGCCTTCTGTCGGTATGGTGGCAGTCGTCCATCGTCCCTCCCGTCCATGCAGCGTCTTCGTGGCAGTCGTCACTGCCTCTGGGGGACTTCACGCTCCATTTCTGCCCCCAGGATGATGATGTCCAGGGTCCTAAGTGTAAAGAAAACCAAGAGTTTAGTGTTTGAAAGAGTTGATGTTAATAGATATATACTTGCCTTTATGGGCTTCTGTCGGTATGGTGGCAGTCGTCCATCGTCCCTCCCGTCCATGCAGCGTCTTCGTGGCAGTCGTCACTGCCTCTGGGGGACTTCACGCTCCATTTCTGCCCCCAGGATGATGATGTCCAGGGTCCTGAGAGTAAAGATAATGAAGAGTTTAGTGTTTGAAAGAGTTGATGTTAACAGATATATACTTACCTTTATGGGCTTCTGTCGGTATGGTGGCAGTCGTCCATCGTCGTCCATCGTCCCTCCCGTCCATGCAGCGTCTTCGTGGCAGTCGTCACTGCCTCTGGGGGACTTCACGCTCCATTTCTGCCCCCAGGATGATGATGTCCAGGGTCCTGAGAGTAAAGATAATAAATAGTTTAGTGTTTGAAAGAGTTGATGTTAATAGATATATATACTTGCCTTTATGGGCTTCTGTCGGTATGGTGGCAGTCCCCATTTCTGCCCCCAGGATGATGATGTCCAGGGTCATAAGTGTAAAGATAATAAAGAGTTTAGTGTTTGAAAGAGTTGATGTTAACAGATATATACTTGCCTTTATGGCCTTCTGTCGGTATGGTGGCAGTTGTCCATCGTCCCTCCCGTCCATGCAGCGTCTTCGTGGCAGTCGTCACTGCCTCTGGGGGACTTCACGCTCCATTTCTGAACCCAGGATGATGATGTCCAGGGTCCTGAGAGTAAAGATAATAAATAGTTTAGTGTTTGAAAGAGTTGATGTTAATAGATATATATACTTGCCTTTATGGGCTTCTGTCGGTATGGTGGCAGTCGTCCATCGTCCCTCCCGTCCATGCAACGTCTTCGTGGCAGTCGTCAATGCCTCTGGGGGACTTCACGCTCCATTTCTGCCCCCAGGATGATGATGTCCAGGGTCCTAAGTGTAAAGAAAATAAAGAGTTTAGTGTTTGAAAGAGTTGATGTTAACAGATATATACTTGCCTTTATGGCCTTCTCTCGGTATGGTGGCAGTTGTCCATCGTCCCTCCTGTCCATGCAGCGTCTTCGTGGCAGTCGTCAATGCCTCTGGGGGACTTCACGCTCCATTTCTGCCCCCAGGATGATGATGTCCAGGGTCATAAGTGTAAAGATAATAAAGAGTTTAGTGTTTGAAAGAGTTGATGTTAACAGATATATACTTGCCTTTATGGCCTTCTGTCGGTATGGTGGCAGTTGTCCATCGTCCCTCCCGTCCATGCAGCGTCTTCGTGGCAGTCGTCACTGCCTCTGGGGGACTTCACGCTCCATTTCTGCCCCCAGGATGATGATGTCCAGGGTCCTGAGAGTAAAGATAATAAATAGTTTAGTGTTTGAAAGAGTTGATGTTAATAGATATATATACTTGCCTTTATGGGCTTCTGTCGGTATGGTGGCAGTCGTCCCTCGTCCCTCCCGTCCATGCAGCGTCTTCGTGGCAGTCGTCACTGCCTGTGGGGGACTTCACGCTCCATTTCTGCCCCCAGGATGATGATGTCCAGGGTCCTGAGAGTAAAGACAATAACGTGTTTAGTGTTTGAAAGAGTTGATGTTAATAGATATATATACTTGCCTTTAGGGCCTTCTGTCGGTATGGTGGCAGTCGTCCATCGTCCCTCCCGTCCATGCAGCGTCTTCGTGGCAGTCGTCACTGCCTCTGGGGGACTTCACGCTCCATTTCTGCCCCCAGGATGATGATGTCTAGGGTCCTAAGTGTAAAGAAAATAAAGAGTTTAGTGTTTGAAAGAGTTGATGTTAATAGATATATACTTGCCTTTATGGCCTTCTGTCGGTATGGTGGCAGTCGTCCATCGTCCCTCCCGTCCATGCAGCGTCTTCGTGGCAGTCGTCACTGCCTCTGGGGGACTTCACGCTCCATTTCTGCCCCCAGGATGATGATGTCCAGGGTCCTAAGTGTAAAGATAACCAAGAGTTTAGTGTTTGAAAGAGTTGATGTTAATAGATATATACTTGCCTTTATGGGCTTCTGTCGGTATGGTGGCAGTCGTCCATCGTCCCTCCCGTCCATGCAGCGTCTTCGTGGCAGTCGTCACTGCCTCTGGGGGACTTCACGCTCCATTTCTGCCCCCAGGATGATGATGTCCAGGGTCCTAAGTGTAAAGATAATAAAGAGTTTAGTGTTTGAAAGAGTTGATGTTAATAGATATATACTTGCCTTTATGGGCTTCTGTCGGTATGGTGGCAGTCGTCCATCGTCCCTCCCGTCCATGCAGCGTCTTCGTGGCAGTCGTCACTGCCTCTGGGGGACTTCACGCTCCATTTCTGCCCCCAGGATGATGATGTCCAGGGTCCTGAGAGTAAAGATAACAAAGAATTTATTGTTTGAAAGAGTTGATGTTAATAGATATATACTTGCCTTTATGGGCTTCTGTCGGTATGTTGGTATTCGCCCATCGTCCCTCCCTTCCACGCAGTGTCTTCGTGGCAGTCGTCACTGCCTCTGGGGGACTTCACGCTCCATTTCTGCCCCCAGGATGATGATGTCCAGGGTCCTAAGTGTAAAGATAACAAAGAGTTTAGTGTTTGAAAGAGTTGATGTTAATAGATATATACTTGCCTTTATGGGCTTCTGTCGGTATGGTGGCAGTCGTCCCTCGTCCCTCCCGTCCATGCAGCGTCTTCGTGGCAGTCGTCACTGCCTCTGGGGGACTTCACTCTCCATTTCTGCCCCCAGGATGATGATGTCCAGGGTCCTGAGAGTAAAGATAATGACGAGTTTAGTGTTTGAAAGAGTTGATGTTAATAGATATATATACTTGCCTTTATGGGATTCTGTCGGTATGGTGGCAGTCGTCCATCGTCCCTCCCGTCCATGCAGCGTCTTCGTGGCAGTCGTCACTGCCTCTGGGGGACTTCACGCTCCATTTCTGCCCCCAGGATGATGATGTCCAGGGTCCTGAGAGTAAAGATAATGAAGAGTTTAGTGTTTGAAAGAGTTGATGTTAACAGATATATAGTTGAATTTATGGGCTTCTGTCGGTATGGTGGCAGTCGTCCATCGTCCCTCCCGTCCATGCAGCGTCTACGTGGCAGTCGTCACTGCCTCTGGGGGACTTCACGGTCCATTTCTGCCCCCAGGATGATGATGTCTAGGTTCAAAAGTGTAAAGAAAACAAAGAGTTTAGTGTTTGAAAGAGTTGATGTTAATAGATATATACTTGCCTTTATGGGCTTCTGTCGGTATGGTGGCAGTCGTCCATCGTCCCTCCCGTCCATGCAGCGTCTTCGTGGCAGTCGTCACTGCCTCTGGGGGACTTCACGCTCCATTTCTGCCCCCAGGATGATGATGTCCAGGGTCCTGAGAGTAAAGATAATAAATAGTTTAGTGTTTGAAAGAGTTCATGTTAATAGATATATATACTTGCCTTTATGGGCTTCTGTCGGTATGGTGGCAGTCGTCCATCGTCCCTCCCGTCCATGCAGCGTCTTCGTGGCAGTCGTCACTGCCTGTGGGGGACTTCACGCTCCATTTCTGCCCCCAGGATGATGATGTCCAGGGTCCTAAGTGTAAAGATAACAAAGAGTTTAGTGTTTGAAAGAGTTGATGTTAATAGATATATACTTGCCTTTATGGGCTTCTGTCGGTATGGTGGCAGTCGTCCATCGTCCCTCCCGTCCATGCAGCGTCTTCGTGGCAGTCGTCAATGCCTCTGGGGGACTACACGCTCCATTTCTGCCCCCAGGATGATGATGTCCAGGGTCCTAAGTGTAAATATAATAAAGAGTTTAGTGTTTGAAAGAGTTGATGTTAACAGATACATACTTGCCTTTATGGGCTTCTGTCGGTATGGTGGCGGTTGTCCATCGTCCCTCCTGTCCATGCAGCGTTTTCGTGGCAGTCGTCACTGCCTCTGGGGGACTTCACGGTCCATTTCTGCCCCCAGGATGATGATGTCCAGGGTCCTGAGAGTAAAGATAATGAAGAGTTTAGTGTTTGAAAGAGTTGATGTTAATAGATATATATACTTGCCTTTATGGGCTTCTGTCGGTATGGTGGCAGTCGTCCATCGTCCCTCCCGTCCATGCAGCGTCTTCGTGGCAGTCGTCACTGCCTGTGGGGGACTTCACGCTCCATTTCTGCCACCAGGATGATGATGTCCAGGGTCCTGAGAGTAAAGACAATAACGAGTTTAGTGTTTGAAAGAGTTGATGTTATTAGATATATATACTTCCCTTTAGGGCCTTCTGTCGGTATGGTGGCAGTCGTCCATCGTCCCTCCCGTCCATGCAGCGTCTTCGTGGCAGTCGTCACTGCCTCTGGGGGACATCACGGTCCATTTCTGCCCCAAGGATGATGATGTCTAGGGTCCTAAGTGTAAAGAAATATAAAGAGTTTAGTGTTTGAAAGAGTTGATGTTAATAGATATATACTTGCCTTTATGGCCTTCTGTCGGTATGGTGGCAGTCGTCCATCGTCCCTCCCGTCCATGCAGCGTCTTCGTGGCAGTCGTCACTGCCTCTGGGGGACTTCACGCTCCATTTCTGCCCCCAGGATGATGATGTCCAGGGTCCTAAGTGTAAAGATAATAAAGAGTTTAGTGTTTGAGAGAGTTGATGTTAATAGATATATACTTGCCTTTATGGGCTTCTGTCGGTATGGTGGCAGTCGTCCATCGTCCCTCCCGTCCATGCAGCGTCTTCGTGGCAGTCGTCACTGCCTGTGGGGGACTTCACGCTCCATTTCTGCCCCCAGGATGATGATGTCCAGGGTCCTGAGAGTAAAGATAACAAAGAATTTATTGTTTGAAAGAGTTGATGTTAATAGATATATACTTGCCTTTATGGGCTTCTGTCGGTATGTTGGTATTCGCCCATCGTCCCTCCCGTCCACGCAGTGTCTTCGTGGCAGTCGTCACTGCCTCTGGGGGACTTCACGCTCCATTTCTGCCCCCAGGATGATGATGTCTAGGGTCCTAAGTGTAAAGATAATAAAGAGTTTAGTGTTTGAAAGAGTTGATGTTAACAGATATATACTTGCCTTTATGGGCTTCTGTCGGTATGGTGGCAGTCGTCCATCGTCCCTCCCGTCCATGCAGCGTCTTCTCGGCAGTCGTCACTGCCTCTGGGGGACTTCACGCTCCATTTCTGCCCCCAGGATGATGATGTCCAGGGTCCTGAGAGTAAAGATAATGACGAGTTTAGTGTTTGAAAGAGTTGATGTTAATAGATATACATACTTGCCTTTATGGGATTCTGTCGGTATGGTGGCAGTCGTCCATCGTCCCTGCCGTCCATGCAGCGTCTTCGTGGCAGTCGTCACTGCCTCTGGGGGACTTCACGCTCCATTTCTGCCCCCAGGATGATGATGTCCAGGGTCCTGAGAGTAAAGATAATGAAGAGTTTAGTGTTTGAAAGAGTTGATGTTAACAGATATATACTTACCTTTATGGGCTTCTGTCGGTATGGTGGCAGTCGTCCATCGTCCCTCCCGTCCATGCAGCGTCTTCGTGGCAGTCGTCACTGCCTCTGGGGGACTTCACGGTCCATTTCTGCCCCCAGGATGATGATGTCTAGGGTCATAAGTGTAAAGAAAATAAAGAGTTTAGTGTTTGAAAGAGTTGATGTTAATAGATATATACTTGCCTTTATGGGCTTCTGTCGGTATGGTGGCAGTCGTCCATCGTCCCTCCCGTCCATGCAGCGTCTTCGTGGCAGTCGTCACTGCCTCTGGGGGACTTCACGCTCCATTTCTGCCCCCAGGATGATGATGTCCAGGGTCCTGAGAGTAAAGATAATAAATAGTTTAGTGTTTGAAAGAGTTGATGTTAATAGATATATATACTTGCCTTTATGGGCTTCTGTCGGTATGGTGGCAGTCGTCCATCGTCCCTCCCGTCCATGCAGCGTCTTCGTGGCAGTCGTCACTGCCTGTGGGGGACTTCACGCTCCATTTCTGCCCCCAGGATGATGATGTCCAGGGTCCTAAGTGTAAAGATAACAAAGAGTTTAGTGTTTGAAAGAGTTGATGTTAATAGATATATACTTGCCTTTATGGGCTTCTGTCGGTATGGTGGCAGTCGTCCATCGTCCCTCCCGTCCATGCAGCGTCTTCGTGGCAGTCGTCAATGCCTCTGGGGGACTTCACGCTCCATTTCTGCCCCCAGGATGATGATGTCCAGGGTCCTAAGTGTAAAGATAATAAATAGTTTAGTGTTTGAAAGAGTTGATGTTAACAGATACATACTTGCCTTTATGGGCTTCTGTCGGTATGGTGGCAGTTGTCCATCGTCCCTCCTGTCCATGCAGCGTTTTCGTGGCAGTCGTCACTGCCTCTGGGGGACTTCACGGTCCATTTCTGCCCCCAGGATGATGATGTCCAGGGTCCTGAGAGTAAAGATAATGAAGAGTTTAGTGTTTGAAAGAGTTGATGTTAATAGATATATATACTTGCCTTTATGGGCTTCTGTCGGTATGGTGGCAGTCGTCCATCGTCCCTCCCGTCCATGCAGCGTCTTCGTGGCAGTCGTCACTGCCTGTGGGGGACTTCACGCTCCATTTCTGCCACCAGGATGATGATGTCCAGGGTCCTGAGAGTAAAGACAATAACGAGTTTAGTGTTTGAAAGAGTTGATGTTATTAGATATATATACTTGCCTTTAGGGCCTTCTGTCGGTATGGTGGCAGTCGTCCATCGTCCCTCCCGTCCATGCAGCGTCTTCGTGGCAGTCGTCACTGCCTCTGGGGGACATCACGGTCCATTTCTGCCCCAAGGATGATGATGTCTAGGGTCCTAAGTGTAAAGAAATATAAAGAGTTTAGTGTTTGAAAGAGTTGATGTTAATAGATATATACTTGCCTTTATGGGATTCTGTCGGTATGGTGGCAGTCGTCCATCGTCCCTGCCGTCCATGCAGCGTCTTCGTGGCAGTCGTCACTGCCTCTGGGGGACTTCACGCTCCATTTCTGCCCCCAGGATGATGATGTCCAGGGTCCTGAGAGTAAAGATAATGAAGAGTTTAGTGTTTGAAAGAGTTGATGTTAACAGATATATACTTACCTTTATGGGCTTCTGTCGGTATGGTGGCAGTCGTCCATCGTCCCTCCCGTCCATGCAGCGTCTTCGTGGCAGTCGTCACTGCCTCTGGGGGACTTCACGGTCCATTTCTGCCCCCAGGATGATGATGTCTAGGGTCATAAGTGTAAAGAAAATAAAGAGTTTAGTGTTTGAAAGAGTTGATGTTAATAGATATATACTTGCCTTTATGGGCTTCTGTCGGTATGGTGGCAGTCGTCCATCGTCCCTCCCGTCCATGCAGCGTCTTCGTGGCAGTCGTCACTGCCTCTGGGGGACTTCACGCTCCATTTCTGCCCCCAGGATGATGATGTCCAGGGTCCTGAGAGTAAAGATAATAAATAGTTTAGTGTTTGAAAGAGTTGATGTTAATAGATATATATACTTGCCTTTATGGGCTTCTGTCGGTATGGTGGCAGTCGTCCATCGTCCCTCCCGTCCATGCAGCGTCTTCGTGGCAGTCGTCACTGCCTGTGGGGGACTTCACGCTCCATTTCTGCCCCCAGGATGATGATGTCCAGGGTCCTAAGTGTAAAGATAACAAAGAGTTTAGTGTTTGAAAGAGTTGATGTTAATAGATATATACTTGCCTTTATGGGCTTCTGTCGGTATGGTGGCAGTCGTCCATCGTCCCTCCCGTCCATGCAGCGTCTTCGTGGCAGTCGTCAATGCCTCTGGGGGACTTCACGCTCCATTTCTGCCCCCAGGATGATGATGTCCAGGGTCCTAAGTGTAAAGATAATAAATAGTTTAGTGTTTGAAAGAGTTGATGTTAACAGATACATACTTGCCTTTATGGGCTTCTGTCGGTATGGTGGCAGTTGTCCATCGTCCCTCCTGTCCATGCAGCGTTTTCGTGGCAGTCGTCACTGCCTCTGGGGGACTTCACGGTCCATTTCTGCCCCCAGGATGATGATGTCCAGGGTCCTGAGAGTAAAGATAATGAAGAGTTTAGTGTTTGAAAGAGTTGATGTTAATAGATATATATACTTGCCTTTATGGGCTTCTGTCGGTATGGTGGCAGTCGTCCATCGTCCCTCCCGTCCATGCAGCGTCTTCGTGGCAGTCGTCACTGCCTGTGGGGGACTTCACGCTCCATTTCTGCCACCAGGATGATGATGTCCAGGGTCCTGAGAGTAAAGACAATAACGAGTTTAGTGTTTGAAAGAGTTGATGTTATTAGATATATATACTTGCCTTTAGGGCCTTCTGTCGGTATGGTGGCAGTCGTCCATCGTCCCTCCCGTCCATGCAGCGTCTTCGTGGCAGTCGTCACTGCCTCTGGGGGACATCACGGTCCATTTCTGCCCCAAGGATGATGATGTCTAGGGTCCTAAGTGTAAAGAAATATAAAGAGTTTAGTGTTTGAAAGAGTTGATGTTAATAGATATATACTTGCCTTTATGGCCTTCTGTCGGTATGGTGGCAGTCGTCCATCGTCCCTCCCGTCCATGCAGCGTCTTCGTGGCAGTCGTCACTGCCTCTGGGGGACTTCACGCTCCATTTCTGCCCCCAGGATAATGATGTCCAGGGTCCTAAGTGTAAAGATAACAAAGAGTTTAGTGTTTGAAAGAGTTGATGTTAATAGATGTATACTTGCCTTTATGGGCTTCTGTCGGTATGGTGGCAGTCGTCCATCGTCCCTCCCGTCCATGCAGCGTCTTCGTGGCAGTCGTCACTGCCTCTGGGGGACTTCACGCTCCATTTCTGCCCCCAGGATGATGATGTCCAGGGTCCTAAGTGTAAAGATAATAAAGAGTTTAGTGTTTGAGAGAGTTGATGTTAATAGATATATACTTGCCTTTATGGGCTTCTGTCGGTATGGTGGCAGTCGTCCATCGTCCCTCCCGTCCATGCAGCGTCTTCGTGGCAGTCGTCACTGCCTCTGGGGGACTTCACGCTCCATTTCTGCCCCCAGGATGATGATGTCCAGGGTCCTGAGAGTAAAGATAACAAAGAATTTATTGTTTGAAAGAGTTGATGTTAATAGATATATACTTGCCTTTATGGGCTTCTGTCGGTATGTTGGTATTCGCCCATCGTCCCTCCCGTCCACGCAGTGTCTTCGTGGCAGTCGTCACTGCCTCTGGGGGACTTCACGCTCCATTTCTGCCCCCAGGATGATGATGTCTAGGGTCCTAAGTGTAAAGATAATAAAGAGTTTAGTGTTTGAAAGAGTTGATGTTAATAGATATATACTTGCCTTTATGGGCTTCTGTCGGTATGGTGGCAGTCGTCCATCGTCCCTCCCGTCCATGCAGCGTCTTCGTGGCAGTCGTCACTGCCTCTGGGGGACTTCACGCTCCATTTCTGCCCCCAGGATGATGATGTCCAGGGTCCTGAGAGTAAAGATAATAACGAGTTTAGTGTTTGAAAGAGTTGATGTTAATAGATATATATACTTGCCTTTATGGGATTCTGTCGGTATGGTGGCAGTCGTCCATCGTCCCTCCCGTCCATGCAGCGTCTTCGTGGCAGTCGTCACTGCCTCTGGGGGACTTCACGCTCCATTTCTGCCCCCAGGATGATGATGTCCAGGGTCCTGAGAGTAAAGATAATGAAGAGTTTAGTGTTTGAAAGAGTTGATGTTAACAGATATATACTTACCTTTATGGGCTTCTGTCGGTATGGTGGCAGTCGTCCATCGTCCCTCCCGTCCATGCAGCGTCTTCGTGGCAGTCGTCACTGCCTCTGGGGGACTTCACGCTCCATTTCTGCCCCCAGGATGATGATGTCTAGGGTCATAAGTGTAAAGAAAATAAAGAGTTTAGTGTTTGAAAGAGTTGATGTTAATAGATATATACTTGCCTTTATGGGCTTCTGTCGGTATGGTGGCAGTCGTCCATCGTCCCTCCCGTCCATGCAGCGTCTTCGTGGCAGTCGTCACTGCCTCTGGGGGACTTCACGCTCCATTTCTGCCCCCAGGATGATGATGTCCAGGGTCCTGAGAGTAAAGATAATAAATAGTTTAGTGTTTGAAAGAGTTGATGTTAATAGATATATATACTTGCCTTTATGGGCTTCTGTCGGTATGGTGGCAGTCGTCCATCGTCCCTCCCGTCCATGCAGCGTCTTCGTGGCAGTCGTCACTGCCTGTGGGGGACTTCACGCTCCATTTCTGCCCCCAGGATGATGATGTCCAGGGTCCTAAGTGTAAAGATAACAAAGAGTTTAGTGTTTGAAAGAGTTGATGTTAATAGATATATACTTGCCTTTATGGGCTTCTGTCGGTATGGTGGCAGTCGTCCATCGTCCCTCCCGTCCATGCAGCGTCTTCGTGGCTGTCGTCAATGCCTCTGGGGGACTTCACGCTCCATTTCTGCCCCCAGGATGATGATGTCCAGGGTCCTAAGTGTAAAGATAATAAATAGTTTAGTGTTTGAAAGAGTTGATGTTAACAGATACATACTTGCCTTTATGGGCTTCTGTCGGTATGGTGGCAGTTGTCCATCGTCCCTCCTGTCCATGCAGCGTTTTCGTGGCAGTCGTCACTGCCTCTGGGGGACTTCACGCTCCATTTCTGCCCCCAGGATGATGATGTCCAGGGTCCTGAGAGTAAAGATAATGAAGAGTTTAGTGTTTGAAAGAGTTGATGTTAATAGATATATATACTTGCCTTTATGGGCTTCTGTCGGTATGGTGGCAGTCGTCCATCGTCCCTCCCGTCCATGCAGCGTCTTCGTGGCAGTCGTCACTGCCTGTGGGGGACTTCACGCTCCATTTCTGCCACCAGGATGATGATGTCCAGGGTCCTGAGAGTAAAGACAATAACGAGTTTAGTGTTTGAAAGAGTTGATGTTATTAGATATATATACTTGCCTTTAGGGCCTTCTGTCGGTATGGTGGCAGTCGTCCATCGTCCCTCCCGTCCATGCAGCGTCTTCGTGGCAGTCGTCACTGCCTCTGGGGGACATCACGGTCCATTTCTGCCCCAAGGATGATGATGTCTAGGGTCCTAAGTGTAAAGAAATATAAAGAGTTTAGTGTTTGAAAGAGTTGATGTTAATAGATATATACTTGCCTTTATGGCCTTCTGTCGGTATGGTGGCAGTCGTCCATCGTCCCTCCCGTCCATGCAGCGTCTTCGTGGCAGTCGTCACTGCCTCTGGGGGACTTCACGCTCCATTTCTGCCCCCAGGATGATGATGTCCAGGGTCCTAAGTGTAAAGATAACAAAGAGTTTAGTGTTTGAAAGAGTTGATGTTAATAGATGTATACTTGCCTTTATGGGCTTCTGTCGGTATGGTGGCAGTCGTCCATCGTCCCTCCCGTCCATGCAGCGTCTTCGTGGCAGTCGTCACTGCCTCTGGGGGACTTCACGCTCCATTTCTGCCCCCAGGATGATGATGTCCAGGGTCCTAAGTGTAAAGATAATAAAGAGTTTAGTGTTTGAGAGAGTTGATGTTAATAGATATATACTTGCCTTTATGGGCTTCTGTCGGTATGGTGGCAGTCGTCCATCGTCCCTCCCGTCCATGCAGCGTCTTCGTGGCAGTCGTCACTGCCTCTGGGGGACTTCACGCTCCATTTCTGCCCCCAGGATGATGATGTCCAGGGTCCTGAGAGTAAAGATAACAAAGAATTTATTGTTTGAAAGAGTTGATGTTAATAGATATATACTTGCCTTTATGGGCTTCTGTCGGTATGTTGGTATTCGCCCATCGTCCCTCCCGTCCACGCAGTGTCTTCGTGGCAGTCGTCACTGCCTCTGGGGGACTTCACGCTCCATTTCTGCCCCCAGGATGATGATGTCTAGGGTCCTAAGTGTAAAGATAATAAAGAGTTTAGTGTTTGAAAGAGTTGATGTTAATAGATATATACTTGCCTTTATGGGCTTCTGTCGGTATGGTGGCAGTCGTCCATCGTCCCTCCCGTCCATGCAGCGTCTTCGTGGCAGTCGTCACTGCCTCTGGGGGACTTCACGCTCCATTTCTGCCCCCAGGATGATGATGTCCAGGGTCCTGAGAGTAAAGATAATGACGAGTTTAGTGTTTGAAAGAGTTGATGTTAATAGATATATATACTTGCCTTTATGGGATTCTGTCGGTATGGTGGCAGTCGTCCATCGTCCCTGCCGTCCATGCAGCGTCTTCGTGGCAGTCGTCACTGCCTCTGGGGGACTTCACGCTCCATTTCTGCCCCCACGATGATGATGTCCAGGGTCCTGAGAGTAAAGATAATGAAGAGTTTAGTGTTTGAAAGAGTTGATGTTAACAGATATATACTTACCTTTATGGGCTTCTGTCGGTATGGTGGCAGTCGTCCATCGTCCCTCCCGTCCATGCAGCGTCTTCGTGGCAGTCGTCACTGCCTCTGGGGGACTTCACGCTCCATTTCTGCCCCCAGGATGATGATGTCTAGGGTCATAAGTGTAAAGAAAACAAAGAGTTTAGTGTTTGAAAGAGTTGATGTTAATAGATATATACTTGCCTTTATGGGCTTCTGTCGGTATGGTGGCAGTCGTCCATCGTCCCTCCCGTCCATGCAGCGTCTTCGTGGCAGTCGTCACTGCCTCTGGGGGACTTCACGCTCCATTTCTGCCCCCAGGATGATGATGTCCAGGGTCCTGAGAGTAAAGATAATAAATAGTTTAGTGTTTGAAAGAGTTGATGTTAATAGATATATATACTTGCCTTTATGGGCTTCTGTCGGTATGGTGGCAGTCGTCCATCGTCCCTTCCGTCCATGCAGCGTCTTCGTGGCAGTCGTCAATGCCTCTGGGGGACTTCACGCTCCATTTCTGCCCCCAGGATGATGATGTCCAGGGTCCTAAGTGTAAAGATAATAAAGAGTTTAGTGTTTGAAAGAGTTGATGTTAACAGATATATACTTGCCTTTATGGCCTTCTGTCGGTATGGTGGCAGTTGTCCATCGTCCCTCCTGTCCATGCAGCGTCTTCGTGGCAGTCGTCACTGCCTCTGGGGTACTTCACGCTCCATTTCTGCCCCCAGGATGATGATGTCCAGGGTCCTGAGAGTAAAGATAATAAAGAGTTTAGTGTTTGAAAGAGTTGATGTTAATAGATATATATACTTGCCTTTATGGGCTTCTGTCGGTATGGTGGCAGTCGTCCATCGTCCCTCCCGTCCATGCAGCGTCTTCGTGGCAGTCGTCACTGCCTCTGGGGTACTTCACGCTCCTTTTCTGCCCCCAGGATTATGATGTCCAGGGTCCTGAGGTTAAAGATAACAAAGAATTTATTGTTTGAAAGAGTTGATGTTAATAGATATATACTTGCCTTTATGGGCTTTTGTCGGTATGGTGGCAGTCGTGCATCGTCCCTCCCGTCCATGAAGCGTCTTCGTGGCAGTCGTCACTGCCTCTGGGGGACTTCACGCTCCATTTCTGCCCCCAAGATGATGATGTCCAGGGTCCTGAGAGTAAAGATAACAAAGAATTTATTGTTTGAAAGAGTTGATGTTAATAGATATATACTTGCCTTTATGGGCTTCTGTCGGTATGTTTATTATTCGCCCATCGTCCCTCCCGTCCACGCAGTGTCTTCGTGGCAGTCGTCACTGCCTCTGGGGGACTTCACGCTCCATTTCTGCCCCCAGGATGATGATGTCTAGGGTCCTAAGTGTAAAGATAACAAAGAGTTTAGTGTTTGAAAGAGTTGATGTTAATAGATATATACTTGCCTTTATGGGCTTCTGTCGGTATGGTGGCAGTCGTCCATCGTCCCTCCCGTCCATGCAGCGTCTTCGTGGCAGTCGTCACTGCCTCTGGGGGACTTCACGCTCCATTTCTGCCCCCAGGATGATGATGTCCAGGGTCCTGAGAGTAAATATAATAAAGAGTTTAGTGTTTGAAAGAGTTGATGTTAATAGATATATACTTGCCTTATTGCGTTCTGTCGGTATGGTGGCAGTCGTCCATCGTCCCTCCCGTCCATGCAGCGTCTTCGTGGCAGTCGTCACTGCCTCTGGGGGACTTCACGCTCCATTTCTGCCCCCAGGATGATGATGTCCAGGGTCTTGAGAGTAAAGATAATAAAGAGTTTAGTGTTTGAAAGAGTTGATGTTAATAGATATATACTTGCCTTTATGGGCTTCTGTCGGTATGGTGGCAGTCGTCCATCGTCCCTCCCGTCCATGCAGCGTCTTCGTGGCAGTCGTCACTGCCTCTGGGGGACTTCACGCTCCATTTCTGCCCCCAGGATGATGATGTCCAGGGTCCTGAGAGTAAAGATAATGAAGAGTTTAGTGTTTGAAAGAGTTGATGTTAACAGATATATACTTGCCTTTATGGGCTTCTGTCGGTATGGTGGCAGTCGTCCATCGTCCCTCCCGTCCATGCAGCGTCTTCGTGGCAGTCGTCACTGCCTCTGGGGGACTTCACGGTCCATTTCTGCCCCCAGGATGATGATGTCTAGGGTCATAAGTGTAAAGAAAATAAAGAGTTTAATGTTTGAAAGAGTTGATGTTAATAGATATATACTTGCCTTTATGGGCTTCTGTCGGTATGGTGGCAGTCGTCCATCGTCCCTCCCGTCCATGCAGCGTCTCCGTGGCAGTCGTCACTGCCTCTGGGGGACTTCACGCTCCATTTCTGCCCCCAGGATGATGATGTCCAGGGTCCTGAGAGTAAAGATAATAAATAGTTTAGTGTTTGAAAGAGTTGATGTTAATAGATATATATACTTGCCTTTATGGGCTTCTGTCGGTATGGTGGCAGTCGTCCATCGTCCCTCCCGTCCATGCAGCGTCTTCGTGGCAGTCGTCACTGCCTGTGGGGGACTTCACGCTCCATTTCTGCCCCCATGATGAAGATGTCCAGGGTCCTGAGAGTAAAGATAATAAATAGTTTAGTGTTTGAAAGAGTTGATGTTAATAGATATATATACTTGCCTTTATGGGCTTCTGTCGGTATGGTGGCAGTCGTCCATCGTCCCTCCCGTCCATGCAGCGTCTTCGTGGCAGTCGTCACTGCCTCTGGGGGACTTCACGCTCCATTTCTGCCCCCAGGATGATGATGTCTAGGGTCAAAAGTGTAAAGAAAATAAAGAGTTTAGTGTTTGAAAGAGTTGATGTTAATAGATATATACTTGCCTTTATGGGCTTCTGTCGGTATGGTGGCAGTCGTCCATCGTCCCTCCCGTCCATGCAGCGTCTTCGTGGCAGTCGTCACTGCCTCTGGGGGACTTCACGCTCCATTTCTGCCCCCAGGATGATGATGTCCAGGGTCCTGAGAGTAAAGATAATAAATAGTTTAGTGTTTGAAAGAGTTGATGTTAATAGATATATATACTTGCCTTTATGGGCTTCTGTCGGTATGGTGGCAGTCGTCCATCGTCCCTCCCGTCCATGCAGCGTCTTCGTGGCAGTCGTCAATGCCTCTGGGGGACTTCACGCTCCATTTCTGCCCCCAGGACGATGATGTCCAGGGTCCTGAGAGTAAAGATAATGACGAGTTTAGTGTTTGAAAGAGTTGACGTTAATAGATATATATACTTGCCTTTATGGGATTCTGTCGGTATGGTGGCAGTCGTCCATCGTCCCTGCCGTCCATGCAGCGTCTTCGTGGCAGTCGTCACTGCCTCTGGGGGACTTCACGCTCCATTTCTGCCCCCAGGATGATGATGTCCAGGGTCCTGAGAGTAAAGATAATGAAGAGTTTAGTGTTTGAAAGAGTTGATGTTAACAGATATATACTTACCTTTATGGGCTTCTGTCGGTATGGTGGCAGTCGTCCATCGTCCCTCCCGTCCATGCAGCGTCTTCGTGGCAGTCGTCACTGCCTCTGGGGGACTTCACGCTCCACTTCTGCCCCCAGGATGATGATGTCTAGGGTCATAAGTGTAAAGAAAATAAAGAGTTTAGTGTTTGAAAGAGTTGATGTTAATAGATATATACTTGCCTTTATGGGCTTCTGTCGGTATGGTGGCAGTCGTCCATCGTCCCTCCCGTCCATGCAGCGTCTTCGTGGCAGTCGTCACTGCCTCTGGGGGACTTCACGCTCCATTTCTGCCCCCAGGATGATGATGTCCAGGGTCCTGAGAGTAAAGATAATAAATAGTTTAGTGTTTGAAAGAGTTGATGTTAATAGATATATATACTTGCCTTTATGGGCTTCTGTCGGTATGGTGGCAGTCGTCCATCGTCCCTCCCGTCCATGCAGCGTCTTCGTGGCAGTCGTCACTGCCTGTGGGGGACTTCACGCTCCATTTCTGCCCCCATGATGATGATGTCCAGGGTCCTGAGAGTAAAGATAATAAATAGTTTAGTGTTTGAAAGAGTTGATGTTAATAGATATATATACTTGCCTTTATGGGCTTCTGTCGGTATGGTGGCAGTCGTCCATCGTCCCTCCCGTCCATGCAGCGTCTTCGTGGCAGTCGTCACTGCCTCTGGGGGACTTCACGCTCCATTTCTGCCCCCAGGATGATGATGTCTAGGGTCAAAAGTGTAAAGAAAATAAAGAGTTTAGTGTTTGAAAGAGTTGATGTTAATAGATATATACTTGCCTTTATGGGCTTCTGTCGGTATGGTGGCAGTCGTCCATCGTCCCTCCCGTCCATGCAGCGTCTTCGTGGCAGTCGTCACTGCCTCTGGGGGACTTCACGCTCCATTTCTGCCCCCAGGATGATGATGTCCAGGGTCCTGAGAGTAAAGATAATGAATAGTTTAGTGTTTGAAAGAGTTGATGTTAATAGATATATATATACTTGCCTTTATGGGCTTCTGTCGGTATGGTGGCAGTCGTCCATCGTCCCTCCCGTCCATGCAGCGTCTTCGTGGCAGTCGTCAATGCCTCTGGGGGACTTCACGCTCCATTTCTGCCCCCAGGACGATGATGTCCAGGGTCCTGAGAGTAAAGATAATGACGAGTTTAGTGTTTGAAAGAGTTGACGTTAATAGATATATATACTTGCCTTTATGGGATTCTGTCGGTATGGTGGCAGTCGTCCATCGTCCCTGCCGTCCATGCAGCGTCTTCGTGGCAGTCGTCACTGCCTCTGGGGGACTTCACGCTCCATTTCTGCCCCCAGGATGATGATGTCCAGGGTCCTGAGAGTAAAGATAATGAAGAGTTTAGTGTTTGAAAGAGTTGATGTTAACAGATATATACTTACCTTTATGGGCTTCTGTCGGTATGGTGGCAGTCGTCCATCGTCCCTCCCGTCCATGCAGCGTCTTCGTGGCAGTCGTCACTGCCTCTGGGGGACTTCACGCTCCATTTCTGCCCCCAGGATGATGATGTCTAGGGTCATAAGTGTAAAGAAAATAAAGAGTTTAGTGTTTGAAAGAGTTGATGTTAATAGATATATACTTGCCTTTATGGGCTTCTGTCGGTATGGTGGCAGTCGTCCATCGTCCCTCCCGTCCATGCAGCGTCTTCGTGGCAGTCGTCACTGCCTCTGGGGGACTTCACGCTCCATTTCTGCCCCCAGGATGATGATGTCCAGGGTCCTGAGAGTAAAGATAATAAATAGTTTAGTGTTTGAAAGAGTTGATGTTAATAGATATATATACTTGCCTTTATGGGCTTCTGTCGGTATGGTGGCAGTCGTCCATCGTCCCTCCCGTCCATGCAGCGTCTTCGTGGCAGTCGTCAATGCCTCTGGGGGACTTCACGCTCCATTTCTGCCCCCAGGATGATGATGTCCAGGGTCCTAAGTGTAAAGATAATAAAGAGTTTAGTGTTTGAAAGAGTTGATGTTAACAGATATATACTTGCCTTTATGGCCTTCTGTCGGTATGGTGGCAGTTGTCCATCGTCCCTCCTGTCCATGCAGCGTCTTCGTGGCAGTCGTCACTGCCTCTGGGGGACTTCACGCTCCATTTCTGCCCCCAGGATGATGATGTCCAGGGTCCTGAGAGTAAAGATAATAAAGAGTTTAGTGTTTGAAAGAGTTGATGTTAATAGATATATATACTTGCCTTTATGGGCTTCTGTCGGTATGGTGGCAGTCGTCCATCGTCCCTCCCGTCCATGCAGCGTCTTCGTGGCAGTCGTCACTGCCTCTGGGGTACTTCACGCTCCTTTTCTGCCCCCAGGATTATGATGTCCAGGGTCCTGAGGTTAAAGATAACAAAGAATTTATTGTTTGAAAGAGTTGATGTTAATAGATATATACTTGCCTTTATGGGCTTTTGTCGGTATGGTGGCAGTCGTCCATCGTCCCTCCCGTCCATGCAGCGTCTTCGTGGCAGTCGTCACTGCCTCTGGGGGACTTCACGCTCCATTTCTGCCCCCAAGATGATGATGTCCAGGGTCCTGAGAGTAAAGATAACAAAGAATTTATTGTTTGAAAGAGTTGATGTTAATAGATATATACTTGCCTTTATGGGCTTCTGTCGGTATGTTGGTATTCGCCCATCTTCCCTCCCGTCCACGCAGTGTCTTCGTGGCAGTCGTCACTGCCTCTGGGGGACTTCACGCTCCATTTCTGCCCCCAGGATGATGATGTCTAGGGTCCTAAGTGTAAAGATAACAAAGAGTTTAGTGTTTGAAAGAGTTGATGTTAATAGATATATACTTGCCTTTATGGGCTTCTGTCGGTATGGTGGCAGTCGTCCATCGTCCCTCCCGTCCATGCAGCGTCTTCGTGGCAGTCGTCACTGCCTCTGGGGGACTTCACGCTCCATTTCTGCCCCCAGGATGATGATGTCCAGGGTCCTGAGAGTAAATATAATAAAGAGTTTAGTGTTTGAAAGAGTTGATGTTAATAGATATATACTTGCCTTATTGCGTTCTGTCGGTATGGTGGCAGTCGTCCATCGTCCCTCCCGTCCATGCAGCGTCTTCGTGGCAGTCGTCACTGCCTCTGGGGGACTTCACGCTCCATTTCTGCCCCCAGGATGATGATGTCCAGGGTCTTAAGAGTAAAGATAATAAAGAGTTTAGTGTTTGAAAGAGTTGATGTTAATAGATATATACTTGCCTTTATTTTTCTTCTGTCGGTATGGTGGCAGTCGTCCATCGTCCCTCCCGTCCATGCAGCGTCTTCGTGGCAGTCGTCACTGCCTCTGGGGGACTTCACGTTCCATTTCTGCCCCCAGGATGATGATGTCCAGGGTCCTGAGAGTAAAGATAATGAAGAGTTTAGTGTTTGAAAGAGTTGATGTTAACAGATATATACTTGCCTTTATGGGCTTCTGTCGGTATGGTGGCAGTCGTCCATCGTCCCTCCCGTCCATGCAGCGTCTTCGTGGCAGTCGTCACTGCCTCTGGGGGACTTCACGGTCCATTTCTGCCCCCAGGATGATGATGTCTAGGGTCATAAGTGTAAAGAAAATAAAGAGTTTAATGTTTGAAAGAGTTGATGTTAATAGATATATACTTGCCTTTATGGGCTTCTGTCGGTATGGTGGCAGTCGTCCATCGTCCCTCCCGTCCATGCAGCGTCTCCGTGGCAGTCGTCACTGCCTCTGGGGGACTTCACGCTCCATTTCTGCCCCCAGGATGATGATGTCCAGGGTCCTGAGAGTAAAGATAATAAATAGTTTAGTGTTTGAAATCGTTGATGTTAATAGATATATATACTTGCCTTTATGGGCTTCTGTCGGTATGGTGGCAGTCGTCCATCGTCCCTCCCGTCCATGCAGCGTCTTCGTGGCAGTCGTCACTGCCTCTGGGGGACTTCACGCTCCATTTCTGCCCCCAGGATGATGATGTCCAGGGTCCTGAGAGTAAATATAATAAATAGTTTAGTGTTTGAAAGAGTTGATGTTAATAGATATATATACTTGCCTTTATGGGCTTCTGTCGGTATGGTGGCAGTCGTCCATCGTCCCTCCCGTCCATGCAGCGTCTTCGTGGCAGTCGTCACTGCCTCTGGGGGACTTCACGCTCCATTTCTGCCCCCAGGATGATGATGTCTAGGGTCATAAGTGTAAAGAAAATAAAGAGTTTAGTGTTTGAAAGAGTTGATGTTAATAGATATATACTTGCCTTTATGGGCTTCTGTCGGTATGGTGGCAGTCGTCCATCGTCCCTCCCGTCCATGCAGGGTCTTCGTGGCAGTCGTCACTGCCTCTGGGGGACTTCACGCTCCATTTCTGCCCCCAGGATGATGATGTCTAGGGTCATAAGTGTAAAGAAAATAAAGAGTTTAGTGTTTGAAAGAGTTGATGTTAATAGATATATACTTGCCTTTATGGGCTTCTGTCGGTATGGTGGCAGTCGTCCATCGTCCCTCCCGTCCATGCAGCGTCTTCGTGGCAGTCGTCACTGCCTCTGGGGGACTTCACGCTCCATTTCTGCCCCCAGGATGATGATGTCCAGGGTCCTGAGAGGAAAGATAATAACGAGTTTAGTGTTTGAAAGAGTTGATGTTAACAGATATATACTTGCCTTTATGGGCTTCTGTCGGTATGGTGGCAGTCGTCCATCGTCCCTCCCGTCCATGCAGCGTCTTCGTGGCAGTCGTCACTGCCTCTGGGGGACTTCACGCTCCATTTCTGCCCCCAGGATGATGATGTCCAGGGTCCTGAGAGTAAAGATAATAAATAGTTTAGTGTTTGAAAGAGTTGATGTTAATAGATATATATACTTGCCTTTATGGGCTTCTGTCGGTATGGTGGCAGTCGTCCATCGTCCCTCCCGTCCATGCAGCGTCTTCGTGGCAGTCGTCACTGCCTCTGGGGGACTTCACGCTCCATTTCTGCCCCCAGGATGATGATGTCCAGGGTCCTAAGTGTAAAGATAACAAAGAGTTTAGTGTTTGAAAGAGTTGATGTTAATAGATATATACTTGCCTTTATGGGCTTCTGTCGGTATGGTGGCAGTCGTCCATCGTCCCTCCCGTCCATGCAGCGTCTTCGTGGCAGTCGTCAATGCCTCTGGGGGACTTCACGCTCCATTTCTGCCCCCAGGATGATGATGTCCAGGGTCCTAAGTGTAAAGATAATAAAGAGTTTAGTGTTTGAAAGAGTTGATGTTTACAGATATATACTTGCCTTTATGGCCTTCTGTCGGTATGGTGGCAGTTGTCCATCGTCCCTCCTGTCCATGCAGCGTCTTCGTGGCAGTCGTCACTGCCTCTGGGGGACTTCACGCTCCATTTCTGCCCCCAGGATGATGATGTCCAGGGTCCTGAGAGTAAAGATAATAAAGAGTTTAGTGTTTGAAAGAGTTGATGTTAATAGATATATATACTTGCCTTTATGGGCTTCTGTCGGTATGGTGGCAGTCGTCCATCGTCCCTCCCGTCCAGGCAGCGTCTTCGTGGCAGTCGTCACTGCCTCTTGGGGACTTCACGGTCCATTTCTGTCCCCAGGATGATGATGTCCAGGGTCTTGAGAGTAAAGATAATAAAGAGTTTAGTGTTTGAAAGAGTTGATGTTAACAGATATATATACTTGCCTTTATGGGCTTCTGTCGGTATGGTGGCAGTCGTCCATCGTCCCTCCCGTCCATGCAGCGTCTTCGTGGCAGTCGTCACTGCCTCTGGGGTACTTCACGCTCCTTTTCTGCCCCCAAGATGATGATGTCCAGGGTCCTGAGAGTAAAGATAACAAAGAAATTATTGTTTGAAAGAGTTGATGTTAATAGATATATACTTGCCTTTATGGGCTTCTGTCGGTATGTTGGTATTCGCCCATTGTCCCTCCCGTCCACGCAGTGTCTTCGTGGCAGTCGTCACTGCCTCTGGGGGACTTCACGCTCCATTTCTGCCCCCAGGATGATGATGTCTAGGGTCCTAAGTGTAAAGATAACAAAGAGTTTAGTGTTTGAAAGAGTTGATGTTAATAGATATATACTTGCCTTTATGGGCTTCTGTCGGTATGGTGGCAGTCGTCCCTCGTCCCTCCCGTCCATGCAGCGTCTTCGTGGCAGTCGTCAATGCCTCTGGGGGACTTCACGCTCCATTTCTGCCCCCAGGATGATGATGTCCAGGGTCCTGAGAGTAAAGATAATGACGAGTTTAGTGTTTGAAAGAGTTGATGTTAATAGATATATATACTTGCCTTTATGGGATTCTGTCGGTATGGTGGCAGTCGTCAATCGTCCCTCCCGTCCATGCAGCGTCTTCGTGGCAGTCGTCACTGCCTCTGGGGGACTTCACGCTCCATTTCTGCCCCCAGGATGATGATGTCCAGGGTCCTGAGAGGAAAGATAATAACGAGTTTAGTGTTTGAAAGAGTTGATGTTAACAGATATATACTTGCCTTTATGGGCTTCTGTCGGTATGGTGGCAGTCGTCCATCGTCCCTCCCGTCCATGCAGCGTCTTCGTGGCAGTCGTCACTGCCTCTGGGGGACTTCACGCTCCATTTCTGCCCCCAGGATGATGATGTCCAGGGTCCTGAGAGTAAAGATAATAAATAGTTTAGTGTTTGAAAGAGTTGATGTTAATAGATATATATACTTGCCTTTATGGGCTTCTGTCGGTATGGTGGCAGTCGTCCATCGTCCCTCCCGTCCATGCAGCGTCTTCGTGGCAGTCGTCACTGCCTCTGGGGGACTTCACGCTCCATTTCTGCCCCCAGGATGATGATGTCCAGGGTCCTAAGTGTAAAGATAACAAAGAGTTTAGTGTTTGAAAGAGTTGATGTTAATAGATATATACTTGCCTTTATGGGCTTCTGTCGGTATGGTGGCAGTCGTCCATCGTCCCTCCCGTCCATGCAGCGTCTTCGTGGCAGTCGTCAATGCCTCTGGGGGACTTCACGCTCCATTTCTGCCCCCAGGATGATGATGTCCAGGGTCCTAAGTGTAAAGATAATAAAGAGTTTAGTGTTTGAAAGAGTTGATGTTTACAGATATATACTTGCCTTTATGGCCTTCTGTCGGTATGGTGGCAGTTGTCCATCGTCCCTCCTGTCCATGCAGCGTCTTCGTGGCAGTCGTCACTGCCTCTGGGGGACTTCACGCTCCATTTCTGCCCCCAGGATGATGATGTCCAGGGTCCTGAGAGTAAAGATAATAAAGAGTTTAGTGTTTGAAAGAGTTGATGTTAATAGATATATATACTTGCCTTTATGGGCTTCTGTCGGTATGGTGGCAGTCGTCCATCGTCCCTCCCGTCCAGGCAGCGTCTTCGTGGCAGTCGTCACTGCCTCTTGGGGACTTCACGGTCCATTTCTGCCCCCAGGATGATGATGTCCAGGGTCTTGAGAGTAAAGATAATAAAGAGTTTAGTGTTTGAAAGAGTTGATGTTAACAGATATATATACTTGCCTTTATGGGCTTCTGTCGGTATGGTGGCAGTCGTCCATCGTCCCTCCCGTCCATGCAGCGTCTTCGTGGCAGTCGTCACTGCCTCTGGGGTACTTCACGCTCCTTTTCTGCCCCCAAGATGATGATGTCCAGGGTCCTGAGAGTAAAGATAACAAAGAAATTATTGTTTGAAAGAGTTGATGTTAATAGATATATACTTGCCTTTATGGGCTTCTGTCGGTATGTTGGTATTCGCCCATTGTCCCTCCCGTCCACGCAGTGTCTTCGTGGCAGTCGTCACTGCCTCTGGGGGACTTCACGCTCCATTTCTGCCCCCAGGATGATGATGTCTAGGGTCCTAAGTGTAAAGGTAACAAAGAGTTTAGTGTTTGAAAGAGTTGATGTTAATAGATATATACTTGCCTTTATGGGCTTCTGTCGGTAAGGTGGCAGTCGTCCCTCGTCCCTCCCGTCCATGCAGCGTCTTCGTGGCAGTCGTCAATGCCTCTGGGGGACTTCACGGTCCACTTCTGCCCCCAGGATGATGATGTCCAGGGTCCTGAGAGTAAAGATAATGACGAGTTTAGTGTTTGAAAGAGTTGATGTTAATAGATATATATACTTGCCTTTATGGGATTCTGTCGGTATGGTGGCAGTCGTCAATCGTCCCTCCCGTCCATGCAGCGTCTTCGTGGCAGTCGTCACTGCCTCTGGGGGACTTCACGCTCCATTTCTGCCCCCAGGATGATGATGTCCAGGGTCCTGAGAGGAAAGATAATAACGAGTTTAGTGTTTGAAAGAGTTGATGTTAACAGATATATACTTGCCTTTATGGGCTTCTGTCGGTATGGTGGCAGTCGTCCATCGTCCCTCCCGTCCATGCAGCGTCTTCGTGGCAGTCGTCACTGCCTCTGGGGGACTTCACGCTCCATTTCTGCCCCCAGGATGATGATGTCCAGGGTCCTGAGAGTAAAGATAATAAATAGTTTAGTGTTTGAAAGAGTTGATGTTAATAGATATATATACTTGCCTTTATGGGCTTCTGTCGGTATGGTGGCAGTCGTCCATCGTCCCTCCCGTCCATGCAGCGTCTTCGTGGCAGTCGTCACTGCCTCTGGGGGACTTCACGCTCCATTTCTGCCCCCAGGATGATGATGTCCAGGGTCCTAAGTGTAAAGATAACAAAGAGTTTAGTGTTTGAAAGAGTTGATGTTAATAGATATATACTTGCCTTTATGGGCTTCTGTCGGTATGGTGGCAGTCGTCCATCGTCCCTCCCGTCCATGCAGCGTCTTCGTGGCAGTCGTCAATGCCTCTGGGGGACTTCACGCTCCATTTCTGCCCCCAGGATGATGATGTCCAGGGTCCTAAGTGTAAAGATAATAAAGAGTTTAGTGTTTGAAAGAGTTGATGTTTACAGATATATACTTGCCTTTATGGCCTTCTGTCGGTATGGTGGCAGTTGTCCATCGTCCCTCCTGTCCATGCAGCGTCTTCGTGGCAGTCGTCACTGCCTCTGGGGGACTTCACGCTCCATTTCTGCCCCCAGGATGATGATGTCCAGGGTCCTGAGAGTAAAGATAATAAAGAGTTTAGTGTTTGAAAGAGTTGATGTTAATAGATATATATACTTGCCTTTATGGGCTTCTGTCGGTATGGTGGCAGTCGTCCATCGTCCCTCCCGTCCAGGCAGCGTCTTCGTGGCAGTCGTCACTGCCTCTTGGGGACTTCACGGTCCATTTCTGCCCCCAGGATGATGATGTCCAGGGTCCTGAGAGTAAAGATAATAAAGAGTTTAGTGTTTGAAAGAGTTGATGTTAACAGATATATATACTTGCCTTTATGGGCTTCTGTCGGTATGGTGGCAGTCGTCCATCGTCCCTCCCGTCCATGCAGCGTCTTCGTGGCAGTCGTCACTGCCTCTGGGGGACTTCACGCTCCATTTCTGCCCCCAGGATGATGATGTCCAGGGTCCTGAGAGGAAAGATAATAACGAGTTTAGTGTTTGAAAGAGTTGATGTTAACAGATATATACTTGCCTTTATGGGCTTCTGTCGGTATGGTGGCAGTCGTCCATCGTCCCTCCCGTCCATGCAGCGTCTTCGTGGCAGTCGTCACTGCCTCTGGGGGACTTCACGCTCCATTTCTGCCCCCAGGATGATGATGTCCAGGGTCCTGAGAGTAAAGATAATAAATAGTTTAGTGTTTGAAAGAGTTGATGTTAATAGATATATATACTTGCCTTTATGGGCTTCTGTCGGTATGGTGGCAGTCGTCCATCGTCCCTCCCGTCCATGCAGCGTCTTCGTGGCAGTCGTCACTGCCTCTGGGGGACTTCACGCTCCATTTCTGCCCCCAGGATGATGATGTCCAGGGTCCTAAGTGTAAAGATAACAAAGAGTTTAGTGTTTGAAAGAGTTGATGTTAATAGATATATACTTGCCTTTATGGGCTTCTGTCGGTATGGTGGCAGTCGTCCATCGTCCCTCCCGTCCATGCAGCGTCTTCGTGGCAGTCGTCAATGCCTCTGGGGGACTTCACGCTCCATTTCTGCCCCCAGGATGATGATGTCCAGGGTCCTAAGTGTAAAGATAATAAAGAGTTTAGTGTTTGAAAGAGTTGATGTTTACAGATATATACTTGCCTTTATGGCCTTCTGTCGGTATGGTGGCAGTTGTCCATCGTCCCTCCTGTCCATGCAGCGTCTTCGTGGCAGTCGTCACTGCCTCTGGGGGACTTCACGCTCCATTTCTGCCCCCAGGATGATGATGTCCAGGGTCCTAAGTGTAAAGATAACAAAGAGTTTAGTGTTTGAAAGAGTTGATGTTAATAGATATATACTTGCCTTTATGGGCTTCTGTCGGTATGGTGGCAGTCGTCCATCGTCCCTCCCGTCCATGCAGCGTCTTCGTGGCAGTCGTCAATGCCTCTGGGGGACTTCACGCTCCATTTCTGCCCCCAGGATGATGATGTCCAGGGTCCTAAGTGTAAAGATAATAAAGAGTTTAGTGTTTGAAAGAGTTGATGTTTACAGATATATACTTGCCTTTATGGGCTTCTGTCGGTATGGTGGCAGTTGTCCATCGTCCCTCCTGTCCATGCAGCGTCTTCGTGGCAGTCGTCACTGCCTCTGGGGGACTTCACGCTCCATTTCTGCCCCCAGGATGATGATGTCCAGGGTCCTGAGAGTAAAGATAATAAAGAGTTTAGTGTTTGAAAGAGTTGATGTTAATAGATATATATACTTGCCTTTATGGGCTTCTGTCGGTATGGTGGCAGTCGTCCATCGTCCCTCCCGTCCAGGCAGCGTCTTCGTGGCAGTCGTCACTGCCTCTTGGGGACTTCACGGTCCATTTCTGCCCCCAGGATGATGATGTCCAGGGTCTTGAGAGTAAAGATAATAAAGAGTTTAGTGTTTGAAAGAGTTGATGTTAACAGATATATATACTTGCCTTTATGGGCTTCTGTCGGTATGGTGGCAGTCGTCCATCGTCCCTCCCGTCCATGCAGCGTCTTCGTGGCAGTCGTCACTGCCTCTGGGGTACTTCACGCTCCTTTTCTGCCCCCAAGATGATGATGTCCAGGGTCCTGAGAGTAAAGATAACAAAGAAATTATTGTTTGAAAGAGTTGATGTTAATAGATATATACTTGCCTTTATGGGCTTCTGTCGGTATGTTGGTATTCGCCCATTGTCCCTCCCGTCCACGCAGTGTCTTCGTGGCAGTCGTCACTGCCTCTGGGGGACTTCACGCTCCATTTCTGCCCCCAGGATGATGATGTCTAGGGTCCTAAGTGTAAAGGTAACAAAGAGTTTAGTGTTTGAAAGAGTTGATGTTAATAGATATATACTTGCCTTTATGGGCTTCTGTCGGTAAGGTGGCAGTCGTCCCTCGTCCCTCCCGTCCATGCAGCGTCTTCGTGGCAGTCGTCAATGCCTCTGGGGGACTTCACGGTCCACTTCTGCCCCCAGGATGATGATGTCCAGGGTCCTGAGAGTAAAGATAATGACGAGTTTAGTGTTTGAAAGAGTTGATGTTAATAGATATATATACTTGCCTTTATGGGATTCTGTCGGTATGGTGGCAGTCGTCAATCGTCCCTCCCGTCCATGCAGCGTCTTCGTGGCAGTCGTCACTGCCTCTGGGGGACTTCACGCTCCATTTCTGCCCCCAGGATGATGATGTCCAGGGTCCTGAGAGGAAAGATAATAACGAGTTTAGTGTTTGAAAGAGTTGATGTTAACAGATATATACTTGCCTTTATGGGCTTCTGTCGGTATGGTGGCAGTCGTCCATCGTCCCTCCCGTCCATGCAGCGTCTTCGTGGCAGTCGTCACTGCCTCTGGGGGACTTCACGCTCCATTTCTGCCCCCAGGATGATGATGTCCAGGGTCCTGAGAGTAAAGATAATAAATAGTTTAGTGTTTGAAAGAGTTGATGTTAATAGATATATATACTTGCCTTTATGGGCTTCTGTCGGTATGGTGGCAGTCGTCCATCGTCCCTCCCGTCCATGCAGCGTCTTCGTGGCAGTCGTCACTGCCTCTGGGGGACTTCACGCTCCATTTCTGCCCCCAGGATGATGATGTCCAGGGTCCTAAGTGTAAAGATAACAAAGAGTTTAGTGTTTGAAAGAGTTGATGTTAATAGATATATACTTGCCTTTATGGGCTTCTGTCGGTATGGTGGCAGTCGTCCATCGTCCCTCCCGTCCATGCAGCGTCTTCGTGGCAGTCGTCAATGCCTCTGGGGGACTTCACGCTCCATTTCTGCCCCCAGGATGATGATGTCCAGGGTCCTAAGTGTAAAGATAATAAAGAGTTTAGTGTTTGAAAGAGTTGATGTTTACAGATATATACTTGCCTTTATGGCCTTCTGTCGGTATGGTGGCAGTTGTCCATCGTCCCTCCTGTCCATGCAGCGTCTTCGTGGCAGTCGTCACTGCCTCTGGGGGACTTCACGCTCCATTTCTGCCCCCAGGATGATGATGTCCAGGGTCCTGAGAGTAAAGATAATAAAGAGTTTAGTGTTTGAAAGAGTTGATGTTAATAGATATATATACTTGCCTTTATGGGCTTCTGTCGGTATGGTGGCAGTCGTCCATCGTCCCTCCCGTCCAGGCAGCGTCTTCGTGGCAGTCGTCACTGCCTCTTGGGGACTTCACGGTCCATTTCTGCCCCCAGGATGATGATGTCCAGGGTCCTGAGAGTAAAGATAATAAAGAGTTTAGTGTTTGAAAGAGTTGATGTTAACAGATATATATACTTGCCTTTATGGGCTTCTGTCGGTATGGTGGCAGTCGTCCATCGTCCCTCCCGTCCATGCAGCGTCTTCGTGGCAGTCGTCACTGCCTCTGGGGGACTTCACGCTCCATTTCTGCCCCCAGGATGATGATGTCCAGGGTCCTGAGAGGAAAGATAATAACGAGTTTAGTGTTTGAAAGAGTTGATGTTAACAGATATATACTTGCCTTTATGGGCTTCTGTCGGTATGGTGGCAGTCGTCCATCGTCCCTCCCGTCCATGCAGCGTCTTCGTGGCAGTCGTCACTGCCTCTGGGGGACTTCACGCTCCATTTCTGCCCCCAGGATGATGATGTCCAGGGTCCTGAGAGTAAAGATAATAAATAGTTTAGTGTTTGAAAGAGTTGATGTTAATAGATATATATACTTGCCTTTATGGGCTTCTGTCGGTATGGTGGCAGTCGTCCATCGTCCCTCCCGTCCATGCAGCGTCTTCGTGGCAGTCGTCACTGCCTCTGGGGGACTTCACGCTCCATTTCTGCCCCCAGGATGATGATGTCCAGGGTCCTAAGTGTAAAGATAACAAAGAGTTTAGTGTTTGAAAGAGTTGATGTTAATAGATATATACTTGCCTTTATGGGCTTCTGTCGGTATGGTGGCAGTCGTCCATCGTCCCTCCCGTCCATGCAGCGTCTTCGTGGCAGTCGTCAATGCCTCTGGGGGACTTCACGCTCCATTTCTGCCCCCAGGATGATGATGTCCAGGGTCCTAAGTGTAAAGATAATAAAGAGTTTAGTGTTTGAAAGAGTTGATGTTTACAGATATATACTTGCCTTTATGGCCTTCTGTCGGTATGGTGGCAGTTGTCCATCGTCCCTCCTGTCCATGCAGCGTCTTCGTGGCAGTCGTCACTGCCTCTGGGGGACTTCACGCTCCATTTCTGCCCCCAGGATGATGATGTCCAGGGTCCTGAGAGTAAAGATAATAAAGAGTTTAGTGTTTGAAAGAGTTGATGTTAATAGATATATATACTTGCCTTTATGGGCTTCTGTCGGTATGGTGGCAGTCGTCCATCGTCCCTCCCGTCCAGGCAGCGTCTTCGTGGCAGTCGTCACTGCCTCTTGGGAACTTCACGGTCCATTTCTGCCCCCAGGATGATGATGTCCAGGGTCCTGAGAGTAAAGATAATAAAGAGTTTAGTGTTTGAAAGAGTTGATGTTAACAGATATATATACTTGCCTTTATGGGCTTCTGTCGGTATGGTGGCAGTCGTCCATCGTCCCTCCCGTCCATGCAGCGTCTTCGTGGCAGTCGTCACTGCCTCTGGGGGACTTCACGCTCCATTTCTGCCCCCAGGATGATGATGTCCAGGGTCCTGAGAGTAAATATAATAAAGAGTTTAGTGTTTGAAAGAGTTGATGTTAATAGATATATACTTGCCTTATTGCGTTCTGTCGGTATGGTGGCAGTCGTCCATCGTCCCTCCCGTCCATGCAGCGTCTTCGTGGCAGTCGTCACTGCCTCTGGGGGACTTCACGCTCCATTTCTGCCCCCAGGATGATGATGTCCAGGGTCTTGAGAGTAAAGATAATAAAGAGTTTAGTGTTTGAAAGAGTTGATGTTAATAGATATATACTTGCCTTTATTTTTCTTCTGTCGGTATGGTGGCAGTCGTCCATCGTCCCTCCCGTCCATGCAGCGTCTTCGTGGCAGTCGTCACTGCCTCTGGGGGACTTCACGTTCCATTTCTGCCCCCAGGATGATGATGTCCAGGGTCCTGAGAGTAAAGATAATGAAGAGTTTAGTGTTTGAAAGAGTTGATGTTAACAGATATATACTTGCCTTTATGGGCTTCTGTCGGTATGGTGGCAGTCGTCCATCGTCCCTCCCGTCCATGCAGCGTCTTCGTGGCAGTCGTCACTGCCTCTGGGGGACTTCACGCTCCATTTCTGCCCCCAGGATGATGATGTCCAGGGTCCTGAGAGTAAATATAATAAAGAGTTTAGTGTTTGAAAGAGTTGATGTTAATAGATATATACTTGCCTTATTGCGTTCTGTCGGTATGGTGGCAGTCGTCCATCGTCCCTCCCGTCCATGCAGCGTCTTCGTGGCAGTCGTCACTGCCTCTGGGGGACTTCACGCTCCATTTCTGCCCCCAGGATGATGATGTCCAGGGTCTTGAGAGTAAAGATAATAAAGAGTTTAGTGTTTGAAAGAGTTGATGTTAATAGATATATACTTGCCTTTATTTTTCTTCTGTCGGTATGGTGGCAGTCGTCCATCGTCCCTCCCGTCCGTGCAGCGTCTTCGTGGCAGTCGTCACTGCCTCTGGGGGACTTCACGTTCCATTTCTGCCCCCAGGATGATGATGTCCAGGGTCCTGAGAGTAAAGATAATGAAGAGTTTAGTGTTTGAAAGAGTTGATGTTAACAGATATATACTTGCCTTTATGGGCTTCTGTCGGTATGGTGGCAGTCGTCCATCGTCCCTCCCGTCCATGCAGCGTCTTCGTGGCAGTCGTCACTGCCTCTGGGGGACTTCACGGTCCATTTCTGCCCCCAGGATGATGATGTCTAGGATCATAAGTGTAAAGAAAATAAAGAGTTTAATGTTTGAAAGAGTTGATGTTAATAGATATATACTTGCCTTTATGGGCTTCTGTCGGTATGGTGGCAGTCGTCCATCGTCCCTCCCGTCCATGCAGCGTCTCCGTGGCAGTCGTCACTGCCTCTGGGGGACTTCACGCTCCATTTCTGCCCCCAGGATGATGATGTCCAGGGTCCTGAGAGTAAAGATAATAAATAGTTTAGTGTTTGAAAGAGTTGATGTTAATAGATATATATACTTGCCTTTATGGGCTTCTGTCGGTATGGTGGCAGTCGTCCATCGTCCCTCCCGTCCATGCAGCGTCTTCGTGGCAGTCGTCACTGCCTCTGGGGGACTTCACGCTCCATTTCTGCCCCCAGGATGATGATGTCCAGGGTCCTGAGAGTAAAGATAATAAAGAGTTTAGTGTTTGAAAGAGTTGATGTTAATAGATATATATACTTGCCTTTATGGGCTTCTGTCGGTATGGTGGCAGTCGTCCATCGTCCCTCCCGTCCAGGCAGCGTCTTCGTGGCAGTCGTCACTGCCTCTTGGGAACTTCACGGTCCATTTCTGCCCCCAGGATGATGATGTCCAGGGTCCTGAGAGTAAAGATAATAAAGAGTTTAGTGTTTGAAAGAGTTGATGTTAACAGATATATATACTTGCCTTTATGGGCTTCTGTCGGTATGGTGGCAGTCGTCCATCGTCCCTCCCGTCCATGCAGCGTCTTCGTGGCAGTCGTCACTGCCTCTGGGGGACTTCACGCTCCATTTCTGCCCCCAGGATGATGATGTCCAGGGTCCTGAGAGTAAATATAATAAAGAGTTTAGTGTTTGAAAGAGTTGATGTTAATAGATATATACTTGCCTTATTGCGTTCTGTCGGTATGGTGGCAGTCGTCCATCGTCCCTCCCGTCCATGCAGCGTCTTCGTGGCAGTCGTCACTGCCTCTGGGGGACTTCACGCTCCATTTCTACCCCCAGGATGATGATGTCCAGGGTCTTGAGAGTAAAGATAATAAAGAGTTTAGTGTTTGAAAGAGTTGATGTTAATAGATATATACTTGCCTTTATTTTTCTTCTGTCGGTATGGTGGCAGTCGTCCATCGTCCCTCCCGTCCATGCAGCGTCTTCGTGGCAGTCGTCACTGCCTCTGGGGGACTTCACGGTCCATTTCTGCCCCCAGGATGATGATGTCTAGGGTCATAAGTGTAAAGAAAATAAAGAGTTTAATGTTTGAAAGAGTTGATGTTAATAGATATATACTTGCCTTTATGGGCTTCTGTCGGTATGGTGGCAGTCGTCCATCGTCCCTCCCGTCCATGCAGCGTCTCCGTGGCAGTCGTCACTGCCTCTGGGGGACTTCACGCTCCATTTCTGCCCCCAGGATGATGATGTCCAGGGTCCTGAGAGTAAAGATAATAAATAGTTTAGTGTTTGAAAGAGTTGATGTTAATAGATATACATACTTGCCTTTATGGGCTTCTGTCGGTATGGTGGCAGTCGTCCATCGTCCCTCCCGTCCATGCAGCGTCTTCGTGGCAGTCGTCACTGCCTCTGGGGGACTTCACGCTTCATTTCTGCCCCCACGATGATGATGTCCAGGGTCCTGAGAGTAAAGATAATAAAGAGTTTAGTGTTTGAAAGAGTTGATGTTAATAGATATATATACTTGCCTTTATGGGCTTCTGTCGGTATGGTGGCAGTCGTCCATCGTCCCTCCCGTCCATGCAGCGTCTTCGTGGCAGTCGTCACTGCCTCTGGGGGACTTCACGCTCCATTTCTGCCCCCAGGATGATGATGTCTAGGGTCATAAGTGTAAAGAAAATAAAGAGTTTAGTGTTTGAAAGAGTTGATGTTAATAGATATATACTTGCCTTTATGGGCTTCTGTCGGTATGGTGGCAGTCGTCCATCGTCCCTCCCGTCCATGCAGCGTCTTCGTGGCAGTCGTCACTGCCTCTGGGGGACTTCACGCTCCATTTCTGCCCCCAGGATGATGATGTCCAGGGTCCTGAGAGTAAAGATAATAAATAGTTTAGTGTTTGAAAGAGTTGATGTTAATAGATATATATACTTGCCTTTATGGGCTTCTGTCGGTATGGTGGCAGTCGTCCATCGTCCCTCCCGTCCATGCAGCGTCTTCGTGGCAGTCGTCAATGCCTCTGGGGGACTTCACGCTCCATTTCTGCCCCCAGGATGATGATGTCCAGGGTCCTAAGTGTAAAGATAATAAAGAGTTTAGTGTTTGAAAGAGTTGATGTTAATAGATATATATACTTGCCTTTATGGGCTTCTGTCGGTATGGTGGCAGTCGTCCATCGTCCCTCCCGTCCATGCAGCGTCTTCGTGGCAGTCGTCACTGCCTCTGGGGTACTTCACGCTCCTTTTCTGCCCCCAGGATTATGATGTCCAGGGTCCTGAGGTTAAAGATAACAAAGAATTTATTGTTTGAAAGAGTTGATGTTAATAGATATATACTTGCCTTTATGGGCTTTTGTCGGTATGGTGGCAGTCGTCCATCGTCCCTCCCGTCCATGCAGCGTCTTCGTGGCAGTCGTCACTGCCTCTGGGGGACTTCACGCTCCATTTCTGCCCCCAAGATGATGATGTCCAGGGTCCTGAGAGTAAAGATAACAAAGAATTTATTGTTTGAAAGAGTTGATGTTAATAGATATATATACTTGCCTTTATGGGCTTCTGTCAGTATGGTGGCAGTCGTCCATCGTCCCTCCCGTCCATGCAGCGTCTTCGTGGCAGTCGTCACTGCCTCTGGGGTACTTCACGCTCCTTTTCTGCCCCCAGGATTATGATGTCCAGGGTCCTGAGGTTAAAGATAACAAAGAATTTATTGTTTGAAAGAGTTGATGTTAATAGATATATACTTGCCTTTATGGGCTTTTGTCGGTATGGTGGCAGTCGTCCATCCTCCCTCCCGTCCATGCAGCGTCTTCGTGGTAGTCGTCACTGCCTCTGGGGGACTTCACGCTCCATTTCTGCCCCCAAGATGATGATGTCCAGGGTCCTGAGAGTAAAGATATCAAAGAATTTATTGTTTGAAAGAGTTGATGTTAATAGATATATACTTGCCTTTATGGGCTTCTGTCGGTATGTTGGTATTCGCCCATCGTCCCTCCCGTCCACGAAGTGTCTTCGTGGCAGTCGTCACTGCCTCTGGGGGACTTCACGCTCCATTTCTGCCCCCAGGATGATGATGTCTAGGGTCCTAAGTGTAAAGATAACAAAGAGTTTAGTGTTTGAAAGAGTTGATGTTAATAGATATATACTTGCCTTTATGGGCTTCTGTCGGTATGGTGGCAGTCGTCCATCGTCCCTCCCGTCCATGCAGCGTCTTCGTGGCAGTCGTCACTGCCTCTGGGGGACTTCACGCTCCATTTCTGCCCCCAGGATGATGATGTCCAGGGTCCTGAGAGTAAATATAATAAAGAGTTTAGTGTTTGGAAGAGTTGATGTTAATAGATATATACTTGCCTTATTGCGTTCTGTCGGTATGGTGGCAGTCGTCCATCGTCCCTCCCGTCCATGCAGCGTCTTCGTGGCAGTCGTCACTGCCTCTGGGGGACTTCACGCTCCATTTCTGCCCCCAGGATGATGATGTCCAGGGTCTTGAGAGTAAAGATAATAAAGAGTTTAGTGTTTGAAAGAGTTGATGTTAATAGATATATACTTGCCTTTATTTTTCTTCTGTCGGTATGGTGGCAGTCGTCCATCGTCCCTCCCGTCCATGCAGCGTCTTCGTGGCAGTCGTCACTGCCTCTGGGGGACTTCACGCTCCATTTCTGCCCCCAGGATGATGATGTCCAGGGTCCTGAGAGTAAAGATAATGAAGAGTTTAGTGTTTGAAAGAGTTGATGTTAACAGATATATACTTGCCTTTATGGGCTTCTGTCGGTATGGTGGCAGTCGTCCATCGTCCCTCCCGTCCATGCAGCGTCTTCGTGGCAGTCGTCACTGCCTCTGGGGGACTTCACGGTCCATTTCTGCCCCCAGGATGATGATGTCTAGGGTCATAAGTGTAAAGAAAATAAAGAGTTTAGTGTTTGAAAGAGTTGATGTTAATAGATATATACTTGCCTTTATGGGCTTCTGTCGGTATGGTGGCAGTCGTCCATCGTCCCTCCCGTCCATGCAGCGTCTCCGTGGCAGTCGTCACTGCCTCTGGGGGACTTCACGCTCCATTTCTGCCCCCAGGATGATGATGTCCAGGGTCCTGAGAGTAAAGATAATAAATAGTTTAGTGTTTGAAAGAGTTGATGTTAATAGATATATATACTTGCCTTTATGGGCTTCTGTCGGTATGGTGGCAGTCGTCCATCGTCCCTCCCGTCCATGCAGCGTCTTCGTGGCAGTCGTCACTGCCTCTGGGGGACTTCACGCTCCATTTCTGCCCCCAGGATGATGATGTCCAGGGTCCTAAGTGTAAAGATAACAAAGAGTTTAGTGTTTGAAAGAGTTGATGTTAATAGATGTATACTTGCCTTTATGGGCTTCTGTCGGTATGGTGGCAGTCGTCCATCGTCCCTCCCGTCCATGCAGCGTCTTCGTGGCAGTCGTCAATGCCTCTGGGGGACTTCACGCTCCATTTCTGCCCCCAGGATGATGATGTCCAGGGTCCTGAGTGTAAAGATGATAAAGAGTTTAGTGTTTGAAAGAGTTGATGTTAATAGATATATACTTGCCTTTATGGCCTTCTGTCGGTATGGTGGCAGTCGTCCATCGTCCCTCCCGTCCATGCAGCGTCTTTGTGGCAGTCGTCACTGCCTCTGGGGGACTTCACGCTCCTTCTCTGCCCCCAGGATTATGATGTCCAGGGTCCTGAGGTTAAAGATAACAAAGAATTTATTGTTTGAAAGAGTTGATGTTAATAGATATATACTTGCCTTTATGGGCTTTTGTCGGTATGGTGGCAGTCGTCCATCGTCCCTCCCGTCCATGCAGCGTCTTCGTGGCAGTCGTCACTGCCTCTGGGGGACTTCACGCTCCATTTCTGCCCCCAAGATGATGATGTCCAGGGTCCTGAGAGTAAAGATAACAAAGAAATTATTGTTTGAAAGAGTTGATGTTAATAGATATATACTTGCCTTTATGGGCTTCTGTCGGTATGTTGGTATTCGCCCATTGTCCCTCCCGTCCACGCAGTGTCTTCGTGGCAGTCGTCACTGCCTCTGGGGGACTTCACGCTCCATTTCTGCCCCCAGGATGATGATGTCTAGGGTCCTAAGTGTAAAGATAACAAAGAGTTTAGTGTTTGAAAGAGTTGATGTTAATAGATATATACTTGCCTTTATGGGCTTCTGTCGGTAAGGTGGCAGTCGTCCCTCGTCCCTCCCGTCCATGCAGCGTCTTCGTGGCAGTCGTCACTGCCTCTGGGGGACTTCACGCTCCATTTCTGCCCCCAGGATGATGATGTCCAGGGTCCTGAGAGTAAAGATAATGACGAGTTTAGTGTTTGAAAGAGTTGATGTTAATAGATATATATACTTGCCTTTATGGGATTCTGTCGGTATGGTGGCAGTCGTCAATCGTCCCTCCCGTCCATGCAGCGTCTTCGTGGCAGTCGTCACTGCCTCTGGGGGACTTCACGCTCCATTTCTGCCCCCAGGATGATGATGTCCAGGGTCCTGAGAGGAAAGATAATAACGAGTTTAGTGTTTGAAAGAGTTGATGTTAACAGATATATACTTGCCTTTATGGGCTTCTGTCGGTATGGTGGCAGTCGTCCATCGTCCCTCCCGTCCATGCAGCGTCTTCGTGGCAGTCGTCACTGCCTCTGCTGGACTTCACGCTCCATTTCTGCCCCCAGGATGATGATGTCCAGGGTCCTGAGAGTAAAGATAATAAATAGTTTAGTGTTTGAAAGAGTTGATGTTAATAGATATATATACTTGCCTTTATGGGCTTCTGTCGGTATGGTGGCAGTCGGCCATCGTCCCTCCCGTCCATGCAGCGTCTTCGTGGCAGTCGTCACTGCCTCTGGGGGACTTCACGCTCCATTTCTGCCCCCAGGATGATGATGTCCAGGGTCCTAAGTGTAAAGATAACAAAGAGTTTAGTGTTTGAAAGAGTTGATGTTAATAGATATATACTTGCCTTTATGGGCTTCTGTCGGTATGGTGGCAGTCGTCCATTGTCCCTCCCGTCCATGCAGCGTCCTCGTGGCAGTCGTCAATGCCTCTGGGGGACTTCACGCTCCATTTCTGCCCCCAGGATGATGATGTCCAGGGTCCTGAGAGTAAAGATAATAAAGAGTTTAGTGTTTGAAAGAGTTGATGTTAATAGATATATATACTTGCCTTTATGGGCTTCTGTCGGTATGGTGGCAGTCGTCCATCGTCCCTCCCGTCCAGGCATCGTCTTCGTGGCAGTCGTCACTGCCTCTTGGGGACTTCACGGTCCATTTCTGCCCCCACGATGATGATGTCCAGGGTCCTGAGAGTAAAGATAATAAATAGTTTAGTGTTTGAAAGAGTTGATGTTAATAGATATATATACTTGCCTTTATGGGCTTCTGTCGGTATGGTGGCAGTCGTCCATCGTCCCTCCCGTCCATGCAGCGTCTTCGTGGCAGTCGTCAATGCCTCTGGGGGACTTCACGCTCCATTTCTGCCCCCAGGATGATGATGTCCAGGGTCCTAAGTGTAAAGATAATAAAGAGTTTAGTGTTTGAAAGAGTTGATGTTAATAGATATATATACTTGCCTTTATGGGCTTCTGTCGGTATGGTGGCAGTCGTCCATCGTCCCTCCCGTCCATGCAGCGTCTTCGTGGCAGTCGTCACTGCCTCTGGGGTACTTCACGCTCCTTTTCTGCCCCCAGGATTATGATGTCCAGGGTCCTGAGGTTAAAGATAACAAAGAATTTATTGTTTGAAAGAGTTGATGTTAATAGATATATACTTGCCTTTATGGGCTTTTGTCGGTATGGTGGCAGTCGTCCATCGTCCCTCCCGTCCATGCAGCGTCTTCGTGGCAGTCGTCACTGCCTCTGGGGGACTTCACGCTCCATTTCTGCCCCCAAGATGATGATGTCCAGGGTCCTGAGAGTAAAGATAACAAAGAATTTATTGTTTGAAAGAGTTGATGTTAATAGATATATATACTTGCCTTTATCGGCTTCTGTCAGTATGGTGGCAGTCGTCCATCGTCCCTCCCGTCCATGCAGCGTCTTAGTGGCAGTCGTCACTGCCTCTGGGGTACTTCACGCTCCTTTTCTGCCCCCAGGATTATGATGTCCAGGGTCCTGAGGTTAAAGATAACAAAGAATTTATTGTTTGAAAGAGTTGATGTTAATAGATATATACTTGCCTTTATGGGCTTTTGTCGGTATGGTGGCAGTCGTCCATCGTCCCTCCTGTCCATGCAGCGTCTTCGTGGCAGTCGTCACTGCCTCTGGGGGACTTCACGCTCCATTTCTGCCCCCAAGATGATGATGTCCAGGGTCCTGAGAGTAAAGATATCAAAGAATTTATTGTTTGAAAGAGTTGATGTTAACAGATATATACTTGCCTTTATGGGCTTCTGTCGGTATGTTGGTATTCGCCCATCGTCCCTCCCGTCCACGCAGTGTCTTCGTGGCAGTCGTCACTGCCTCTGGGGGACTTCACGCTCCATTTCTGCCCCCAGGATGATGATGTCTAGGGTCCTAAGTGTAAAGATAACAAAGAGTTTAGTGTTTGAAAGAGTTGATGTTAATAGATATATACTTGCCTTTATGGGCTTCTGTCGGTATGGTGGCAGTCGTCCATCGTCCCTCCCGTCCATGCAGCGTCTTCGTGGCAGTCGTCACTGCCTCTGGGGGACTTCACGCTCCATTTCTGCCCCCAGGATGATGATGTCCAGGGTCTTGAGAGTAAAGATAATAAAGAGTTTAGTGTTTGAAAGAGTTGATGTTAATAGATATATACTTGCCTTTATTTTTCTTCTGTCGGTATGGTGGCAGTCGTCCATCGTCCCTCCCGTCCATGCAGCGTCTTCGTGGCAGTCGTCACTGCCTCTGGGGGACTTCACGCTCCATTTCTGCCCCCAGGATGATGATGTCCAGGGTCCTGAGAGTAAAGATAATGAAGAGTTTAGTGTTTGAAAGAGTTGATGTTAACAGATATATACTTGCCTTTATGGGCTTCTGTCGGTATGGTGGCAGTCGTCCATCGTCCCTCCCGTCCATGCAGCGTCTTCGTGGCAGTCGTCACTGCCTCTGGGGGACTTCACGGTCCATTTCTGCCCCCAGGATGATGATGTCTAGGGTCATAAGTGTAAAGAAAATAAAGAGTTTAGTGTTTGAAAGAGTTGATGTTAATAGATATATACTTGCCTTTATGGGCTTCTGTCGGTATGGTGGCAGTCGTCCATCGTCCCTCCCGTCCATGCAGCGTCTTCGTGGCAGTCGTCACTGCCTCTGGGGGACTTCACGGTCCATTTCTGCCCCCAGGATGATGATGTCCAGGGTCCTGAGAGTAAAGATAATAAAGAGTTTAGTGTTTGAAAGAGTTGATGTTAACAGATATATATACTTGCCTTTATGGGCTTCTGTCGGTATGGTGGCAGTCGTCCATCGTCCCTCCCGTCCATGCAGCGTCTTCGTGGCAGTCGTCACTGCCTCTGGGGGACTTCACGCTCCATTTCTGCCCCCAGGATGATGATGTCCAGGGTCCTGAGAGTAAAGATAATGAAGAGTTTAGTGTTTGAAAGAGTTGATGTTAACAGATATATACTTGCCTTTATGGGCTTCTGTCGGTATGGTGGCAGTCGTCCATCGTCCCTCCCGTCCATGCAGCGTCTTCGTGGCAGTCGTCACTGCCTCTGGGGGACTTCACGGTCCATTTCTGCCCCCAGGATGATGATGTCTAGGGTCATAAGTGTAAAGAAAATAAAGAGTTTAGTGTTTGAAAGAGTTGATGTTAATAGATATATACTTGCCTTTATGGGCTTCTGTCGGTATGGTGGCAGTCGTCCATCGTCCCTCCCGTCCATGCAGCGTCTTCGTGGCAGTCGTCACTGCCTCTGGGGGACTTCACGGTCCATTTCTGCCCCCAGGATGATGATGTCCAGGGTCCTGAGAGTAAAGATAATAAAGAGTTTAGTGTTTGAAAGAGTTGATGTTAACAGATATATATACTTGCCTTTATGGGCTTCTGTCGGTATGGTGGCAGTCGTCCATCGTCCCTCCCGTCCATGCAGCGTCTTCGTGGCAGTCGTCACTGCCTCTGGGGGACTTCACGCTCCATTTCTGCCCCCAGGATGATGATGTCCAGGGTCCTGAGAGTAAAGATAATAACGAGTTTAGTGTTTGAAAGAGTTGATGTTAATAGATATATATACTTGCCTTTATGGCCTTCTGTCGGTATGGTGGCAGTTGTCCATCGTCCCTCCCGTCCATGCAGCGTCTTCATGGCAGTCGTCACTGCCTCTGGGGGACTTCACGGTCCATTTCTGCCCCCAGGATGATGATGTCCAGGGTCCTGAGAGTAAAGATAATAAAGAGTTTAGTGTTTGAAAGAGTTGATGTTAATAGATATATATACTTGCCTTTATGGGCTTCTGTCGGTATGGTGGCAGTCGTCCATCGTCCCTCCCGTCCATGCAGCGTCTTCGTGGCAGTCGTCACTGCCTCTGGGGGACTTCACGCTCCATTTCTGCCCCCAGGATGATAATGTCCAGGGTCCTGAGAGTAAAGATAATAACGAGTTTAGTGTTTGAAAGAGTTGATGTTAATAGATATAAATACTTGCCTTTATGGGCTTCTGTCGGTATGGTGGCAGTCGTCCATCGTCCCTCCCGTCCATGCAGCGTCTTCATGGCAGTCGTCAATGTCTCTGGGGGACTTCACGCTCCATTTCTGCCCCCAGGATGATGATGTCCAGGGTCCTGAGAGTAAAGATAATAAAGAGTTTAGTGTTTGAAAGAGTTGATGTTAATAGATATATATACTTGCCTTTATGGCCATCTGTCGGTATGGTGGCAGTCGTCCATCGTCCCTCCCGTCCATGCAGCGTCTTCGTGGCAGTCGTCACTGCCTCTGGGGGACTTCACGCTCCATTTCTGCCCACAGGATGATGATGTCTAGGGTCCTAAGTGTAAAGAAAATAAAGAGTTTAGTGTTTGAAAGAGTTGATGTTAATAGATATATACTTGCCTTTATGGCGTTCTGTCGGTATGGTGGCAGTCGTCCATCGTCCCTCCCGTCCATGCAGCGTCTTCGTGGCAGTCGTCACTGCCTCTGGGGGACTTCACGGTCCATTTCTCCCCCCAGGATGATGATGTCCAGGGTCCTGAGAGTAAAGATAATAAATAGTTTAGTGTTTGAAAGAGTTGATGTTAACAGATATATATACTTGCCTTTATGGGCTTCTGTCGGTATGGTGGCAGTCGTCCATCGTCCCTCCCGTCCATGCAGCGTCTTCGTGGCAGTCGTCACTGCCTCTGGGGGACTTCACGGTCCATTTCTGCCCCCAGGATGATGATGTCCAGGGTCCTGAGAGTAAAGATAATAAAGAGTTTAGTGTTTGAAAGAGTTGATGTTAATAGATATATATACTTGCCTTTATGGCCATCTGTCGGTATGGTGGCAGTCGTCCATCGTCCCTCCCGTCCATGCAGCGTCTTCGTGGCAGTCGTCACTGCCTCTGGGGGACTTCACGCTCCATTTCTGCCCACAGGATGATGATGTCTAGGGTCCTAAGTGTAAAGAAAATAAAGAGTTTAGTGTTTGAAAGAGTTGATGTTAATAGATATATACTTGCCTTTATGGCGTTCTGTCGGTATGGTGGCAGTCGTCCATCGTCCCTCCCGTCCATGCAGCGTCTTCGTGGCAGTCGTCACTGCCTCTGGGGGACTTCACGGTCCATTTCTGCCCCCAGGATGATGATGTCCAGGGTCCTGAGAGTAAAGATAATAAAGAGTTTAGTGTTTGAAAGAGTTGATGTTAACAGATATATATACTTGCCTTTATGGGCTTCTGTCGGTATGGTGGCAGTCGTCCATCGTCCCTCCCGTCCATGCAGCGTCTTCGTGGCAGTCGTCACTGCCTCTGGGTTACTTCACGCTCCATTTCTGCCCCCAGGATGATGATGTCCAGGGTCCTGAGAGTAAAGATAATAAAGAGTTTAGTGTTTGAAAGAGTTGATGTTAATAGATATATATACTTGCCTTTATGGCCATCTGTCGGTATGGTGGCAGTCGTCCATCGTCCCTCCCGTCCATGCAGCGTCTTCGTGGCAGTCGTCAATGTCTCTGGGGGACTTCACGCTCCATTTCTGCCCCCACGATGATGATGTCCAGGGTACTATGTGTAAAGATAACAAGGAGTTTAGTGTTTGAAAGAGTTGATGTTAATAGATATATACTTGCCTTTATGGGCTTCGGTCGGTATGGTGGCAGTCGTCCATCGTCCCTCCCGTCCATGCAGCGTCTTCGTGGCAGTCGTCACTGCCTCTGGGGGACTTCACGCTCCATTTCTGCCCCCAGGATGATGATGTCCGGGGTCCTGAGAGTAAAGATAATAAAGAGTATAGTGTTTGAAAGAGTTGATGTTAATAGATATATACTTGCCTTTATGGGCTTCTGTCGGTGTGTTGGCAGTCGTCCATCGTCCCTCCCGTCCATGCAGCGTCTTCGTGGCAGTCGTCACTGCCTCTGGGGGACTTCACGCTCCATTTCTGCCCCCAGGATGATGATGTCCAGGGTCCTGAGAGTAAATATAATAAAGAGTTTAGTGTTTGAAAGAGTTGATGTTAATAGATATATACTTGCCTTTATGGGCTTCTGTCGGTATGGTGGCAGTCGTCCATCCTCCCTCCCGTCCATGCAGCGTCTTCGTGGCAGTCGTCACTGCCTCTGGGGGACTTCACGCTCCATTTCTGCCCCCAGGATGATGATGTCCAGGGTCCTGAGAGTAAAGATAATAACGAGTTTAGTGTTTGAAAGAGTTGATGTTAATAGATATATATACTTGCCTTTATGGGCTTCTGTCGGTATGGTGGCAGTCGTCCATCGTCCCTCCCGTCCATGCAGCGTCTTCGTGGCAGTCGTCACTGCCTCTGGGGGACTTCACGCTCCATTTCTGCCCCCAGGATGATGATGTCCAGGGTCCTGAGAGTAAAGATAATAAAGAGTTTAGTGTTTGAAAGAGTTGATGTTAATAGATATATATACTTGCCTTTATGGCCATCTGTCGGTATGGTGGCAGTCGTCCATCGTCCCTCCCGTCCATGCAGCGTCTTCGTGGCAGTCGTCACTGCCTCTGGGGGACTTCACGCTCCATTTCTGCCCACAGGATGATGATGTCTAGGGTCCTAAGTGTAAAGAAAATAAAGAGTTTAGTGTTTGAAAGAGTTGATGTTAATAGATATATACTTGCCTTTATGGCGTTCTGTCGGTATGGTGGCAGTCGTCCATCGTCCCTCCCGTCCATGCAGCGTCTTCGTGGCAGTCGTCACTGCCTCTGGGGGACTTCACGGTCCATTTCTGCCCCCAGGATGATGATGTCCAGGGTCCTGAGAGTAAAGATAATAAAGAGTTTAGTGTTTGAAAGAGTTGATGTTAACAGATATATATACTTGCCTTTATGGGCTTCTGTCGGTATGGTGGCAGTCGTCCATCGTCCCTCCCGTCCATGCAGCGTCTTCGTGGCAGTCGTCACTGCCTCTGGGTTACTTCACGGTCCATTTCTGCCCCCAGGATGATGATGTCCAGGGTCCTGAGAGTAAAGATAATAAAGAGTTTAGTGTTTGAAAGAGTTGATGTTAATAGATATATATACTTGCCTTTATGGCCATCTGTCGGTATGGTGGCAGTCGTCCATCGTCCCTCCCGTCCATGCAGCGTCTTCGTGGCAGTCGTCACTGCCTCTGGGGGACTTCACGCTCCATTTCTGCCCCCAGGATGATGATGTCCAGGGTACTATGTGTAAAGATAACAAGGAGTTTAGTGTTTGAAAGAGTTGATGTTAATAGATATATACTTGCCTTTATGGGCTTCGGTCGGTATGGTGGCAGTCGTCCATCGTCCCTCCCGTCCATGCAGCGTCTTCGTGGCAGTCGTCACTGCCTCTGGGGGACTTCACGCTCCATTTCTGCCCCCAGGATGATGATGTCCGGGGTCCTGAGAGTAAAGATAATAAAGAGTATAGTGTTTGAAAGAGTTGATGTTAATAGATATATACTTGCCTTTATGGGCTTCTGTCGGTGTGTTGGCAGTCGTCCATCGTCCCTCCCGTCCATGCAGCGTCTTCGTGGCAGTCGTCACTGCCTCTGGGGGACTTCACGCTCCATTTCTGCCCCCAGGATGATGATGTCCAGGGTCCTGAGAGTAAATATAATAAAGAGTTTAGTGTTTGAAAGAGTTGATGTTAATAGATATATACTTGCCTTTATGGGCTTCTGTCGGTATGGTGGCAGTCGTCCATCCTCCCTCCCGTCCATGCAGCGTCTTCGTGGCAGTCGTCACTGCCTCTGGGGGACTTCACGCTCCATTTCTGCCCCCAGGATGATGATGTCCAGGGTCCTGAGAGTAAAGATAATAACGAGTTTAGTGTTTGAAAGAGTTGATGTTAATAGATATATATACTTGCCTTTATGGGCTTCTGTCGGTATGGTGGCAGTCGTCCATCGTCCCTCCCGTCCATGCAGCGTCTTCATGGCAGTCGTCAATGTCTCTGGGGGACTTCACGCTCCATTTCTGCCCCCAGGATGATGATGTCGAGGGTCCTGAGAGTAAAGATAATAAAGAGTTTAGTGTTTGAAAGAGTTGATGTTAATAGATATATATACTTGCCTTTATGGCCATCTGTCGGTATGGTGGCAGTCGTCCATCGTCCCTCCCGTCCATGCAGCGTCTTCGTGGCAGTCGTCACTGCCTCTGGGGGACTTCACGCTCCATTTCTGCCCACAGGATGATGATGTCTAGGGTCCTAAGTGTAAAGAAAATAAAGAGTTTAGTGTTTGAAAGAGTTGATGTTAATAGATATATACTTGCCTTTATGGCGTTCTGTCGGTATGGTGGCAGTCGTCCATCGTCCCTCCCGTCCATGCAGCGTCTTCGTGGCAGTCGTCACTGCCTCTGGGGGACTTCACGGTCCATTTCTGCCCCCAGGATGATGATGTCCAGGTTCCTGAGAGTAAAGATAATAAAGAGTTTAGTGTTTGAAAGAGTTGATGTTAATAGATATATATACTTGCCTTTATGGGCTTCTGTCGGTATGGTGGCAGTCGTCCATCCTCCCTCCCGTCCATGCAGCGTCTTCGTGGCAGTCGTCACTGCCTCTGGGGGACTTCACGCTCCATTTCTGCCCCCAGGATGATGATGTCCAGGGTCCTGAGAGTAAATATAATAAAGAGTTTAGTGTTTGAAAGAGTTGATGTTAATAGATATATACTTGCCTTTATGGGCTTCTGTCGGTATGGTGGCAGTCGTCCATCGTCCCTCCCGTCCATGCAGCGTCTTCGTGGCAGTCGTCACTGCCTCTGGGGGACTTCACGCTCCATTTCTGCCCCCAGGATGATGATGTCCAGGGTCCTGAGAGTAAAGATAATAAAGAGTTTAGTGTTTGAAAGAGTTGATGTTAATAGATATATACTTGCCTTTATTTTTCTTCTGTCGGTATGGTGGCAGTCGTCCATCGTCCCTCCCGTCCATGCAGCGTCTTCGTGGCAGTCGTCACTGCCTCTGGGGGACTTCACGCTCCATTTCTGCCCCCAGGATGATGATGTCCAGGGTCCTGAGGTTAAAGATAACAAAGAATTTAGTGTTTGAAAGAGTTGATGTTAATAGATATATACTTGCCTTTATGGCCTTCTGTCGGTATGGTGGCAGTCGTCCATCGTCCCTCCCGTCCATGCAGCGTCTTCGTGGCAGTCGTCACTGCCTCTGAGGGACTTCACGCTCCATTTCTGCCCCCAGGATGATGATGTCCAGGGTCCTGAGAGTAAAGATAATAAAGAGTTTAGTGTTTGAAAGAGTTGATGTTAATAGATCTATACTTGCCTTTATGGGCTTCTGTCGGTATGGTGGCAGTCGTCCATCCTCCCTCCCGTCCATGCAGCGTCTTCGTGGCAGTCGTCACTGCTTCTGGGGGACTTCACGCTCCATTTCTGCCCCCAGGATGATGATGTCCAGGGTCCTGAGAGTAAAGATAATAAAGAGTTTAGTGTTTGAAAGAGTTGATGTTAATAGATATATACTTGCCTTTATTTTTCTTCTGTCGGTATGGTGGCAGTCGTCCATCGTCCCTCCCGTCCATGCAGCGTCTTCGTGGCAGTCGTCACTGCCTCTGGGGGACTTCACGCTCCATTTCTGCCCCCAGGATGATGATGTCCAGGGTCCTGAGGTTAAAGATAACAAAGAATTTAGTGTTTGAAAGAGTTGATGTTAATAGATATATACTTGCCTTTATGGCCTTCTGTCGGTATGGTGGCAGTCGTCCATCGTCCCTCCCGTCCATGCAGCGTCTTCGTGGCAGTCATCACTGCCTCTGAGGGACTTCACGCTCCATTTCTGCCCCCAGGATGATGATGTCCAGGGTCCTGAGAGTAAAGATAATAAAGAGTTTAGTGTTTGAAAGAGTTGATGTTAATAGATCTATACTTGCCTTTATGGGCTTCTGTCGGTATGGTGGCAGTCGTCCATCCTCCCTCCCGTCCATGCAGCGTCTTCGTGGCAGTCGTCACTGCTTCTGGGGGACTTCACGCTCCATTTCTGCCCCCAGGATGATGATGTCCAGGGTCCTGAGAGTAAAGATAATAAAGAGTTTAGTGTTTGAAAGAGTTGATGTTAATAGATATATACTTGCCTTTATTTTTCTTCTGTCGGTGTGTTGGCAGTCGTCCATCGTCCCTCCCGTCCATGCAGCGTCTTCGTGGCAGTCGTCACTGCCTCTGGGGGACTTCACGCTCCATTTCTGCCCCCAGGATGATGATGTCCAGGGTCCTGAGGTTAAAGATAACAAAGAATTTAGTGTTTGAAAGAGTTGATGTTAATAGATATATACTTGCCTTTATGGCCTTCTGTCGGTATGGTGGCAGTCGTCCATCGTCCCTCCCGTCCATGCAGCGTCTTCGTGGCAGTCGTCACTGCCTCTGAGGGACTTCACGCTCCATTTCTGCCCCCAGGATGATGATGTCCAGGGTCCTGAGAGTAAAGATAATAAAGAGTTTAGTGTTTGAAAGAGTTGATGTTAATAGATCTATACTTGCCTTTATAGACTTCTGTCGGTATGGTGGCAGTCGTCCATCCTCCCTCCCGTCCATGCAGCGTCTTCGTGGCAGTCGTCACTGCTTCTGGGGGACTTCACGCTCCATTTCTGCCCCCAGGATGATGATGTCCAGGGTCCTGAGAGTAAAGATAATAAAGAGTTTAGTGTTTGAAAGAGTTGATGTTAATAGATATATACTTGCCTTTATGGGCTTCTGTCGGTATGGTGGCAGTCGTCCATCCTCCCTCCCGTCCATGCAGCGTCTTCGTGGCAGTCGTCACTGCCTCTGGGGGACTTCACGCTCCATTTCTGCCCCCAGGATGATAATGTCTAGGGTCCTAAGTGTAAAGAAAATAAAGAGTTTAGTGTTTGAAAGAGTTGATGTTAATAGATATATACTTGCCTTATTGCGTTCTGTCGGTATGGTGGCAGTCGTCCATCGTCCCTCCCGTCCATGCAGCGTCTTCGTGGCAGTCGTCACTGCCTCTGGGGGACTTCACGCTCCATTTCTGCCCCCAGGATGATGATGTCCAGGGTCCTGAGGTTAAAGATAACAAAGAATTTAGTGTTTGAAAGAGTTGATGTTAATAGATATATACTTGCCTTTATTTTTCTTCTGTCGGTATGGTGGCAGTCGTCCATCGTCCCTCCCGTCCATGCAGCGTCTTCGTGGCAGTCGTCACTGCCTCTGGGGGACTTCACGCTCCATTTCTGCCCCCAGGATGATGATGTCCAGGGTCCTGAGGTTAAAGATAACAAAGAATTTAGTGTTTGAAAGAGTTGATGTTAATAGATATATACTTGCCTTTATGGCCTTCTGTCGGTATGGTGGCAGTCGTCCATCGTCCCTCCCGTCCATGCAGCGTCTTCGTGGCAGTCGTCACTGCCTCTGAGGGACTTCACGCTCCATTTCTGCCCCCAGGATGATGATGTCCAGGGTCCTGAGAGTAAAGATAATAAAGAGTTTAGTGTTTGAAAGAGTTGATGTTAATAGATCTATACTTGCCTTTATGGGCTTCTGTCGGTATGGTGGCAGTCGTCCATCCTCCCTCCCGTCCATGCAGCGTCTTCGTGGCAGTCGTCACTGCTTCTGGGGGACTTCACGCTCCATTTCTGCCCCCAGGATGATGATGTCCAGGGTCCTGAGAGTAAAGATAATAAAGAGTTTAGTGTTTGAAAGAGTTGATGTTAATAGATATATACTTGCCTTTATTTTTCTTCTGTCGGTATGGTGGCAGTCGTCCATCGTCCCTCCCGTCCATGCAGCGTCTTCGTGGCAGTCGTCACTGCCTCTGGGGGACTTCACGCTCCATTTCTGCCCCCAGGATGATGATGTCCAGGGTCCTGAGGTTAAAGATAACAAAGAATTTAGTGTTTGAAAGAGTTGATGTTAATAGATATATACTTGCCTTTATGGCCTTCTGTCGGTATGGTGGCAGTCGTCCATCGTCCCTCCCGTCCATGCAGCGTCTTCGTGGCAGTCATCACTGCCTCTGAGGGACTTCACGCTCCATTTCTGCCCCCAGGATGATGATGTCCAGGGTCCTGAGAGTAAAGATAATAAAGAGTTTAGTGTTTGAAAGAGTTGATGTTAATAGATCTATACTTGCCTTTATGGGCTTCTGTCGGTATGGTGGCAGTCGTCCATCCTCCCTCCCGTCCATGCAGCGTCTTCGTGGCAGTCGTCACTGCTTCTGGGGGACTTCACGCTCCATTTCTGCCCCCAGGATGATGATGTCCAGGGTCCTGAGAGTAAAGATAATAAAGAGTTTAGTGTTTGAAAGAGTTGATGTTAATAGATATATACTTGCCTTTATTTTTCTTCTGTCGGTATGGTGGCAGTCGTCCATCGTCCCTCCCGTCCATGCAGCGTCTTCGTGGCAGTCGTCACTGCCTCTGGGGGACTTCACGCTCCATTTCTGCCCCCAGGATGATGATGTCCAGGGTCCTGAGGTTAAAGATAACAAAGAATTTAGTGTTTGAAAGAGTTGATGTTAATAGATATATACTTGCCTTTATGGCCTTCTGTCGGTATGGTGGCAGTCGTCCATCGTCCCTCCCGTCCATGCAGCGTCTTCGTGGCAGTCGTCACTGCCTCTGAGGGACTTCACGCTCCATTTCTGCCCCCAGGATGATGATGTCCAGGGTCCTGAGAGTAAAGATAATAAAGAGTTTAGTGTTTGAAAGAGTTGATGTTAATAGATCTATACTTGCCTTTATAGACTTCTGTCGGTATGGTGGCAGTCGTCCATCCTCCCTCCCGTCCATGCAGCGTCTTCGTGGCAGTCGTCACTGCTTCTGGGGGACTTCACGCTCCATTTCTGCCCCCAGGATGATGATGTCCAGGGTCCTGAGAGTAAAGATAATAAAGAGTTTAGTGTTTGAAAGAGTTGATGTTAATAGATATATACTTGCCTTTATGGGCTTCTGTCGGTATGGTGGCAGTCGTCCATCCTCCCTCCCGTCCATGCAGCGTCTTCGTGGCAGTCGTCACTGCCTCTGGGGGACTTCACGCTCCATTTCTGCCCCCAGGATGATAATGTCTAGGGTCCTAAGTGTAAAGAAAATAAAGAGTTTAGTGTTTGAAAGAGTTGATGTTAATAGATATATACTTGCCTTATTGCGTTCTGTCGGTATGGTGGCAGTCGTCCATCGTCCCTCCCGTCCATGCAGCGTCTTCGTGGCAGTCGTCACTGCCTCTGGGGGACTTCACGCTCCATTTCTGCCCCCAGGATGATGATGTCCAGGGTCCTGAGAGTAAAGATAATAAAGAGTTTAGTGTTTGAAAGAGTTGATGTTAATAGATATATACTTGCCTTTATTTTTCTTCTGTCGGTATGGTGGCAGTCGTCCATCGTCCCTCCCGTCCATGCAGCGTCTTCGTGGCAGTCGTCACTGCCTCTGGGGGACTTCACGCTCCATTTATGACCCCAGGATGATGATGTCCAGGGTCCTGAGAGTAAAGATAATAAAGAGTTTAGTGTTTGAAAGAGTTGATGTTAATAGATCTATACTTGCCTTTATTGGCTTCTGTCGGTATGGTGGCAGTCGTCCATCGTCCCTCCCGTCCATGCAGCGTCTTCGTGGCAGTCGTCACTGCCTCTGGGGGACTTCACGGTCCATTTCTGCCCCCAGGATGATGATGTCCAGGGTCCTGAGAGTAAAGATAATAAAGAGTTTAGTGTTTGAAAGAGTTGATGTTAATAGATATATACTTGCCTTTATGGGCTTCTGTCGGTATGGTGGCAGTCGTCCATCGTCCCTCCCGTCCATGCAGCGTCATCGTGGCAGTCGTCACTGCCTCTGGGGGACTTCACGCTCCATTTCTGCCCCCAGGATGATGATGTCTAGGGTCCTAAGTGTAAAGAAAATAAAGAGTTTAGTGTTTGAAAGAGTTGATGTTAATATATATATACTTGCCTTATTGCGTTCTGTCGGTATGGTGGCAGTCGTCCATCGTCCCTCCCGTCCATGCAGCGTCTTCGTGGCAGTCGTCACTGCCTCTGGGGGACTTCACGCTCCATTTCTGCCCCCAGGATGATGATGTCCAGGGTCCTGAGAGTAAAGATAATAAAGAGTTTAGTGTTTGAAAGAGTTGATGTTAATAGATATATACTTGCCTTTATTTTTCTTCTGTCGGTATGGTGGCAGTCGTCCATCGTCCCTCCCGTCCATGCAGCGTCTTCGTGGCAGTCGTCACTGCCTCTGGGGGACTTCACGCTCCATTTCTGCCCCCAGGATGATGATGTCTGGGGTCCTATGTGTAAAGAAAATAAAGAGTTTAGTGTTTGAAAGAGTTGATGTTAATAGATATATACTTGCCTTTATGGCGTTCTGTCGGTATGGTGGCAGTCGTCCATCGTCCCTCCCGTCCATGCAGCGTCTTCGTGGCAGTCGTCACTGCCTCTGGGGGATTTCACGCTCCATTTCTGCCCCCAGGATGATGTTGTCCAGGGTCCTAAGTGTAAAGAAAATAAAGAGTTTAGTGTTTGAAAGAGTTGATGTTAATAGATATATACTTGCCTTATTGCGTTCTGTCGGTATGGTGGCAGTCGTCCATCGTCCCTCCCGTCCATGCAGCGTCTTCGTGGCAGTCGTCACTGCCTCTGGGGGACTTCACGCTCCATTTCTGCCCCCAGGATGATGATGTCCAGGGTGCTGAGAGTAAAGATAATAAAGAGTTTAGTGTTTGAAAGAGTTGATGTTAATAGATATATACTTGCCTTTATTTTTCTTCTGTCGGTATGGTGGCAGTCGTCCATCGTCCCTCCCGTCCATGCAGCGTCTTCGTGGCAGTCGTCACTGCCTCTGGGGGACTTCACGCTCCATTTCTGCCCCCAGGATGATGATGTCTAGGGTCCTAAGTGTAAAGAAAATAAAGAGTTTAGTGTTTGAAAGAGTTGATGTTAATAGATATATACTTGCCTTTATGGCGTTCTCTCGGTATGGTGGCAGTCCTCCATCGTCCCTCCCGTCCATGCAGCGTCTTCGTGGCAGTCGTCACTGCCTCTGGGGGACTTCACGCTCCATTTCTGCCCCCAGGATGATGATGTCCAGGGTCCTGAGGTTAAAGATAACAAAGAATTTAGTGTTTGAAAGAGTTGATGTTAATAGATATATACTTGCCTTTATGGCCTTCTGTCGTTATGGTGGCAGTCGTCCATCGTCCCTCCCGTCCATGCAGCGTCTTCGTGGCAGTCGTCACTGCCTCTGGGGGACTTCACGCTCCATTTCTACCCCCAGGATGATGATGTCCAGGGTCCTGAGAGTAAAGATGATAAAGAGTTTAGTGTTTGAAAGAGTTGATGTTAATAGATATATATACTTGCCTTTATGGGCTTCTGTCGGTATGGTGGCAGTCGTCCATCGTCCCTCCCGTCCATGCAGCGTCTTCGTGGAAGTCGTCACTGCCTCTGGGGGACTTCACGCTCCATTTCTGCCCCCAGGATGATGATGTCCAGGGTCCTGAGAGTAAATACAATAAAGAGTTTAGTGTTTGAAAGAGTTGATGTTAATAGATATATACTTGCCTTATTGCGTTCTGTCGGTATGGTGGCAGTCGTCCATCGTCCCTCCCGTCCATGCAGCGTCTTCGTGGCAGTCGTCACTGCCTCTGGGGGACTTCACGCTCCATTTCTGCCCCCAGGATGATGATGTCCAGGGTCCTGAGAGTAAAGATAACAAAGAGTTTAGTGTTTGAAAGAGTTGATGTTAATAGATATATACTTGCCTTTATTTTTCTTCTGTCGGTATGGTGGCAGTCGTCCATCGTCCCTCCCGTCCATGCAGCGTCTTCGTGGCAGTCGTCACTGCCTCTGGGGGACTTCACGCTCCATTTCTGCCCCCAGGATGATGATGTCTAGGGTCCTAAGTGTAAAGAAAATAAAGAGTTTAGTGTTTGAAAGAGTTGATGTTAATAGATATATACTTGCCTTATTGCGTTCTGTCGGTATGGTGGCAGTCGTCCATCGTCCCTCCCGTCCATGCAGCGTCTTCGTGGCAGTCGTCACTGCCTCTGGGGGACTTCACGCTCCATTTCTGCCCCCAGGATGATGATGTCCAGGGTCCTGAGAGTAAAGATAATAAAGAGTTTAGTGTTTGAAAGAGTTGATGTTAATAGATATATACTTGCCTTTATTTTTCTTCTGTCGGTATGGTGGCAGTCGTCCATCGTCCCTCCCGTCCATGCAGCGTCTTCGTGGCAGTCGTCACTGCCTCTGGGGGACTTCACGCTCCATTTCTGCCCCCAGGATGATGATGTCTAGGGTCCTGAGTGTAAAGAAAATAAAGAGTTTAGTGTTTGAAAGAGTTGATGTTAATAGATATATACTTGCCTTTATGGCGTTCTGTCGGTATGGTGGCAGTCCTCCATCGTCCCTCCCGTCCATGCAGCGTCTTCGTGGCAGTCGTCACTGCCTCTGGGGGACTTCACGCTCCATTTCTGCCCCCAGGATGATGATGTCCAGGGTCCTGAGGTTAAAGATAACAAAGAATTTAGTGTTTGAAACAGTTGATGTTAATAGATATATACTTGCCTTTATGGCCTTCTGTCGATATGGTGGCAGTCGTCCATCGTCCCTCCCGTCCATGCAGCGTCTTCGTGGCAGTCGTCACTGCCTCTGGGGGACTTCACGCTCCATTTCTGCCCCCAGGATGATGATGTCCAGGGTCCTGAGAGTAAAGATAATAAAGAGTTTAGTGTTTGAAAGAGTTGATGTTAATAGATATATACTTGCCTTTATGGGCTTCTGTCGGTATGGTGGCAGTCGTCCATCGTCCCTCCCGTCCATGCAGCGTCTTCATGGCAGTCGTCACTGCCTCTGGGGGACTTCACGCTGCATTTCTGCCCCCAGGATGATGATGTCTAGGGTCCGAAGTGTAAAGAAAATAAAGAGTTTAGTGTTTAAAAGAGTTGATGTTAATAGATATATACTTGCCTTATTGCGTTCTGTCGGTATGGTGGCAGTCGTCCATCGTCCCTCCCGTCCATGCAGCGTCTTCGTGGCAGTCGTCACTGCCTCTGGGGGACTTCACGCTCCATTTCTGCCCCCAGGATGATGATGTCCAGGGTCCTGAGAGTAAAGATAATAAAGAGTTTAGTGTTTGAAAGAGTTGATGTTAATAGATATATACTTGCCTTTATTTTTCTTCTGTCGGTATGGTGGCAGTCGTCCATCGTCCCTCCCGTCCATGCAGCGTCTTCGTGGGAGTCGTCACTGCCTCTGGGGGACTTCACGATCCATTTCTGCCCCCAGGATGATGATGTCTAGGGTCCTAAGTGTAAAGAAAATAAAGAGTTTAGTGTTTGAAAGAGTTGATGTTAATAGATATATACTTGCCTTATTGCGTTCTGTCGGTATGGTGGCAGTCGTCCATCGTCCCTCCCGTCCATGCAGCGTCTTCGTGGCAGTCGTCACTGCCTCTGGGGGACTTCACGCTCCATTTCTGCCCCCAGGATGATGATGTCCAGGGTCCTGAGAGTAAAGATAATAAAGAGTTTAGTGTTTGAAAGAGTTGATGTTAATAGATATATACTTGCCTTTATTTTTCTTCTGTCGGTATGGTGGCATTCGCCCATCGTCCCTCCCGTCCACGCAGCGTCTTCGTGGCAGTCGTCACTGCCTCTGGGGGACTTCACGCTCCATTTCTGCCCCCAGGATGATGATGTCCAGGGTCCTGAGGTTAAAGATAACAAAGAATTTAGTGTTTGAAAGAGTTGATGTTAATAGATATATACTTGCCTTTATGGCCTTCTGTCGATATGGTGGCAGTCGTCCATCGTCCCTCCCGTCCATGCAGCGTCTTCGTGGCAGTCGTCACTGCCTCTGGGGGACTTCACGCTCCATTTCTGCCCCCAGGATGATGATGTCCAGGGTCCTGAGAGTAAAGATAATAAAGAGTTTAGTGTTTGAAAGAGTTGATGATAATAGATATATACTTGCCTTTATGGCCTTCTGTCGGTATGGTGGCAGTCGTCCATCGTCCCTCCCGTCCATGCAGCGTCTTCATGGCAGTCGTCACTGCCTCTGGGGGACTTCACGCTCCATTTCTGCCCCCAGGATGATGATGTCTAGGGTCCTAAGTGTAAAGAAAATAAAGAGTTTAGTGTTTGAAAGAGTTGATGTTAATAGATATATACTTGCCTTATTGCGTTCTGTCGGTATGGTGGCAGTCGTCCATCGTCCCTCCCGTCCATGCAGCGTCTTCGTGGCAGTCGTCACTGCCTCTGGGGGACTTCACGCTCCATTTCTGCCCCCAGGATGATGATGTCCAGGGTCCTGAGAGTAAAGATAAGAAAGAGTTTAGTGTTTGAAAGAGTTGATGTTAATAGATATATACTTGCCTTTATTTTTCTTCTGTCGGTATGGTGGCAGTCGTCCATCGTCCCTCCCGTCCATGCAGCGTCTTCGTGGGAGTCGTCACTGCCTCTGGGGGACTTCACGATCCATTTCTGCCCCCAGGATGATGATGTCTAGGGTCCTAAGTGTAAAGAAAATAAAGAGTTTAGTGTTTGAAAGAGTTGATGTTAATAGATATATACTTGCCTTATTGCGTTCTGTCGGTATGGTGGCAGTCGTCCATCGTCCCTCCCGTCCATGCAGCGTCTTCGTGGCAGTCGTCACTGCCTCTGGGGGACTTCACGCTCCATTTCTGCCCCCAGGATGATGATGTCCAGGGTCCTGAGAGTAAAGATAATAAAGAGTTTAGTGTTTGAAAGAGTTGATGTTAATAGATATATACTTGCCTTTATGGGCTTCTGTCGGTGTGGTGGCAGTTGTCCATCGTCCCTCCCGTCCATGCAGCGTCTTCGTGGCAGTCGTCACTGCCTCTGGGGGACTTCACGCTCCATTTCTGCCCCCAGGATGATGATGTCCAGGGTCCTGAGAGTAAAGATAACAAAGAGTTTAGTGTTTGAAAGAGTTGATGTTAATAGATATATACTTGCCTTTATGGGCTTCTGTCGGTGTGGTGGCAGTTGTCCATCGTCCCTCCCGTCCATGCAGCGTCTTCGTGGCAGTCGTCACTGCCTCTGGGGGACTTCACGCTCCATTTCTGCCCCCAGGATGATGATGTCCAGGGTCCTGAGAGTAAAGATAATAACGAGTTTAGTGTTTGAAAGAGTTGATGTTAATAGATATATATACTTGCCTTTATGGGCTTCTGTCGGTATGGTGACAGTCGTCCATCGTCCCTCCCGTCCATGCAGCGTCTTCATGGCAGTCGTCACTGCCTCTGGGGGACTTCACGCTCCATTTCTGCCCCCAGGATGATGTTGTCCAGGGTCCTGAGAGTAAAGATAATAAAGAGTTTAGTGTTTGAAAGAGTTGATGTTAATAGATATATATACTTGCCTTTATGGCCATCTGTCGGTATGGTGGCAGTCGTCCATCGTCCCTCCCGTCCATGCAGCGTCTTCGTGGCAGTCGTCACTGCCTCTGGGGGACTTCACGGTCCATTTCTGCCACCAGGATGATGATGTCCAGGGTCCTGAGAGTAAAGATAATAAAGAGTTTAGTGTTTGAAAGAGTTGATGTTAATAGATATATATACTTCCCTTTATGGCCATCTGTCAATATGGTGGCAGTCGTCCATCGTCCCTCCCGTCCATGCAGCGTCTTCGTGGCAGTCGTCACTGCCTCTGGGGGACTTCACGCTCCATTTCTGCCCCCAGGATGATGATGTCCAGGGTCCTGAGAGTAAAGATAATAAAGAGTTTAGTGTTTGAAAGAGTTGATGTTAATAGATATATACTTGCCTTTATTTTTCTTCTGTCGGTATGGTGGCAGTCGTCCATCGTCCCTCCCGTCCATGCAGCGTCTTCGTGGCAGTCGTCACTGCCTCTGGGGGACTTCACGCTCCATTTCTGCCCCCAGGATGATGATGTCTAGGGTCCTAAGTGTAAAGAAAATAAAGAGTTTAGTGTTTGAAAGAGTTGATGTTAATAGATATATACTTGCCTTTATGGCGTTCTGTCGGTATGGTGGCAGTCCTCCATCGTCCCTCCCGTCCATGCAGCGTCTTCGTGGCAGTCGTCACTGCCTCTGGGGGACTTCACGCTCCATTTCTGCCCCCAGGATGATGATGTCCAGGGTCCTGTTGTTAAAGATAACAAAGAATTTAGTGTTTGAAAGAGTTGATGTTAATAGATATATACTTGCCTTTATGGCCTTCTGTCGTTATGGTGGCAGTCGTCCATCGTCCCTCCCGTCCATGCAGCGTCTTCGTGGCAGTCGTCACTGCCTCTGGGGGACTTCACGCTCCATTTCTACCCCCAGGATGATGATGTCCAGGGTCCTGAGAGTAAAGATGATAAAGAGTTTAGTGTTTGAAAGAGTTGATGATAATAGATATATATACTTGCCTTTATGGGCTTCTGTCGGTATGGTGGCAGTCGTCCATCGTCCCTCCCGTCCATGCAGCGTCTTCGTGGAAGTCGTCACTGCCTCTGGGGGACTTCACGCTCCATTTCTGCCCCCAGGATGATGATGTCCAGGGTCCTGAGAGTAAATACAATAAAGAGTTTAGTGTTTGAAAGAGTTGATGTTAATAGATATATACTTGCCTTATTGCGTTCTGTCGGTATGGTGGCAGTCGTCCATCGTCCCTCCCGTCCATGCAGCGTCTTCGTGGCAGTCGTCACTGCCTCTGGGGGACTTCACGCTCCATTTCTGCCCCCAGGATGATGATGTCCAGGGTCCTGAGAGTAAAGATAATAAAGAGTTTAGTGTTTGAAAGAGTTGATGTTAATAGATATATACTTGCCTTTATTTTTCTTCTGTCGGTATGGTGGCAGTCGTCCATCGTCCCTCCCGTCCATGCAGCGTCTTCGTGGCAGTCGTCACTGCCTCTGGGGGACTTCACGCTCCATTTCTGCCCACAGGATGATGATGTCTAGGGTCCTATGTGTAAAGAAAATAAAGAGTTTAGTGTTTGAAAGAGTTGATGTTAATAGATATATACTTGCCTTTATGGCGTTCTGTCGGTATGGTGGCAGTCGTCCATCGTCCCTCCCGTCCATGCAGCGTCTTCGTGGCAGTCGTCACTGCCTCTGGGGGACTTCACGCTCCATTTCTGCCCCCAGGATGATGTTGTCCAGGGTCCTAAGTGTAAAGAAAATAAAGAGTTTAGTGTTTGAAAGAGTTGATGTTAATAGATATATACTTGCCTTATTGCGTTCTGTCGGTATGGTGGCAGTCGTCCATCGTCCCTCCCGTCCATGCAGCGTCTTCGTGGCAGTCGTCACTTCCTCTGGGGGACTTCACGCTCCATTTCTGCCCCCAGGATGATGATGTCCAGGGTCCTGAGAGTAAAGATAATAAAGAGTTTAGTGTTTGAAAGAGTTGATGTTAATAGATATATACTTGCCTTTATAGACTTCTGTCGGTATGGTGGCAGTCGTCCATCGTCCCTCCCGTCCATGCAGCGTCTTCGTGGCAGTCGTCACTGCCTCTGGGGGACTTCACGCTCCATTTCTGCCCCCAGGATGATGATGTCTAGGGTCCTAAGTGTAAAGAAAATAAAGAGTTTAGTGTTTGAAAGAGTTGATGTTAATAGATATATACTTGCCTTATTGCGTTCTGTCGGTATGGTGGCAGTCGTCCATCGTCCCTCCCGTCCATGCAGCGTCTTCGTGGCAGTCGTCACTGCCTCTGGGGGACTTCACGCTCCATTTCTGCCCCCAGGATGATGATGTCCAGGGTCCTGAGAGTAAAGATAATAAAGAGTTTAGTGTTTGAAAGAGTTGATGTTAATAGATATATACTTGCCTTTATTTTTCTTCTGTCGGTATGGTGGCAGTCGTCCATCGTCCCTCCCGTCCATGCAGCGTCTTCGTGGCAGTCGTCACTGCCTCTGGGGGACTTCACGCTCCATTTCTGCCCCCAGGATGATGATGTCTAGGGTCCTATGTGTAAAGAAAATAAAGAGTTTAGTGTTTGAAAGAGTTGATGTTAATAGATATATACTTGCCTTTATGGCGTTCTGTCGGTATGGTGGCAGTCGTCCATCGTCCCTCCCGTCCATGCAGCGTCTTCGTGGCAGTCGTCACTGCCTCTGGGGGACTTCACGCTCCATTTCTGCCCCCAGGATGATGTTGTCCAGGGTCCTAAGTGTAAAGAAAATAAAGAGTTTAGTGTTTGAAAGAGTTGATGTTAATAGATATATACTTGCCTTATTGCGTTCTGTCGGTATGGTGGCAGTCGTCCATCGTCCCTCCCGTCCATGCAGCGTCTTCGTGGCAGTCGTCACTTCCTCTGGGGGACTTCACGCTCCATTTCTGCCCCCAGGATGATGATGTCCAGGGTCCTGAGAGTAAAGATAATAAAGAGTTTAGTGTTTGAAAGAGTTGATGTTAATAGATATATACTTGCCTTTATAGACTTCTGTCGGTATGGTGGCAGTCGTCCATCGTCCCTCCCGTCCATGCAGCGTCTTCGTGGCAGTCGTCACTGCCTCTGGGGGACTTCACGCTCCATTTCTGCCCCCAGGATGATGATGTCTAGGGTCCTAAGTGTAAAGAAAACAAAGAGTTTAGTGTTTGAAAGAGTTGATGTTAATAGATATATACTTGCCTTATTGCGTTCTGTCGGTATGGTGGCAGTCGTCCATCGTCCCTCCCGTCCATGCAGCGTCTTCGTGGCAGTCGTCACTGCCTCTGGGGGACTTCACGCTCCATTTCTGCCCCCAGGATGATGATGTCCAGGGTCCTGAGAGTAAAGATAATAAAGAGTTTAGTGTTTGAAAGAGTTGATGTTAATAGATATATACTTGCCTTTATTTTTCTTCTGTCGGTATGGTGGCAGTCGTCCATCGTCCCTCCCGTCCATGCAGCGTCTTCGTGGCAGTCGTCACTGCCTCTGGGGGACTTCACGCTCCATTTCTGCCCCCAGGATGATGATGTCTAGGGTCCTGAGTGTAAAGAAAATAAAGAGTTTAGTGTTTGAAAGAGTTGATGTTAATAGATATATACTTGCCTTTATGGCGTTCTGTCGGTATGGTGGCAGTCCTCCATCGTCCCTCCCGTCCATGCAGCGTCTTCGTGGCAGTCGTCACTGCCTCTGGGGGACTTCACGCTCCATTTCTGCCCCCAGGATGATGATGTCCAGGGTCCTGAGGTTAAAGATAACAAAGAATTTAGTGTTTGAAAGAGTTGATGTTAATAGATATATACTTGCCTTTATGGCCTTCTGTCGATATGGTGGCAGTCGTCCATCGTCCCTCCCGTCCATGCAGCGTCTTCGTGGCAGTCGTCACTGCCTCTGGGGGACTTCACGCTCCATTTCTGCCCCCAGGATGATGATGTCCAGGGTCCTGAGAGTAAAGATAATAAAGAGTTTAGTGTTTGAAAGAGTTGATGTTAATAGATATATACTTGCCTTTATGGGCTTCTGTCGGTATGGTGGCAGTCGTCCATCGTCCCTCCCGTCCATGCAGCGTCTTCATGGCAGTCGTCACTGCCTCTGGGGGACTTCACGCTCCATTTCTGCCCCCAGGATGATGATGTCTAGGGTCCTAAGTGTAAAGAAAATAAAGAGTTTAGTGTTTGAAAGAGTTGATGTTAATAGATATATACTTGCCTTATTGCGTTCTGTTGGTATGGTGGCAGTCGTCCATCGTCCCTCCCGTCCATGCAGCGTCTTCGTGGCAGTCGTCACTGCCTCTGGGGGACTTCACGCTCCATTTCTGCCCCCAGGATGATGATGTCCAGGGTCCTGAGAGTAAAGATAATAAAGAGTTTAGTGTTTGAAAGAGTTGATGTTAATAGATATATACTTGCCTTTATTTTTCTTCTGTCGGTATGGTGGCAGTCGTCCATCGTCCCTCCCGTCCATGCAGCGTCTTCGTGGGAGTCGTCACTGCCTCTGGGGGACTTCACGATTCATTTCTGCCCCCAGGATGATGATGTCTAGGGTCCTAAGTGTAAAGAAAATAAAGAGTTTAGTGTTTGAAAGAGTTGATGTTAATAGATATATACTTGCCTTATTGCGTTCTGTCGGTATGGTGGCAGTCGTCCATCGTCCCTCCCGTCCATGCAGCGTCTTCGTGGCAGTCGTCACTGCCTCTGGGGGACTTCACGCTCCATTTCTGCCCCCAGGATGATGATGTCCAGGGTCCTGAGAGTAAAGATAATAAAGAGTTTAGTGTTTGAAAGAGTTGATGTTAATAGATATATACTTGCCTTTATGGGCTTCTGTCGGTGTGGTGGCAGTTGTCCATCGTCCCTCCCGTCCATGCAGCGTCTTCGTGGCAGTCGTCACTGCCTCTGGGGGACTTCACGCTCCATTTCTGCCCCCAGGATGATGATGTCCAGGGTCCTGAGAGTAAAGATAATAACGAGTTTAGTGTTTGAAAGAGTTGATGTTAATAGATTTATATACTTGCCTTTATGGGCTTCTGTCGGTATGGTGACAGTCGTCCATCGTCCCTCCCGTCCATGCAGCGTCTTCATGGCAGTCGTCACTGCCTCTGGGGGACTTCACGCTCCATTTCTGCCCCCAGGATGATGTTGTCCAGGGTCCTGAGAGTAAAGATAATAAAGAGTTTAGTGTTTGAAAGAGTTGATGTTAATAGATATATATACTTGCCTTTATGGCCATCTGTCGGTATGGTGGCAGTCGTCCATCGTCCCTCCCGTCCATGCAGCGTCTTCGTGGCAGTCGTCACTGCCTCTGGGGGACTTCACGCTCCATTTCTGCCCCCAGGATGATGATGTCCAGGGTGCTGAGAGTAAAGATAATAAAGAGTTTAGTGTTTGAAAGAGTTGATGTTAATAGATATATACTTGCCTTTATGGGCTTCTGTCGGTATGGTGGCAGTCGCCCATCGTCCCTCCCGTCCATGCAGCGTCTTCGTGGCAGTCGTCACTGCCTCTACGGGACTTCACGCTCCTTTTCTGCCCCCACGATGATGATGTCCAGGGTCCTAAGTGTAAAGAGAACAAGGAGTTTAGTGTTTGAAAGAGTTGATGTTAATAGATATATACTTGCCTTTATGGGCTTCTGTCGGTATGGTGGCAGTCGTCCATCGTCCCTCCCGTCCATGCAGCGTCTTCGTGGCAGTCGTCACTGCCTCTGGGGGACTTCACGCTCCATTTCTGCCCACAGGATGATGATGTCCAGGGTCCTGAGAGTAAAGATAATAAAGAGTTTAGTGTTTGAAAGAGTTGATGTTAATAGATATATACTTGCCTTTATTTTTCTTCTGTCGGTATGGTGGCAGTCGTCCATCGTCCCTCCCGTCCATGCAGCGTCTTCGTGGCAGTCGTCACTGCCTCTGGGGGACTTCACGCTCCATTTCTGCCCACAGGATGATGATGTCTAGGGTCCTATGTGTAAAGAAAATAAAGAGTTTAGTGTTTGAAAGAGTTGATGTTAATAGATATATACTTGCCTTTATGGCGTTCTGTCGGTATGGTGGCAGTCGTCCATCGTCCCTCCCGTCCATGCAGCGTCTTCGTGGCAGTCGTCACTGCCTCTGGGGGACTTCACGCTCCATTTCTGCCCCCAGGATGATGTTGTCCAGGGTCCTAAGTGTAAAGAAAATAAAGAGTTTAGTGTTTGAAAGAGTTGATGTTAATAGATATATACTTGCCTTATTGCGTTCTGTCGGTATGGTGGCAGTCGTCCATCGTCCCTCCCGTCCATGCAGCGTCTTCGTGGCAGTCGTCACTTCCTCTGGGGGACTTCACGCTCCATTTCTGCCCCCAGGATGATGATGTCCAGGGTCCTGAGAGTAAAGATAATAAAGAGTCGAGTGTTTAAAAGAGTTGATGTTAATAGATATATACTTGCCTTTATAGACTTCTGTCGGTATGGTGGCAGTCGTCCATCGTCCCTCCCGTCCATGCAGCGTCTTCGTGGCAGTCGTCACTGCCTCTGGGGGACTTCACGCTCCATTTCTGCCCCCAGGATGATGATGTCTAGGGTCCTAAGTGTAAAGAAAATAAAGAGTTTAGTGTTTGAAAGAGTTGATGTTAATAGATATATACTTGCCTTATTGCGTTCTGTCGGTATGGTGGCAGTCGTCCATCGTCCCTCCCGTCCATGCAGCGTCTTCGTGGCAGTCGTCACTGCCTCTGGGGGACTTCACGCTCCATTTCTGCCCCCAGGATGATGATGTCCAGGGTCCTGAGAGTAAAGATAATAAAGAGTTTAGTGTTTGAAAGAGTTGATGTTAATAGATATATATACTTGCCTTTATGGCCATCTGTCGGTATGGTGGCAGTCGTCCATCGTCCCTCCCGTCCATGCAGCGTCTTCGTGGCAGTCGTCACTGCCTCTGGGGGACTTCACGCTCCATTTCTGCCCCCAGGATGATGTTGTCCAGGGTCCTAAGTGTAAAGAAAATAAAGAGTTTAGTGTTTGAAAGAGTTGATGTTAATAGATATATACTTGCCTTATTGCGTTCTGTCGGTATGGTGGCAGTCGTCCATCGTCCCTCCCGTCCATGCAGCGTCTTCGTGGCAGTCGTCACTTCCTCTGGGGGACTTCACGCTCCATTTCTGCCCCCAGGATGATGATGTCCAGGGTCCTGAGAGTAAAGATAATAAAGAGTCGAGTGTTTAAAAGAGTTGATGTTAATAGATATATACTTGCCTTTATAGACTTCTGTCGGTATGGTGGCAGTCGTCCATCGTCCCTCCCGTCCATGCAGCGTCTTCGTGGCAGTCGTCACTGCCTCTGGGGGACTTCACGCTCCATTTCTGCCCCCAGGATGATGATGTCTAGGGTCCTAAGTGTAAAGAAAATAAAGAGTTTAGTGTTTGAAAGAGTTGATGTTAATAGATATATACTTGCCTTATTGCGTTCTGTCGGTATGGTGGCAGTCGTCCATCGTCCCTCCCGTCCATGCAGCGTCTTCGTGGCAGTCGTCACTGCCTCTGGGGGACTTCACGCTCCATTTCTGCCCCCAGGATGATGATGTCCAGGGTCCTGAGAGTAAAGATAATAAAGAGTTTAGTGTTTGAAAGAGTTGATGTTAATAGATATATACTTGCCTTTATTTTTCTTCTGTCGGTATGGTGGCATTCGCCCATCGTCCCTCCCGTCCACGCAGCGTCTTCGTGGCAGTCGTCACTGCCTCTGGGGGACTTCACGCTCCATTTCTGCCCCCAGGATGATGATGTCCAGGGTCCTAAGTGTAAAGATAACAAAGAGTTTAGTGTTTGAAAGAGTTGATGTTAATAGATATATACTTGCCTTTATGGGCTTCTGTCGGTGTGGTGGCAGTTGTCCATCGTCCCTCCCGTCCATGCAGCGTCTTCGTGGCAGTCGTCACTGCCTCTGGGGGACTTCACGCTCCATTTCTGCCCCCAGGATGATGTTGTCCAGGGTCCTGAGAGTAAAGATAATAAAGAGTTTAGTGTTTGAAAGAGTTGATGTTAATAGATATATATACTTGCCTTTATGGCCATCTGTCGGTATGGTGGCAGTCGTCCATCGTCCCTCCCGTCCATGCAGCGTCTTCGTGGCAGTCGTCACTGCCTCTGGGGGACTTCACGCTCCATTTCTGCCCCCAGGATGATGATGTCCAGGGTCCTGAGAGTAAAGATAATAAAGAGTTTAGTGTTTGAAAGAGTTGATGTTAATAGATATATACTTGCCTTTATGGGCTTCTGTCGGTATGGTGGCAGTCGCCCATCGTCCCTCCCGTCCATGCAGCGTCTTCGTGGCAGTCGTCACTGCCTCTACGGGACTTCACGCTCCTTTTCTGCCCCCACGATGATGATGTCCAGGGTCCTAAGTGTAAAGAGAACAAGGAGTTTAGTGTTTGAAAGAGTTGATGTTAATAGATATATACTTGCCTTTATGGGCTTCTGTCGGTATGGTGGCAGTCGTCCATCGTCCCTCCCGTCCATGCAGCGTCTTCGTGGCAGTCGTCACTGCCTCTGGGGGACTTCACGCTCCATTTCTGCCCACAGGATGATGATGTCCAGGGTCCTGAGAGTAAAGATAATAAAGAGTTTAGTGTTTGAAAGAGTTGATGTTAATAGATATATACTTGCCTTTATTTTTCTTCTGTCGGTATGGTGGCAGTCGTCCATCGTCCCTCCCGTCCATGCAGCGTCTTCGTGGCAGTCGTCACTGCCTCTGGGGGACTTCACGCTCCATTTCTGCCCACAGGATGATGATGTCTAGGGTCCTATGTGTAAAGAAAATAAAGAGTTTAGTGTTTGAAAGAGTTGATGTTAATAGATATATACTTGCCTTTATGGCGTTCTGTCGGTATGGTGGCAGTCGTCCATCGTCCCTCCCGTCCATGCAGCGTCTTCGTGGCAGTCGTCACTGCCTCTGGGGGACTTCACGCTCCATTTCTGCCCCCAGGATGATGTTGTCCAGGGTCCTAAGTGTAAAGAAAATAAAGAGTTTAGTGTTTGAAAGAGTTGATGTTAATAGATATATACTTGCCTTATTGCGTTCTGTCGGTATGGTGGCAGTCGTCCATCGTCCCTCCCGTCCATGCAGCGTCTTCGTGGCAGTCGTCACTTCCTCTGGGGGACTTCACGCTCCATTTCTGCCCCCAGGATGATGATGTCCAGGGTCCTGAGAGTAAAGATAATAAAGAGTCGAGTGTTTAAAAGAGTTGATGTTAATAGATATATACTTGCCTTTATAGACTTCTGTCGGTATGGTGGCAGTCGTCCATCGTCCCTCCCGTCCATGCAGCGTCTTCGTGGCAGTCGTCACTGCCTCTGGGGGACTTCACGCTCCATTTCTGCCCCCAGGATGATGATGTCTAGGGTCCTAAGTGTAAAGAAAATAAAGAGTTTAGTGTTTGAAAGAGTTGATGTTAATAGATATATACTTGCCTTATTGCGTTCTGTCGGTATGGTGGCAGTCGTCCATCGTCCCTCCCGTCCATGCAGCGTCTTCGTGGCAGTCGTCACTGCCTCTGGGGGACTTCACGCTCCATTTCTGCCCCCAGGATGATGATGTCCAGGGTCCTGAGAGTAAAGATAATAAAGAGTTTAGTGTTTGAAAGAGTTGATGTTAATAGATATATATACTTGCCTTTATGGCCATCTGTCGGTATGGTGGCAGTCGTCCATCGTCCCTCCCGTCCATGCAGCGTCTTCGTGGCAGTCGTCACTGCCTCTGGGGGACTTCACGCTCCATTTCTGCCCCCAGGATGATGATGTCCAGGGTCCTGAGAGTAAAGATAATAAAGAGTTTAGTGTTTGAAAGAGTTGATGTTAATAGATATATACTTGCCTTTATGGGCTTCTGTCGGTATGGTGGCAGTCGCCCATCGTCCCTCCCGTCCATGCAGCGTCTTCGTGGCAGTCGTCACTGCCTCTACGGGACTTCACGCTCCTTTTCTGCCCCCACGATGATGATGTCCAGGGTCCTAAGTGTAAAGAGAACAAGGAGTTTAGTGTTTGAAAGAGTTGATGTTAATAGATATATACTTGCCTTTATGGGCTTCTGTCGGTATGGTGGCAGTCGTCCATCGTCCCTCCCGTCCATGCAGCGTCTTCGTGGCAGTCGTCACTGCCTCTGGGGGACTTCACGCTCCATTTCTGCCCCCAGGATGATGATGTCCAGGGTCCTGAGAGTAAAGATAATAAAGAGTTTAGTGTTTGAAAGAGTTGATGTTAATAGATATATACTTGCCTTTATTTTTCTTCTGTCGGTATGGTGGCAGTCGTCCATCGTCCCTCCCGTCCATGCAGCGTCTTAGTGGCAGTCGTCACTGCCTCTGGGGGACTTCACGCTCCATTTCTGCCCACAGGATGATGATGTCTAGGGTCCTATGTGTAAAGAAAATAAAGAGTTTAGTGTTTGAAAGAGTTGATGTTAATAGATATATACTTGCCTTTATGGCGTTCTGTCGGTATGGTGGCAGTCGTCCATCGTCCCTCCCGTCCATGCAGCGTCTTCGTGGCAGTCGTCACTGCCTCTGGGGGACTTCACGCTCCATTTCTGCCCCCAGGATGATGTTGTCCAGGGTCCTAAGTGTAAAGAAAATAAAGAGTTTAGTGTTTGAAAGAGTTGATGTTAATAGATATATACTTGCCTTATTGCGTTCTGTCGGTATGGTTGCAGTCGTCCATCGTCCCTCCCGTCCATGCAGCGTCTTCGTGGCAGTCGTCACTTCCTCTGGGGGACTTCACGCTCCATTTCTGCCCCCAGGATGATGATGTCCAGGGTCCTGAGAGTAAAGATAATAAAGAGTCGAGTGTTTAAAAGAGTTGATGTTAATAGATATATACTTGCCTTTATAGACTTCTGTCGGTATGGTGGCAGTCGTCCATCGTCCCTCCCGTCCATGCAGCGTCTTCGTGGCAGTCGTCACTGCCTCTGGGGGACTTCACGCTCCATTTCTGCCCCCAGGATGATGATGTCTAGGGTCCTAAGTGTAAAGAAAATAAAGAGTTTAGTGTTTGAAAGAGTTGATGTTAATAGATATATACTTGCCTTATTGCGTTCTGTCGGTATGGTGGCAGTCGTCCATCGTCCCTCCCGTCCATGCAGCGTCTTCGTGGCAGTCGTCACTGCCTCTGGGGGACTTCACGCTCCATTTCTGCCCCCAGGATGATGATGTCCAGGGTCCTGAGAGTAAAGATAATAAAGAGTCTAGTGTTTAAAAGAGTTGATGTTAATAGATATATACTTGCCTTTATAGACTTCTGTCGGTATGGTGGCAGTCGTCCATCGTCCCTCCCGTCCATGCAGCGTCTTCGTGGCAGTCGTCACTGCCTCTGGGGGACTTCACGCTCCATTTCTGCCCCCAGGATGATGATGTCCAGGGTCCTGAGAGTAAAGATAATAAAGAGTTTAGTGTTTGAAAGAGTTGATGTTAATAGATATATACTTGCCTTTATTTTTCTTCTGTCGGTATGGTGGCAGTCGTCCATCGTCCCTCCCGTCCATGCAGCGTCTTTGTGGCAGTCGTCACTGCCTCTGGGGGACTTCACGCTCCATTTCTGCCCCCAGGATGATGATGTCTAGGGTCCTGAGTGTAAAGAAAATAAAGAGTTTAGTGTTTGAAAGAGTTGATGTTAATAGATATATACTTGCCTTTATGGCGTTCTGTCGGTATGGTGGCAGTCCTCCATCGTCCCTCCCGTCCATGCAGCGTCTTCGTGGCAGTCGTCACTGCCTCTGGGGGACTTCACGCTCCATTTCTGCCCCCAGGATGATGATGTCCAGGGTCCTGAGGTTAAAGATAACAAAGAATTTAGTGTTTGAAAGAGTTGATGTTAATAGATATATACTTGCCTTTATGGCCTTCTGTCGATATGGTGGCAGTCGTCCATCGTCCCTCCCGTCCATGCAGCGTCTTCGTGGCAGTCGTCACTGCCTCTGGGGGACTTCACGCTCCATTTCTGCCCCCAGGATGATGATGTCCAGGGTCCTGAGAGTAAAGATAATAAAGAGTTTAGTGTTTGAAAGAATTGATGTTAATAGATATATACTTGCCTTTATGGGCTTCTGTCGGTATGGTGGCAGTCGTCCATCGTCCCTCCCGTCCATGCAGCGTCTTCATGGCAGTCGTCACTGCCTCTGGGGGACTTCACGCTCCATTTCTGCCCCCAGGATGATGATGTCTAGGGTCCTAAGTGTAAAGAAAATAAAGAGTTTAGTGTTTGAAAGAGTTGATGTTAATAGATATATACTTGCCTTATTGCGTTCTGTCGGTATGGTGGCAGTCGTCCATCGTCCCTCCCGTCCATGCAGCGTCTTCGTGGCAGTCGTCACTGCCTCTGGGGGACTTCACGCTCCATTTCTGCCCCCAGGATGATGATGTCCAGGGTCCTGAGAGTAAAGATAATAAAGAGTTTAGTGTTTGAAAGAGTTGATGTTAATAGATATATACTTGCCTTTATTTTTCTTCAGTCGGTATGGTGGCAGTCGTCCATCGTCCCTCCCGTCCATGCAGCGTCTTCGTGGGAGTCGTCACTGCCTCTGGGGGACTTCACGATCCATTTCTGCCCCCAGGATGATGATGTCTAGGGTCCTAAGTGTAAAGAAAATAAAGAGTTTAGTGTTTGAAAGAGTTGATGTTAATAGATATATACTTGCCTTATTGCGTTCTGTCGGTATGGTGGCAGTCGTCCATCGTCCCTCCCGTCCATGCAGCGTCTTCGTGGCAGTCGTCACTGCCTCTGGGGGACTTCACGCTCCATTTCTGCCCCCAGGATGATGATGTCCAGGGTCCTGAGAGTAAAGATAATAAACAGTTTAGTGTTTGAAAGAGTTGATGTTAATAGATATATACTTGCCTTTATTTTTCTTCTGTCGGTATGGTGGCATTCGCCCATCGTCCCTCCCGTCCACGCAGCGTCTTCGTGGCAGTCGTCACTGCCTCTGGGGGACTTCACGCTCCATTTCTGCCCCCAGGATGATGATGTCCAGGGTCCTAAGTGTAAAGATAACAAAGAGTTTAGTGTTTGAAAGAGTTGATGTTAATAGATATATACTTGCCTTTATGGGCTTCTGTCGGTGTGGTGGCAGTTGTCCATCGTCCCTCCCGTCCATGCAGCGTCTTCGTGGCAGTCGTCACTGCCTCTGGGGGACTTCACGCTCCATTTCTGCCCCCAGGATGATGATGTCCAGGGTCCTGAGAGTAAAGATAATAACGAGTTTAGTGTTTGAAAGAGTTGATGTTAATAGATATATATACTTGCCTTTATGGGCTTCTGTCGGTATGGTGACAGTCGTCCATCGTCCCTCCCGTCCATGCAGCGTCTTCATGGCAGTCGTCACTGCCTCTGGGGGACTTCACGCTCCATTTCTGCCCCCAGGATGATGTTGTCCAGGGTCCTGAGAGTAAAGATAATAAAGAGTTTAGTGTTTGAAAGAGTTGATGTTAATAGATATATATACTTGCCTTTATGGCCATCTGTCGGTATGGTGGCAGTCGTCCATCGTCCCTCCCGTCCATGCAGCGTCTTCGTGGCAGTCGTCACTGCCTCTGGGGGACTTCACGGTCCATCTCTGCCCCCAGGATGATGATGTCCAGGGTCCTGAGAGTAAAGATAATAAAGAGTTTAGTGTTTGAAAGAGTTGATGTTAATAGATATATACTTGCCTTTATGGGCTTCTGTCGGTATGGTGGCAGTCGCCCATCGTCCCTCCCGTCCATGCAGCGTCTTCGTGGCAGTCGTCACTGCCTCTACGGGACTTCACGCTCCTTTTCTGCCCCCACGATGATGATGTCCAGGGTCCTAAGTGTAAAGAGAACAAGGAGTTTAGTGTTTGAAAGAGTTCATGTTAATAGATATATACTTGCCTTTATGGGCTTCTGTCGGTATGGTGGCAGTCGTCCATCGTCCCTCCCGTCCATGCAGCGTCTTCGTGGCAGTCGTCACTGCCTCTGGGGGACTTCACGCTCCATTTCTGCCCCCACGATGATGATGTCCGGGGTCCTGAGAGTAAAGATAATAAATAGTATAGTGTTTGAAAGAGTTGATGTTAATAGATCTATACTTGCCTTTATGGGCTTCTGTCGGTATGGTGGCAGTCGTCCATCGTCCCTCCCGTCCATGCAGCGTCTTCGTGGCAGTCGTCACTGCCTCTGGGGGACTTCACGGTCCATTTCTGCCCCCAGGATGATGATGTCCAGGGTCCTGAGAGTAAAGATAATAAAGAGTTTAGTGTTTGAAAGAGTTGATGTTAATAGATATATATACTTGCCTTTATGGCCTTCTGTCGTTATGGTTGCAGTCGTCCATCGTCCCTCCCGTCCATGCAGCGTCTTCGTGGCAGTCGTCACTGCCTCTGGGGGACTTCACGCTCCATTTCTGCCCCCAGGATGATGATGTCCATGGTCCTGAGAGTAAAGATAATAACGAGTTTAGTGTTTGAAAGAGTTGATGTTAATAGATATATATACTTGCCTTTATGGGCTTCTGTCGGTATGGTGGCAGTCGTCCATCGTCCCTCCCGTCCATGCAGCGTCTTCATGGCAGTCGTCACTGCCTCTGGGGGACTTCACGCTCCATTTCTGCCCCCAGGATGATGTTGTCCAGGGTCCTGAGAGTAAAGATAATAAAGAGTTTAGTGTTTGAAAGAGTTGATGTTAATAGATATATATACTTGCCTTTATGGCCATCTGTCGGTATGGTGGCAGTCGTCCATCGTCCCTCCCGTCCATGCAGCGTCTTCGTGGCAGTCGTCACTGCCTCTACGGGACTTCACGGTCCATTTCTGCCCCCAGGATGATGATGTCCAGGGTCCTGAGAGTAAAGATAATAAAGAGTTTAGTGTTTGAAAGAGTTGATGTTAATAGATATATACTTGCCTTTATGGGCTTCTGTCGGTATGGTGGCAGTCGCCCATCGTCCCTCCCGTCCATGCAGCGTCTTCGTGGCAGTCGTCACTGCCTCTACGGGACTTCACGCTCCTTTTCTGCCCCCACGATGATGATGTCCAGGGTCCTAAGTGTAAAGAGAACAAGGAGTTTAGTGTTTGAAAGAGTTGATGTTAATAGATATATACTTGCCTTTATGGGCTTCTGTCGGTATGGTGGCAGTCGTCCATCGTCCCTCCCGTCCATGCAGCGTCTTCGTGGCAGTCGTCACTGCCTCTGGGGGACTTCACGCTCCATTTCTGCCCCCACGATGATGATGTCCGGGGTCCTGAGAGTAAAGATAATGAAAAGTTTAGTGTTTGAAAGAGTTGATGTTAATAGATATATACTTGCCTTTATGGGCTTCTGTCGGTATGGTGGCAGTCGCCCATCGTCCCTCCCGTCCATGCAGTGTCTTCGTGGCAGTCGTCACTGCCACTGGGGGACTTCACGGTCCATTTCTGCCCCCAGGATGATGATGTCCAGGGTCCTGAGAGTAAAGATAATAAAGAGTTTAGTGTTTGAAAGAGTTGATGTTAATAGATATATATACTTGCCTTTATGGCCTTCTGTCGGTATGGTGGCAGTCGTCCATCGTCCCTCCCGTCCATGCAGCGTCTTCGTGGCAGTCGTCACTGCCTCTGCGGGACTTCACGCTCCATTTCTGCCTCCAGGATGATGATGTCCAGGGTCCTAAGTGTAAAGATAATAAAGAGTTTAGTGTTTGAAAGAGTTGATGTTAATAGATATATACTTGCCTTTGTGGGCTTATGTCGGTATGGTGGCAGTCGTCCATCGTCCCTCCCGTCCATGCAGCGTCTTCGTGGCAGTCGTCACTGCCTCTGGGGGACTTCACGCTCCATTTCTGCCCCCAGGATGATGATGTCCAGGGTCCTAAGTGTAAAGATAATGAAAAGTTTAGTGTTTGAAAGAGTTGATGTTAATAGATATATACTTGCCTTTATGGGCCTCTGTCGGTATGGTGGCTGTCGCCCATCGTCCCTCCCGTCCATGCAGTGTCCTCGTTTCAGTTGTCACTGCCTTTGGGTTACTACACGATCCATTTCTGCCCCCAGGATGATGATGTCCAGGGTCCTGAGAGCAAAGATAACAAAGAGTTTAGTGTTTGAAAGAGTTGATGTTAATAGATATATACTTGCTTTCATGGGCTTCTGTCGGTATGGTGGCTGTCGCCCATCGTCCCTCCCGTCCATGCAATGTCCTCGTTTCAGTCGTCACTGCCTTTGGGGGACTTCACGCTCCATTTCTGCCCCCAGGATGATGATGTCCAGGGTCCTGAGAGTAAAGATAATAAAGAGTTTAGTTTTTGAAAGAGTTGATGTTAATAGATATATACTTGCCTTTATGGGCTTCTGTCGGTATGGTGGCAGTCGTCCATCGTCCCTCCCGTACATGCAGCGTCTTCGTGGCAGTTGTCACTGCCTCTGGGGGACTTCACGCTCCATTTCTGCCCCCAGGATGATGATGTCCAGGGTCCTGAGAGTAAAGATAATAAAGAGTTTAGTTTTTGAAAGAGTTGATGTTAATAGATATATACTTGCCTTTATGGGCTTCTGTCGGTATGGTGGCAGTCGTCCATCGTCCCTCCCGTCCATGCAGTGTCTTCATGGCAGTCGTCACTGCCTCTGGGGGACTTCACGCTCCATTTCTGCCCCCAGGATGATGATGTCCAGGGTCCTGAGAGTAAAGATAATAAAGAGTTTAGTGTTTGAAAGAGTTGATGTTAATAGATATATACTTGCCTTTATGGGCTTCTGTCGGTATGGTGGCAGTCGCCCATCGTCCCTCCCGTCCATGCAGTGTCTTCGTGGCAGTCGTCACTGCCTCTGGGGGACTTCACGCTCCATTTCTGCCCCCAGGATGATGATGTCCAGGTTCCTGAGAGTAAAGATAATGAAAAGTTTAGTGTTTGAAAGAGTTGATGTTAATAGATATATACTTGCCTTTATGGGCTTCTGTCGGTATGGTGGCAGTCGCCCATCGTCCCTCCCGTCCATGCAGTGTCTTCGTGGCAGTCGTCACTGCCACTGGGGGACTTCACGGTCCATTTCTGCCCCCAGGATGATGATGTCCAGGGTCCTGAGAGTAAAGATAATAAAGAGTTTAGTGTTTGAAAGAGTTGATGTTAATAGATATATATACTTGCCTTTATGGCCTTCTGTCGGTATGGTGGCAGTCGTCCATCGTCCCTCCCGTCCATGCAGCGTCTTCGTGGCAGTCGTCACTGCCTCTGCGGGACTTCACGCTCCATTTCTGCCTCCAGGATGATGATGTCCAGGGTCCTAAGTGTAAAGATAATAAAGAGTTTAGTGTTTGAAAGAGTTGATGTTAATAGATATATACTTGCCTTTGTGGGCTTATGTCGGTATGGTGGCAGTCGTCCATCGTCCCTCCCGTCCATGCAGCGTCTTCGTGGCAGTCGTCACTGCCTCTGGGGGACTTCACGATCCATTTCTGCCCCCAGGATGATGATGTCTTGGGTCCTAAGTGTAAAGAAAATAAAGAGTTTAGTGTTTGAAAGAGTTGATGTTAATAGATATATACTTGCCTTTATGGGCTTCTGTCGGTATGGTGGCAATCGTCCATCGTCCCTCCCGTCCATGCAGCGTCTTCGTGGCAGTCCTCACTGCCTCTGGGGGACTTCACGCTCCATCTATGCCCCCAGGATGATGATGTCCAGGGTCCTGAGAGTAAAGATAATAAAGAGTTTAGTGTTTGAAAGAGTTGATGTTAATAGATATATACTTGCCTTTATGGGCTTCTGTCGGTATGGTGGCAGTCGTCCATCGTCCCTCCCGTCCATGCAGCGTCTTCGTTTCAGTCGTCACTGCCTCTGGGGGACTTCACGCTCCATTTCTGCCCCCAGGATGATGATGTCCAGGGTCCTGAGAGTAAAGATAATAAAGAGTTTAGTGTTTGAAAGAGTTGATGTTAATAGATATGTTTACTTGCCTTTATGGCCTTCTGTCGTTGTGGTGGCAGTCATCCATCGTCCCTCCCGTCCATGCAGCGTCTTCGTGGCAGTCGTCACTGCATCTGCGGGACTTCACGCTCCATTTCTGCCTCCAGGATGATGATGTCCAGGGTCCTAAGTGTAAAGATAACAAAGAGTTTAGTGTTTGAAAGAGTTGATTTTAATAGATATATACTTGCCTTTATGGGCTTATGTCGGTATGGTGGCAGTCGCCCATCGTCCCTCCCGTCCACGCAGCGTCTTCGTGGCAGTCGTCACTGCCTCTGGGGGACTTCACGCTCCATTTCTGCCCCCAGGATGATGATGTCCAGGGTCCTGAGGTAAAAGATAATAAAGATTTTATTGTTTTAAAGAGTTGATGTTGATAGATAAATACTTGCCTTTATGGGCTTCTGTCGGTATGGTGGCAGTCGTACCTCGTCCCTCCCGTCCATACAGCGTCTTTGTGGCAGTCGTCACTGCCTCTGGGGGACTTCACGCTCCATTTCTGCCCCCAGGATGATGATGTCCAGGGTCCTGAGAGTAAAGATAATAAAGAGTTTAGTGTTTGAAAGAGTTGATGTTAATAGATATATATACTTGCCTTTATGGCCTTCTGTCGTTATGGTGGCAGTCGTCCATCGTCCCTCCCGTCCATGCAGCGTCTTCGTGGCAGTCGTCACTGCATCTGCGGGACTTCACGGTCCATTTCTACCCCCAGGATGATGATGTCCAGGGTCCTGAGTGTAAAGATAATAAAGAGTTTAGTGTTTGAAAGAGTTGATGTTAATAGATATTTACTTGCCTTTATGGGCTTCTGTCGGTATGGTGGCAGTCGTCCATCGTCCCTCCCGTCCATGCAGCGTCTTCGTGGCAGTCGTCACTGCCTCTGGGGGACTTCACGCTCCATTTCTGCCCCCAGGATGATGATGTCCAGTGTCCTAAGTGTAAAGATAACAAAGAGTTTAGTGTTTGAAAGAGTTGATGTTAACAGATATATACTTCCCTTTCTGGGCTTCTGTCGGTATGGTGGCAGTCGTCCCTCGTCCCTCCCGTCCATGCAGCGTCTTCGTGGCAGTCGTCACTGCCTCTGGGGGACTTCACGCTCCATTTCTGCCCCCAGGATGATGATGTCCAGGGTCCTGAGAGTAAAGATAATAAAGAGTTTAGTGTTTGAAAGAGTTGATGTTAATAGATATATATACTTGCCTTTATGGCCTTCTGTCGGTATGGTGGCAGTCGTCCATCGTCCCTCCCGTCCATGCAGCGTCTTCGTGGCAGTCGTCACTGCCTCTGCGGGACTTCACGCTCCATTTCTGCCTCCAGGATGATGATGTCCAGGGTCCTAAGTGTAAAGATAATAAAGAGTTTAGTGTTTGAAAGAGTTGATGTTAATAGATATATACTTGCCTTTGTGGGCTTATGTCGGTATGGTGGCAGTCGTCCATCGTCCCTCCCGTCCATGCAGCGTCTTCGTGGCAGTCGTCACTGCCTCTGGGGGACTTCACGCTCCATTTCTGCCCCCAGGATGATGATGTCCAGGGTCCTAAGTGTAAAGATAATGAAAAGTTTAGTGTTTGAAAGAGTTGATGTTAATAGATATATACTTGCCTTTATGGGCCTCTGTCGGTATGGTGGCTGTCGCCCATCGTCCCTCCCGTCCATGCAGTGTCCTCGTTTCAGTTGTCACTGCCTTTGGGTTACTACACGATCCATTTCTGCCCCCAGGATGATGATGTCCAGGGTCCTGAGAGCAAAGATAACAAAGAGTTTAGTGTTTGAAAGAGTTGATGTTAATAGATATATACTTGCTTTCATGGGCTTCTGTCGGTATGGTGGCTGTCGCCCATCGTCCCTCCCGTCCATGCAATGTCCTCGTTTCAGTCGTCACTGCCTTTGGGGGACTTCACGCTCCATTTCTGCCCCCAGGATGATGATGTCCAGGGTCCTGAGAGTAAAGATAATAAAGAGTTTAGTTTTTGAAAGAGTTGATGTTAATAGATATATACTTGCCTTTATGGGCTTCTGTCGGTATGGTGGCAGTCGTCCATCGTCCCTCCCGTACATGCAGCGTCTTCGTGGCAGTTGTCACTGCCTCTGGGGGACTTCACGCTCCATTTCTGCCCCCAGGATGATGATGTCCAGGGTCCTGAGAGTAAAGATAATAAAGAGTTTAGTTTTTGAAAGAGTTGATGTTAATAGATATATACTTGCCTTTATGGGCTTCTGTCGGTATGGTGGCAGTCGTCCATCGTCCCTCCCGTCCATGCAGTGTCTTCATGGCAGTCGTCACTGCCTCTGGGGGACTTCACGCTCCATTTCTGCCCCCAGGATGATGATGTCCAGGGTCCTGAGAGTAAAGATAATAAAGAGTTTAGTGTTTGAAAGAGTTGATGTTAATAGATATATACTTGCCTTTATGGGCTTCTGTCGGTATGGTGGCAGTCGCCCATCGTCCCTCCCGTCCATGCAGTGTCTTCGTGGCAGTCGTCACTGCCTCTGGGGGACTTCACGCTCCATTTCTGCCCCCAGGATGATGATGTCCAGGTTCCTGAGAGTAAAGATAATGAAAAGTTTAGTGTTTGAAAGAGTTGATGTTAATAGATATATACTTGCCTTTATGGGCTTCTGTCGGTATGGTGGCAGTCGCCCATCGTCCCTCCCGTCCATGCAGTGTCTTCGTGGCAGTCGTCACTGCCACTGGGGGACTTCACGGTCCATTTCTGCCCCCAGGATGATGATGTCCAGGGTCCTGAGAGTAAAGATAATAAAGAGTTTAGTGTTTGAAAGAGTTGATGTTAATAGATATATATACTTGCCTTTATGGCCTTCTGTCGGTATGGTGGCAGTCGTCCATCGTCCCTCCCGTCCATGCAGCGTCTTCGTGGCAGTCGTCACTGCCTCTGCGGGACTTCACGCTCCATTTCTGCCTCCAGGATGATGATGTCCAGGGTCCTAAGTGTAAAGATAATAAAGAGTTTAGTGTTTGAAAGAGTTGATGTTAATAGATATATACTTGCCTTTGTGGGCTTATGTCGGTATGGTGGCAGTCGTCCATCGTCCCTCCCGTCCATGCAGCGTCTTCGTGGCAGTCGTCACTGCCTCTGGGGGACTTCACGATCCATTTCTGCCCCCAGGATGATGATGTCTTGGGTCCTAAGTGTAAAGAAAATAAAGAGTTTAGTGTTTGAAAGAGTTGATGTTAATAGATATATACTTGCCTTTATGGGCTTCTGTCGGTATGGTGGCAATCGTCCATCGTCCCTCCCGTCCATGCAGCGTCTTCGTGGCAGTCCTCACTGCCTCTGGGGGACTTCACGCTCCATCTATGCCCCCAGGATGATGATGTCCAGGGTCCTGAGAGTAAAGATAATAAAGAGTTTAGTGTTTGAAAGAGTTGATGTTAATAGATATATACTTGCCTTTATGGGCTTCTGTCGGTATGGTGGCAGTCGTCCATCGTCCCTCCCGTCCATGCAGCGTCTTCGTGGCAGTCGTCACTGCCTCTGGGGGACTTCACGCTCCATTTCTGCCCCCAGGATGATGATGTCCAGGGTCCTGAGAGTAAAGATAATAAAGAGTTTAGTGTTTGAAAGAGTTGATGTTAATAGATATGTTTACTTGCCTTTATGGCCTTCTGTCGTTGTGGTGGCAGTCATCCATCGTCCCTCCCGTCCATGCAGCGTCTTCGTGGCAGTCGTCACTGCATCTGCGGGACTTCACGCTCCATTTCTGCCTCCAGGATGATGATGTCCAGGGTCCTAAGTGTAAAGATAACAAAGAGTTTAGTGTTTGAAAGAGTTGATTTTAATAGATATATACTTGCCTTTATGGGCTTATGTCGGTATGGTGGCAGTCGCCCATCGTCCCTCCCGTCCACGCAGCGTCTTCGTGGCAGTCGTCACTGCCTCTGGGGGACTTCACGCTCCATTTCTGCCCCCAGGATGATGATGTCCAGGGTCCTGAGGTAAAAGATAATAAAGATTTTATTGTTTTAAAGAGTTGATGTTGATAGATAAATACTTGCCTTTATGGGCTTCTGTCGGTATGGTGGCAGTCGTACCTCGTCCCTCCCGTCCATACAGCGTCTTTGTGGCAGTCGTCACTGCCTCTGGGGGACTTCACGCTCCATTTCTGCCCCCAGGATGATGATGTCCAGGGTCCTGAGAGTAAAGATAATAAAGAGTTTAGTGTTTGAAAGAGTTGATGTTAATAGATATATATACTTGCCTTTATGGCCTTCTGTCGTTATGGTGGCAGTCGTCCATCGTCCCTCCCGTCCATGCAGCGTCTTCGTGGCAGTCGTCACTGCATCTGCGGGACTTCACGGTCCATTTCTACCCCCAGGATGATGATGTCCAGGGTCCTGAGTGTAAAGATAATAAAGAGTTTAGTGTTTGAAAGAGTTGATGTTAATAGATATTTACTTGCCTTTATGGGCTTCTGTCGGTATGGTGGCAGTCGCCAATCGTCCCTCCCGTCCATGCAGCGTCTTCGTGGCAGTCGTCACTGCCTCTGGGGGACTTCACGCTCCATTTCTGCCCCCAGGATGATGATGTCCAGGGTCCTAAGTGTAAAGATAATGAAAAGTTTAGTGTTTGAAAGAGTTGATGTTAATAGATATATACTTGCCTTTATGGGCCTCTGTCGGTATGGTGGCTGTCGCCCATCGTCCCTCCCGTCCATGCAGTGTCCTCGTTTCAGTTGTCACTGCCTTTGGGTTACTACACGATCCATTTCTGCCCCCAGGATGATGATGTCCAGGGTCCTGAGAGCAAAGATAACAAAGAGTTTAGTGTTTGAAAGAGTTGATGTTAATAGATATATACTTGCTTTCATGGGCTTCTGTCGGTATGGTGGCTGTCGCCCATCGTCCCTCCCGTCCATGCAATGTCCTCGTTTCAGTCGTCACTGCCTTTGGGGGACTTCACGCTCCATTTCTGCCCCCAGGATGATGATGTCCAGGGTCCTGAGAGTAAAGATAATAAAGAGTTTAGTTTTTGAAAGAGTTGATGTTAATAGATATATACTTGCCTTTATGGGCTTCTGTCGGTATGGTGGCAGTCGTCCATCGTCCCTCCCGTACATGCAGCGTCTTCGTGGCAGTTGTCACTGCCTCTGGGGGACTTCACGCTCCATTTCTGCCCCCAGGATGATGATGTCCAGGGTCCTGAGAGTAAAGATAATAAAGAGTTTAGTTTTTGAAAGAGTTGATGTTAATAGATATATACTTGCCTTTATGGGCTTCTGTCGGTATGGTGGCAGTCGTCCATCGTCCCTCCCGTCCATGCAGTGTCTTCATGGCAGTCGTCACTGCCTCTGGGGGACTTCACGCTCCATTTCTGCCCCCAGGATGATGATGTCCAGGGTCCTGAGAGTAAAGATAATAAAGAGTTTAGTGTTTGAAAGAGTTGATGTTAATAGATATATACTTGCCTTTATGGGCTTCTGTCGGTATGGTGGCAGTCGCCCATCGTCCCTCCCGTCCATGCAGTGTCTTCGTGGCAGTCGTCACTGCCTCTGGGGGACTTCACGCTCCATTTCTGCCCCCAGGATGATGATGTCCAGGTTCCTGAGAGTAAAGATAATGAAAAGTTTAGTGTTTGAAAGAGTTGATGTTAATAGATATATACTTGCCTTTATGGGCCTCTGTTGGTATAGTGGCTGTCGCCCATCGTCCCTCCCGTCCATGCAGTGTCCTCGTTTCAGTTGTCACTGCCTTTGGGGGACTTCACGATCCATTTCTGACCCCAGGATGATGATGTCCAGGGTCCTGAGAGCAAAGATAATGAAGAGTTTAGTGCTTGAAAGAGTTGATGTTAATAGATGTATACTTGCCTTCATGGGCTTCTGTCGGTATGGTGGCTGTCGCCCATCGTCCCTCCCGTCCATGCAATGTCCTCGTTTCAGTCGTCACTGCCTTTGGGGGACTTCACGGTCCATTTCTGCCCTCAGGATGATGATGTCCAGGGTCCTGAGAGTAAAGATAATAAAGAGTTTAGTTTTTGAAAGAGTTGATGTTAATAGATATATACTTGCCTTTATGGGCTTCTGTCGGTATGGTGGCAGTCGTCCATCGTCCCTCCCGTCCATGCAGCGTCTTCGTGGCAGTTGTCACTGCCTCTGGGGGACTTCACGCTCCATTTCTGCCCCCAGGATGATGATGTCCAGGGTCCTGAGAGTAAAGATAATAAAGAGTTTAGTGTTTGAAAGAGTTGATGTTGATAGATAAATACTTGCCTTTATGGGCTTCTGTCGGTATGGTGGCAGTCGTACCTCGTCCCTCCCGTCCATACAGCGTCTTTGTGGCAGTCGTCACTGCCTCTGGGGGACTTCACGCTCCATTTCTGCCCCCAGGATGATGATGTCCAGGGTCCTGAGAGTAAAGATAATAAAGAGTTTAGTGTTTGAAAGAGTTGATGTTAATAGATATATATACTTGCCTTTATGGCCTTCTGTCGTTATGGTGGCAGTCGTCCATCGTCCCTCCCGTCCATGCAGCGTCTTCGTGGCAGTCGTCACTGCATCTGCGGGACTTCACGGTCCATTTCTACCCCCAGGATGATGATGTCCAGGGTCCTGAGTGTAAAGATAATAAAGAGTTTAGTGTTTGAAAGAGTTGATGTTAATAGATATTTACTTGCCTTTATGGGCTTCTGTCGGTATGGTGGCAGTCGCCAATAGTCCCTCCCGTCCATGCAGCGTCTTCGTGGCAGTCGTCACTGCCTCTGCGGGACTTCACGCTCCATTTCTGCCCCCAGGATGATGATGTCCAGTGTCCTAAGTGTAAAGATAACAAAGAGTTTAGTGTTTGAAAGAGTTGATGTTAACAGATATATACTTCCCTTTCTGGGCTTCTGTCGGTATGGTGGCAGTCGTCCCTCGTCCCTCCCGTCCATGCAGCGTCTTCGTGGCAGTCGTCACTGCCTCTGGGGGACTTCACGCTCCATTTCTGCCCCCAGGATGATGATGTCCAGGGTCCTAAGTGTAAAGATAATGAAAAGTTTAGTGTTTGAAAGAGTTGATGTTAATAGATATATACTTGCCTTTATGGGCCTCTGTCGGTATGGTGGCTGTCGCCCATCGTCCCTCCCGTCCATGCAGTGTCCTCGTTTCAGTTGTCACTGCCTTTGGGTTACTACACGATCCACTTCTGCCCCCAGGATGATGATGTCCAGGGTCCTGAGAGCAAAGATAACAAAGAGTTTAGTGTTTGAAAGAGTTGATGTTAATAGATATATACTTGCTTTCATGGGCTTCTGTCGGTATGGTGGCTGTCGCCCATCGTCCCTCCCGTCCATGCAATGTCCTCGTTTCAGTCGTCACTGCCTTTGGGGGACTTCACGCTCCATTTCTGCCCCCAGGATGATGATGTCCAGGGTCCTGAGAGTAAAGATAATAAAGAGTTTAGTTTTTGAAAGAGTTGATGTTAATAGATATATACTTGCCTTTATGGGCTTCTGTCGGTATGGTGGCAGTCGTCCATCGTCCCTCCCGTACATGCAGCGTCTTCGTGGCAGTTGTCACTGCCTCTGGGGGACTTCACGCTCCATTTCTGCCCCCAGGATGATGATGTCCAGGGTCCTGAGAGTAAAGATAATAAAGAGTTTAGTTTTTGAAAGAGTTGATGTTAATAGATATATACTTGCCTTTATGGGCTTCTGTCGGTATGGTGGCAGTCGTCCATCGTCCCTCCCGTCCATGCAGTGTCTTCATGGCAGTCGTCACTGCCTCTGGGGGACTTCACGCTCCATTTCTGCCCCCAGGATGATGATGTCCAGGGTCCTGAGAGTAAAGATAATAAAGAGTTTAGTGTTTGAAAGAGTTGATGTTAATAGATATATACTTGCCTTTATGGGCTTCTGTCGGTATGGTGGCTGTCGCCCATCGTCCCTCCCGTCCATGCAGTGTCTTCGTGGCAGTCGTCACTGCCTCTGGGGGACTTCACGCTCCATTTCTGCCCCCAGGATGATGATGTCCAGGTTCCTGAGAGTAAAGATAATGAAAAGTTTAGTGTTTGAAAGAGTTGATGTTAATAGATATATACTTGCCTTTATGGGCCTCTGTTGGTATAGTGGCTGTCGCCCATCGTCCCTCCCGTCCATGCAGTGTCCTCGTTTCAGTTGTCACTGCCTTTGGGGGACTTCACGATCCATTTCTGCCCCCAGGATGATGATGTCCAGGGTCCTGAGAGCAAAGATAATGAAGAGTTTAGTGCTTGAAAGAGTTGATGTTAATAGATGTATACTTGCCTTCATGGGCTTCTGTCGGTATGGTGGCTGTCGCCCATCGTCCCTCCCGTCCATGCAATGTCCTCGTTTCAGTCGTCACTGCCTTTGGGGGACTTCACGGTCCATTTCTGCCCTCAGGATGATGATGTCCAGGGTCCTGAGAGTAAAGATAATAAAGAGTTTAGTTTTTGAAAGAGTTGATGTTAATAGATATATACTTGCCTTTATGGGCTTCTGTCGGTATGGTGGCAGTCGTACCTCGTCCCTCCCGTCCATACAGCGTCTTTGTGGCAGTCGTCACTGCCTCTGGGGGACTTCACGCTCCATTTCTGCCCCCAGGATGATGATGTCCAGGGTCCTGAGAGTAAAGATAATAAAGAGTTTAGTGTTTGAAAGAGTTGATGTTAATAGATATGTATACTTGCCTTTATGGCCTTCTGTCGTTATGGTGGCAGTCGTCCATCGTCCCTCCCGTCCATGCAGCGTCTTCGTGGCAGTCGTCACTGCATCTGCGGGACTTCACGGTCCATTTCTACCCCCAGGATGATGATGTCCAGGGTCCTGAGTGTAAAGATAATAAAGAGTTTAGTGTTTGAAAGAGTTGATGTTAATAGATATTTACTTGCCTTTATGGGCTTCTGTCGGTATGGTGGCAGTCGCCAATCGTCCCTCCCGTCCATGCAGCGTCTTCGTGGCAGTCGTCACTGCCTCTGGGGGACTTCACGCTCCATTTCTGCCCCCAGGATGATGATGTCCAGTGTCCTAAGTGTAAAGATAACAAAGAGTTTAGTGTTTGAAAGAGTTGATGTTAACAGATATATACTTCCCTTTCTGGGCTTCTGTCGGTATGGTGGCAGTCGTCCCTCGTCCCTCCCGTCCATGCAGCGTCTTCGTGGCAGTCGTCACTGCCTCTGGGGGACTTCACGCTCCATTTCTGCCCCCAGGATGATGATGTCCAGGGTCCTAAGTGTAAAGATAATGAAAAGTTTAGTGTTTGAAAGAGTTGATGTTAATAGATATATACTTGCCTTTATGGGCCTCTGTCGGTATGGTGGCTGTCGCCCATCGTCCCTCCCGTCCATGCAGTGTCCTCGTTTCAGTTGTCACTGCCTTTGGGTTACTACACGATCCACTTCTGCCCCCAGGATGATGATGTCCAGGGTCCTGAGAGCAAAGATAACAAAGAGTTTAGTGTTTGAAAGAGTTGATGTTAATAGATATATACTTGCTTTCATGGGCTTCTGTCGGTATGGTGGCTGTCGCCCATCGTCCCTCCCGTCCATGCAATGTCCTCGTTTCAGTCGTCACTGCCTTTGGGGGACTTCACGCTCCATTTCTGCCCCCAGGATGATGATGTCCAGGGTCCTGAGAGTAAAGATAATAAAGAGTTTAGTTTTTGAAAGAGTTGATGTTAATAGATATATACTTGCCTTTATGGGCTTCTGTCGGTATGGTGGCAGTCGTCCATCGTCCCTCCCGTACATGCAGCGTCTTCGTGGCAGTTGTCACTGCCTCTGGGGGACTTCACGCTCCATTTCTGCCCCCAGGATGATGATGTCCAGGGTCCTGAGAGTAAAGATAATAAAGAGTTTAGTTTTTGAAAGAGTTGATGTTAATAGATATATACTTGCCTTTATGGGCTTCTGTCGGTATGGTGGCAGTCGTCCATCGTCCCTCCCGTCCATGCAGTGTCTTCATGGCAGTCGTCACTGCCTCTGGGGGACTTCACGCTCCATTTCTGCCCCCAGGATGATGATGTCCAGGGTCCTGAGAGTAAAGATAATAAAGAGTTTAGTGTTTGAAAGAGTTGATGTTAATAGATATATACTTGCCTTTATGGGCTTCTGTCGGTATGGTGGCTGTCGCCCATCGTCCCTCCCGTCCATGCAGTGTCTTCGTGGCAGTCGTCACTGCCTCTGGGGGACTTCACGCTCCATTTCTGCCCCCAGGATGATGATGTCCAGGTTCCTGAGAGTAAAGATAATGAAAAGTTTAGTGTTTGAAAGAGTTGATGTTAATAGATATATACTTGCCTTTATGGGCCTCTGTTGGTATAGTGGCTGTCGCCCATCGTCCCTCCCGTCCATGCAGTGTCCTCGTTTCAGTTGTCACTGCCTTTGGGGGACTTCACGATCCATTTCTGCCCCCAGGATGATGATGTCCAGGGTCCTGAGAGCAAAGATAATGAAGAGTTTAGTGCTTGAAAGAGTTGATGTTAATAGATGTATACTTGCCTTCATGGGCTTCTGTCGGTATGGTGGCTGTCGCCCATCGTCCCTCCCGTCCATGCAATGTCCTCGTTTCAGTCGTCACTGCCTTTGGGGGACTTCACGGTCCATTTCTGCCCTCAGGATGATGATGTCCAGGGTCCTGAGAGTAAAGATAATAAAGAGTTTAGTTTTTGAAAGAGTTGATGTTAATAGATATATACTTGCCTTTATGGGCTTCTGTCGGTATGGTGGCAGTCGTCCATCGTCCCTCCCGTCCATGCAGCGTCTTCGTGGCAGTTGTCACTGCCTCTGGGGGACTTCACGCTCCATTTCTGCCCCCAGGATGATGATGTCCAGGGTCCTGAGAGTAAAGATAATAAAGAGTTTAGTGTTTGAAAGAGTTGATGTTAATAGATATTTACTTGCCTTTATGGGCTTCTGTCGGTATGGTGGCAGTCGCCCATCGTCCCTCCCGTCCATGCAGCGTCTTCGTCGCAGTCGTCACTGCCACTGGGGGACTTCACGGTCCATTTCTGCCCCCAGGATGATGATGTCCAGGGTCCTGAGAGTAAAGATAATAAAGAGTTTAGTGTTTGAAAGAGTTGATGTTAATAGATATATATACTTGCCTTTATGGCCTTCTGTCGGTATGGTGGCAGTCGTCCATCGTCCCTCCCGTCCATGCAGCGTCTTCGTGGCAGTCGTCACTGCATCTGCGGGACTTCACGCTCCATTTCTGCCTCCAGGATGATGATGTCCAGGGTCCTAAGTGTAAAGATAATAAAGAGTTTAGTGTTTGAAAGAGTTGATGTTAATAGATATATACTTGCCTTTGTGGGCTTCTGTCGGTATGGTGGCAGTCGTCCATCGTCCCTCCCGTCCATACAGCGTCTTCGTGGCAGTCGTCACTGCCTCTGGGGGACTTCACGCTCCATTTCTGCCCCCAGGATGATGATGTCTTGGGTCCTAAGTGTAAAGAAAATAAAGAGTTTAGTGTTTGAAAGAGTTGATGTTAATAGATATATACTTGCCTTTATGGGCTTCTGTCGGTATGGTGGCAATCGTCCATCGTCCCTCCCGTCCATGCAGCGTCTTCGTGGCAGTCCTCACTGCCTCTGGGGGACTTCACGCTCCATCTCTGCCCCCAGGATGATGATGTCCAGGGTCCTGAGAGTAAAGATAATAAAGAGTTTAGTGTTTGAAAGAGTTGATGTTAATAGATATACACTTGCCTTTATGGGCTTCTGTCGGTATGGTGGCAGTCGTCCATCGTCCCTCCCGTCCATGCAGCGTCTTCGTGGCAGTCGTCACTGCCTCTGGGGGACTTCACGCTCCATTTCTGCCCCCAGGATGATGATGTCCAGGGTCCTGAGAGTAAAGATAATAAAGAGTTTAGTGTTTGAAAGAGTTGATGTTAATAGATATGTTTACTTGCCTTTATGGCCTTCTGTCGTTGTGGTGGCAGTCGTCCATCGTCCCTCCCGTCCATGCAGCGTCTTCGTGGCAGTCGTCACTGCATCTGCGGGACTTCACGCTCCATTTCTGCCTCCAGGATGATGATGTCCAGGGTCCTAAGTGTAAAGATAACAAAGAGTTTAGTGTTTGAAAGAGTTGATTTTAATAGATATATACTTGCCTTTATGGGCTAATGTCGGTATGGTGGCAGTCGTCCATCGTCCCTCCCGTCCACGCAGCGTCTTCGTGGCAGTCGTCACTGCCTCTGGGGGACTTCACGCTCCATTTCTGCCCCCAGGATGATGATGTCCAGGGTCCTGAGGTAAAAGATAATAAAGAGTTTATTGTTTTAAAGAGTTGATGTTAATAGATAAATACTTGCCTTTATGGGCTTCTGTCGGTATGGTGGCAGTCGTACCTCGTCCCTCCCGTCCATACAGCGTCTTTGTGGCAGTCGTCACTGCCTCTGGGGGACTTCACGCTCCATTTCTGCCCCCAGGATGATGATGTCCAGGGTCCTAAAAGAGTAAAGATAATAAAGAGTTTAGTGTTTGAAAGAGTTGATGTTAATAGATATATATACTTGCCTTTATGGCCTTCTGTCGTTATGGTGGCAGTCGTCCATCGTCCCTCCCGTCCATGCAGCGTCTTCGTGGCAGTCGTCACTGCATCTGCGGGACTTCACGGTCCATTTCAACCCCCAGGATGATGATGTCCAGGGTCCTGAGAGTAAAGATAATAAAGAGTTTAGTGTTTGAAAGAGTTGATGTTAATAGATATTTACTTGCCTTTATGGGCTTCTGTCGGTATGGTGGCAGTCGCCAATCGTCCCTCCCGTCCACGCAGCGTCTTCGTGGCAGTCGTCACTGCCTCTGGGGGACTTCACGCTCCATTTCTGCCCCCAGGATGATGATGTCCAGTGTCCTAAGTGTAAAGATAACAAAGAGTTTAGTGTTTGAAAGAGTTGATGTTAACAGATATATACTTCCCTTTCTGGGCTTCTGTCGGTATGGTGGCAGTCGTCCCTCGTCCCTCCCGTCCATGCAGCGTCTTCGTGGCAGTCGTCACTGCCTCTGGGGGACTTCACGCTCCATTTCTGCCCCCAGGATGATGATGTCCAGGGTCCTAAGTGTAAAGATAATGAAAAGTTTAGTGTTTGAAAGAGTTGATGTTAATAGATATATGCTTGCCTTTATGGGCCTCTGTCGGTATGGTGGCTGTCGCCCATCGTCCCTCCCGTCCATGCAGTGTCCTCGTTTCAGTTGTCACTGCCTTTGGGTTACTACACGATCCATTTCTGCCCCCAGGATGATGATGTCCAGGGTCCTGAGAGCAAAGATAACAAAGAGTTTAGTGTTTGAAAGAGTTGATGTTAATAGATATATACTTGCTTTCATGGGCTTCTGTCGGTATGGTGGCTGTCGCCCATCGTCCCTCCCGTCCATGCAATGTCCTCGTTTCAGTCGTCACTGCCTTTGGGGGACTTCACGCTCCATTTCTGCCCCCAGGATGATGATGTCCAGGGTCCTGAGAGTAAAGATAATAAAGAGTTTAGTTTTTGGAAGAGTTGATGTTAATAGATATATACTTGCCTTTATTTTCTTCTGTCGGTATGGTGGCAGTCGTCCATCGTCCCTCCCGTCCATGCAGCGTCTTCGTGGCAGTTGTCACTGCCTCTGGGGGACTTCACGCTCCATTTCTGCCCCCAGGATGATGATGTCCAGGGTCCTGAGAGTAAAGATAATAAAGAGTTTAGTTTTTGAAAGAGTTGATGTTAATAGATATATACTTGCCTTTATGGGCTTCTGTCGGTATGGTGGCAGTCGTCCATCGTCCCTCCCGTCCATGCAGTGTCTTCATGGCAGTCGTCACTGCCTCTGGGGGACTTCACGCTCCATTTCTGCCCCCAGGATGATGATGTCCAGGGTCCTGAGAGTAAAGATAATAAAGAGTTTAGTGTTTGAAAGAGTTGATGTTAATAGATATAAACTTGCCTTTATGGGCTTCTGTCGGTATGGTGGCAGTCGCCCATCGTCCCTCCCGTCCATGCAGCGTCTTCGTGGCAGTCGTCACTGCCTCTGGGGGACTTCACGGTCCATTTCTGCCCCCAGGATGATGATGTCCAGGTTCCTGAGAGTAAAGATAATGAAAAGTTTAGTGTTTGAAAGAGTTGATGTTAATAGATATATACTTGCCTTTATGGGCCTCTGTTGGTATAGTGGCTGTCGCCCATCGTCCCTCCCGTCCATGCAGTGTCCTCGTTTCAGTTGTCACTGCCTTTGGGGGACTTCACGATCCATTTCTGCCCCCAGGATGATGATGTCCAGGGTCCTGAGAGCAAAGATAATGAAGAGTTTAGTGCTTGAAAGAGTTGATGTTAATAGATGTATACTTGCCTTCATGGGCTTCTGTCGGTATGGTGGCTGTCGCCCATCGTCCCTCCCGTCCATGCAATGTCCTCGTTTCAGTCGTCACTGCCTTTGGGGGACTTCACGGTCCATTTCTGCCCCCAGGATGATGATGTCCAGGGTCCTGAGAGTAAAGATAATAAAGAGTTTAGTTTTTGAAAGAGTTGATGTTAATAGATATATACTTGCCTTTATGGGCTTCTGTCGGTATGGTGGCAGTCGTCCATCGTCCCTCCCGTCCATGCAGTGTCTTCATGGCAGTCGTCACTGCCTCTGGGGGACTTCACGCTCCATTTCTGCCCCCAGGATGATGATGTCCAGGGTCCTGAGAGTAAAGATAATAAAGAGTTTAGTGTTTGAAAGAGTTGATGTTAATAGATATATACTTGCCTTTATGGGCTTCTGTCGGTATGGTGGCAGTCGCCCATCGTCCCTCCCGTCCATGGAGCGTCTTCGTGGCAGTCGTCACTGCCTCTGGGGGACTTCACGGTCCATTTCTGCCCCCAGGATGATGATGTCCAGGTTCCTGAGAGTAAAGATAATGAAAAGTTTAGTGTTTGAAAGAGTTGATGTTAATAGATATATACTTGCCTTTATGGGCCTCTGTTGGTATAGTGGCTGTCGCCCATCGTCCCTCCCGTCCATGCAGTGTCCTCCTTTCAGTTGTCACTGCCTTTGGGGGACTTCACGATCCATTTCTGCCCCCAGGATGATGATGTCCAGGGTCCTGAGAGCAAAGATAATGAAGAGTTTAGTGCTTGAAAGAGTTGATGTTAATAGATGTATACTTGCCTTCATGGGCTTCTGTCGGTATGGTGGCTGTCGCCCATCGTCCCTCCCGTCCATGCAATGTCCTCGTTTCAGTCGTCACTGCCTTTGGGGGACTTCACGGTCCATTTCTGCCCCCAGGATGATGATGTCCAGGGTCCTGAGAGTAAAGATAATAAAGAGTTTAGTTTTTGAAAGAGTTGATGTTAATAGATATATACTTGCCTTTATGGGCTTCTGTCGGTGTGGTGGCAGTCGTCCATCGTCCCTCCCGTCCATGCAGTGTCTTCATGGCAGTCGTCACTGCCTCTGGGGGACTTCACGATCCATTTCTGCCCCCAGGATGATGATGTCTAGGGTCCTAAGTGTAAAGAAAATAAAGAGTTTAGTGTTTGAAAGAGTTGATGTTAATAGATATATACTTGCCTTATTGCGTTCTGTCGGTATGGTGGCAGTCGTCCATCGTCCCTCCCGTCCATGCAGCGTCTTCGTGGCAGTCGTCACTGCCTCTGGGGGACTTCACGCTCCATTTCTGCCCCCAGGATGATGATGTCCAGGGTCCTGAGAGTAAAGATAATAAATAGTTTAGTGTTTGAAAGAGTTGATGTTAATAGATATATATACTTGCCTTTATGGGCTTCTGTCGGTATGGTGGCAGTCGTCCATCGTCCCTCCCGTCAATGCAGCGTCTTCGTGGCAGTCGTCACTGCCTCTGGGGGACTTCACGCTCCATTTCTGCCCCCAGGATGATGATGTCCAGGGTCCTGAGAGTAAAGATAACAAAGAATTTATTGTTTGAAAGAGTTGATGTTAATAGATATATACTTGCCTTTATGGGCTTCTGTCGGTATGTTGGTATTCGCCCATCGTCAATCCCGTCCACGCAGCGTCTTCGTGGCAGTCGTCACTGCCTCTGGGGGACTTCACGCTCCATTTCTGCCCCCAGGATGATGATGTCTAGGGTCCTAAGTGTAAAGATAACAAAGAGTTTAGTGTTTGAAAGAGTTGATGTTAATAGATATACACTTGCCTTTATGGGCTTCTGTCGGTATGGTGGCAGTCGTCCCTCGTTCCTCCCGTCCATGCAGCGTCTTCGTGGCAGTCGTCACTGCCTCTGGGGGACTACACGCTCCATTTCTGCCCCCAGGATGATAATGTCCAGGGTCCTGAGAGTAAAGATAATGACGAGTTTAGTGTTTGAAAGAGTTGATGTTAATAGATATATATACTTGCCTTTATGGGATTCTGTCGGTATGGTGGCAGTCGTCCATCGTCCCTTCCGTCAATGCAGCGTCTTCGTGGCAGTCGTCACTGCCTCTGGGGGACTTCACGGTCCATTTCTGCCCCCAGGATGATGATGTCTAGGGTCATAAGTGTAAAGAAAATAAAGAGTTTAGTGTTTGAAAGAGTTGATGTTAATAGATATATATACTTGCCTTTATGGGATTCTGTCGGTGTGGTGGCAGTCGTCCATCGTCCCTCCCGTCAATGCAGCGTCTTCGTGGCAGTCGTCACTGCCTCTGGGGGACTTCACGCTCCATTTCTGCCCCCAGGATGATGATGTCCAGGGTCCTGAGAGTAAAGATAATGAAGAGTTTAGTGTTTGAAAGAGTTGATGTTAACAGATATATACTTGAATTTATGGGCTTCTGTCGGTATGGTGGCAGTCGCCCATCGTCCCTCCCGTCCATGCAGCGTCTTCGTGGCAGTCGTCACTGCCTCTGGGGGACTTCACGGTCCATTTCTGCCCCCAGGATGATGATGTCCAGGTTCCTGAGAGTAAAGATAATGAAAAGTTTAGTGTTTGAAAGAGTTGATGTTAATAGATATATACTTGCCTTTATGGGCCTCTGTTGGTATAGTGGCTGTCGCCCATCGTCCCTCCCGTCCATGCAGTGTCCTCGTTTCAGTTGTCACTGCCTTTGGGGGACTTCACGATCCATTTCTGCCCCCAGGATGATGATGTCCAGGGTCCTGAGAGCAAAGATAATGAAGAGTTTAGTGCTTGAAAGAGTTGATGTTAATAGATGTATACTTGCCTTCATGGGCTTCTGTCGGTATGGTGGCTGTCGCCCATCGTCCCTCCCGTCCATGCAATGTCCTCGTTTCAGTCGTCACTGCCTTTGGGGATCTTCACGGTCCATTTCTGCCCCCAGGATGATGATGTCCAGGGTCCTGAGAGTAAAGATAATAAAGAGTTTAGTTTTTGAAAGAGTTGATGTTAATAGATATATACTTGCCTTTATGGGCTTCTGTCGGTATGGTGGCAGTCGCCCATCGTCCCTCCCGTCCATGCAGCGTCTTCGTGGCAGTCGTCACTGCCTCTGGGGGACTTCACGCTCCATTTCTGCCCCCAGGATGATGATGTCCAGGGTCCTGAGAGTAAAGATAATAAAGAGTTTAGTTTTTGAAAGAGTTGATGTTAATAGATATATACTTGCCTTTATGGGCTTCTGTCGGTATGGTGGCAGTCGTCCATCGTCCCTCCCGTCCATGCAGTGTCTTCATGGCAGTCGTCACTGCCTCTGGGGGACTTCACGCTCCATTTCTGCCCCCAGGATGATGATGTCCAGGGTCCTGAGAGTAAAGATAATAAAGAGTTTAGTGTTTGAAAGAGTTGATGTTAATAAATATATACTTGCCTTTATGGGCTTCTGTCGGTATGGTGGCAGTCGCCCATCGTCCCTCCCGTCCATGCAGCGTCTTCGTGGCAGTCGTCACTGCCTCTGGGGGACTTCACGGTCCATTTCTGCCCCCAGGATGATGATGTCCAGGTTCCTGAGAGTAAAGATAATGAAAAGTTTAGTGTTTGAAAGAGTTGATGTTAATAGATATATACTTGCCTTTATGGGCCTCTGTTGGTATGGTGGCTGTCGCCCATCGTCCCTCCCGTCCATGCAGTGTCCTCGTTTCAGTTGTCACTGCCTTTGGGGGACTTCACGATCCATTTCTGCCCCCAGGATGATGATGTCCAGGGTCCTGAGAGCAAAGATAATGAAGAGTTTAGTGCTTGAAAGAGTTGATGTTAATAGATGTATACTTGCCTTCATGGGCTTCTGTCGGTATGGTGGCAGTCGCCCATCGTCCCTCCCGTCCATGCAATGTCCTCGTTTCAGTCGTCACTGCCTCTGGGGGACTTCACGGTCCATTTCTGCCCCCAGGATGATGATGTCCAGGGTCCTGAGAGTAAAGATAATGAAGATTTTAGTGCTTGAAAGAGTTGATGTTAATAGATATATACTTGCCTTTATGAACTTTTGTCGGTATGGTGGCAGTTGCCCATTGTCCCTCCCGTATCTCGGAGAAGCAGTGTACTGAAGTTCGAGTAGAAATGGGTGTGGACTGATCAAAACCAAATCCAAAATGTGCCATAGTTCCTGCGTCTGAAAGAAACGGGTAATGGAATCACATTTTGAACGTATGTAGATTTGTTTAATAACAGTGTGTAAGTGTGGTTTCTGCCGTTTTTAGCAATTTTTTCAACGGGTCGTCATTGACACTCTTTAGGAATGTAAACAAAGTACTCATGTTCCCTCAATCACAAGCGAGTACTTGCGCGGGTTCGAGGAATATATTTGTGTAAATGGTAGACATACATAATTCAATCATAAATATCATGGCACTGCACAGACACAATGTAACCATGTTATTTATAACACTTTCAGGATTTACAACTCATTTGTATATGATTTACAAATCCCTTTAGATAAATCATATTACCCTTTATACAAAGATCATGCACATAGATACATTACCTCCTCAAAGGGACGCAGGCTGGATTAACATACTATATAAATTTATGATATAACTTATGGAACACTAGCATGTACAGATTATGTTATACACTTCCAGAAATAATATGCATACATGATATATAAGATGCTTCTAACCCCTGTTTACACATACAAAATGTACATTTATATTCTGTGCAATACACTTTGTCTATACCACTATGAAGCACACAGGTAAGTTGAATAAACACTACCATACAGCATAATGCATTACTTACTAAAATACTACATTTATAACAAGGCTTAAAATGAAGGTAAGAGTTCCGCCCGTACCCCAGCCCACCCCCACACCCCTCCCAAAACATGTAAATTATATACCTCTAGTGTCCTCCAGAGTAAATGGAGCCAGTGCCCTCTAGGATTTGAATAAAAATGTCTCTCTCGGCAATACAGTGATACATATATTCGGCTAGATGTAGAGCAAAGTATTGTCGCCGAGTGTGTGATGTCGGTAGTTGCCTTTTGATGCATCACCGCCGGTTTTCGATCAGGTTTGTACAGGCACCGGTGGTGGGGTTTGGTACTAAATACAAACAAGTATTACTGGAAATGGCGGATCATTTGCAAATTATTCGCACGCATATACTCTACTGCATACACTAACCTTAAAATATTGAATATTACCCCCAAACTTCTAAATCCCCATTAAACGCTTTAACCCCCCAAACATTTATACCATCGCCCCTTTTTAGAATATTAGATCGGGGAATAAATCCCCGGGACCGCAGTTCTTACTAAAAACAGAGGAGGGTACGGGTGGAACTCTTTCCAAAATGCATAATGTTCAATCTTAGATTCCAGATAAAGTAATGCATGAGCTTACCCTATGTTCCCTGGCGCAGAACATGTGCTCACTGACAGAAGGGAGAAATAGTCTGCTGATGAGCCAAACGTTTGAAGTTTGACCTCACATGACTGAAAGGATCACGTGACCCCCGAGAACAATAAAATCCCAATCACAGGCCAAGCCCATGACTGCCCAAGTAACAATACCCAGGAACCTATATACAATAAAGAGGCTAAACAAACCAAGTGCTGGAGTTAACACAGGTATTTAAGGAAATTAAATGTTACATGCTTAGGTTTAAGTCATGAAATATTTAGGTTTAAGTTATTAATTTACTTCATACAAGTTTAATATGATGATGATTTAAAATCTAACAATATACTACTTACAAACATACTGCTACACGAATGCGAAAAGCCTATGCTGGATTGTAAAAATAAACCTGTAACAGGGTGTCTTGGTCGTCCGTTGCCCTCGGAATTCGTCACGTAGCCCTTGAAACCTGGTTGAGAAAGTAAGTGCATGATTTGGAAAGCTATGGGTAGTTTTATGCTGTTTGTGTTTCTCTGTGATCTCTAATGCCTTGCTAATCAGTATCCATGCTCTGATAGTAAGACAAGAGCGCGAGGGGAGTGGAACAATGGTGACCAATCAGTCCCCCGTGTACTCCTGAAACATGCTATTGTCAATCAGACAATCAGTGCACCAACTTCATTGTCCGCCAGTCAATATGAACACACTATATGTGAAGAGGAAAATAAGAAAAGGACGTTGTAGATTTGGACGGAAAGTGAACAGTCTATGTACCGTCCATGCGACTAACCACGAACGCTTACAAAACAAAACCAGTAATAGTTCCAACTGTTTACTCAATGCTGTCTTCTGGAATGTTTTCAAAACAAAAATCAACAGATATAGCTGACTTGCTTATGGAATATGACATTGATGTTTTATTCTTAACTGAAACTTAGGTCCAAGAGGCAGGGAATGAAGCAATATATAGCTGAAATGACACCACCAGGATTCCCTCATGTGCATGTCCCTGGAGAAGGAAGAGGAGATTGAGTCACAAGGACTGTCTTGTTGAGCGAATCGAACCAAAGGCATCCTTTTCCTCATTTGAAAACTTGGAAGCAACGTTTCATCCTTTGATTATAAGACTTAAGGTTGTCTATATACAGGCCGATACCTTCATCTAAAAATACACTTTGTGTTTTGATGCTGCATCCCACACAAGAACTGTATATGTTTTACTTGTTTATGTTGCCATATCGTTGATTGATGTTTATGTTTGTGATAACAAAGCAAAAGAACCGGACAGGTAACTCTATAAACTTTACGAATCATTTGTCTTGTGGGCTGTGTGGCCCATTCTACAAATAATCACCTTATAATACATACCTAGATATCAGAACTGCTCTTGTTATGTTGAAGTGATTCTTTAACGTTCGGTTAAAAATAATAAGGAATCAGCCACAGATATGGGATCGTTTTCCGGAAATTCAATATAAAAGGAAATCGCCTTAAATGATTTATACCATGTTTACACATCGGAGAGTAACGCCGTTTATGTCACGTGACTACTGACCAACCCTCCAAACTCTGTTTCTACATTTTGGGAGATAGCCTAGTGGTTGGTATAGCGTGTAAAGCCCATTTCTGATGATATTTCTGAATTTGCTTAAAACCCCTGTAAATCCATACTCACCTACTTCCATCTGTTCAATCATACTGTACGTTTTAAATAACTGGTGATGTTTTTCTAGTCAATACCTTAGTCAGTATTCCTTAGTCAAGTTTAAAGTTTGAAGGCCGAAAGTTGAGGTTAACACTATTTCTGGTGGGTGTCGGCATTTGAATCCCGAATCTGAGCATTCTCTTCAGAATCCCGACTCTGAAATTTATTTTTAGATTCGAAATTCGAATCTGAAGTGAAAGTTGAGGATGAAACATGGAAAAATGTATGTTTGGGTGTTCACGTTCTTACGGTACCCAGGTTTACTAGTGTCATAGAAATATATATACATGCATGCATGCATGCATACATACATACATACATACATACATACATACATACATACATACATACATACATACATACATACATACATACATACATACATACATACATACATACATACATACATACATACATACATACATACATACATACATACATACATACATACATACATACATACATACATACATACATACCAATATGCTGGTGTGTCTGTTGTTGACCATATTGTATCCTATTTCTAATGCCATTGTATCATTTGAGTGTGTATCAAATACATTTAGTGTTGGTAATGTTCTACCAATTTACAAGGAAAATTGTAAGAGCAAACATGAACTGCGCAGCTACAAGGGTGTCACTTTTACCCCTGTTCTCTCAAAACCTTTTGTAAGACTACTGCTTAAAAGAATGGAAACATGGACGAAAGCTGAAACGGCAGCGCTTACGCTAACTGAGAGTATTGCCAACTATGTCAGCACTTTATTGTGCCTTCCTTGATAATGAGACAGCGTTTGACAAAGTCTGGGTAAATGGACTTCTCTATAAGCTTTACAAGTTCGGAATTTGAGGAAAACTCCTACTCCTGTCACTCCTGTCACTCCTACCTGTATCCACCGTAACTCTCACTACAAACCTCTCATTCCTACCTCTGTCCACCTTTCCTCCCTCTACACACCTGTCACTCATACCTGTATCCAGCGTACCTCCCACTACACACCTGTCACTCCTACCTATATCCACCTCTCCTTCTACAACACACTCTGTCACTTCTACCTGTGTCTCCCTCTCCTCCTACCACACAGTCACTCCAACCTGTATCTACCTCCCCTCCCGCCACACACCTATCACTTCTACCTGTATCCACCTCTCCTCGTACTACACAATCTCTTAGTCCTACCTGTGTCGACCTCTCCTCCCGCCACACACCGGTGACATTACCTGTATCCTCCTCTTCTCCAACTACACACCGGTGACTCCCACCTGTATCCACCTCTCCTCCTACTACACACTTGTCAATTGCAAATGTATCCACCTCTCCTCCTACTACACTCTCTGTCACTGCTACCTGTGTCTACCTCTCCTCCTGCTACACACCTGCCTTTCACACCTCCATATACCTCTTCTTCCCGCCACACGACTCTCACTTCTACCTGTATCCACTTTTCCTCCCTCTACACAGTTGTCACTCCAACCTGTATCCACCTCTCCTCCCACTACACATCGGTGACTACTACCTGTATCCACCTCTCTTCCTACTCCACACTTGTCACTTGCACCTGTATCCACCTCTCCTCCTACTACATTCTCTGTCCCTCCTACCAGTGTCTACCTCTCCTTCCGCCACACGATTGTCACTTCCAAATGTACCCACCTCTGATGCCTCTACACAGTTGTCGGTCCAACCTGTATCCACCTCTCCTCCCACTACACACCGGTGACTCCTATCTGTATCCACCTATCCTCCAACTACACACCAGTCAATCCTACCTGTATCTACCTCTCCTCCCAGCACACTACTGTCACTTCTACCTGTATCCACCTCTCCCCGCTCTACATACCTGTCACTACTTTTCCTCACACTACGCACATGTCACTTATATCTGTATATAGCGTACCTCCCACTACACACCTTTCACTCCTACCTATATCCACCTCTCCTCTTACTACACACTCTGTCACTCCTACCTGTATCCAACTCTCCTCACACTACACACTTGTCACTCCTATCTGTATTCACCTCTGCTCCCACTACACACTCTGTCACTCCTATCTTTATCAACCTCTCCTCCCACTTCATACCTGTCCCTCATACCTGTATCTACGTCTAGTCCTTCTACAAACTCTCACTCCTACCTGTATCAAGTCTCCTCCTACTACACAGCTGTCTGTATACACCTCTCCTCCCACTACACAGTTGTCATTCCTACAATTATCCATCTCTCCTCATGCCACACGATTGTCACTTCCATCTGTATACACCTCTCCTCGCACTACACAGTTGTCACTGCAACCTGTATCTACCTCTCCTCATGCTACACCCTGGTGACTTTTACCTGTAATAACCTCTCCTCCCACTACACACCTCTCATTCCTACCTGTATCCACCTCTCCTCCTACTACATACTTGTCACTTGCACCTGTATCCACCTCTCCTTCTACTACACATTTTCTTACTCCTAAACGTGTCTACCTCTCCTTCCGTCACACACGTGTCACTTCTACTACTATCCATTTCTAATCCCACTACACACTAGTGACTCCTACCTGTATTAAACTCTCCTCCCACTACACACCGGTGACTTCCACCTGTATATACCTCTCCTCCTACTACACACTTGTCAATTGCAAATGTATCCACCTCTCCTCCTACTACACTCTGTCACTGCTACCTGTGTCTACCTCTCCTCCTGCTACACACCTGCCTTTCACACCTCCATATACCTCTTCTTCCCGCCACACGACTCTCACTTCTACCTGTATCCACTACTCCTCCCTCTACACAGTTGTCACTCCAACCTGTATCCACCTCTCCTCCCACTACACATCGGTGACTACTACCTGTATCCACCTCTCTTCCTACTCCACACTTGTCACTTGCACCTGTATCCACCTCTCCTCCTACTACACTCTCTGTCCCTCCTACCAGTGTCTACCTCTCCTTCCGCCACACGATTGTCACTTCCAAATGTACCCACCTCTGATCCCTCTACACAGTTGTCAGTCCAACCTGTATCCACCTCTCCTCCCACTACACACCGGTGACTCCTATCTGTATCCACCTATCCTCCAACTACACACCAGTCAATCCTACCTGTATCTACCTCTCCTCCCAGCACACTACTGTCACTTCTACCTGTATCCACCTCTCCCCGCTCTACATACCTGTCACTACTTTTCCTCACACTACGCACCTGTCACTTATATCTGTATATAGCGTACCTCCCACTACACACCTTTCACTCCTACCTATATCCACCTCTCCTCTTACTACACACTCTGTCACTCCTACCTGTATCCAACTCTCCTCACACTACACACTTGTCACTCCTATCTGTATTCACCTCTGCTCCCACTACACACTCTGTCACTCCTATCTTTATCAACCTCTCCTCCCACTTCATACCTGTCCCTCATACCTGTATCTACGTCTAGTCCTTCTACAAACTCTCACTCCTACCTGTATCCAAGTCTCCTCCTACTACACAGCTGTCTGTATACACCTCTCCTCCCACTACACAGTTGTCATTCCTACAATTATCCATCTCTCCTCATGCCACACGATTGTCACTTCCATCTGTATACACCTCTCCTCGCACTACACAGTTGTCACTGCAACCTGTATCTACCTCTCCTCATGCTACACCCTGGTGACTTTTACATGTAATAACCTCTCCTCCCACTACACACCTCTCATTCCTACCTGTATCCACCTCTCCTCCTACTACATACTTGTCACTTGCACCTGTATCCACCTCTCCTTCTACTACACATTTTCTTACTCCTAAACGTGTCTACCTCTCCTTCCGTCACACACGTGTCACTTCTACTACTATCCATTTCTAATCCCACTACACACTAGTGACTCCTACCTGTATTAAACTCTCCTCCCACTACACACCGGTGACTTCCACCTGTATATACCTCTGCTCCTACTACACACTCTGTCACTACTACCTGCATTTACCTCTGCACACAGCACAAAGTCACTCCAACCTGTATCTACCTCTCCTCCCGCCACACACCTATCACTTCTACCTGTATCCACCTCTCCTCCTAGTACACACCTGTCACTTCTAAATGTATCCACCTCTCCTCCCACTACACACCTGTCACTCCTACCTGTATCTACCTCTCCTCCCACCACACGTTTGTCACTCCTACCTGTATCCACCTCTCCTCCTTCTACACCATCTGTCACCCCTACCTGCGTCTACCTCTCCTCCCACCACACACATATCACTTCTACCTGTCTCTACCTCTACTCCCACTACACACCTTTCACTTCTAAGTGTATCCGCCTCTCCTCCCACTACAAACTTGTCACTTCTACCTGTATCCAACTCTCCTCCTACTACACAATCTGTCACTCCTACCTGTGTCTACCTCTCCTCCCGCCACACACCTGTCATTTCTACCAGTATCCACCTCTCCTCCCACTACACACCGGAGACTCCTACCTGTATCCTCCTCTCCTCCCACTACACATCGGTGACTCCTACCTGTATCCACCTCTCCTCCTACTACACACTCTGTCACTCCTCCCTGCATCTACCTCTCCTCCCAACACAGAGTCACTTCAACCTGCATCTACCTCTGCTCCCACCACACACCTATCACTTCTACCTGTATCCACCTCTCCTCCTAGTACACACCTTTCACTTCTAAATGTATCCACCTCTCCCCCAACTACACACCTGTCACTCCTACCTGTATCTACCTCTTCTCCCACTACACACCTGTCACTCCTACCTGTATCCACCTCTCATTCCACTACACACGTGACTTCCACCTGTATCTACCTCTCCACCCGCAACACATCTGTCATTCCTACCTGTGTCTACCTCTCTTCCTACTGCATACCGAACCTCCTACCTCTGTCTACGTGTCGTCCTTCTTAAAACCCGTCACTCCTACCTTTATCCATCTCTCAACCCACTACACACTTGTCATTCCTACCTGTACCTACCTCTCCTCCACCTACACACCTGTCACTCCTACCTCTACATACCTCTCCTCCAACTACGCACCTGTAACGTCTACCTGTGTGCACCTTACCTCCCACTAGACACATATCATTCCTATCTGTGTACACCGTACCTCCCACTACACACCTGTCACTCCTACCTGTAATAACCTCTCCTCCCACTACACACCTGTCACTCCTACCTGTATCCACCTCCCCTCCAGCCACACACCTATCACTTCAATCTGTATCCACCTTTCTTTCTACTACACACCGTTGACTCCTACCTGTATCCTCCTCTCCTCCCACTACACACCGTTGACTCCTACCTGTATCAACCTCCACTCCCACTACACACAGGTAACTCCTAGTTGTATCCACCTCTATTTCTACTACACACTTGTCACTTGCACCTGTATCCACCTCTCCTTCTACTACACAATTAGTCTCCTACTATTACACACCTGTCACTCCTACCTGTACCACCTCCCTCCCTACTACACACCTGTCACTCTTACCTTTAGCACGCTTGTCTTCTCCCACTACACATCGGTAACTCCCACCTCTATCGGTAATTCCCTCTCCTGTTACACCCGTCTTCCTGCCACCTTTCCCTTCACCTGCACTCCCTGCTACTACCCATTCCCCAACCCCCAACTCCCATCCCCCTCTTATCTAGACCCGACCCATGACAGTTTCCCTCCCTATCCCTCTCCATCCTCTTTACCCCTTATGATACAGCGAATCATCCTGATGTATGTCCTTTTAATATCTGTATTCAAATTGTAAGATATTGTCTGAGATATTTTTTGATAATTCAATGTTGTTTTCAAGTAGTCACAACGAGTGGTCAGTCGTTATCATGTGATACAACGTGACTGCCGGTGTTTTACTGCAACTCTTCTCTGTTCAAATTTGGGTGCGGAATTAGAGACCAGGTAATTCGCGGAGTCATTCTGCCATTCTTGATAAACTATTCCTATTATTGAATTGAAGATATGTTGTGGAGTGCAATATTCTCGCTGGAATAGAGACAGTGACATTATTTGTTTCAGAATGGACGCCTTCCCCAAGTGTTCTGTCTGCCAGCAACAATTTACTCTGGAAGACCCTGCCCCCTACCTACTGCCCTCTCTTCATGCTGTGTGTGAAACATGTGTGACATCTGCAGCTGCTGGTGTCAGATCATGCTCCACATGTCAGAGACAGGTCAACCTCATAGACACAAACCTCCAGAAGAATGTAGTGAGACAGAGGGAAATACTTTACCTGACAGCCAAACATTGCCCTACAGAGCTTCTCTGTACACATGAAGATGACGGCAACCAGGCTGTGTGTTGGTGTCAGGGGTGTGAGGAGTTACTCTGTGAATACTGCCAGAACATGCGTAATAGTTTTAAAGCTACCAGACGACATGTGGAAACCATCGTGGACGCAGCACCGGGAATACTAAACCCATCTGCAAACTTCACAATCCTTATCCTCTCGATTATTTTAACAAAACTTGCAACATTTTAATCTGTTACAAATGAAGACTTGCCGACCATGCTGAGCACAACGTTGGTGATGTAGGTGTGGCTGATAGAGGACGGATAGAACAGCATGAGAAGAGTATGTGTGCATATCATACTTCTCATAAGGCACTTGTGAAGAATGTCAGCAAGGTCATAAATGACACCAAGAAGACCAGCAGTGATCTGAAAGAGGCCATCCACCACGCTTTCCATTCTCTGAGGACACAAAGAGAAGGAACTGATCATAGAGCTTGAGAATCAGACGAAGCAGGCACTGTCAAATCTGCACACCGAGCAGGATACCTCTGAAGGCGAGAGTGAACGATGCAAGTGGATCTCAGACTATATCAAGACCGTTCTCAGATAGGCTTCAAACTTGGACTTTCTCACACTGGAGAGTTCAATACAAGGCACAACGAAGATGCAACTCGGATCACTTCCACCAGAGAGGCACAGGACACCTGCAGCCAAATTCAACACGAGGGGACTGGATAAATTGAAATCCGACATCTCTATCTTCAGGTCTGTCAGTGGACATGGCTCAGCATCTGATAAACCGACACTTACAGGTGGTTACTTCTTACTTTAACAATGGGTATTAATATTTACTGTAATACCGATATAGCTTTGTCAAAAATGAACAAAGTTTGAAACATTGTTTTACATTTTCCTATTACATAATGCCACCTTAAGATGGCATATGGACGCTGTATTTCGACATTTCCAACAATAATTCGGTGAAACATTAAATCAGTTGAGGAAACATTTGCTAGTTGTCATGACATAGAAAGCTTGAATAATGAACAGCTGTGGGTTATCTTACAGACAATTGTACACAGACCCCAAAGGTCCATATAATTGACACGAAGAAAGCACACAAGCAGGTAAGTACTTGTTAGTCTGTAGGCATGCGTATATACGTCGCGTTGTTGATTAGGTAAGTACCATCAACACTTTACGATGTACGTATAATGTTCGCATGTTCGCAATGTCTGTAAACTGTGCTTGTATATTAGAGCTGAAACATACCAACTGTAAATCTAAGATCGCGACATTGAATTCTCTCGTTTCAAGGTAAAGCCCCCGGAGGCTGCCAACGATTCAACACCACTACCACAGTTTGGTATGGCTATTTTTCATTACCTTGAAAACAATTATGAAATTGAAAAGAACAAGACTGTTTACATCTCTCTCTTCTCATGCTATGTTATCACAATAGATACATAGCTATTCTGATATATATCAGAAACACATTCCCAAACATCCTTATGAATCCAAATATTAACGAATGGTCACAGGTTAACAACTTTAGCAAATACATATCCAGGAAATCAGCATTTGGATTTTGTACAACATGTTATCCTGGTATTGTGATATGTGTACACATAATGGACAAGGATTATTAATACCCGACAGCAGTTACATTTTGTGTTTAATCTTCACTATGAAATAGACCCTGATGTGTCGTGTAAATGGTGTGCTAAGATGGAGTACCTCCCAAGTCCTGAACATCGAAGATGCTCTTTATTTCTTCATGCCTGTAAGCAGTGTTGGTTTTGTTCTTTAATCCTGGAAATAGTTTACAGATGCGGAGAGCAAAACCTACAGTCTGGAAACAGGACTAGGGACCACGTTGACATTGCTATGTGAGTAAAGTCAGTTTCGTCATTGGTGACGTTACACTACTGATGTGCGCCCTTCTCAAACAGGGTAGGTTACTGGCTCTGCCCTAGCGTGCAACCACGGGGATGTTATACAGGACGCGGATGAAATATTTTCACACTGAGTGCTTTCAGTGTCACTGAAATCCATTATGGGTCCTGTTTTAGTGCCGGACATTTTCTTATCAAAGACATGGGACTGCTTATAATGTATGTATGTCTTCCATCTTCTGACCACACGATAAGGAATTAAATTTAGACTCATCAAAGCATGGGCTCCTGTGGGAGGGGGGGGGGGGGGGCAGCGAGGAGCGTCATGTCCAAGGCTAAAGATCCAGCGTGCTTGTGGTGTCAGGAAGGTGTCCACCTGTGATCGGCTGTATACACCTTGTGCGCAGACTCTTCCAGTTTTCTCACAACCCCTAGTGTACAATACACAACAATGTGCACTTAAAAGGACCCACCAATACGTTGGTATATGACCAGATGGTGGCCACATGAAAACGTGCAGGTACAGCAACGTGCAGTAAATTTATACAAAGTACTGTTACTATGTGTCCCAATCCACCCAGCTGTAAATGGGTACCTCATATGGATGGGAAAGCCGCAATAACTTGGTGTGGTTAATAGCCGCAAGAATGGTATGGTCCCCAGGGAGCTGAAACTGATAATCAATTCATGGTCGAAGTTAACTTTTCTTAATAAGGGAGGAACTATCAAACTTAAAGGAATTTCATGTCAGTACTTGGATGCATAAAAATAAATCGGGGGTGGGGTGGGGGGTGCAACTGAAAAACGCATGTACCAGTTGCATGAATATGTGAGTTATATTACTAATAAATAATACTTTGTTTCATTATTTCTGTTAACAGCATTAACGGATTGTTATCTTATTATGTGTATTTATATTGTGTGATTTTGTGAGTTTTTCCTTATATCAAGCAGAGAGATATGATGTTTAGTGAGACATGATCTTCAATTACTTGAATGTCTAATATGTAAAAATGGCTGGCGACATTGAGAGTCCTCCCGGCAAAATTGTATATTTTTGAGAAACTTTGTAATAAACTTTGTAAATATATACGAATATGATCAATTTGAAAACTGTCAACTGTTAAAATATTTAGTGTTGGAATTATCAATAGTGTTGGAATGAGAAATAACCATATTCACTAGTCAATACACATAACGCGACAACCTGTCCCGCCCAGTGAGTGTGTTCAGACTGTGGTCAGTGATTGAAGCGGACGTAGAAGTTACCTGTTGATACAGTGTCTGTTGAACACTCAGATGTAAAAATATCCTCAAACAACTACCTTGTCGGTCTTATTGTTCACTAAATTGTATAAGATGAGTTTAGAATACAAACAATGATAGTTTTATCATGATATGAAGTTTATACAAATGTGTTTTCAGTCGGCAAGCGTCTATTTCTGACTACAGACAGCGAACCAGCTCAACCAACAATTTCTGACAAAATGTTTTATATAGTGTCTATTTCATAGCCAGTCAGTGTAAAATTGCATGAAAAACATTTAGAATACCCACACAAATATTTTCACAACATTATAATATCTATTTATATTGCAGTTATGACACAGTTCTCACTCAGGTGAAAATTGCAGCCGATATTCAGTGCACTGTTTTGTAAACATTGAAACGAGGTTGACAATAAAATGTCTAATTTGTTGTCTGAAGTCGGGAAATTTGTTAAACTGTAAACAAAATGTATATTTCCAGGTACTCAACTACAAATGGAAGCTGCTCGAGCCAACAGAGACTGGTGCCACGTAACTACAGACGGTCAACTGGTCAACTCGCCGCCCGCCACACAACACAGACACAGCGGCAGGTTACGGAAATATCTGGGTACATGTGCCTCCACCTCCATCCCCCTTCCTCCATTCCCCTCTACTGCGACCCCTGCCCCGCACACAGTACTGGGAGACACACTCTAGGGTGGGTGTGGCGGATAGAGGATTGTGGCCTCTTGTCCTGGAGGTGGGTGTGGTGGGGGAGAGTCAGGTGGACAGTGAGAGGTATGTTTGTCTACAGCACCGCTCCTGGTGTGTCGGTGTATGGAGATGTGACACACACCGTGGGAGTCTCTGTACCAGGGTGTGGCAGCTGGGGGAGGAGGGGAAGTGTTACAGTAACACAATGTCTGACACACTCGGCACACAGGCCACTCTCCACTATGGCGTTGTGCTGGATGAGGGGAGGGGGAGACTCTCCTTCATCGACATGGACAGAGAGGTTGTTTTAGCCAAAGTGAATGTTGAGTGGAGGAAGTCTCTTCTTCCCGTGTTTGTTGCTGGGCTGCCAGATGACTACACAGTCAACATGAAGGTGATAAGTGGGGCAGATATCACCATGACTGACACCAAGAAGTCACTCATCTATGACGCCTTGAATTAGACAATAAAATAGATATGACATTGTGTAAACATGTTAGTGTGATTTATTTATTTAAACTGTCAAATGTAATTGTAGTGATTAAGGCTGACGTATAAGTTGTCTGTGTGTGTGTTGTTGTAACGAGGTCAGCTAAATCTGTTGTTTTTCTACTTGACTGGATTCTGTGGGATGTTACAAACATTTTGCATCCACACATGACTGTTGTTATGATTATTATTCTGCAGTAGTTGACTAGTTTATCATACATTTCATACATGTCTGGGAAATGGCACAACAAATAACTGATTCCACAAGTTCATCAAAAGTTTTTCAAACCATGAATTTATTACCATATTTAGTTTCTACTCTGTAATGTAAATGTTTTAAATCCCCACATGAACTGTTGTGGTGAAATTATTGTAGTTGTGAATCCACACACGCCACATTTGATGTCAGTGAAGAGATGTGGTGAAAGTGATTGAAGCGGACACAGAATGTCCTCGTGTACGTGGCGAGACGCATATTCAGAAACACAATCAAGTTCACAAAATCTTTTGTTACTCTAATTAGCTGGGTTTTGTTGTTAGTAAGAAGTGTTTTAAATCCACACGTGACTAGTTTACAGATTAAATAAGTTAGAAATCTCAGACTTCAAGGGGCACAAATCACTGTTTTCTGACCAGATATCTCGCCGTTTGCGGACAAGGGAACAGATGGTGACAAGAGATTGTGCTGCCATCTGTGAAAACAGCAGAATAAGCTTGTAGCATTATTTTTCAGCATTTCTGAACACGTGATAGTTCTGAATTAGTGGTAAAATCAAAATTATGTTTTATCTGGGGTACATTGTATCAGTACTATACCTATTCCTTTCTGGGATTCGAACACACACTCTCAGAGATAGAGTCATCCATAAAGAGCGCATGTTAACTCATTTCTTTTACTTAAACAGATGTGAAGGTCAATGGTGAGTGAGTGAGTATGGTTTTACGGCGCTTTTATCTAAATTCCAGCACTATCACCTCGGGGGACACAAGAATTGGCTTTCGCATGTTGCATCCATATGGGGAATCTAACCACGGTCTTCGGCGTGACGAACGAATGCCTTAACCAATAGGCTACCCAAAAGATCACTGGGGGCTCATGAATTACGTGTGTTCTGAAATAATAAGGTTGTAGCTGGACACAGCTGAAAACAACAGAAACTGACTTTAAGTGTTTTACCGTGTAATAATGATCGACGTGTAACAGAATTATACAGCAAATATCCACATTTGGAACTGCATAGCTTTATTGTATACTGTTTCTATTAACTGTAACTGAACAAGATGCAGTCTTCAATGTTCCCTGCCCTGTTACATTTGTGTAGAAATTTTCAGTGCATATATCCATTTATAACTATGCAGGGTTGGTGCGTAATCCGACATTATATCAGACGATCAAAAACTAGAGTGAGTTAGTGAGTCAGTGAGTTTAGTTTTGCTCCCTTTTCGCAATATACCAACAATTTCACGGTGGGGCACACCAGATGCTGGTCTCACACATTGTACCCATATAGGGAATCCAGCCTAGTTCTAGATAAGTGACCTAGTTCGCGTGACGAGCGAACACAATAGTCAGTAAACTACCCCACCTTCCCTAAAACTAGAAACATATAAAACATATTTCAACTTGTTAAAGCACAACCTAAAACAACCTACCTCAATAACAACATCTCGCCTACTCACCCTAATTCACACCTAAACACGTAAATGAAATGTTGAAGTTATAACTGCTCACGAAGTTATACACTGCTGTCAGAAATAATACCTAGTTCTATGTAAATGGTCACACCCATCAATCTGTGTTATATGGAAGACCTCCAGCTACCAACATTTTCAATAACAACATAGTAGAATCCATGATTCTCTGAGGCTAAACGAGCTGATAATTTTTTCTACACCCACACATGTATACAATTAAGAAAATGCATCTGTAAGCTCACAGATCGTGTTCAAGTACAATGCACACATATAATTTAGTTTGTCGTTTTGCGTAAAGAATTTTAACTTTCATAGCCACGCCGCCCAACAAACATAAAAAGAAACCCATAGGCGATTTGTATTGTTATAAATGTATGTATTAACTATTGTGTTCAGACAATTGTCAAAATATGTAACACAAGTGGTGATGACATGATTTTACACAATTGCACAAGTAAAAAGTCGATTTTACATGAAAATGTTGATTTTGAAGTAATTTCTTTCAAGGATCAGAAAGGCATCATAAATCACCTTCCAGATGAAACTGTGCATCAAGGAATATTTACTGTCTGACAATAAAAATCCTGATCATTTACAGAAATTGGCATTCGTATTGAAGGAGTTTCAAGAGATTAAATCACTACGTCACGTCTTGACGCCATTGTTAAAATGCATGATTAAGATTACCAGTCTTTTGTTGCCAGGCGTCTGAATGTTAGTCTAAACAAGATATCATGGCTTGCAGCCCGTTGTAACCAAGCAGGTATAACAAATGACCGTCCCCATACAGGCAGACCTCGAGTTACCACTGCAGCCCAAGATCGGCACATCCGGGCACTACAGTTGCGCGGTCGTACTGCCACGGGTGACAGTACAGCAGCCAGGGTATGTGGACTTCAGTGGATATCAGGTCAAACTGTATGGAACACGTTGAAAGAGATTGATCTGAGAGCCAGGAACCCCGACGTAGGGGTCGTGCTAGGTCGTCAGCATCGCGCTCAATGTCTCCTTTCTCTGACAGTATTCACTTGACTGTATAAACATTACCCGTCTTTAAGTAGATGTTATATTCGATACACTAAAGTCTTTTTTGTGGACGGGTTATACATCTTTGAAAGTACAACGTTTCAGCAACAGATTTAGGGTTATGAGTTTCGTTTTTTTCCTGGATTGTGTATGTACTGGTGAGGTATTAATAAGAGCAAAGTGTTACTTGTTTACCAAATTATTTGGAAAGCAAATACCCCCTAAAACCCTGACCCATCAACAACTCAACTTCATACAGTACAGCTATTATGATGTCAGCCATGTTCTAGGATATAACCCTACTCTAGTGTATACGGCTTGCATTTGATGCTCAATTAACTCATTACAGGTGCAGGTAGTTGTAGCATCATGACATTTCTCGTGACAAGGGTAAGTATTTAATCCAAGATTGGTTTACAATTCTAGAGCGTATGTATGTGAATTCTTGTCATGTTTCATAATGGCCACACGGTGGACAATTGAAAGCAAGTATGGTCTGTTCATCTGTCAACAAACCAGACACAGATAAAAGGATCTGCCAATAATATAATGAGCCAAACTAGAAACTTCTCAATCATATATCAAATAATATACTATCCATCAAAACTTCAGACTCACTTACAGAACTGACTATATGTCGTGTATATACATTTGGTTACATCCAAGACGAATTTCTCCAAAAAATTGGGGGAACCAACTGCAAACCATATAGATGTAAAATGCATTAGGATCATGCATCAAATTGCTGAAAGGCATGTGCAAAATATCTTGGATGTGAACAGCTGTCTTTTGATGTAAAGGTTTGGCTACTGGACAGTCAGCATTAAAGCAAATTATCACTGCTATAGGATATCAGTCTTGAAAAGTGTGTATCACAACAGAACTGATTTCATTACAGTGAGAAGCAACCAAATCATCCTCTAAATTATAATACATATTTTAATATTATAATTGTCACTGTAATGACACTGTGTTTGGGTATATACAACAAGATCTAATGTACACGTATGCTTACACTAGTCATCATGAGCTTTAAAACTGTATCAGAAATAATTCTGTTACATATAAATACGTTAGGCTACTATATTTTCTTATGCTACTATTTTCGCTCATTCTCAGTAAACAGTTCTTGAGTACATGATTGTAATATATCAAAATCACAAGATTATTAGAACTATGACACACCGATTCATTGCCATCAAATAGGTCACATAAGTAGGTCGTTGATTGCATAGTATTGTGATCGTTGCATTATGTCTGTTGTCATAGTAACAGGCTGTCACCAATACAATTTTTACACAGTTGACAATTTTTACTCAGTTTCATGATTTATATAACTCATGACAATAATCGTTTCAACGGTACGAATTTGTTTAACAGTACATCAGCTCATGTGCAAACATTGCTTTAAGCAGTGTGGACTATTTTACAAAATCTAATTTAGAACAGTTGACTGAGTTAAGTGGTTACATTAACACTTGTTGGTCTGAACCTTTGATGGGTTGTACATCAAACTGAGAATAATCACAATACCAACAATCGGTTCCATATGATTACACAATTCATCAAAGAAGAGGCGAAATTAAAATGTCAAGTCACAGGAACTTAAATCTGATGTGATGTTCAGTAAATGTCCACCCCGTGCGTTCACAACTGCCAAGCACCGCCTCCTGATGCGTGTGAAAAACATTGCTTGGGAGTCAGCAAAGCAGCACCAACATCCATCAAATTCCCGGGATGGTTCGGGAGAGTACACGGACATGTACTATGAGTATCCCAGTTGTGCTCGATTGTATTGAGATCAGGTGACCTTGACGGCCAGTCAAGAACGTTGATTCCTGCTTTCTCCAGGTAATTCCTCTTCAAGGTGACTGTTCGGGTATGGCATGGTTGCTTTGAAAGTGCACACCTTGAATATGTGCTGCCATAAATGGAATAATTTCTTGGGCTAGCACCTGGTCACGGTAAACTGCAGCATTATGATTCCCATACATAACCAAAAGCTGGGAATAGGCAATCCCACAGAAAGCACCCTTAACCATGGCACTCCACCCCCAAATCTGTCACCTTCCTGTATAACGTTCATGGCGTCGAAACAGCACTCTCAACCTACCATCAGCGAATCTGAGGGTATATCTTGATTTAGCACTAATGACAACTCGATGCCTGTCTGTCTGAGACCATCGGATGTGTCGACGGACCCACTGCAAAAGCTGACGTCGACACAATGGCGTCAAAATGGTCGTCGAACACGAGGGTGAGCTGTCGGTTTCAGATGTTTTGTGCCGACAATCGACCACTAAGCAGCCCATTTCTGTAGCTAAGTTTGGGTATTGCCACAATTTGCACATTCCTATATATTGTCATATGTGTTGGCCTGTGGAAGTGTAACAGATGGTTTAAGGTAATTAAATTACTGTTTCCTTTCTTTCGAAACAATGCCATACAATGACCACTGCAAGGAGTCAGATGTGATTGTACATGAGATCAACTGAAAATGCTCCCAAACTCTCTCTCTGAAGATTTGAACGCGATAATATATACACAGAGAAAAAAGTTAAGCACCCCCTTAATTAAATAGTTATGACCATGCATTGAATAGCCCAAATGAATATGACATTTGTTGACACCAATCAACATTATGTTTGCAACATATGGTCAGTGTTTTAGTGAAACCAGAGCGCCAGAACACAACAAACAATGCACGTGCAACAAACTGCCCATGCTTTTTCCGAAATGCAGTATGTTCGTGCATGCGAAATTCACTATTTAATGGGCTTTTTCCAGACGGTTTGTCATTACCATAAACAATGGCACGTAGGAGGTTGTTTGAAGGCCAAAGATGGCAGATTATTGGTCTTCATGCTGCAGGAATGTCCTTTAAGGCGATTGGAAGACAAACAGGATACCATTACACTGTGATCAGCAGACTCATTAGAAAGCATGCCCAGACTAATCAAGTTAAGGATCGTCAACGTTCTTGACGTCCCCCTGTGACGTCACATCGTGAAAACAGAGCACTGATACGGCTGGCGAGACGTTTGCCCTTTGCGACCAGTACAGTCCTGAAACGTCTTTGGCTTCCAAATCGCCAATTGAGCTCTAAGACTGTTAAGAACATTTTGAGGGCTGCTGGATTGGCTTCGAGGAGGGTAATTGACCAATGACCACAAACGACGGCGACTGATGTGGTGTCGAGGGAGGGAGAACTGGACCTTGAGGTCTTGGAGAAGTATCCATTGGTCTGATGAAAGTCGTTTCATGCTGCATCCCAAAGACGGTCGAATGCGGGTCTGGAGACGTGGAAATACAGCCTATGCTCCTAGGGACATCCTACCAAATGTTCCTTTTAGGGGAGGCTCTGTGATGGTTTGGGGATGCTTTTCACATGATTGCAAGTTGGACCTGCTGACTATACGGGGCAATTTGACAGGTGCGCGATACATCCAGGAACTGCTGCAGCCACATGTCGTTCCTCATTTTGACAATCATACTCTTGCTTCTCGACCTGTATTTATGGACGACCACGCCAGACCCCATCGTTCAATCACAGTGAACCTTTTTATCCAACAGAATGCTGTGGATAGGTGTGACTGGCCCGCCATGAGTCCTGATCTCAACCTTATAGAGCACATCTGGGATATCATTGGTCGTCGTGTGCAAGCAAGAGAACTTCCGCCACAGAACTTGAATGAATTGGAGGCAGCACTTCATGAGGAATGGCAGACAATACCTATGAATCACTTTCAGCGTCTTGTTAGGGGTATGCGACGAAGGGTTGGCGCTGTGATCCAGGCAATTGGAGGAAGTACCCGTTACTGACTGTAAATTGTTTTGGCCACATCTTGTGAGCTCATGGACAAATGCCATCAGCACATGTTCACCCCATAGCTTTACCAGCTCTATAGTGTCACAGTATTTCATATGTATGCAAAATTACCCCCTTTAATGGTCAGCTTGTAACACAATACATGGAACTGTAAATCAGACACTTGTGGTGTTCTTGTGTTCCCAAGAATGTGTTCATTGATAACCTATCTTAATTACTCATGTTTATTTCACCACGGTCTGTAAATTCGTGTGTGTTCAACTCAATGACCAAAAACACCGGGGGTGGGGAGGGGGGTGCTTAACTTTTTTCTCTGTGTATACTTCCGCAGAGGCGTCCGTCATTTTGGTTTCTTTATCCTACAACGACTGTCAGTAACAATCTGTCTTTTCATTTATATGGTTTAAAAGTCACACAAGTACAATTATATGACAAAATATTTTTAAAAACTATTGACGTGTAATATTATAAAGGAAATACAAACGTTCTCGGTATTTTTTTTGACATTACGAAAATTACGCATCGGGTGAACAGTTTCAGGAAAAGTGTACCGCAATATATCGTATTGTGAAGTTGAAATTGCAATATACCCGTTAACTGGTATATTGACACCTACTCCTACACGTAGCCGTCATAAAACAACTACTACAAAAATGACGTAAAACAATTTGACGACCCTACACCTGTGACGTCACACGTGCTCGACCTGACCTTGGCCGATCAGCAGTGGTGCCTGTTTGTTGCAGTTTGTTCACTCACTAGACAACTTGTTTAATGTCTTTATACGCTGTCCAGAGATCATCCGCCAATGGTTTCACATTTACCTGTATTAGTAGCAGATCACCAACTTCTGTTGTGTTTTGGAAAACATTCGTAAATTCAGTTTTGGTAAGATAAAATACGGCAACAGACAAATTACCTGTGTATCTGTAAAAAGGGACTTTTTAAGAAAAATGCCCATAAAAAACTGAAAGGACGAACAGCAGTAAAGACAAGGGGGAACATATTTGTTGAGAATAGTGAGCAGAATAAATCACAGCGTACAATTTTCTTCAAAATGGAGGAGCGGTGTAGCCCTATGGGTAAATCATCGGCGGAGACCCGGTTTTGAATCCCCACATGGACACAATGTGTGACGCCCATTTCTGGTGTTCCCTGATATTGCTGGAATATTGATAAAATCACGAAATTGATTCGATATTGTTTCTATTCAAATGACACTTTAATTTTGTGCAATCACTACACAGTCAATATGGAAATACTGGGAGAATACATCAACAGAAAGTGTTCAGCTGTGGAAACCATGCATAAAGTTATTCAAATAGGACATGGAACTGTGCTGATGTCTTAATGATAAAACGCAACATGTCATGATGTCAAAATAGTAAAACACAATATGTGCTGATACCATAGAAGCAAATCATAATGTCCTGATGTCACTGTTGCCTCCTTCAGTCCCCGGCCAGAGAGGATGGTCTTGGTGATGTCATGGAAGCTTGCGGTAGCATAGACGGAGAATGCAGAGTCAGGCAGAGGGTGGCCCGACCAGTTCAAGTGAATGGTATGATTGCCTGGATTTCACATGTTCACTGGAAAGTGTTCACTAATATTTCGCATTCGATAAAATGAACACCTGCAGTGTTGCAATGATTACAAGAAGACATATACTCTGTAAAAATGTAGGGGAACTGTACATCATACATTTCCTTGTATGATTGTCAAAAGTGTGAGATTTGTGGGACTGAATGAATTTTGATAGATTAATAATGGATGTATTGTGAATGCATCACAACATGGATTTCATTGAAAAGACAGCTGTTCTTTCAGTAATGCTCCTTGTTAGGTGACTTGAGTGTGACATAAAAATTCCAGGTTTACAATTTTCAGTCAGTAGTGTGTGATTGAACCCTAAAAACCCTGACCCAGCACAGATGCAAGAAAATTATCGGAAGAAATGATCTACAGTGATTTATCGACCTTCCTGAAAAATGTCAAGATTCATGATGACACCCCATGCACATGTCGAAGGCTGCCGCATTGTGCACGTGCTTGCCATGCATTGTGTTTGCATGTGGTGATAACGTGAGATGATGCTGCATACACAAGGTCAAAGTCATTGTAACGTTCCTCAATGGGTTTTCTTTCTACCAGACTTCAGTGTCCAGGTTCCCCTGCTTTCATGAAGAGTATATGATAATTTGTAGCACACACCTGGAAACACATATCCATTAGATGCTAACATACACCTATTCCTTATGGCCTCAGAAACATATCCCCATCAGATGCTAACATACATCTACACCTCATGATATCCAGAAACATTACAGGCAGAGATGTGAAGTATACATGTGTCGTGGATCTGTTGTACATTACAAACGTAAACATGTGTCGCGTTCTTACTGTGCATTACATACAGAAATGTAAAGTAAATATGCGTCATGGATCTACTGCACACTGTAGACAGAGATCAAAGGAAATTGTGTCATGGATCTACTGTACCCTATAGACATGGATCTAAGGAAACATGTTTTATGGATCTATTATACACTGTAGACAGAGATCTAAGGAAAACACGTCTTATGAATTTATTGTACATCATAGAGAGGAAGAGAGAGAGAGAGAGAGATCGAGATCTAATGAAAACATGTATCATGGATCTGTCGTGCACTGTAGAGAGGGAGATTTAAGGAAAATATATATCATGGTTGTATTGTACACTTTAGACAGAGATCTGAAGTAAGTAAGCGTCATGCATCTATTGTAAGCAGTTTAGAGAGAACATAAATCACTGATGTATTATACACCTTCAGTAGAAGACTATGGCTCATAACTTCCCGATGTGATGTCAAATTTTATCTCATTTAAACAGATGAGAACTTTACAGGAACATGTGTCATGAATCTATTGCCCATTGTAGATAGATATTAAAGGAAAGCAAGACCTTTACATTGTACACTTAATACCGATTGCTAATGAAAACATGTCATGGAATTACTTCTCATACCAGACAGAGATTTAAGAGACTGTTGTACTCTTGTAGACATAGGAAACCACAGTGGGTATTTCGGGTTACAATAGATAGACCTTCCCACATAACATGGACCCGTCACTTAACATATTTAATATACACTGCTTCTATAGATTGCAGTGTCCAGACAACACATTGGTCTACCATGATATTGCTGTGATACTGCTAAATGTAGACCTCAGCGTAATGGAAAACACATGGACCCGTCATGATACAACTGTGATACAGCTAGATGTAGATCTCAGCGTAAAGGACAACACATGGACCGGTCATCACAGAGCTGTGACAGTGCTAAATGTAGATCTCAGCGTAAAGGACAACACATGGACCAGTCATCACAGAGCTGTGACACTGCTAAACGTAGATCTCAGCGTAACGGACAACACATGGACCCGTCATGATACAGCTGTGATACAGTTAAATGTAGATCTCAGTGTAATGGATAACACATTCCCCAGTCATCACACAGCTGTACGTGTAACGGACAACACATGGACCAGTTATGATGCAGCTGTAATACAGCTGAGTGTAGATGTCAGTGTCACGTAAAACACATGGACCCGTCATCACAAAGCTGTAATACAGCTCAGCGTATATCTCAGTTCAATGGACAACACATACACCAGTCATGAGACAATTGTGATACTGCTAAATGTAGATCTGAGTGTAACACACTCTACAGCATTGTTTCCTGCCTGTACGCAGTGCTATGTGTAATGTGAGAGGCTGATTGTCGTGCAACGTGCCTTTGAACCTGTGACCCGGAAATGGCATAATAACAAGGAAGCCAAACCTCCAGGTAAGTGGGCCCTGCACCATCTCGATATATGTGAGTAAGTCGTCTTGATAGAGATGGTTACACTTGTAAGTGTGAGAAGTACGTACGAGGACATGGTACACCATGCATACAAGTTGGTTATTGTTTAAGTTTCCACAGTCAAACGTTGAGGAAGCATTTAAACCTTATACTTTTACGCCTACTTCGGACCCATTTACTTAGTGAGTGTACACAATACGAACATATCAAACTTTCAAAACAAGAATAACAATGCATAACTGAGTGAGAGTGCAACATGACATCAGCTAGCACATATTATGTTTAGACAGATTCCATATCTTTAAAGATCAATCAAGAAGATACTTGTCATGACGAGACCTCAGTCGACCTTGAAATATACAAAGCTATCGATAACAATTCTTGAAAGTGGGCGTTACCATAGCCATATACCCGACATGTAGGACAGGCTATGCTTAGAGATCTAACTATGCTAGGAATCAGTGAGAGAAACAAACGTTAAGCGACGGTCTGTAGTCGGGTAGAGAAATCAACAAACTGGTGTTGTTAGTGGTGAAAGTGGTATGTGAGGCAAAGAAAGGTAGAGATAGTAGTAGCGGTAGTAGGGGAGGGGTGGGGGTTGGGGGATAACTAGTGTGTGGGGTCAGAATCAGTGAAAGTAGAAGGAGACACAGTGGACATATAATTTGTGCTGTTTGGTTACTCTCGGAGTTGGAGTAGTGTATGGTGGGGTTGAGCGTATAGAGACAGATAATGGTGGATAAATTAGTTAGGAAGTATTAATTTAGGAGGCTCAGAGTGTACATTACGCAAGTAGGGTAAGTACTGTATAATTGGTTAAAATAGGAATACGGGTAGGTGAATTGTTTAGGAAGTTGATAGTGTGGGAGATGCAGATCGAGTAAGTCGTGTATGGTCGGGGTAAAACAATCAGGAGATGGGGTTAATTATTTTGGCAACTCTGGGTGAGGGAGACGTGGGTAGGGTAAGTAGAACGTAGTGGGGTAGAACAAACGGAATCAGAATCGGGTGGATAAGTGATTTAGGAAACTCAGGGTGTGGGACAAATAAGATATACGGGTGGATAAATTAGTTAGGAAGCTCAGGGTGTAAGTGTTGCTGATGGGGTAGGTAATGCATGGTGTTGAGCAGAATAAGGAGATTCCGGTGGATGGCGGACATTGGACATTTCCGTAAAGGTCACATGCAACAAAAAACATCAAACATAATCAAAACACGTTAATCACTTATTCATGACATATAATATACATTGCTGCTTTTAAAGAAAAAACTAATAAATAAAATTATAAGCGTACAATAGCAATTCAAAAGTGCAATAATTTGTACTTGGGCTTACTTTCCCTGAAACGAGACCGAAACCAGTCATAGCGGGTGCCAGTGCACTCAAGTGTAGCGACGGCTTCCGATTGGTTGTTTCGTTTGCTGATATGCTGAGGGTTCATTGTATGTACAGAAAGATGATCTGTTTGATGGGCATTTTAGAAGTATAGCGAGTCACAAGAAAGTAGCATTCTTTATGAATAACAACTTCTTTTTTGTGTACTTGATGCGTCGTTTCAGTATGGATTCATATACTGTTGTCAAACAAAATCATATACACTAAAAGAAGTCGTTATCCATGAAGAATATATATAGTGATGTTGGGTTTGGAAAATACATGTTCTCTGAATTTGCGCTCGATCCAATAAAAAATCATGTCAGTAGATATGGGAAACTACTGCGTGGCTGGAATCTGTCATTCGTCCAAGTACAAAGCAGGACTTGAAACTGACAAGGGTTTGCACCAGTTTCCATCAGATCCAGTCATCCGAAAAACATGAATGTAGTTTGTTTGCAACCCACACATGTCATGTGTATCACACGTGCCTAATTCCATGATGTGGCAGAGACTGGACTCGGGTGCACGAGTCATAAATAAACTTATTTTCTTTATGTCGTATAGTCTGGTAGGTGTTACGTTCAGATTGCACGTGGTCATTGATTGAAGCTGTGTACTGCATGTTGTCTTTAGCAGACAGGAAGGCAGACATATAGGTGTCAATAAACCAGACACTGAGCATTCTGAGACAGACACTGCTTATCACAATCAAACCTCAAGTCCATTTTGCATCGTGAGAGCTAAAAAAATATGCTAAGTGACACATATCATAAATGCGTTTCTTCAGGGAGATCAACCAGGGACATATTATTTGTGGCGTGACTGCAGTCTGCACTGTCGTCGACTGTTGTGCATGAACGATATGTAGGACAGGCTGTTGTAAAGAGTTAACGACCCACTACCCACTACCCACTACACACCTGTCCCTCCTACATGTATCCAGCTCTCCTCCTACTACACACCTGTCACTTCTACCTTTATCTACCTCTCCACCCACTACACACCTGTCAATCCTACATGTATCCAGTTCTCCTCCTACTACACACCTGTCAAGCATACCTGTATCCACCTCTCCTCCCGCCTCACACCTGTCACTCCTACCTGTATCCACCTCTCTTACTACATAAACGTCTTTCTTATCTGTAATTCCCTCTCCTGTTACACCTTTCTTCCTGACACCCTTCCCTTTACCTGCACTCCCTGCTACTTCCCAACCCTCAAACTTATCTAGACCCGACCTATGACAGTTTGACTATCCTTCTCCATCATCTTCACCCCTAATGATACAGCGTATCATCCTGGTGTATGTCCTTTTAATATCTGAATTCAAACTGTAAAATATTTGTTTCAAATTCAGTGTTGTTTCCTGCACGTTGTCACAAAGATTGGTCACTCGTTATAATGTGATACAATGGGACTTGCGGTGTTTTAATGCATTTTTTCTGTTCGAGGAGTCAGTGTACCATTCTTGATAAACCCTTCCTATTATTTTCTCTGTTCAAGTTCCGCTGCAGAATTAGAGACCACGTAATTCGTGTAGTCAGTATACCATTCTTGATAAACTGTTCCTATTATTGAATTGAAGATATGTTATAGACTGCACTATTCTCCCTGGAACAGAGAGTGACATTATCTCTTTCAGAATGGACGCCTTCCCCAAGTGTTCTGTCTGCCAGCAGCAGTTTACCTTGAAAGGTCCAGCTCCCGACCTACTGCCCTGTCAACACGCCGTGTGCAAGACGTGTCTGACATCTGCAGCTGCTGGTGTCATATCATGTTCTACATGTCAGAGGGAAGTCCACCTCACAGACATAACCCTCCAGAAGGATGTAGTGAGACAGAAGAAAATATTCCATCTAACAGCCAAACATCGCCCTACAGAGCTTCTCTGTACATGAAAATGACGGCAACCAGGCTGTGTGTTGGTGTCAGGAGTGTGAGGAGTTACTCTGTGAAAACTCCCAGAACATGCACAACAGTTTTAAAGCTACCCGACGACATGTTGTGGAAACCATTGTGGACGCAGCACCGGGAAGCATAAATACTAAACAAATCTGCAAACTTCACAATCCTTATCCTCTCGAATATGTTGACAACAACTGCAACATTTTAATCCCTGCCAAATGCAGACTTGGTGACCATGCTGAGCACAACGTTGGTGATGTAGATGTGGCTGCTGATGCTGCTAGAGGACGAATAGAAGAACATGAGAAAAGCATGTCTGCACATCATACTTCTCACAAAGCACACGTGAAGAATATCAGCAATGTTATAAATGACACAAAGAAGACAGGCAGCGCTCTGAAGGAGGCCATCCACCACGCTTTCAGAAGGAACTGATCATCGAACTTGAGAATCAGACGAAGCAGGAACTGTCAAATGTGCACACCAAACAAGTTACCTCTGAAGGTGAGAGTACACGATGCAAGTGGATCTCAAACTACATCAACACCGTTCTCAAATATGCTTCAAACTCGGACTTTCTCACACTGGAGAGTTCAATACAAGACAAAACGAAGACTCAACTTCCACCAGTGAGGCACAGGACACCTGCAGCCAAATTCAACACGAGGGGGGTAGATAAACTGACATCCGACATTTCTGCCTTCGGATCTGTCAATGGACATGTTTCAACATCTGATAAGCACACACTTACAGGTGCTTACTTCTTACTTTAAGAAAACGTCTTAATGTTTACAGTAATACCGATAAAACTTTGTCAAAAATGAACAAAGTTTGAATCATTGTTTTACATTTTCCTATTACATAATGCCACCTTAAGATGGCATATGGACGCTGTATTTAGATATTTCCAATAACAATAATTCAGTGAAACGTTTAAATCAGTTGAGGAAGCATTAGCTGGTTATCAAGACATAAAAGGCTGGATTAATGAACATCTGTAGGTTATCTTACAGACAGAGGTACACAGATCGTCGAGTTCCATTTAACTGACCGGAAGGACGCACGCAAGCAGGTAAGTACTTATTAGTCTGTAGGCATGCGTTGTTGATTAGGTAAGTAACATCAACATTTCACGATGTACATATTATAATGTTCGCATTGTCTGTAAACTGAGCTTGTATATTAGAGCTGAAACATGCCAATGTGAATCTAAGATCGCGACATTGAATTATTTTATCTCGTTTCAAGGTGAAGTCCCCGGAGGCTGTCAACGTTTCAACACCACTGCCACAGTTTGGTAAGGTTATTTTTCATTACCTTGAAAACATTTATAAAATAGGAAATAACAAAATTAAAAACACTACTGTTTACATCTATTTTTCTCCTGCTATGTTATCAGAATGGATACATAGTTATTCTGATATATATCAGAAACACATTCCCAAACATCCTTATGATTTGAATAGAAAATATTAACGAATGGTCACAAGTTAACGACATTAGCAAATACATAGCTTGGTAATCAACATTCGAGTTTTGTACAATATGTTATCCTGGTATTGTGATATGTGTACACATTATGGACAGGGATCCTTCATACTATCATTACCCGACAGCTGTCACATTTTGTGTAAATCTTCACTATTAAATAGACCCAGATGTGTCGTGGAAATGGTATGCTAAGATGGAATACCCCCAAGTCCTGAACATCTAACTTGCTCTTTATTTGTTCATGTCTGTAAGTAGTGTTGGTTTTGTTCTTTAGTCCTGAAATATTGACAGATGCGGGGAGTAAAACCTACTGGAAGCAGGAACAGGCACCACGTTGACACTGCTATGTGGGATGTTGTACAGGACGCTGCTGAAATACTTTCAAACTGAACGCTTTCTGTATCACTGAAATCCATTGGGAGCCCAATTTTAGTGTCGGACATTTTCTTATCAAAGACATGGGAATGGTTATAATGCGTGTGTGTTTACCATCTTCTGATTGCATGGTAAGGCATTGGATTTAGACTCATTAAAGCATTGGACCCTGGGGTTTGAGGGTGCGAGGTGTACCATCTCCAAGGTTAAAGATCCAGAGGAGCTTGAGGTGTCAGGAGGTATGGGGTTGGAGGGTGCGAGGTATACCATGTCCAAGGATAAAGGTACAGAGAGCTTGAGGTGTCAGGAAGTAATGGGTGTCAGGGTACGTGGTGTACAATCTCCAAGGATAAAGATCCAGAGAGCTTGAGGTGTCACGAAGGAGTCCACTTGTGACCGGCTGCAACAACCTTGTTTGCAGACTCTTCCAGTGTTGTCACAACCCCTAGTGTACAGTACAAAAACCTGTGCACTTAAAAGAACCCACCAATGCGTGAGTAAATGACAAGATGGTGGCCACATGAAAACGTCTACTTGCGGGGTACAGCAACGGCAGTATATTTGTACAAAGTACTGTGACTATGTACCCCAATCCACCCAGCTGTAAATGGGTACCTGATGTGGATGTGAAAACCGCAATAACTTAGTGCACCTAATAACTGCAAAAGTTATATAATCCCCTGGGAGTTGAGATTGAGAATCAATTCAGGGTCGTAGTTGCCTGTCCTTAATAAGGTGGCCGCTATCGACGTTAAAAGAATCTTATGGCAATACTTTGATGCATGAAAAAGTAACTTGTAAAATATTGCCCCTTGGAGACTATACTTCAAGAGCATTTATGCATAATAAGTTAAAATGCCTAAATAATGAGTTTTCCCATATATAATAAGGAGATAATACAATTTTGTGTTTTTAAGCCGGAGTAAATGTTGAATCAGCATGCTTAGTATTCAGTGGAGTTTATAGCTTTATTTACATGAATATTATTGAATGAATTTAACAAGCTGATGACGTCACTTTCGCCATTCGCAGGTGTAAAAAGTCTCTTTGGCTTTCGTAAGACATGATCTTCGATTACTTAAATGTCAATTATGTAAAACTAATTGCCAACATTGAGAGCCCTCCACGGAAAATTTTATATTGTTGACAAACTTTGTTTCATCATCTCTGTTACCATTTTGAGCGGATTGGTATCTTATTACGTGTATTTATATTGTGTGATGATCGATTACCTGTGACAGTCTTTGTCAAAGTAAACTGTGAGATGAGCGCCTTAGCTTATAACAGTAACATGCGCGATGTCCGCTACAACGGACGTTATGCTTAAAGGGGATTTATGCCTAAATAATGAGTTTTTCCATATATCATGCAGATAATACAATTTAGTGATTAAAAGCCGGAATATTATATATATTTGATAAACACTGTAATGAACTGTGTAAATATATACGTATATGATCAATTTGAAAACTGTCAACTGTTAAAATATTTAGTGTTGGAATTATGAATAGTGTTGGAAAGATAAATAACCACATTTTCTAGTCAATACATATCACGCGACAACCTGTGTCCCGCCCAGCGAGTGTGTTCAGACTGTGGTCAGTGATTGAAGCGGACGTAGAAGTTACCCGTTGACACTGTGTCTCTTGAACACTCAGGTGTAAAAATATCTTCAAACAACTACTTTTTACGTGTTATTTTTTACTAAATCGTAAAAGAACAGTTTCGAATACAAACAATGATAGTTTTAGCCTGATATGAAGTTTATACAACTATGCTTTTAGTCGGCAAGTGTCTATTTCTGACTACAGACAGCAAACCAGCTCAACTAAGAAATTCTTACAAAATGTTTCATGGAGTATTTATTTCATTGTCAATCGGTGTAAAATTGCATAAAACACATTTAGAATACCCATACAATTTTTTTCCCACCGTTATAATCTATTTATATCACAGTTATCACAATTCAGACACAGACGAACATGGCAGCCGATATTCAGTGCTCTCTTTCCTAAACAGTTGAATGTTGACAATAAAATGTCTAACTTGTTGTCGTAAGTCGGGACATTTGTTAAACTGTAAACAAAATGTGTATTTCCAGGTCCTCAAATACATCTGGACGCTGCTCGAGCCAACACAGACATGTGCCATGTAACTACAGACGGTCAGCTGGTCAACTCACAGCCCGTCAGACAACACAGACACAGCTGCACGTTACGGAAATATCAGGGTACATGTGTCACCATCCCCATCCCGATTCCTCCATCCCCCACTACTGTCACCCCTGCCTCACACACCCCACAGTACTGGGAGACACACTCTAGAGTGGGTGTGGTGAGTGGAGGGTGGCTCTTAGTCCTGTGGTGGGTGTGGTGGAGGAGAGCCAGGTGGACAGTAAGATGAATGTTTATCTACAGCGCCGCTCCTGGTGTGTCAGTGTAGGGAGTCACACACCGGAGTCTCTGTACCAGGGTGTGGCCGTAGTGGGAGGAGGGGAAGTGTTACAGTAACAATGTAAGAATGTCTATCACACTCGACACACAGGCCACCCTCCAGTATGGCGTTGTGCTGGATGTGGGGAGGGGGAGACTCGCCTTCATCGACCTGGACAGAGAGGTTGTTTTAGCCAAGGTGGATGTTGAGTGGAGGGAGTCTCTTCTTCCCGTGTTTGCTGCTGGGCTGCCAGATGACTACACAGTCAACATGAAGGTGATAAGTGGGGCAGATATCATCATGACTGACACCAAGAAGTCACTTATCTATGACGCCTTGAATTAGACAATAAAATAAATATGACATTGTGTAAATATGTAAGTGTGATTTATTTATTTAAACTGTCAAATGTATTTGTAGTGATTGAGGCGTACGTATAAGTTGTCTGTGTATGTGTTGTTGTAACGAGGTCAGCTAAATGTGTTGTTTTTCTACTTGACTGGATTCTGTGGGATGTTACAAACATTTTCCATCCACACATGACTATTGTTATGATTATTATTCTGCAGAAGTTGACTAGTTTATCATACATTTCATACATGTCTGGGAAATGGCACAACAAATAACTGAATCCACACATTTATCAAAAGTTGTTTCAAATCATGAGTTTATTCCCGCATTTGGTTTCCACTCTGCAATATAAATGATTTAAATCCCCACATGAACAGTTGTAATGAAATTATTGTAGTTGTGAATCCACACACGCCACATTTGATGTTAGTGAAGACATGTGGTGAAAGTGATTGAAGCGGACACAGAATGTCCTCGTGTACTTGGTGAGACACATGTTCCGAAACACAATCAAGTTCACGGAATCCTTTGTTTCTCTAATGAACTGGGTTTTGTTGTTAGTAAGAAGTGTTTCAAATCCACACAGATTAAATAAGTTAGAAATCTCAGACTTCAAGGGTCACAAATCACTTTTTTCTGACCAGATATCTCGCCGTTTGCGGACAAGGGAACAGAAGGTGAAATAAGCTTGTAGCATTGTTTTTAAGCATTTCTGAACACTTGATAGTTCTGAACTAGTGGTAAAATCAAAATTATGTTATATTTGGGGGGTACATTTTATCAGTAGCATACCTATTCCTTTCCGGGATTCGAACCCACACTCTCAGAGGGAGTCATCTATAAAGAGCATATGTTAAATCATTTCTTTTACTTAAACAGATTTGAAGGTCAATGCTGAGCGAGTGGGTGTGGTTTTAAGCCGCTTTTAACTAAATTCCAACACTATCACCTCGGGGGACACAAGAATTGGCTTTCGCATGTTGTATCCATGTGGGGAATCGAACCAGGGTTTTCGGTGTGACGAAAGAACGCCTTAACCATTCGGCCACCCAAAAGATCACTGGAGGCTGATGAACTACGTGTGTTCTGAAATAATAAGTTTGTAGCTGGACTTGAAAAAACATACAGCTGAAACAACAGAAGCTGACGTTAAGGTTCTTTACCATGTAATAATAATCGACGTGTAACAGTAATATTCAAGCATAAACCTACAGCAAATATCCACATTTGGAACTGCATAGCGGTATTGTATACTGTTTCTTTTAGCTGTAACTGAACAAGATGCAGTCTTCAATGTTCCCTGCCCTGTTACATTTGTGTATAAACTTCCAATGCATATATCCATTTTTAACTATGCACGGTTGGTGCGTAGTCTGACACTATATCAGACGGTCACAAACTAGAGTGAGTTAGTGAGTCAGTGAGTTTAGTTTTGCTCCACTTTCGGCAATATTCCAGCAATATCACGGTGGGGCACACCAGAAGCGTGTTTCAAGCATCGTACCCATGTAGGGAATCCAGTCTAGTTCTGCGGCGTGACGAGCGAACGCAGTAACCAGTACATTACCCCACCTTCCCTAAAACTAAAAAGTGTATAAAATATATTTCAACTTGTTAAAGCACAACCTAAAACATGTATGTAAATGGTCACACCCTCCAAACTGTGTTATATGGAAGACCAACATTGTCAATAACAACATATTAGGATCCATTCATCTCTGAGACATGACTTGATATTTTTTCTACACCCACACATGTATACAATTAAGGAAACGTATCTGTAAGCTCACAGATCGTGTCCAGGTACAATGCACACATATAATTTAATTTTCGTTTTGCATTACGTGTTTGGACTTTCACAGCCACGCCACCCAACGATTTTATTGTTATAAATCTATGAATTACATATAGTGTTCAGACAATTGTCAAAATAGGTAACACAAGTGGTGATAACATGATTTTAAACAAATGCACAAGTAAAAAGTCGATTTTACATGAAAATGTTGATTTTGATGTGATTTCTTTTAGGGATGAGAAGTTCGTCGCTACAAAGCAGCAGAAATCACCTTCCAGTTGAAATTGTGCATCAAAGAATATTCACTGTCTGGCAATAAACCTCCTGATTATTGTCAGAAATTAACATTCGTTTTGAAGGAGTTTCAAGAGATTAAATCACTACGTCACGTCTTGACTCTGTGACACGGAACATCGCCATTGTAAACATACATGATTAAGATTACCAGTATTTTGTTGCCAGGCGTCTGAATGTTAGTCTAAGCAAGATATCATGGCTTGCAGCTCGTTGCAACCAAACAGGCATAACAAATGACCGTCCTCATACAGGCAGACCTCGAGTTACCACTGCAGCTCAAGATCGGCACATCCGGGTACTACAGTTGCGCGGTCGTACTGCCACGGGACAGCAAAAGAGATTGGTCTGAGAGCCAGGAACCCCGACGTCGGGGTCGTGCTACGTCGTCACCATCGCGCTCAAAGTCCCTTTTATATGACTGTATCCACTTGCTTGTGTAAACATTACCTTCCTTTAAACTGATGTTGTATTCGATGCACTAAAGTCTATTTGTGGACGAGTTATACATCTTTGAAAGTACAACGTTTCAGCAACAGATTTAGGGTTATGAGTTTCGGTTTTTTCCTAGATTGTGAGGTATTAATAGAAGCAAAGTGTTGCTTGTTTACCAAATTCTTTGGAAAGCAAGTACCACCTAAAACCCGGACCCATCAACAACTAAACTTTATACAGTACAACTATTACTACTCTTACAATGTCAGCCATGTTCTAGGATACAACCCTACTCTAGTATATACGGCGTGCATTTGATGCTCAATTAACTCATTACAGGTGCAGGTAGTTGTAGCATCATGGCATTTGTCGTGACAAATGTAAGCATTTAATCCAAGAGTGGTTTACAATTGTAGAGCGTATGTTGTGAATTCTTGTCATGTTTCATAATGGCCACAAGGTGGACAATTCAAAGCAATTAAGGAATGTTCATTTGTCAACAAACCAAACACAGATTAAAAGACCTGCCAATAATATAATGAGCCAATAATAAAACTTCACAATCATATGTTAAATAATATACTATTCATCAAAACTTCAGACTGACTTACAGAACTGACTATATGTCGTGTATATACATTTGGTTACATCCAAGACGAATTTCTCCACAAACGTGGACGAACCAACTGCAAAACATATAGAATGTGAAATGCATTAGGATCATGCATCGAATTGTGCAAATATTTTGGATATGAACAGCTGTCTTTTGATGTAAAGGTTTGGCTACTGGACAGTCAGCATTAAAGCTATAGGTTATCAGTCTTGAAAAGTGTGTATCACAACAGAACTGATTTCTTTACAGTGAATCTGAGGGTATATCTTGATTCGCCACTGATGACAACTCGATTCCCCTCTGCCTGAGACCATCGGAGGTGTCGTCGGACCCACTGCAAAAGCTGACGTCGATGAAATGGCGTCAAAATGATTCCAGTGTGGTCGTCGAACACGAGGGTGAGCTGTCGGTTTCAGATGTGTTGTGCCGACGATCGACCACTAAGCAGCCCATTTCTTGTTCCTGTAGCTAAGGTTGGGTATTGCCACAATTTGCACATTCCGATATATTGTCATATGTGTTGGCATGTGGAAGTGTAACAAATGGTTTAAGGTGATTAAAGTACTGTTTCCTTTCTTTCGAAACAATGCCATGCAATGGCCACTGCAAGGAGTCAGATGTGATGGTACTGAAAATGCTTCCAAACTCACTCTGAAGATTTGAACGCGAGAATATTCTTCCGCAGAGGCGTCCGTCAATTTGGTCTCTTTAATCTACGACGACTGTCAGTAACAATCTATCTTTTCATTTATATGGTTTAAAAGTCACACAAGTACAATTATATGACCGAAAAACATTCTAAAAACTATTGACTTGTAATAGCATACAGGAAATACAAACGTTCTCGGTATTTTTTATGACATCACGAAAATTACGCATCGGGTGAACAGTTTCAGGAAAAGTGTACCGCAATATATCGTATTGTGAAGTTGAAATTGCAATATACCCGTTAACTGGTATATTACCACCTACCCCTGCACGTAGCCGTCAAAAACAACTTTTACAAAAATGACTTAAAACAATTTGACGACCCTACACCTGTGACATTACACGTGCTCGACCTGACCTTGGCCGATCAGCAGTGGTGCCTGTTTGTTGCAGTTTGTTCACTCACTAGGCAACTTGTTTAATGTCTTTATATCTGAATATGTCTTTGATGTTCTGTCCAGAGATCATCCGCCAATGGTTTCACATTTTCCTGTACTAGCATTCGTAAATTCAGTTTTGGTAAGATAAAATACGGCAACAGATAAAGTACCTTAGGTATCTGTAAAAAGAGACTTATTTAAGAAGTATGCCCATAAAAAACTGAAAGGACGAACAGCAGTAAAGACAAGGGGGAACATATTTGTTGAGAATAGTGAGCAGAATAAATCACAGCGTACAACCTTCTTCAAAATAGAGGAGCGGTGTAGCCCTATGGGTAAATTACCGGCGGAGACCCGGGTTTGAATCCCCACATGGACACAATGTGTGACGCTCATTTCTGGTGTTCCCTGATATTGCTGGAATATTGATAAAATCACGAAATTGATTCGATATTGTTTCCATTCAAATGGCACTTTAATTTTGTGCAATCACTACACAGAGTCAATATGTTGGATGGAAATACTGGGAGAACATCAACAGAAAATATTCAGCTGTGGAAACCATGCATAAAGTTATTCAAATAGGACATGGAACTGTGCTGATATCTTAATAATAAAATGCAACATGTCATGATGTCAAAATAGTAAAACACAATATGTGCTGACACCATAGAAGCAAATCATAATGTCCTGATGTCACTGCTGCCTCCTTCAGTCCCCGGCCAGAGAGGATGATCTTGGTGATGTCATGGAAGCCTCCGGTAGCGTAGGCACAGAATGCAGAGTCAGACAGAGGGTGGCCCGACCAGTTCAAGTGATTGGTGTGATTGCCTGGATTTCACATGTTCATACTGAAGGATTTTTTTGTGTTCACTAATATTTCGTATTCGATAAAATGAACACCTGCAGTGTTGCAATGATTACAAGAAGACACATACTTTTCAAAAATGTAGGGGAACTGTACTTTCATTGTACGATTTTCAAAAGTGGGAGATTTGTTGGACTGAATCAATTTGGATAGATTAATAATGGATATCTTGTGAACTGTGACTGATTTTCAGTCAGTAGTGTGTGAGTGAACCCTAAAAACCCTGACCCAGCACAGATGCAAGAAAAACATCGGAAGAAATTATCTACAGTGATTTATCGACCTTCCTGAAAAACGTCAACCTTCAAGATGACACCCCATGCACATGTCGAAGTCTGCCGCATTGTGCACGTGCTTGCCATGCATTGTGTTTGCATGTGGTGATAATGTGAGATGAGATGATGCTGCATACACAAGATCAACGTCATTGTAACGTTCCTCAATGGGTTTTCTTTCTACCAGACTTCAGTGTCCAGGTTCCCCTGCTTTTATGAAGAGTATATGATATTTTGTAGCACACACCTGGAAACACATATCCATTAGATGCTAACATACACCTACTCCTCATGGCGTCAGAAACATATCCCCATCAGATGCTAACATACAGCTACACCTCATGATACCCAGAAACATTACAGGCAGAGATGTGAAGTATACATGTGTCGTGGATCTGTTGTACATTACAAACGTAAACGTGTGTCGCGTTCTTACTGTGCATTACATATAGAAATGTAGAGTAAATATGCGACATGGATCTACTGCACACTGTAGACAGAGATCAAAGGAAATTGTGTAATGGATCTACTGTACCCTATAGACATGGATCTAAGGAAACATAATTTATGGATCTATTATACACTGTAGACAAAGATCTAAGGAAAAGAGTCTCATGAATTTATTGTACATCATAGGGAGAGAGAAATCTAATGAAAACATGTATCATGGATCTGTCGTGCACTGTAGAGAGAGAGAATTAAGGAAAATATATATCATGGTTGTATTGTACACTTTAGACAGAGATCTGAAGTAAGTAAGCGTCATAGATCTTTTGTAAGCAGTTTAGAGAGAACATAAATCACTGATGTATTATACACCTTCAATAGAAGACTATGGCTCAAAACTTCCCGATGTGATGTCAAATTTTATCTCATTTACACAGATGAGAACTTTACAAGAACACGTGTCATGAATCTATTGCCCATTGTAGATAGATATTAAAGGAAAGCAAGGCTTTTACACTGTACACTTAATACCAGTTGCTAACGACAACATGTCATGGAATTACTTCTCATACCAGACAGAGATTTAAGGAAAATGTATGCCATGAATCTTTGCACATGGTCAATAAAATTCAACAAAAACCATTTTTTCAGCACACGTTTGGACATTTGTTTATGAAAGGAAATTATGCAATAGACTTTGTACTTAGATAAAGGAAATCACAGTGGGTATTTCGGGTTAGAATAGATAGACCTTTCCACATAACATCACTTTACAGATTTAATATACACTGCTTCTATAAATCGCAGTGTACAGACAACACATTGATCTAGCTGTGATACTGCTAAATGTAGATCTCAGTTTCACGAAAAATACATGGACCAGTCATCGCACAGCTGTGACAGTGCTAAATGCAGATCTCAGCGTAACAGACAACACATGGACCCGTCATGATACAACTGTGATACAACTAGATGTAGGTCTCGGTGTAACTGACAACACATAGATCCATTATGATACAACTGTTATTTGGCTGAATGTAGATCTCAGTGTAACGGACAACACATGGACCAGTGATCATACAGCTGTAATACAGCTAAATGTAGATCTCACGTAGTGTAACGGACAATACATGGTCCCGTCACGACACAGCTGTAATACAGTTAAATGTAGGTCTCAGGGTAATGGATAACACGACCCCAGTCATCACACAGCTGTACGTGTAGCGGGCAACACATGGACCAGTTATGATGCAGCTGTAATACAGCTGAATGTAGATCTCAGTGTCACATTTAAGACATGGACCCGTCATTACACAGCTGTAATACAGCTCAGCGTATATCTCAGTTCAATGGACAACACATACACCAGTCATGATACAGTTGTGATACTGCTAAATGTACATCTCAGTGTAACACACTCTACAGCATTGTTTCCTACCTGTACGCAGTGCTATGTGTAATGTGAGAGACGTTTTAACAGTCCGACTGTCGTACAACGTGCCTTTGAACCTGTGACCCGGAAATGACATAATAACAAGGAAGCCAAATCTCCAGGTAAGTGGGCCCTGCACCATCTGAGTAAGTTGTCTTGATAGAGATGGTTTAACTTGTAAGTGTGAGAAGTACGTACGAGGACATGGTACAGCATATATACAAATTGGTTATTGTTTAAGTTTCCACAATCAAACTTCGAGGAAGCATTTAAACCTTATACTTTCACGCCTACTTCGGACCCATTTACTTACTGAGTGTTCACAATACGAACATATCAAACTTTCAAAACAAGAATAACAATGCATAACTGAGTGAGAGTGCAACATGACATCAACTAGCACATATTATGTTTATGCAGATTCCATATCTTTAAAGATCAACCAGGAATATACTTGTCATGACGAGACCTCAGTCGACCTTGAAATATACAAAACTATCCATAACAATTCTTGAACGTGGGCGTTACTATAACCATGTACCCGACATGGAGGACAGGCTATGCTTAGAGGTCTATCTATGCTAGAAATCAGTGAGAGAAACAAACGTTAACGGTCTGTAGTTGAGTATAGAAATCAACAAACGGGTGTTGTTAGTGGTGAAAGTGGTGTGTCAGGAAGAGAAAGGCCGAGATAATTCCGTGCTGTTCATAGCCTCGTGTGTAGTAGTAGTAGTAGTAGTAGTAGTAGTAGTGGTAGTAGTAGTAGTAGTAGTAGTAGTGGTAGTAGTAGTAGGGGTGGGGGGATAACTAGTGTGTGGGGTTTAATCAAAATCAGTGAAAGGAGAAGGAGACGCGGCAGACATATAATTTGTGCTATTTGGTTACACTCGGAGTGGGAAACGCAAGTAGAAAGAGTAGTGTATGGTGGGGTTGAGCGTATAGAGACAGATAATGGTGGATAAATTAGTCAGGAAGTACTAATTTAGAGTGTACGTTACGCAGGTGGTGTAAGTACTGCATAATAGATTAAAACAAATAGGACATACGGGTAGGTCAGTTATTTAGGAAGTTGAGGGTGTGCGAGACGCAGATCGAGTAAGTCGTGTATGGTGGGGTAAAGCAATCAGGAGACAGGATTAAGTATTTTGGCAACTCTTGGTGTGGGAGACGTAGGTAAGGTAAGTAGAGCCTAGTGGGTTAGAACAAACGGAATCAGATTCGGGTGGATAAGTGATTTAGGAAACTCAGGGTGTGGCAGAAATAGGAGATACGGGTGGATAGATTAGTTAGGAAGCTCAGGGTGTGAGAGGCGCTGATGGGGTAAGTAGTGTATGGTTTGGGGCAGAATAAGGAGAGTCGGGAGGATAGCGGACATTGGACATATCATTAAATAGTTCACTTTGAACTGGTAATGTTTAGTAGCGTGGCAGAATTTTCTACAATTAAGATGACTCTCCTGTTTTTATTACAAGGAAGCCAAACCTCCACATAGGTGTGTTCTGCTTTGTCTCGACAAATGTGAGTAAAGCTGAAATATCCTAAAAACAAAACTCAAATAAGTACATACGCAAGCGTAGTGGATCAGATGATACCTACGTTGACTATGAGTGAAGTTTTCACAATCGAACGAAAAGCAAACACCTAAACCTTATTTTATCGTCACTTCAGAATTCATTCGTTCTACCCTTTTTGTGCTTAAACACAAGTTCATCTTGCATCATTAGAGCTAAGAAATATGCAAACTGACACATAGCATAGTCCAACAGAATGCGTTTCTTCAGGGAGATCAACCAGGAACATATTATTTGTGACGTGACTGCAGTCTGCCTTGAAGTGTGCACTGTCGTCGATTGCTGTGCACAAACGAGGCGTTGTCGATATGTAGGACTGGCTATTGTAAAGAGTTAATTATACTTGGGATCACTGAGACAGGCCTATGCATTCGGGGACTGGATATTCAGGTGTGTATATCACTGGAAGGTAGCTCAGGGTGTGGGAGACGCAGATCAAGTAGACGTGTGTTATGCAGTTTATGAAGTAGGTGAAGTGGGTGAAGTACAAGCGACATGAGATCCTGTGTCTCTTTTTATCTCTCCATCCGTCCCTCTCCTCGTGGCCCTGTTGAGATACAAATCTCTCCCTTCTATTACCCATCTTTCTCTCATTCAGGTACGAGCTTCTCCACCTATAATCCCAACACAAACAAAGTCACTCCTGCCTGTATCCACTTCACCTCCCATTAAACACTTATCACATCTACCTGCAAACGTATTTTCCCACTACACGTCGGTAACTCATACCTGTAGCCAACAGTCCTCCCAATGCACACCTTACCTGTGTTACCTCTCCTCCAAGTACACAGCTGTCACTCCTACCAGTATCCAGCTCTCCTCCCAGAACACACCTGTCACATATCTACATCTCCTCTCACTGCATACCTGTCACTTCTACCTTTATATACCTCTCCTCCAACTATAACACCTCTCACTCTACCTGTATCTACCTCTCCTCCACTGTACCCCGTCACTTCTGCTTTTATATACCTCTCCTCTAAACACACACCTGTCACTTCTACTTGTATGTACCTCTCCTCCCACTGCATACCTGTCACTCCTACCTGTATCCAGCTCTCCTCCCACTACACAGCTGTCACATATCTACCTCTCCTCCCACTACACACCTGTCACTCCTACCTTTATATACCTCTCATTTCACTATAACACCTCTAACTTCTACCTGTATTTTAACTCTCCTCCAACTACACACCTGTCACTTCTACCTGTATCTACCTCTCCTCCCACTGCATACCTGTCACTTCTACCTAAATCTACTGTTCCTGCCACTACACACTTGTCACTCCTACCTGTATCCAGCTCTATTCCCACTACACATCTGTCACATATCTACCTCTCCTCCCACTGCATACCTGTCACTTCTATCTTTATATACCTCTCCTCAAACTATAACATCACTCACTTCTATCTGTATCTACCTCTCTTCCCATTCCAATCCGTCACGTCTGCTTTTATATACCTCTCATGCAACTACACACCTGTCACTTCTACATGTATCTCCCTCTCCTCCCACTGCATACCTGTCACTTTTACCTGCATCTACTGTTCCTGCTACTACACATCTGTCACTCCTACCTGTATCCAGCTATCCTCCCACTACACACCTGTCATATATCTACCTCTCCTCCCACTGCATACCTGAGACCTCCTACATTTAAATACCTCTCCTACAATTACACACCTGACACTTCTACCTTTATATCCTCCCACTATAACACCTCTCACTCCTACCTGTATCTACCTCTCCTCCCACTGTACGCCGTCAGTTCTACTTTTATATACCTCTCCTGCAACTACACACCTGTCACTCCTACCTGTATCTACCTCTCCTCCCACTGCATGAGTGTCACTTCTACCTGCATCTACTGTTAATGCCACATGACACCTGTCAGTCCTACCTGTATCCAGATCTCCTCCCACTACACACCTATCACATATCTACCTCTCTTTCCACTGCAAACCTGTCACTCCTACCTTTATCTACCTCTACTACAACTACACACCTGTCACTTCTAACTTTATATACCTCTTCTCCCACTAAAACATCACTCACTTCTATCTGTATCTACCTCTCCTCCCACTGCATACCTGTCACTTCTACCTGCATCTACTCTTCCTCCCACTACACACCTGGCACATATCTACCTCTGGTCCCACTGCATACCTATCATTTCTACCTGTATCTTCCTCTCTTCCCACTGTAAACCGTGGCATCTACTTTTACATACCTCTCCTTCAACTACACAGTTGCCACTTCTATCTGTATCTACCTCTCCTCCCACTGCATATCTGTCACTTCTACCTCCATCTACTGTTCCTGCCACTACACACCTGTCACTTCTAGCTCTAACCAGCTCTCCTCCCACTATAACACCTCTCACTTCTACCTGTATCTACATCCCCTCCCCCTGCACACCTGTCACTTCTGCTTTTATATACCTCTTCTCCACCTATACAAATATGATTTCTACCTGTATCTACCCATCCTCCCACTGCATATCCGTCACTTCTACCTGTTTCCAGCTCTCCTCCCACTACACACCTGTCACATATCTACCTCTCTTCCCACCGCATACCTGTCACTCCTGCCACTGTACCCTGTCACTTCTACTTTCATATACAACTTCTACAACTACACACCTGTCACATCTACCTGTTTCTAAATGTAATCCCACTGCACCCCTATCACTTCTGCTTTTATATACGTCTTCCAACTACACACTTGTCACTTCTACCTGTATCTAAATCTCATCCCACTGCATATCTATCACTTTTACTTCCATTTACTTTTCCTGCTACTACACACCTGTCACTTCTAGCTCCAACCAGCTCTCCTCCCACTATAACACCTCTCACTTCTACATGTTTCTACCTCTCCTCCCACTGCATACCTGTCACTCCTACCTTTATCTACCTCTACTACAACTACACACCTGTCACTGCTATCTTTATATACCTCTCCTCCAACTATAACACCTCTCACCTCTACCTGCATCTACTCTTCCTCCCACTACACACCTGGCACATATCTACCTCTCTTCCCACTGCATACCTGTCACTAGTACCTTTATATACCTCTCCTGCAACTACACACCTGTCACTTCTACCTGTATCTACCTCTCGTCCCACTGCATACCTATCATTTCTACCTGTATCTTCCTCTCTTCCCACTGTAAACCGTGACATCTACTTTTACATACCTCTCCTTCAACTACACAGTTGCCACTTCTATCTGTATCTACCTCTCCACCCACTGCATACCTGTCACTGCTACCTTTATATACCTCTCCTAAAACTACAACACCTCTCACTCCTACCCGTATCTACCTCTCCTCCCACTGCATGCCTGTCACTTCTACGTGCATCTACTGTTAATGCCACATGACACCTGTCACTCCTACCTGTATCCAGCTCTCCTCCCACCACACACCTATCACAAATCTACCTCTCTTACCACTGCATGCCTGTCACTCCTGCCTTTATATACCTCTACCGCAACTACACACCTGTCACTTCCACCTTTATATACCTCTCCTCCAACTATAACAACTCTCACTCCTACCTGTATCTACCTCTACTCCCACTGTACCCCGTCACTTCTACTTTTATATACCACTTCTACAACTACACACCTGTCACATCTACGTGTATCTAAATCTATTCCCACTGCACCCCTGTCACTTCTGCTTTTATATACGTCTTCCAACTACACACCTGTCACTTCTACCTGTATCTAAATCTCATCCCACTGCATATCTGTCACTTTTACTTCCATCTACTTTTCCTGCCACTACACACATGTCACTTCTAGCTCCAACCAGCTCTCCTCCCACTATAACACCTCTCACTTCTACATGTTTCCACCTCTCCACCCACTGCATACCTGTCACTCCTACCTCTATCTGCCTCTACTACAACTACACACCTGTCACTGCTACCTTTATATACCTCTCCTCCAACTATAACACCTCTCACTCCTACCCGTATCTACCTCTCCTCCCACTGCATGCCTGTCACTTCTACTTGCATCTACTGTTAATGCCAAATGACACCTGTCACTCCTACCTGTATCCAGCTCTCCTCCCACTACACACCTATCACACATCTACCTCTCTTCCCACTGCATACCTGTCACTTCTGCCTTTATATACCTCTACCGCAACTACACACCTGTCACTTCTACATGTATCTCCCTCTCCTCCCAGTGCATAATTGTCACTTTCACCTGCATCTACTGTTCCTGCCACTACACACCTGTCACTCCTACCTGTATCCAGCTCTCCTCCCACTACACACCTGTTATATAAATACCTCTCCTCCCACTGCATACCTATCACTCCTACCTTTATATACCTCTCCTACAACTACACACCTGTCACTTCTACCTTTATATACATCTCTTACAACTACACACCTGTCACTTCTAGCTCCAACCAGCTCTCCTCCCACTATAACACCTCTCACTTCTGCATGTTCCTACCTCTCCTCCCACTGCATACCTGTCACTCCTACCTTTATCTACCTCTACTACAACTACACACCTGTCACTCCTACCTGTATCTACCTCTCCTCCCACTGCATGCCTGTCACTTCTACCTGCATCTACTGTTAATGCCACATGACACCTGTCACTAATACCTGTATCCAGCTCTCCTCCCACTACACACCTATCACATATCTACCTCTCCTCCCACTGCATACCTGTCACTCCTGCCTTTATATACCTCTCCTACAACTACACACCTGTCACTTCTACCTTTATATACCTCTTTTCCCACTATAACATCACTCACTTCTATCTGTATCTACCTCTCCTACCACTGCATACCTGGCACTCCTACCTTTATCTACCGCTACTACAACTACACACCTGTCACTTCTACCTTTATATACCTCTCCTCCAACTAAAACAACTCCAACTCCTATCTGTATCTACCTCTACTCCCACTGTACCCCGTCACTTCTACTTTTATATAACACTTCTACAACTACACACCTGTCACATCTACCTGTATCTAAATCTAATCCCAGTGCATAATTGTCACTTTCACCTGCATCTACTGTTCCTGCCACTACACACCTGTCACTCCTACCTGTATCCAGCTCTCCTCCCACTACACACCTGTTATATAAATACCTCTCCTCCCACTGCATACCTATCACTCCTACCTTTATATACCTCTCCTACAACTAGACACCTGTCACTTCTACCTTTATATACCTCTCTTACAACTACACACCTGTCACTTCTAGCTCCAACCAGCTCTCCTCCCACTATAACACCTCTCACTTCTGCATGTTCCTACCTCTCCTCCCACTGCATACCTGTCACTCCTACCTTTATATACCTCTCCTAAAACTACAACACCTCTCACTCCTACCTGTATCTACCTCTCCTCCCACTGCATGCCTGTCACTTCTACCTGCATCTACTGTTAATGCCACATGACACCTGTCACTAATACCTGTATCCAGCTCTCCTCCCACTACACACCTATCACATATCTACCTCTCCTCCCACTGCATACCTGTCACTCCTGCCTTTATATACCTCTCCTACAACTACACACCTGTCACTTCTACCTTTATATACCTCTTTTCCCACTATAACATCACTCACTTCTATCTGTATCTACCTCTCCTGCCACTGCATACCTGGCACTCCTACCTTTATCTACCGCTACTACAACTACACACCTGTCACTTCTACCTTTATATACCTCTCCTCCAACTAAAACAACTCTAACTCCTATCTGTATCTACCTCTACTCCCACTGTACCCCGTCACTTCTACTTTTATATACCACTTCTACAACTACACACCTGTCACATCTACGTGTATCTAAATCTATTCCCACTGCACCCCTGTCACTTCTACTTTTATATACGTCTTCCAACTACACACCTGTCACTTCTACCTGTATCTAAATCTCATCCCACTGCATATCTGTCACTTTTACTTCCATTTACTTTTCCTGCCACTACACACCTGTCACTTCTAGCTCCAACCAGCTCTCCTCCCACTACAACACCTCTGACTTCTACATGTTTCTACCTCTAGTCCCACTGCACACCTGTCACTTCTGCTTTTATATACCTCTCCTTCAACTACACAAATAGCATCTCTACCTGTGTCTACCTCTCCTCCCACTGCAAACCTGTCACTTCTACTTGTTTCCAGCTCTCCTCCCACTACACACCTGTCACATATCTACCTCTACTCCCACCGCATTCCTGTCACTCCTACCTTTATCTACCTCTACTAAAACAACACACCTGTCACTGCTACCTTTATATACCTCTCCTACAACTATAACACCTCTCACTCCTACCTGTATCTACCTTTCCTCCCACTGCATGCCTGTCACTTCTACCTGCATCTACTGTTCCTGCCACTACACACCTGTCACTAATAAATGTATCCAGCTCTCCTCCCACTACACACCTGTTATATAACTACCTCTCCTCCCACTGCATACCTATCACTCCTACCTTTATATACCTCTCCTACAACTCCACACCTGTCACTTCTACCTTTATATACCTCTTCTCCCACTATAACATCACTCACTTCTATCTGTATCTACCTCTCCTCCCACTGCATACCTGTCACTTCTACCTGCATCTACTCTTCCTCCCACTACACACCTGGCACATATCTACCTATCTTCCCACTCCATACATGTCACTAGTACCTTTATATACTTCTCCTCCAGCTACACACCCGTCACTTCTACCTGTATCTACCTCTCGTCCCACTGCATACCTATCACTTCTACCTGTATCTTCCTCTCTTTCCACTGTACCCCGTGACAAATACTTGTAGATACATGTCCTTCAACTACACAGTTGTCACTTCTATCTGTATCTTGATCTCCTCCCACTGCACACCTGTCACTTCTGCTTTTATATACCTCTTTCAACTACACACTTGTCATTTCTATCTGTATCTACCTTTCCTCCCACTGCATATCTGTCACTTATGCCTCCATCTACTTTTCCTGCCACTACACACCTGTCACTTCTAGCTCTAACCAGCTCTCCTCCCACTATAACACCTCTCACTTCTACCTGCACCTACCTCTCCTCCCCCTGCACACCTGTCACTTCTGCTTTTATATACCTCTCCTCCAACTACACAAATATGATTTCTACCTGTATCTACCTATCCTCCCACTGCATACCTGTCACTTCTACCTGTTTCCAGCTCTCCTTCCACTGCACACCTGTCACATATCTACCTCTCCTAACATTGCATACCTGTCACTCCTACCTTTATATACCTCTCCTCCAACTACACACCTGTCACTTCTACCTTTATATACCTCTCCTCCATCTATAACACCTCTCACTCCTACCTGTATCTACCTCTAGTCCCACTGCATACCTGTCAATTCTAAATCTATTTACTGTACCTGCCACTACAGATCTGTCACATTTCCACCTCTCCTCCCACTGCATACCTGTCACTTCTACCTTTATATACCTCTCCTGCAGCTACACACCTGTCACTTCTACCTGTACCTACCTCTTCTCAAAGTGCATACCTGTCACTTTCACCTCCGTCTACTGTTTCTGCCACTACACACCTGTCACTCCTACCTGTATCCAGCTGTCCTCGCACTACACACCTATCACATATCTACCTCTCCTCCCACTCCGTACCTGCCACTCCTCCCTTTATATACCTCTCATCCAACTACACACCTGTCACGTCTACATTTATATACCTCTCCTCCCACTATAACATCACTCACTTCTATCTGTATCTACCTCTCCTCCCACTGCATACCTGTCACTTCTACCTGCATCTACTCTTCCTCCCACTACACACCTGGCACATATCAAACTGTCTTCCCACTGCATACCTTTCACTAGTACCTTTATATACCTCTCCTCCCACGAAACACCTGTCACTTCTACCTTTATATACCTCTCCTCCCACTATAACACCTCTCACTTCTACATGTTTCTACCTCTCCTCCCACTGCATACCTGTCACTCCTACCTTTATCTACCTCTACTATAACTACACACCTGTCACTGCTATCTTTATATACCTCTCCTCCAACTATAACACCTCTCACTTCTACCTGCATCTACTCTTCCTCCCACTACACACCTGGCACATATCTACCTCTCTTCCCACTGCATACCTGTCACTAGTACCTTTATATACCTCTCCTGCAACTACACACCTGTCACTTCTACCTGTATCTACCTCTCGTCCCACTGCATACCTATCACTTCTACCTGTATCTTCCTCTCTTCCCACTGTAAACCGTGACATCTACTTTTACATACCTCTCCTTCAACTACACAGTTGCCACTTCTATCTGTATCTACCTCTCCTCCAACTGCACACCTGTCACTTCTGCTTTTATATACCTCTTTCAAATACACACCTGTCATTTCTACCTGTATCTACCTCTCCTCCCCCTGCACACCTGTCACTTCTGCTTTTATATACCTCTTCTCCAACTACACAAATATGATTTTTACCTGTATCTACCTATCCACCCACTGCATATCTGTCACTTCTACCTGTTTCAAACTCTTCTCCCACTACACACCTGTCACATATCTACCTCTCTTCCCACCGCATACCTGTCACTCCTACCATTATATACCTCTCCTCCAACTACACACCTGTCACTTCTACCTTTATATATCTCTCCTACAACTACACACCTGTCACTTCTAGCTCCAACCAGCTCTCCTCCCACTATAACACCTCTCACTTCTACATGTTTCTACCTCTCCTCCCACTGCATACCTGTCACTCCTACCTTTATCTACCTCTACTACAACTACACACCTGTCACTCCTACCTCTTTCTACCTCTCCTCCCACTCCATGCCTGTCACTTCTACCTGCATCTACTGTTAATGCCACATGACACCTGTCACTAATACCTGTATCCAGCTCTCCTCCCACTACACACCTATCACATATCTACCTCTCCTCCCACTGCATACCTGTCACTCCTGCCTTTATATACTTCTACCGCAACTACACACCTGTGACTCCTACCTTTGTCCAGCTCTCCTCCCACTACACACCTGTTTTATAACTACCTCTCCTCCCACTGCATACCTATCACTCCTACCTTTATATACCTCTCCTACAACTACACACCTGTCACTTCTACCTTTATGTACCTCTTCTCCCACTATAACATCACTCACTTCTATCTGTATCTACCTCTCCTCCCACTGCATACCTGTCACTTCTACCTGCATCTACTCTTCCTCCCACTACACACCTGGCACATATCTACCTCTCTTCCCACTGCATACCTGTCACTTCTACCTGTATCTTCCTCTCTTCCCACTGTACACCGTGACATCTACTTGTTGTCACTTCTATCTGTATCTTGATCTCCTCCCACTGCACACCTGTCACTTCTGCTTTTATATACCTCTTTCAACTACACACTTGTCATTTCTATCTGTATCTACCTTTCCTCCCACTGCATATCTGTCACTTCTGCCTCCATCTACTTTTCCTGCCACTACACACCTGTCACTTCTAGCTCTAACCAGCTCTCCTCCCACTATAACACCTCTCACTTCTACCTGCACCTACCTCTCCTCAACCTGCACACCTGTCACTTCTGCTTTTATATACCTCTCCTCCAACTACACAAATATGATTTCTACCTGTATCTACCTATCCTCCCACTGCATACCTATCACTTCTACCTGTTTCCAGCTCTCCTTCCACTACACACCTGTTACATATCTACCTCTCCTAACACTGCATACCTGTCACTCCTACCTTTATATACCTCTCCTCCAACTACACACCTGTCACTTCTACCTTTACATACCTCTCCTCCATCTATAACACCTCTCACTCCTACCTGTATCTACCTCTAATCCCACTGTACCCCGTCACTTCTACTTTTATATACCTCTCCTCCAACTATACACCTCTCACTTCTACTTGTATCTAAGTCTCCTCCCACTGCACACCAGTCACTTCTGCTTTTATATACCTCTCATCGAACTACACACCTGTCATTTCTACCTGTATCTAAATCTCCGCCCACTGCATATCTGTCACTTTTAACTCCATTTACTGTTCCCGTCACTACACACCTGTCACCTCTACCTGTATCCAGCTCTGCTCCCACTACACACCTGTCACATATCTACCTCTCTTCCCACCGCATACCTGTCACTCCTACCTTTATATACCTCTCCTCCCACGAAACACCTGTCACTTCTACCTCTATCTACCTCTAGTCCCACTGCATACCTGTCACTTCTAAATCTATTTACTGTACCTGCCACTTCAGATCTGTCACATATCTACCACTCCTCCCACTGCATACCTGTCACTTCTACCTTTATATACCTCTCCTGCAACTACACACCTGTCACTTCTACCTGTACCTACCTCTTCTCAAAGTGGATACCTGTCACTTTCACCTCCATCTACTGTTTCTGCCACTACACACCTGTCACTCCTACCTGTATCCAGCTGTCCTCGCACTACACACCTGTCACATATCCCACTCCGTACCTGAAACTCCTCCCTTTATATACCTCTCATCCAACTACACACCTGTCACGTCTACCTTTATATACCTCTCCTCCCACTATAACATCACTCACTTCTATCTGTATCTACCTCTCCTCCCACTGGATACCTGTCACTTTTACCTCCATCTCCTGTTTCTGCCACTACACACATGTCACTCCTACCTGTATCCAGCTCTCCTACCACTACACACCTGTCACATAACTACATCTCCTCCCACTGCATACCTCTCACTCCTACCTTTATATACCTCTCCTCCCACGATAACACCATTCACTTCTACCTGTGTCTTCTTCTCCTCCCGCTGCTCACCTGTGACTTCTGCTTTTATATACCTCTACCAACTACACACCTGTCACTTCTACCTGTATCTACCTCTCCTCCCACCGCATACCTGTCACTTCTACTTTCATCTACTGTTTCTGCCACTACACACCTATCACTCCTACCTTTATCCAGCTCTCCACCCACTATAACACCTCTCACTTCTACTTGCATCTACCTCTCCTCCCACTGGACACCTGTCACTTCTGATTTTATATACCTCTCCTCCAACTACACACCAGTCACTTCTACCTATATCTACCTCTCCTCCCACTGCATACCTGTCACTTTTACCTGTTTCCAGCTCTCCTCCCATTACACAAGTGTCACCTATCCAGATCTCTTCCCACTGCATACGTGTCATTAGTACCTTTATATACCTATCCTCCAACTACACAGTTGTCACTTCTACCTGTATCTACCTCTTCTACCACTGCAAACCTGTCAGTTCTGCTTTTATATACCTTTCCTCCCACTATAACACCTCTCCCTTCTACCTGTTTCTACCTCTCCTCCCACTGTACCCCGTCACTTCTACTTTTATATACCTTTCTTCCAACTACACACCTGTCACTTCTACTTGTATCTAAGTCTCCTCCCACTGCACACCTGTCACTTCTGCTTTTATATACCTCTCATCCAACTACACACCTGTCATTTCTACCTTTATCTTCCTCTCCTCCCGCTGAACAGCTGTCACTTCTACCTGTTTCCAGCTCTCCTCCCACTACATACCTGTCACACATCTACCTTTCCTACCACTGCATACCTGTCACTCCTAAATTTATATACCTCTCCTACAACTAACACCTGTCACTTCTCCTTTTATATACCTCTCCTCCAACTATAACACCTCTCAATCCTACCTGTATCTACCTCTCCCCCCACTGTACCCCGTCACTTCTACTTATATATACCTTTCCTCCAACTGCACACCTGTCACTTCTACCTGTATCTAAATCTCCTTCCACTGTATCCCTTTCACTTCTGCTTTTATATACCTCTTCCAACTTCACACCTGTCACTTCTACCTATATGTAAACCTAATCCCACTGCATATCTGTCACTTTTACCTCCATCTACTGTTCCTGCCACTCCACACCTATCACTCCTACCTTTATCCAGCTCTCCACCCACTATAACACCTCTCACTTCTACTTGTATCTACCTCTCCTCCCACTGGACACCTGTCACTTCTGATTTTATATACCTCTCCTCCAACTACACGCCAGTCGCTTCTACCTATATCTACCTCTCCTCCCACTGCATATCTGTCACTTTTACCTGTTTCCAGCTCTCCTCCCACTACACACCTGTCACCTGTCCAGATCTCTTCCCACTGCATACCTGTCATTAGTACCTTTATATACCTATCCCCCAACTACACAGTTGTCACTTCTACCTGTATCTACCTCTCCAACCACTGCACACCTGTCACTTCTGCTTTTCTATACCTCTCCTCCCACTATAACACCTCTCTCTTCTACCTGTTTCTACCTCTCCTCCCACTGTACCCCGTCACTTGTACTTTTATATACCTTTCCTCCAACTACACACCTGTAACTTCTGCTTTTATATACCTCTCATCCAACTACACACCTGTCACTTCTACCTGTATCTCCCTCTCCTCCCACTGTATACCTGTCACTTTTACCTGCATCTAGTGTTCCTGCCACTACACACCTGTCACTCCTACCTGTATCCAGTTCTCTTACCACTACACACCTGTCACATAACTACCTCTCCTCCCACTGCATACCTCTCACTCCTACCTTTATATACCTCTCCCCCCACTATAACACCATTCACTTCTACCTGTATCTTCCTCTCCTCCCGCTGTACAGCTGTCACTTCTACTTTTATGTACCTCTACCAACTACACACCTGTCATTTCTAAGTGTATCTAATTCTCCTCCCACTGTATATCTGTCACTTTTACCTGCATCTACTGTTCCTGCCACTACACACCTGTCACTCCTACCTTCATCTAGCTCTCCACCCACTATAACACCTCTCACTTCTACTTGTATCTACCTCTCCTCAAACTGGACACCTGTCAATTCTCATTTTTTACACCTCTCCTCCAACTACACACCAATCACTTCTACCTATATCTACGTCTCCCCAAACTGCATACCTGTCAGTTTTACCTGTTTCCAGCTCTCCTTCCACTACACACTTGTCACATATCTACCTTTCTTCCCACTGCACACCTGTCACTCCTACCTTTATATACCTTTCATCCAACGAAACACCTGTCACTTCAAACTCTTTCTACCTCTTGTCAAACTGCATACCTGTCACTTCTACCTACATCTACTGTACCTGACACTACACATCTGTCACATATCTACCTCTCCTCAAACTGAAAACCTGTCACTCCTACCTTTATATACCTCTCCTGCAACTACACACATGTCACTTCTACCTGTATCTCCCTCACCTCCCACTGTATACCTGTCACTTTTCCCTGCATCTACTGTTCCTGCCACTACACACCTGTCACTCCTACCTGTATCCAGCACTCCTCCCACTACACACCTGTCATATATTTACCTCTTCTCTCACTCCATACCTGTAACTCCTACCTTTATATACCTCTCCTACAATTACACACCTGTCACTTCTACCTTTATATACCTCTCCTCCCACTATAACAGCTCTCACTTCTACCTGTATCTTTCTCTCCTCCCACCGCACACCTATCACTACTGCTTTTATATACCTCTTACAACTACACACCTGTCATTTCTACCTGTATCTACCTCTTCTCCCACTGCATATCTGTCAGTTCTACCTGCATCTACTGTTCCTGCCATTACACACCTCTCACTCCAACCTGTATCTAGCTCTCCTCCCACTATAACACCTCTCACTTCTACCTTCATCTACTCATCCATCCACTACACACCTATCACACCTACCTCTATCCATCTCTCCTCCCACTACACACTTGTCACATATCTACCTCTCCTCCCACTGCACACCTGTCACTTCTGCTTTTATATACCTCTCCTCCAACTACACAAAAATTATTTCTATCTGTATCTACCTCTCCTCCGACTGCATACCTGTCACTTCTACCTGTTTCAAGCTCTCCTCCCACTACACACCTGTCACATATCTACCTCTCCTACCACTGGATACGTGTCACTCCTACCTTCATGTACCGCTCCTACAACTACACACCTGTCACGTCTACCTTTATATACCTCTCCTCCAACTATAAAACCTCTCACTTCTACCTGTATCTTTCTCTCCTCCCACTGCAAAACGTCACTTCTACTTTTATATACCTCTCCTCCAACTACACACCAGTCACTTCCACCTGTGTCTAAATCTCCTTCCACTGCACCCCTGTCACTTCTGCTTTTATCTACCTCTTCCAACTTCACACCTCTCACTTCTACCTGTATCTAAATCTCCTCCCACTGCATATCTGTCACTTTTTCCTCCATTTACTGTTCCTGCCACTACACACCTGTCACTTCTACCTGTATCCAGCCCTCCTCCCACTACACACCTGTCACATATCTACCTCTCTTCCCACCGCATACCTGTCACTCCTACCTTTGTATACCTCTCCTCCTACTAAACACCTGTCATTTCTACCTCTATCTATCTCTTGTCAAACTGCATACCTATCACTTTTACCTCCATCTACTGTTTCTGCCACTACACAACTGCCACATATATCTACCTCTCCTCCCACTGCACACCTGTCACTTCTGCTTTTCTATACCTCGCCTCCAACTACAAAAAAATCATTTCTATCTGTATCTACCTCTCCTGCCACTGTATACCTGTCACTTCTACCTTTATATACCTCTCCTACAACTACACACCTGTCACTTCTGCCTCTATCTACCTCTAGTCCCACTGTATACCTGTCACTTCTACCTGCATCTACTGTACCTGCCACTACAGATCTGTCAGATATCTACCTCACCTCCCATTGCATACCTGTCACTAGTACCTTTATATACCTCTCCTCCAACTACACACCTGTCACTTCTGCCTGTATCTACCTCTTCTCAAACTGCATACCTGTCACTTTTACCTCCATCTACTGTTTCTGCTAGTACACACCTGTCACTCCTACCTGTATCCAGCTGTCCTACCAGTACACACCTATCACATATCTACCTCACTTCCCACTGCATACCTGCCACTTTTCCCTGCATCTACTGTTCCTGCCACTACACACCTGTCACTCCTACCTGTATCCAGCACTCCTCCCACTACACACCTGTCATATATTTACCTCTTCTCTCACTCCATACCTGTAACTCCTACCTTTATATACCTCTCCTACAATTACACACCTGTCACTTCTACCTTTATATACCTCTCCTCCCACTATAACAGCTCTCACTTCTACCTGTATCTTTCTCTCCTCCCACCGCACACCTATCACTACTGCTTTTATATACCTCTTACAACTACACACCTGTCATTTCTACCTGTATCTACCTCTTCTCCCACTGCATATCTGTCAGTTCTACCTGCATCTACTGTTCCTGCCATTACACACCTCTCACTCCAACCTGTATCTAGCTCTCCTCCCACTATAACACCTCTCACTTCTACCTTCATCTACTCATCCATCCACTACACACCTATCACACCTACCTCTATCCATCTCTCCTCCCACTACACACTTGTCACATATCTACCTCTCCTCCCACTGCACACCTGTCACTTCTGCTTTTATATACCTCTCCTCCAACTACACAAAAATTATTTCTATCTGTATCTACCTCTCCTCCGACTGCATACCTGTCACTTCTACCTGTTTCAAGCTCTCCTCCCACTACACACCTGTCACATATCTACCTCTCCTACCACTGGATACGTGTCACTCCTACCTTCTTGTACCGCTCCTACAACTACACACCTGTCACGTCTACCTTTATATACCTCTCCTCCAACTATAAAACCTCTCACTTCTACCTGTATCTTTCTCTCCTCCCACTGCAAAACGTCACTTCTACTTTTATATACCTCTCCTCCAACTACACACCAGTCACTTCCACCTGTGTCTAAATCTCCTTCCACTGCAACCCTGTCACTTCTGCTTTTATCTACCTCTTCCAACTTCACACCTCTCACTTCTACCTGTATCTAAATCTCCTCCCACTGCATATCTGTCACTTTTTCCTCCATTTACTGTTCCTGCCACTACACACCTGTCACTTCTACCTGTATCCAGCCCTCCTCCCACTACACACCTGTCACATATCTACCTCTCTTCCCACCGCATACCTGTCACTCCTACCTTTGTATACCTCTCCTCCTACTAAACACCTGTCATTTCTACCTCTATCTATCTCTTGTCAAACTGCATACCTATCACTTTTACCTCCATCTACTGTTTCTGCCACTACACAACTGCCACATATATCTACCTCTCCTCCCACTGCACACCTGTCACTTCTGCTTTTCTATACCTCGCCTCCAACTACAAAAAAATCATTTCTATCTGTATCTACCTCTCCTGCCACTGTATACCTGTCACTTCTACCTTTATATACCTCTCCTACAACTACACACCTGTCACTTCTGCCTGTATCTACCTCTAGTCCCACTGTATACCTGTCACTTCTACCTGCATCTACTGTACCTGCCACTACAGATCTGTCAGATATCTACCTCACCTCCCATTGCATACCTGTCACTAGTACCTTTATATACCTCTCCTCCAACTACACACCTGTCACTTCTGCCTGTATCTACCTCTTCTCAAACTGCATACCTGTCACTTTTACCTCCATCTACTGTTTCTGCTAGTACACACCTGTCACTCCTACCTGTATCCAGCTGTCCTACCAGTACACACCTATCACATATCTACCTCACTTCCCACTGCATACCTGCCACCCCTCCCTTTACATACCTCTCATCCACCTACACACCTGTGACTTCTACCTTTATATACCTCTCCTCCTATTATAAAATCACTTACTTCTATCTGTATCTACCTCTCCTCCCACTGCATACCTGTCACTTGTACCTGCATCTATTCTTTCTACCACTACACACCTGGCACATATCTACCTCTCTTCCCACTGCATACCTGTCACTAGCACCTTTATATACCTCTCCTCGAACTACACACCTGTGACTTCTACCTGTATCTACCTCTCCTACCGCTGCATACCTATCACTTCTACCTGTATCTTCCTCTCCTCCCACTGTCCCCCGTGACTCATACTTTTACATACCTCTCCTCCAACTACACAGTTGTCACTTCTATCTGTATCTAACTCTCCTCCCACTGCACATCTGTCACTTCTGCTTTTATATACCTCTTTCAACTACACACCTGTCATTTCTACCTGTATCTACCTCTCCTACCACTGCACATCTGTCACTTCTACCTCCATATAGTGTTCCTGTCACTACACACCTGTCACTTCTAGTTCTTTCCAGCGCTCCTCCTACTATAACACCTCTCACTTCTATCTGTATCTACCTCTCCTCCCACTGCACCTCCTCACTTCTACCTTTACATACCTCTTCTCCAACTAAACACCTGTCACTCCTACCTGTATCCAGCTCTCCTCCCACTATAACACCTCTCACTTCTAACTGTATTTACCTCTCCTCCCACTGCATACCTATCACTTCTACCTGTATCTTCCTCTAGTCCCACTGTACCCCGTGACTTCTACTATTACATACCTCTCCTCCAACTACATAGCTGTCACTTCTATCTGTATCTACCTCTCCTCCCACTACACACCTGTCACTTTTACCTGTATCTAAATCTCCTCCCACTGCATACCTGTCACGTCTACCTGTTTCCAGCTCTCCTCCCACTACACCTCTGTCACATATCTACCTCTCCTACCACTGCATACCTGTCACTCCTACCTTTATCTACCTCTCCTACAACTACACACCTGTCACTCCTACCTGTATCTAAATCTCCTCCCACTGTACCCCGTCACTTCTACTTTTATATACCTCTTCCTACTACACACCTGTCACTTTTAAATGTATCTAATTCTCCACCCACTGCATATGTGTCACTTTTACCTCCATTTACTGTTCCTGTCACTACACACCTCTCCTCCCTGTCCTCCCACTACACACCTGGCACACATCTACCTCTCTTCCCACTGCATACCTGTCACTAGTACCTTTATATACCTCTCCTCGAACAACACACCTGTCAATTCTACCTGTATCTTCCTCTCCTCCCACTGTCCCCCGTGACTTCTACTTTTACACACCTCTCCTCCAACTACACAGTTGTCACTTCTATCTGTATCTAACTCTCCTCCCACTGCACACCTGTCACTTCTGCTTTTACATACCTCTTTCAACTACACACCTTTCATTTCTACCTCTATCTACCTCTCCTACCAATGCACATCTGTCACTTCTACCTCCATATACTGTTCCTGTCACTACACACCTGTCACTTTTAGTTCTATCCAGCGCTCCTCCTACTATAACACCTCTCATTTCTACCTGTATCTACCTCTCATCCCACTGCACCTCCTCACTTCTACCTTTATATACCTCTTCTCCATCTAAACACCTGTCACTCGTACCTGTATCCAGCTCTCCTCCCACTATAACACCTCTCACTTCTACCTGTATTTACCTCTCCTCCCACTGCATACCTGTCACTTCTACCTGTATCTACTCATCCATCCACTACACGACTTTCACTCCTACCTTTTTCCATCTCTTCTTCCAATACATACCTGTCACATATCTACCTTTCCTCACACTGCATACCTGTCACACCTACCTTAATATACCTCTCATCCAACTGCACACCTGTCACTTCTACCTGTATCTACCTCTCCTCCCACTCCATACCTGTCACTTCTACCTGTATCTACTCATCTATTCACTAAACACCTCTTACTCCTACCTGTTTCCAGCTCTCCTCCCATTACACACCTGTCACATATCTACCTTTCCTCCCACTGCATACCTCTCACTCCTACCTTTATATACTTCTCCTCCAACTATAACACCATTCACTTCTACCTGCATCTTCCTCTCCTCCCGCTGCACACCTGTCACTTCTACCTGCATCTACTGTTCCTGACACTACACACCTGTCACTCCTACCTGCATCCCTCTCTCCACCCAGTATAATACCTCTCACTTCTACTTGTATCTACCTCTCCTCCCACTGGACACCTGTCACTTCTGCTTTTATATACCTCTCCTCCAACTACACACCTATCACTTCTACCTATATCTACCTCTCCTACCACTGCATGCCTGTCACTCCTAAATTTATGTACCTCTCCTACAACTAATCACCTGTCACTTCTACCTTTTTATACCTCCCTTCAACTATAACACCTCTCAATCCTACCTGTATCTACCTCTCCTCCCACTGTACCCCGTCACTTCTACTTTTATATACCTCTCATCCAACTACACACCTGTCACTCCTACCTGTATCCAGCTCTCCTCCCACTATAACACTTCTCACTTCTACTTCTATCTACCTCTCCTCCCACTGCACACCTGTCACTTCTACCTGCATCTACTCTTCCAGCCACTACACACCTGTCACTCCAACCTGTATCCAGCTCTCCTCCCACTACACACCTGTCACACATCTACCTCTCTTCCCACTGTATAACTGTCACTCCTACCTTTATATACCTCTCCTTCCACTATAACACCATTCATTTCTACCTGTATCTACTTCAACTCCCATTGCATACCTGTCACTCCTACCTTTATATACCTCTCCTACAACTACACACCTGTCACTTCTACCTGTATCTACCTCTTCTCAAACTGCATACCTCTCACTTTTACCTCCATCTACAGTTTTTGCCACTACATTCCTGTCACTGCTACCTGTATCCAGCTCTCCTACCAGTACACACCTATCACATATCTACCTCTCCTCCCACTGCATACCTGCCACTCCTACCTTTATATACCTCTCCTACAACTGCATACCTGTCACTCCTACCTGTACCCAACTCTCCTCCCACTGCATACCTGTCACTTCTACCTGCATCTACTCTTCCTGCCACTTCACAATTGTCACTCCTACCTGTACCCAGCTCTCCTCCCACTACACACCTGTCACCTATCCAGATCTCTTCCCACTGCATACCTGTCACTAGTACCTTTATATACATCTCCTCCAACTACACAGTTGTCACTTCTACCTGTATCTACCTCTCCTACCACTGCATACCTGTCACTTCTGCTTTAATATACCTCTCCTCCCACTATAACACCTCTCACTTCTACCTGTATCTACCTCTCCTCCCACTGTACCCCGTCACTTCTACTTTTATATACCTCTCCTCCAGCTACACACCTGTCACTTCTACTTGTATCTAAGTCTCCTCCCACTGCACACCTGTCACTTCTGCTTTTATATACCTCTCCTCCAACTACACACCTGTCACTTCTACCTTTATCTATCTCTCCTCCCACTGCATACCTGTCACTTTTACCTGCATGTACGCTTCCTGCCACTACACGCCTGTCACTCCTACCTGTATCCAGCTCTCCTCCCACTACACACCTGTCACATATCTTCCTCTCCTCCCACTGCATACCTGTCACTCCTACCTTTATATACATCTCCTCCAACTACACACCTGTCACTTCTACCTGTATCCACCTCTCCTCTCACTACACACCTGTCACTCCTACCTGTATCCACCTCTCTTACTACATAAACGTCCTTCTTATCTGTAATTCACTCTCCTGTTACACCCTTCTTTCTGTCACCGTTCCCATTACCTGCACACCCTGCAATTACCCACCCTCCCTCTTATCGAGACCCGACCCATGACCAATTTCTCTCCCTGATGTATGCCCTTTTAATATCTGTATTCAAAGAGTAACATATTGTCTGAGATATTTTTTTCATAATTCACTGTTGTTTTTGGAAGTAGTCACAAATAGTGGTCAATCGTTATAATGTGATACAATGGGATTGGCTTTGTTTTAATGCATTTTTTCTTTTTCTGTTGAAGCGGAATTAGAGAGCAGGTATTTCGAGGAGTCAGTGTACCATTCTTGATAATCCCTTCCTATTATTGAATTGAAGATATGTTGTAGACTGCACTATTCTTAGTGGAATAGAGACAGTGATATTTTCCGTTTCAGAATGGACGCCTTCCCCAAAAGTTCTATCTGCCAACAGCTGTTCACCTTGAAAAGTCCAGCTCCCTTCCTACTGCCCTGTCTACACGCCGTATGTGAGACATGAGAGTATCAACAAAGTTATAAATGACACAGAGAATGCAAGCAGCGCTCTGAAGGAGGCCATCCACCACACTTTCCATTCTCTGAGGACACAACTCGACCAAAGAGAGAAGGAACTGATCATCGAGCTTGAGAATAAGACGAAGCAGGAACTGTCATATCTGCACACCGAAAAGGTTACCTCTGAAGGCGAGAGTGAACGATGCAAGTGGATCTCAGACTATATCAAGACCGTTCTCAGATATCTTCAGACTCGGACTTTCTCACACTGGAGAGTTCAATACAAGACACAACGAAGACGCACCTAGTATCACTTCCACCAGAGAGACACAGGACACCTGCAGCCAAATTCAACACGAGGGGGCTGGATAAATTGAAATCCGACATCTCTGCCTTCAGATCTGTCAATGGACATGTTTCACCATCTGATAAGCACACACTTACATGTGCTTACTTCTTACTTTATGAATACGTCTTAATGTTTACAGTAATACTGATAGAACTTTATCAATAGTGAAAAGTTTGAAACCTTTTTTTTATATCTTGCAATTATATAAAGCCCCCGTAAAATGGCTTATCGACGCTGTTTTAAGACATTTCCAATAACAACAATTCAGTGAAACATTTAAATCAGTTGAGGAAGCATTAGCTGGTTATCATGACATAAAAGGCTTGAATAGTGAACAGCTGTAGCTTATCTTACAGACAAAGGTACACAGACCGCCGAGTTCCATTTAATTGACACGAAGAACGCACGCAGGCAGGTAAGTACTTCTTAATCTGTAGGCAAGCGTATACACGTCGCTTATTAGGTAACTAACATCAACATTTCACGATGTACATATTATAATGTTCACCTTGTCTGTAAACTGAGCTCGTATATTAGAGCTGAAACATGCCAATGTGAATCTAAGATCGCGACACTGAATTATTTTATCTCGTTTCAAGGTGAAGTCCCTGGAGGCTGTCAACGTTTCAACACCACTACCACAGTTTGGTAGGGTTATTTTTCATTACCTTGAAAACATTTATAAAATAGAAAATAACAAAATTAAAAACACTACTGTTTACATCTTTTTTCCTCCTGCTATGTTATCAGAATGGATACATAGTTATTCTGATATATATCAGAAACACATTCCCAAACATCCTTATGATTTGAATAGAAATATTAACGAATGGTCACAACTTAACGATATTAGCAAATACATAGCTTGGTAATCAACATTCGGGTTTTGTACAATATGTTATCCTGGTAGTGCGATATGTGTACACATAATGGACAAGGATCCTTCATATTATCATTACCCGACAGCAGTCACATTTTGTGTAAATCTTCAGTGTTAGACGGATCCAGATGCGTCGTGGAAATGGTATGCTAAGATGGAGAACCCCCAAGTCCTGAAAATCGAACTTGCTCTTTATTTGTTCATGTCTGTAAGTAGTGTTGGTTTTGTTCTTTAATCCTGAAATATTTTACAGATGCGGGGAGTAACACCTACAGTCTGCAAACAGAAACAAGGACCACGTTGACATTACTATGTGAGTCAAATCAGTCTAGTAGTTGTTGACGTTACACTACTGATGTGCGCGCTTCTCAAACAGGATATGTTACTGACTCTGCCCTAACGTGCAACCACTGGGATGTTGTACAGGACGCTGCGGAAATACTTTCACACTGAGCGCTTTCAGATAATATCACTGAAATCCATTGGGAGCCCAATTTTAGTCTCAGACATTTTCTTATCAAAGACATGGGAATGGTTATAATGCGTGTGTGTTTTCCATCTTCTGATTGCATGGTAAGGCATTGGATTTAGACTCATTAAAGCATTGGACCCTGGGGTTTGAGGGTGCGAGGTGTACCATCTCCAAGGATAAAGATCCAGAGGGACTTGAGGTGTTGGGAAGTATGGGGTTTGAGGGTGCGAGGTTTACCATCTCCAAGGGAAAAGATACAGAGAGCTCGAGGTGTCATGAAGTAATGGGTGTGAGGGTGCGAGGTGTATCCTCTCCAAGGATAAAGATCCAGAGAGCTTGAGGTGTCAGGAAGGAGTCCACTTGTGACCGGCTGCAAGAACCTTGTTTGCAGACTCTTTCAGTGTTGTCACCACCCTTAGTGTACAGTACACAAACCTGTGCACTTAAAAGAACCCACCGATACGTCAGTAAGTGACCAGGTGGTGGCCACATGAAAACGTGAAAACATCTACTTGCGGGTACAGCAACGGCAGTACATTTGTACAAAGTACTGTGACTCTGTGTCCCAATTCACCCAACTGTAAATGGGTACCTCATATGGATGTGAAAACCGCAATGACTTGGTGCACCTAATAACTGCAAGACTGGTATGGTCCCTAGGGAGTTGAAATTCATAATCAATTCAGGGCCGTAGGTAACTTTCCTTACTAAGGTGGTCACTATATAACGTTAAAAGAATCATATGTCAATATATACTCTGATGCATGAAAAAGTAACCTGTAAAATATTCCCCCTTGGAGACTATACTTAAAGAGCATTTATGTATAGTAAGTTAACATGCCTAAATAATGAATACAATCAAATATATTTAGCAGATTATACAATTTTGTGTTTCTAAGCCGGAGTAAACGTTGAAACTGCAAGCTTAGTATTCAATGGAGTTTATAGCCAACATTTAGATTACCGACACAAATATTTTCACAGCGTTAAAATGTCTATTTATATCAGAATTCTAACACAATTCACACAGACGAAAATGGCAGCCGATATTCAGTGCGGTGTTTCACTGAAACGAGGTTGACAATAAAATGTCTAATTTGTTGTCTAAAGTCGGGAAATGCATTAAATTGTAAACAAAATGTATATTTCCATGTCCTCAACTACAACTGGACGCTGCTCGAGCCAACACAGACATGTGCCACGTAACTACAGACGGTCAGCTGGTCAACTCACAGCCCGCCAGACAACACAGACACAGCGGCAGGTTGCGGAAATATCTGGGTACATGTGCCTCCATCTCCATCCCCCTTCCTCCATCCCCTCTACTGTCACCCCTGCCCCACACACCCCATAGTACTGGGAGACACACTCTAGGGTGGGTGTGGTGAGTAGAGGGTGGTGGCTTGTCCTGGAGGTGGGTGTGGTGGAGGAAGGCCAGGTGGACAGTGAGATGTATGTTTGTTGACAGTGCTTCTCCTGGTGTGTCATTGTAGGGAGATGTGACACACACCGGGGGTTCTCTGTACCAGGGTGTGGCAGCAGGGGGAGGTGGGGAAGTGTTACAGTAACACAATATCTAACACACACGGCACACAGGCCACCCTCCACTGTGGCGTTGTGCTGGATGTGGGGAGGGGGAGACTCTCCTTCATCGACCTCGACAGAGAGGTTGTTTTAACCAAGGTGGATGTTGAGTGGAGGGAGTCTCTTCTTCCCGTGTTTGGTGCTGGGCCACCAGGTCTCTACACAGTCAACATGAAGGTGATAAGTGGGGCAGATATCACCATGACTGACGCCAAAACGTCACTTATCTATGACGCCTTGAATTGGACAATAAAATAATCACGGCATTGTGTAAACATGTAAGTGTGGTTTATTTATTTAAAATGTCAAATGTAATTGTAGTGATTGAGGCGGACGTATAAGGTGTTTGTCTATGTGTACAAGAATGTAACGTGGTCAACTAAATGTCGAGATGTTCAGATTCGATTCTGAAGTCAAAATTGAAACTGAAACATGGAAAAATGTAAGTTTGGGTGTCCACGTTTTCACGATACCCCGCTTTACTAGCGTCATAGAGATAAACATACATACATACATACATACATACATACATACATAGATACATACATACATACATACATACATACATACATACATACATACATACATACATACATACATACATACATACATACATACATACATACATACATACATACATACATACATACATACATACATACATACATACATACATACAAAGAGACAGACAGTAGTGTAGTAATGATCACTGTAGGAGGTTCCTACGATGTTGGAACGGCCTGCAGGCCCAGCGCCGATTGGTATTGCATCTTGCCGGCAGTTTGAAATATGTTCACGCCCTTGTACCCTCAGTATATTTCCTCCAAAAAGAGCCTTTCTCACTGACGTTGAGAATCATCCATGAGTGAGTGACGAGAACGATTAATTATAAAAATACAAATAAATTGATAGCACATACATTGTAAAAACCTGTCAACGAAGGACAGTAAAACTAACTAGAATACCACAGAGTAAAGCGTAAAACTAGTGATTAGACCTAAAACAATGTATCTATAGAGGACAATACAATATAAACATGAACTATAGGTTGCCAAGAACTGAAGATAGAACACTATATTAAGGACCATGGAGACTTACAGTACATTTGCTTCCTGCATGGACTCTAGCTAGATTTACATCGTCCCTTCAGCTGTTAGCAGTTTAGACAATAACGGAACATCTATTCCACGATTAAAAACCTGGAAAACTTTAATTTACATCAAATGTTTTGGGACTTAAGTACCCTCTCAGAAAGACAATGTTTTTTCAGTACTTCAACCCCCTTTGAGGGTACAGCCACTAACGACTTGAGTTACTAATTTTATCTTCCAATCATAAAATATTTTATGTATTTACAATTCATTCAACAAATCTAATTCCTTTAAAATGCAATACTTAAAGGAGGACTAACATTGCTGAAAAGATCCTTCATAGTTCGTGAATTAAAAGACTGATCCCTTGTGATGGAATACTCATCACAGTCAAGCAGGACATGCTTGACTGTGATTCTTTCATCACAAGGGATGCAGAACGGAGGATCCTCGCTTTTCAATAGGTATTCATGAGTATATCTAGTATGGCCAATATGACATCGCCGCAAAATGATCTCTTCAAATCTGGACTGACAACGCAAGTGGGTATACCCAATATAAGGTTTTATTGCATGTAATTTATTTACGCCCACTTGGGTGTTCCATTTCTTTTGCATCAGATTACGGATATACGATCTAATTGTAGCTTTATAATCAGAGTATGGAATAAGTGGTGTCACAGATTTGTCGAGTGCTGCCTTGGCTGCAAGATCAGCCATTGTGTTATCAGCAATGCCTACATGGCTTGGTAACCAACAAAACATGATGTCGTACTGGCCAGTAGCAAGATCATTATACAATTCTATAATTTCTATTAAAAGTGGATGTTTAAATAACAGGTTTTTAATTGCCTGGAGGCAAGAAAGAGAGTCTGAATAGGTTATATACTGTTTATGTCTAGGATGTCTTTCAATATATTTAAGAGCCGTTAATATAGCGTTTGCTTCTGCTGTGAAAATAGCACTGTTATCCGGTAATCTGAAAGGTATTGTTCTGGGTCCAATGACAGTGGCACAAGCAACTGCGCCACCATCCTTGGACCCATCTGTAAATAAAGATTTGTATGTACTATATATATATATATATATATATATATATATATATATATATATATATATATATATATGTATTTGAATTGATTATATTCTTGTTTCTTTAAACTGCGTCAGTGTTAGGTCAACTTCGGGTCTAATTAGCTGCCAAGGAGGAGACGAAAGAAGACGAGAAGGAGATATTTTGGCTAACTTAATGCCGCCAGCAGAAAAAAATGTTTCACTCTTGGTCCCAGAGGCGGAACAAGAGAAGACTTTTTATTGTATAGATCCTCATAAAGAGGATGAAAACACAGATAAATGCAGGACTATCCTCCTTAGAATATAGTTTTGTTATGTATTGTAAGGAGAGTTTTATACGTCGTTGAGTAAGAGATGGCTCAGCGGTCTCGACGTAAAGACTGCCAATAGGAGAAGTTCTAAATGGCCCAAGACAAATCCTTAGACCTTGATGGTGGATAAAATCAAGTATTTTGATGGTGCTTTTACAGGCTTCCCCATACACGATGGAGCTATAATCAAGCTTCGAACGGATGAGAAATCTGTATAGGTGGAAAAGGGCACTTTGGTCTCCTCCCCACTTAGAACTGGAAACAATTTTTAACAGATCAAGTGCTTTAAGGGGTTTAATGTGGGGTAGAAAAGTTAAGTATGAGTCGAAAATAAGACCCAAGAACTTGGCCCAAGAACTTTATGCGGTTTATACTTTCTGCAGAAATGCAAACAATTTGTTGTTGTTATAGAAAATTTAAATTCGTTTCCAAGTGACCATTTTTCAATTATATTGAGACAGATCTGTAATTGCCAATCTATTGTATGCATATTTCTGCCTGTAGAAGAAACTTTAAAATCATCCAAGACTATTGGTTTTTATACTAAATAAAGACACAGACAAAATACTGCCTTGTGGAACACCCTCATGTTGATGAAAGTAGTCTGAGAGGGTTGATCCCACACGTACTTGAAACTGTCTGTCAGTTAAAAAATTAGATATGAATTGAGGCAAGCGACCTCTCAATCTTCAAAAATATCATGCTTCCAAGTAGTACCATATGCTTTTACAAATTCAAAAAGTTTGATACTGCATGTTGTTGTTTTTTAATGAAAGAATTTTTAACAAATGATTCAAAACGACCCAAGTGGTCAATTGTGCTTCGGTCTTTACGCAAACTACGTTGTATATCAGTGATGAGAGTGTTGGTTTCCAAAAACCAAACTAAGCGATTACTTACCATTCGCTCCATGGTTTTGCAAACGCAGCTAGTTAAGGAAATAGGTCAATAATTTGATGGATCTCTATAACCCCTCCCAGGCTTTGAAATAAGAACAACTATGGCTTTCCATCTTGTTACAGGCGGATCATCGGAATGGTTAAGTGCTGTAAGTACTGTTGGAAAATGGTCACAACCACAAAGATCATTATGAACTGAGCATTCAAATTCAATATAAACGTTTGAATCAGTGAGTGACAGGTCTAAAGAAGTACATGTTCCCGTTGCTGGATGTAAATATATGTCAGAGCCATCATTGAATGTACATACGTTATTATTAGATATAAACGCTTCAAGAACTTTCCCTTTATTGTTAGTATCAGGACTTCCCCGTAATGGGTTATGTCCATTGAGTTCACCCATTATGATACAAGAGTTTGGTAATTGGCCAAAAAAATCTTGAAGATCAGTCTGGCGAAGAAAGGAAGAAGGAGAGATATACAAGGAACAAAAACAAAAAGTTATATGTAAAGTAAGACAAACAGCAACAACCTGAAGAGTGGTTTTAAGAGGAACAGGGCTATGAATAATGCCTTGTATCACCAATATGGAAGATCCACTAGTAGTTTTGTCACCAGGGTGTGCAAAAGAATGATAAGAATGGTGTTTACGCAACTCAAACTTCTCATTTTGTTTGAAGTACGTTTGTTGACAACTAAATGCTGGTATTTTAAAGTCCTGTGCTAGTAATTGTACTTCATTAAAATTGGTCCTAAGTCCTCTGCAATTCCAATGGATTAAGGAGTTATTGTTCATTTAATAGCAGGGTGTAGTACTGGGGACAGACTTTTCCCCTTCCGAGGCGAACTGCTTCTATTTCGCACATGGGAATGAAAAAGTCTTCTAAAAGTCGAAACTTCCTATGTGTTTGTACAGGATCACGTTTTGTCTGTAATCTACTTTTTGGCATTTTTTCACAACAGGAGATATTGTTTGCAAGCAACAACTGCAGAATATGGTACACCTGATGGCTGAGGGGAGGCTACATTTATTAAACGTTTTGCCTCATGATACCTGACATTCTTTTGGATTTGGACATGACTTTGACGAAGACATGTGATCTCCAAGACAATTGACACATTTTGGAGAAGACAAACAGTCAGAGCCTTCATGATCATCTTTACCACATCTATAGCGTGTTGCACGATTCCCGCGGGATTGGGCACCGTGATCAAACTTTTGACACTGGTAACAACGAAGTGGGTTTGGAATATACTGTTCCACTTCGATGTTGCAATATCCAGCTTTTATGTACTCTGGGTGTTGGAGTTGTGAAAAAGAAATTAAGTATATGTTGGTATTTAAAGTTTCTCCATTTTTCTTAAACGTGAATCGTTTAACACGAGTGACTCCTTGATTTTGATGTGGGCAAACGAGCGATCTCTGTCTCTCAAAATGCCTTTGCTACTGTTCAGAGACGTGCGGAGAACTGAAACTTCATTATTGATAAGCTGTTCTGTGGCAATGAGGGTAGCAGATTGTTTTGTCATTTGACACTCTATGAGGAGAAACCGTGACCTATTTTTTCTAACAGCTAACATCATCAACAAGTCAATAAATTGCTTTGGATGTCGCAAATGGATTTAGTTTTGGCGGTTCACCGTCAGTAGAATCCACTCCATGTATTTGGATATCTGTTTGTGGTGCTGTCCTCAAACACTCACGTAGTGCTCGTTTATGTTTTTGAGGTTGAGCCATGGTTAATAATAGAAAGTTCACGATCCCAGCTCCCCACCCTCCACCGAGTGTCACATATACACCAGTCGGTCTCCGACAGGCAGCACCAAGAATACTGAAATCGTATACTCCAGCAGAAGATTAATAAGAAATTAATCGATCCATTAGATTGGCCCATGAGCCACCGCCTTCTGGGCATAAATCTCTAGGCAAAGTTCATAACATCAGTTTTCAAATCCAAAAGTGTTATGTGAGTAAAAGGCCAAGACCAAAATTGAAACAATACAAAGTCAATCAATCAATCAAACTTTATTTCTGTACAAAGGTCATCGGTCCACAAAGTCAAATGTGTGCAATTACATGGCCCCTATTGCCCTCAACCACAAGGATCCCTTCCTCCACCGACACAGGGCCGCAACCCTGGGCAAAAGGGTTGGTGGACCAAATATCCCCCGGGGTCCACAACGGGGGTGAACGGCTCTCAGCGTTACCAAACACCCACCACGAGGAGGTGGCCGTTCACGGGTGCTGAACCATCCATGAATCATCAAGTTCCGGTACCTAATATAACAGTTCTACTTTCTGGTGTTTCAGCGCTATGCGCAGAGGAATGACAAAACCAGTCTTTGCTAAAAATACAAATTTCTGTTTGCCTGATAGTGTTCGTTTATTAATTTCGTGGAAACAGTGTGGAACAAGGCACAATGTAGTTTATTTTGCTTTTATTGGGTTGACTTAAACAAACTGGGCCTGCAGATTTCAGATCCTGTAGATTAGAGACATAGGGATTGAATACATTCGGTAGCACCTCCATTAGTGATCATTCGAAATGTTCCCTTGGAGTAAAAGTTCATAGCGACTTGTTGAAAGATATCGACTGACTGACATGTAAAGGAAATACTCGTGTGTCATTGAAACGTGTCTGTATTAAGCAAGAGTTGCCCAATCCAACAGAAAAAGGTGAAAGGTTTCTCAGATAGCACGTTCATGGGTCATGTAACCTTCAGATACAGATTCACTTTGTCACCTTTCATAAAATACATTTCTTCGTGTAATTTACCTTATATACATACCAGCGTTACTCAAGCCCCATCCTTTGAATGTGCATATTTGAAAAAAGAAACAACCATGAAATAATTATCTGAAATTTATATTTGGTAACATTTACTTCTAATCTGAAATTAATGCACCGATAAGGGTATATAAGCAATTTTGTAAATATGGTCATACGACCTATAGAGTCGGCTATTGACATCGTGGTTAGTGTCCAAGCTAGTATCAATTTTGCGTCAGGACGACCTTGAGACATGCATGCCAATAACTTACCATTGTTCATTTTTAAACGCCTACGCCTTGTAATGTCAAAAGTATTAAAACAACAACAAGCCTTGCTCATAAATATTTTCATCTGATTTCAAACACAAAATAATGAACTATTCCGGGGATCACATTCATGTCCACAAGAAATATTTCCAAATTTCACTTCAACACTATCACTTGATATTCCCGCAACAGACAAATAGATGGTTCGCTATATTACATAAAAGTTATTATAATTAGGCATTCGTTTTTGGTGTTATGAGAGACTGAAAATGTACAAAGTAAATTTACTAAAATGCAATTGAAAAAAAACACATTAAATGGATAATATGCACAGGTAAAAGTACTTTATGGTATATAATATCCTTACGTAAATTTAGATGGCTTTGCAGGTTTTGGCACTTACATGTACAACATTAAGGCCGGCCAGGATAAAACTTAACATCACCATCTTGTAGATTGCCATCAGGCCACTTATCATTACATTTAGTGGAAACATTGTTAATAAAAGATCATTATAAACAGGGCATTAAAGTAGTACATGTATATCATCTTCTACACAGTCGGTAAATTAAAACACATGACTCATTGACGATCACGTTCGTGTAGCACCCAGTTTAAAGTCTAATCGGTGCAACCCCACATCTGAATACTTCATGAGATCTTCAGTTTGGTCTCACGATTCACGACTGACGCATCGGCATATAGGTCGCTGGCGACAAGAACGGCAGCGTTGGACCAATCATAGTTGGACAGACGTTGTGTATTCGGATGTTTCAGGGTTTACCTAGGACTGTTGCAGTGCAGGGTAGAAGGAATGTTGTTATCATAACACAGAAGAACTTTTCGCTAATAGCTCAGTAATGGAGAAGGATAGGATCACTGTGGTTAGCAGAACATCTATGATTTACGCGGTTGGCACTGCCACGATGACAACATCCTGGAGGCACACGTGGTGCAATTTACACGTCCACATAGACGTCGGTTTCTCTTTTTGGACCACAATGGAAGAGTGAGTAAGCATGGTTTAAAATAAACTAAGTTGACATGATACTTTTGATTTGGAGTATGTCTCTGCATTGTCTTGAGAAAAGAAGCGCATTCAGGCGATATTAGTTTTTTGGACCACGCCCTAAAATTAGAAACGGGTGCAATCATATTGTGGAGTGTTTGATTTCAGTCCTTACCCCTGGATATGTAACTGCTGTTGACCATTATTTCCTAAATAGACTTCATTCATTCAGGGCATAGATGCAGTCTGCAAATACATTTCTCACCCATCGAATGGATACCTTCACACAATAACTTTCAATCTGCAAAACCTAAGGGTGATCTTGGACTTGTAGCTTCATTGGTTCAAAGGGGGCACCAGCCACTGAATATACCTTTTCGACTGGAATTTTCAGAGGGTTCTTTGAGTACAGCAAAGTAAACGTATGCCCATAGGTAAATCCAGTTTCTCTATATAAGACAATCGCCGCGTGATTCCCTGAGTATGGATACACAACCATGTCGTCTCCATCATAAAGCGTTCTGAAAGGTTCGTATCCCACCTCATCATTATCAGCGTACGTTGGTCCCAGTTTCCATCCCTCATTGGTTTTCTGAAGAACACCATAACAGATGACGTCACCAGAACTTTTATCTAAGGCTACAAAGACAGTCGCCGCTCTTGCAATGGTGCACCTGTAGAAGTAAGTAGTTCTCTTCTCTGTAGGTATCTTTGCATTGTATTCCTCGACACCATTCAGGGATATATCAGTTAATGGAGGTATGTAAATCCGAGTTTTCAGTGCAGGAGGAAACATCATACTGCTTTTTTCTTGTTCTCAACATCAGAATTTCACAAAAAAAGGTCTGAAAAGTTTAAAGTTATTGTGAATAGTAAGTATTAAAACGTTTCTCCGTTGAGGCTTTGATAATGCTGTTCCCACCAACGTCATGACTATCCTCCGGTGGTAATGCATCTTCTCTACCACGCCTAACCCAACTTGAGAAGTCTCGTTGTCGATGACTTCAAAATCGGCAAAACAACCTAGATATGCAAAAATGTCAACAGATTACTTCGTGTAATAGTATGTCATTGTTTGTACAAACGAATAATACATAACATGATAGGTGTAACAGGGGTTTTAACGTCACGTCAAGTTAATTCATTATTAGTGACGTGAATGCACACGCGAGTGGCTTCTTGCTGTCACATGAACTTAAACCGGTTTCATTGTGCTCGTCCAGGATAACATTCAGATGAGCATCTAATCTAATCGAGTCAGTAAGGAATTGAGTCAGGGATGTTACTGTAGGTGTTTACACCAGATATTGACATTATGGTCGGTTATTGATACCAATATGATTTCTTGTGACGTGCACGCCAGAATGTTGCATATAACGTCGTAATGGATACGTCACTTTGATATGGGTGACCGGAAGCTTAACGCCTGAGAATGTCTAGGAATTCTATCCCGCCCCACAGCAAAGCACATGACGCATGTGGTCTCACCTTAGGCAAGTGAGTTTGTTCAAATTTGCCTCTGTTCACCCAGCAGAAAATGGTTATGATATGCCTGCTTTGTTAGCGCTATAGGCATTCACCTCGTGAGTGGAGTTTGGCGCAATAGAAATGCACTTAATATTATTATTATTCATGATAACAGTGACACTATGAAAAATACCAGGTGTGTATACCTTTAATCTGATCTTTGATCTATTAAAATATTTTGCTCACAAATAATCCTGCCGTCGGCTCCCTCAGCTGCCCACCGGCATCAAAGGCTTTATTGAGATATTCGAGGGATAGGTTCCACCCTTCTTTGTTGACCAGCTCAGCCACACGTTTCACGTCAGACCGAAGTGCCAACCGCCTGATGAGATAGCCAGCGATCATCAGTGAGCAGTACATCAGAAAACGTTAGAACTAGCTCTCTTGTTGACAGATAACAGGTGTAACAGTTTTACACTTGGGTGGCATATATATTCAAACAGTTGCTACGTTTAGCAATACACATAAATATGTAGACACTATGATCTCATAGCTATGGCAAGAACTATAGATTCAGCTATAAAATGCCTAAAGACTGAAATCGTAACTCCAAACAGCTTACCACTGCTATTGTATGACTGTTATATGATAATAAAGGTAGGATGCACACATATATTTCTTGCGACTCAGTTGAACGTCGGGTTAACTAGCTCTTTAAAAAATCAGTTACATTTGATAAAACACATTGCTGCATATGATTTGTTTGTTGTGATATGGTGCCCTCAGTAACCTTCTAGCTATATGGCGGTGGGTGTCGTATGTTAAAGTATCAAACATTTGAATATACAGTTAACAAGTACATCATGCTACCTTTACTTCGTGAGCAGGTTTAACCTTACTATCAAGGTTTGTCTCTTTGGATTTGGTGATTAGAAATTATCCGTGTCAATTAAGGTCACAATATTGATTTCGATTTGAAAAATATATTTTGAATCAAATTTAAGCATGTGGCATATTTATTCGTGATAAGTGCAGGAATAAGCTATATTTTGTATTGTCCATTTGTGCTTTATATCAATGCAACTGCTTCTGGTGCATGGAGAGATGAAAGTTGATCATGTGTAGTGTGTTTTCTTTTCACTGTCCTGTGTCCAGTGTCCTATATCCAACCAACTAGGAACCAATCCTGTATAGAGCTTCACTCACCTGAATCCTCCTTGTTCTAGGAGTCACGAATTTATATTGACTGTTCTTTTTACTGCTAGTATGGCAAGCATTTCAAAATGCATGTACATGTATAAGTTCTATCCACAAAAGCACAAATATGTTTCATTTCTCCCCTCTCACTGTTCAAGTAATTAAAAGTAACCCACGGTATGAACTAAACAAGAATGTAAGAGACCCATTGACTGACTGAACAGGTTGTATTACATGTGTTAAAACTGATCCTGTGCCATGACGTAATGGTCGTGAAGCCGAATTTTGTTATTACAGAAAGGAGAATAAGAAAGGTATTTTAAGCAAGTCTCACACACTTCATTAATGTATGCGGCTTGCATTGACCTATATACCTATATATTTGTGCCAGAAAAACAGACGTCTTGCCTTTGTTCTAGATCATCAACACAAGCTCATTCCGGTGATATTATCCCATGAGGAAGAAATATTTTTAACGTCTCACTCGTATACAAATACAATTCATTTCAACATAAAATTTGACAAAATGAAATTGTATACGACCAATCTTGTATTAGATGTATAAGAGACACAAAACTATACACGCAAAAAAATAAACAAAAAAAGTCTACAATAAATATTAAAATGCATATATACAATACAATACAATATGAAAAGGTAAAGGTTAATTATACAAAATGATCATTTTAAAAAGAATGATATTACAGGTTCTGGCCGTTTCAAACATCACAATTGGACTTGATAATATATAATGAAATTTACCACAGTCAGATAACATGTTAAAAGTAGGACAGACAGTCATTAAGCAGTCTCTCTTTCACTCTTATACAGTGGACAGTTTAGTAGGGTGTGGATCTCATCTTCAATCTCATCAGGGCAATTAAAACAACGTCTTCCACACAGTGGGATGTTTTCATAGCGTCCCAGTCTCAATCTTAAGTGGGACCACTCCAGTCCGGAACTTAGCAAGGGCACTCCAGTGGCACGAGGCATTTAAGATATTCCTCAGTAGAACATTCAGATTTAGATATTCAGATACGCAACTTATTCCTTCCATTTTGTGTGAAGTCAGATTTAACCCGATTGTTCCACGTCATTACATAGTCGTCAAATACAATTCTTTGCACAGCTCTAGAATTCTTTTTGCAAGAATCTCTATATCACCGTGAAGATTATAAATATAAGATAAATTATTCCTTGTCATAAAATCTCCAATTCCGTTGGTCCAGTTCCGTTTCCATGTATGGTGAGTCTAAATAAGAACGCGTCTGTTAATGTCGTCTGGGTGCATATTACCACTCTAATTCTCTACATTCTCCGTATAACACCTGTCACAAGACGATTTGTGTTGGTGCTCATTAACAATGTTATGCCATTGAAGCTCATAAACGTGTCAGTAGATTGGCTGTGTTGTCAATACGTGTGGATTGGAGCAAATACTCAAACGAATTGATAAATTAAAAGATTAATATAATCATATTCAAGACGTATGTTACAGAATGTTTAAATGGTGTCCGTGCGCACGCGTGTGTGTGTGTGTGTGTGTGTGTGAGAGAGAGAGAGAGAGAGAGAGAGAGAGAGCGTTTGGTAACTGCGTAAATGTAAGAAATTCATAAAGTGCTACACAATCATACATCATCAGTGTCCACAATAATAGTTCATTTCATACATAAATTGACTTTAAAGTCAAACAAGATGGGGAAACGCTTTTCCATACTCTGTCACGGTCTTCCTCTCTGCTTGAAGATGTTGTCTCTTGTCTTTAGTCTATGGTGACTTCGGTGAGCATCCACAATTTTACCATCAAGACACCAAAAATAATTAACTTAACAGTAACATCTTCATAAATGTTCCATATTGCTACATTTAGTTTGTTACCTCTTTGTATGGAATATTTAGGAGGGGAGGTTAGATGTAATATGTATATAAATGGTTGAAACATATTTAATCGTGAAGAGGAATGTATTGGTAAACAAGCTAGAAGGTTATGTTTTGATACCTAAATAAATATATAAATAAATAAATATATGAACACCCGATGGGAAAATGCAGTTGATCATTGCACTCCAACATCCAGACCTTTTTGCTATCGTGAATTTGAGACTTTACATCTATAAAGCCGTTCAGAATGTCTGTCAGCGATATTTCTTAAGAGGGCACATTCAGCTCAGGTGAGTGTATCACAGCTAACGCAAGTATATCATTTGTAAAATCAGTAAGGCAATCCTGATGATGCCATGCGTTCCTTCAGCAGCAAGGTTGTTGAGAAATCTTACACTCAAGACTACCATATCATTTATATTATAATTAGCAGGGAACTCAATACACAGAGATGTAGAGTATCCCTGCATTTAGTAAGTGTTCAGTATATTGAATTCACGACGTGAGAACAGCAGACCGGCTAATTCGATGATCAATGGTTTATTACATGTCATCCGTCCTAGGTCTTAATCAGGCTATGGGGTGGAATATATTCCCCAAGCTGTGGTTGCGCTGAAGAATGACATGTTGCGTGTAATTTCACGAAGCAAGTTAACATTCAAATTTTGTGTTTTTGATTGTTTTGATGTATCTCTGATAATAACGTGTAAGATATTTTCCGGAAATTTGTAAATGCAATGTTTTTGCATGAACTGCAAGTTGAACATAGGCCATCCTGTGTTTTAAGCGGCACAAGGTGGATAATAACTGATCAGTATTTGGTGTTACCACTATTGATCACGATATAAAACAAAACATTATATGAGCTACCAATATGCCAAATATTCCACCACTATCATTACTAGAAACATATATTCCATTACATTCCATTCACTTCTGATTGTTAAGTAATTTCTTTCTCAATATCACTACAGAGTCACAATTCATATTACATATATTACATTATTTTAAGAGACTTTCGTTCCACGAGATACCCGAAGTAATACAACATATCAATAATGCCCTATGTTCTAGGGTGGGCAGTTCTCTCTGGAGGTCTTGGTATTTCTTTTTCGTTGGGAGTAGTGTCTGGCCAGCACTATATTGCACCATTTTCAGTTTATTGATTTGCGTCTCCAGATCAAAATGAAATTTATCATCTCGAAAGCGTTGGGGTGAGCCTTTCCAACAAGTTACTCTAACCTCCCATGCCAACCTTCCAAACTGTTATTTGTCCTGTGCACATGTTGTTCCATTCCTGAAGGTTATTGTTTAGTTATGTTAAATATAGCAGTACGTGTTAACTGCAACTAGCCCATGTACAACAGGTGTAGTCCCACGAAACCTAAAAATATTACGTTAGGTAGGTACAGTTCATTAGGCTGCATGGGACTTCACGCCTTAATAATTTTATGGGATTATGATTATTGTCAAAAGAAACAGTAAAAATCAAATATAATTGTGAAATATACTGAAAGGTGACCTATCCCATCTGTATGACTGGTTTTATTAGTAACGGTTGGATCGACCACAAGATCTACTGCAACATATATTTCCTGGTGTTATGTGATCACAACACAATCTTTTCTTAACAGCTTGTGCATAGTGAAAGGAACACCCATGCATCTTCACTTCACCGAGCACAGTAGTAAGAGCATCAGCATCCAGTATCCTACCCCTAACAGAGTGATCCTGTCCACTGAACAGTGATCTGTCCCACTCGTATTTCACACCCCAATTACCTCGTTAATTATGTCATGTGGGCACACTGTAATTTAAATGTCTTGTAAACATCATCTTTTCAAAATTGTAAATATATTGTAAACATCATCTTTACAAAACAGTTACAAGCTCATAAATGTGCACTTTTTTCCAGTGCTGGTTCTCTTTGTGAACGCCAACTTCCGATGTGCGAGACGGGGTACAGCTTACACCCTGTTCCAGATTTCCTGTGGCAAGCATATATTCATTAAACATATTGGTGCTTCCAAATTGCGCAACCGCCAAATAAGACTTCTGAGACCGGGCCCCAATTCCTCGGAACAGGCTTAAGTCTGAGTTTTGACTTTAGAGTTTTAGCTTAAATTGAGAAAACGCATGAACTGAAACAGGTATTAAACTAAAATATAATAGACAATTGAGCTTGGTGAATTGAATGCCTAAGTTGTTTGGACGTATATATTATAAAATGCATCTGAGTTAAATATTCCACTGTTTGAAATTGTCTCTGTTTCAGACTGAGTAAAAACTGAAGATCGTTTCGAGAATTCGGGGCCTGACAAAGAGTCACCAGTCTCGCAACGTGCCGCGACCTACTTATGAGCCCTACAGCGACAGGTTTTTCACTGCAACGGGTATGAGGCGTATTCTCTTTGATCGCGATTTAGAGATTTGCTTCAAAGTTGGCATTCAGATAAAATGTATGGACTAGACATTTGATTGGTCAAACTGTATCCATTAACGAGCATCTTCCAAACTGAAATATAAGAGTCCTCTGACTGGTCAAAGTTGTGATAATTAGCCATACTCAACAACTGACCAGCGTAAACCCATGATGTCCACGTTGCTCTTGAATTCCCCAAGAGCAAAGTCCAGTGTAAACTTGTGCGACGTCGTCATTGAAACAGGTTATGCATCAATCATTAGGTAGACTTGAGAGTGAGTGAGTGAGTGAGTGAGTGGGTGGGTGAGTTAAGATTTAAGATCAGCTATATTGTGACTAAAACAGAGTATAGATTTATGATGATTTATTGGTAAAGATAATGATAATGATAACGAGCAGACATTTAACTGAACGATTCAGCACGGCGTAGACAAAATTCGAGGAAGACACATCAGAGAGAAATGTATATTTTGATGATATAATATACAATTATGAAATACACATATCATAATAGTCCGCTTTCGAATTCTAAATTTAATTTCCTGAATCCCAGCAGATGACTAATGATTTGATGCTAGCATATTTGTGAAACATATTACTAAAAGTACTGTAGTGTTCAGCCGTGGATCATTGCATTTTATGGAGAAATAACATTCAGTTACAATGTGTTTGTGCATAATTAATGACTCAGTTATTTGTCCTTGACTATCAACTCCTACAAATGTAAATAATGTGAACTAGAGTTGAGGTGAGGTAACATCTTTTCCCTCTTCTGTCAACCAGATATTCCTTTCCCCTCCTTGAGCATTCATGTAGACATGCAGGAACGTTACATGAAGACATTCTCGAATGGTACATGTAGACATGCAGGAACGTTACATGTAGACATACTGGCGCGTTCATGTAGGCATGCTCGAACGTTACATGTAGACATGTTAGAATGTATATGTAAACAAGCTGGAACGTTCATGTATACATGCTGGAACATTTATGTAGATATACCGGAACATTCATGTCGACATACTAGAACGTTACATGTAGGCATGGTGGAATGTCCATGCAGACAAGCTGGAATGTACATGTAGACATGCTGGATAATTTATGTAAGCATGCTGGACCGTACATATAGACATGCTGGAACGTTAGAGGTAGACACACTGGAACGTTACATGTAGACATGATGGCACATCCATGTAGACATGCTGGAACATTATATCTAAAGTACACAAGTACACATGCTGGAGCGTTCATATGTACATTCTGGAATGTACTTGTAGACATGCTGGAACATTCATGTTGATATGCTTCAAAGTACATATAGGTATACTTGAACGTTACATGTAGACATGTTGGAACGTACATGTAGACATGCTGGAACGTTGCATGTAGACATGCTGGAATGTACACCTAGACATACTGAAGCGTTCAAGTAGACACCCTGGAACGTTAGATGTAGACAGGCTGGAACGTTACCTGCAGACATGCTGAATCGTAACTTAGAGACATACTGGAATGTACATGTAGACATGCTGGAACGTACATTCTGGATCATTACATCTAGACATGCTCTAGCATTCATTTAAATATACAGGAATGTACAGATAGAGCTGCTGCAGCTTTCATGTAGATATGCCGGAATTTATATGTAGACGTGTTTGATCATTACCTGTAGACTTTTTAAAACGTAGTATGTAGCTATAGGCATGCTGGAAGGTACATGTAGGCATTCTGGAACGATACATGTAGATATTTTGGAAGATACTTGTAGACATGCTACAAAGTCACATGTACACATTCTAGAAAAGTTACATGTATACATACTGTAACTTTCATGTTGACATGCGGGGACGCTTCATGTAGACATGCTGGAATATACATATAGACATGCTGGAACGTACATTCTGAATCATTACATGTAGATATGCTCTAGCATTCATTGAAATATACAGGAATGTACAGATAGAGCTGCTGCAGCTTTCATACAGACATTCTTTGATGTACATGTAATCATGCTAGAGCGTCCATGTAGAGATGCTGAAACAGTGCATGTAGACATTCTGGAATTTTGCATGTAGACATGCTGGAACGTTATATGTACACATGCTGGAATGTTAAATGTAGATATGATGGAACGTTCATGTAGACATGCTTTATCATTACATGTAGATATACTGAAATGGCATGTAGGCATGCTGCAGTCTGACATGTAGTCATGCAGGAACGTTTCAGGTAGACATACTGGAACGTTACATGTAGCCAAGCTGGAGCGTTCATTTACACATGCTAGAACGTTACATTCAGACATGTTGGAGCGTTCATGTAGACACGTTGGAACGTTACATGTAGACATGGTGGAATGTACATGTAAACAGTGAAAAGTAAAATGTAGACCTGCTGGAATCTACATGTAGACATGCTGCAACGTTCATTTAGATATGCTGGATCGTTATTTGAAGATATGCTGCAACATTCAGGTAGACATATTGGAAAGTAGACGTGCAGGAAAATTCAATGCACACATGTTGGAACGCACATGTAGAGACTCTGGAATGTAATCGAGGTATGCTGGAGCGTTTCATGTAGACATGCTGGAACATTCATGTTGACACGTTTTAGCGCTACATATAGACATGATGGAATGTACATGCAGAAAAAGTGGAAAGTACATACAGACATGGTGGAACATTAAAATGTGGACATGGTGGAATGTACATCTAGACATACTGAAGCGTTCAAGTAGACATGCTGGGCCATTTAATTTTAATAAACGTTACATATAGACATGCTGGAGTGTACATGTAGACACGCTGGAAAGTTCTTGTAGACAGAATGAAATGTTACATGTAGACATAATGAAATGTTACATGTAGACATTCTGAAATGTTTATGTAGACATGCTGGAGCATTACATGTAGACATTCTAAAACGTAGACATGTTGGAGAGTTCATGTAGACGTGCTGGATCGATACATGTAGACATGCTGGAACGTACTTGTGGACATGCTGGAATCTATATGTAGACATGCTGGAGCGTTCATGTAGACAAGCTGGAATATTCATGTAGACAAGCTGGAATATTCATGTAGACAAGCTGGAATATTCATGTAGACATGTTGGAACATTCATATAGACATGCCTCAAATTTACATGCAGACATACTGGAATGTGCCTGCAGAGAAGCTAGAATGTACATGAAGACATACTGGAACATTCAGGTAGACATGCTGGAACGTACATGTAGGCATGATGAAAAATCACATAGAAACATTCTGGAAGGTTACGTATAGCCATGCTGGATTGTTACGTGTAGACATACCGAAATGTAGACATGCTGGAACGTTTCATGGAGACATGTTGGGATGTACATGTAGACATTGTTGAATGTACATGCTGCACCATTGCAAGTAGACATACTGTAGAGTTCATGTAAACATACAGGAATGTACGTGTAGACCTGCTGAAAGATTCATGCAGACATGCAGGAACGTACAGGTAGACATGCAGGAACATCCATGTTGACATGCTGGAACGTAAAATGTAGACACCCTGGAACGCTGCACGTAGACATGCTGGAATGTTACATGTAGACATGATTCAGCGTTCATGTCGACATGGTGAAATTGTCATATAGACATGCTGGAACGCTACATGTAGATATATTGGAGCGTACATGTAGACAAAATGGAACGTTCATGCAGACATTCTGGATGGTTACAGTAGACATGCTGAAACGATACGCGTAGACATTCTGAAGCGTTATATGTAAAGATGCTGGAAAGATACATATAGACATGCAGAAATATTACATGTAAACATGTTGGAAGATTCATGTAGACATGCTAGAGGGTTCATGTAGACATGCTGGAATGTACATGTAAACATTCTGGATCATTATATGAAGACATGCTGGAACGTTACATGTAGACATGTTGGGATGTTCATGTAGAGATGCTGGAACGTAACATATAGACATGCTAAAACGTTACATGTAGACATTGTGGAATGCTACGTGTACACTTGCTGAAACGTTATATGTAGACATGCTGGAGAGTCACATGTAGACATGCTGGAACGTTACATATAGACATGTTGGAACGTTACACGTAGGCGTACTGGATCGTTGCATGTAGACATGCTGGAGTGTTCATAGAGACACGCTTTAAGGTTACATGTAGACATGTTTAAACGTACATGTAGACATTATTTAATGTACATCTATATATATTGGAAGGTTACTTGGAGACACGCTGGGATATTCATCAGACTTGCTTAATCGTTACATATAGGCATGCTGGAATGTACATGGAGACATTGTACATACTGGAAAAGCACATGAAGACATGCTGGAGTGTACATGTATATATGCTGAAACGTTACATGTAGACATTCTGGAACGTATATGTAGACATGCTGGAGCGTTACATGTGGGCATGCTGGAACGTTAAATGTAGAAATGCTGGAACACTCGTGTATACATTGTGGAAGGTTACAAGTAGACATGCTTAACCGTTATATGTAGTCATTCTTTAACGTTACTGAAACGTTACATGTAGACATGCTGAAACGCCACGTTTAGACATACTGGAAAGTTACATGTTGACATGATGGAATCTACCTGTAGACATGCTGCATTGTTCATGTAGACATACTAAAATGTACATGTAGACATGCTGGATCATTATATCAACACATGCTGAAACGTTACATGCAGACATTGTGGAACGTTACATGTAGACATGCTGGAACGTTACGTGTAGACATGCTGGAACATTCATATAGACATGTTGGAACGTAACATGTAGACATTGTGGAAGATGACATGTACACTTGCTGGAATGTTACATGTAGACATGTTGGAACGTACATGTAAACGTGCTTAAACGTTGCATGTAGACATGCTGGAATGTATATGTAAACATGCTAGAATGTATATTCAGACAAGCTGGATCATTACATGTAGACATGCTGCAACATTTATGTAGACTTGGTTGAAAGTACATGTAGGCATGCTGGAGAGTCACATGAAGACATGCTGGAGCGTTGCATGTAGGCACGTTGGAAGGTTACCAGTAGACATGTTTAAACGGATTTGTAGACATTGTGGAATGCACATCTAGAGATGCTGGAACGTTACATGTAGACATTCTGGAACGTTGCATATAGGTATGCTGACACGTTACATGTAACATTCATATAAACATGATTTATATGTAGGCATGAAGAAACATTACACGTACATCAATACATGTAGATATGGTGTAATGTACATGTAGACAAACTGGAACGTTACATGTAGACATGCTGGAACGTTACATGTAGACATGCAGGAATGTACATGTAAACAAAGTGGAACGTTATATGTGTAGCAGTGTCGCATTTTTTTGTAAATAAATTTGGCATAAAGTTAGCATGTTTGGTTATACATACTACCTTAAATGTCAATTGGGTGGTGCAATAACACCCATGTCATCCATGTCATTGTGGTGTCTTTTCTATGTTTACTAGCACTGGCCTCCATCTTGAATTTTCTAAAAATAACCACCAGCTTTTTCGGAATTGGGAATCATCCTAATTCACTTCATTTCCTGTTTTCTGCCCATAACCTTACTTCCTTTTTAGTATTTACCTGTCCTTGATTGGCTCCTTATGGGAACAACTGTTTTTGCCCACCTGTATGTTGCCCTCTCAGTGGGTGCCTGCTCCTTTGAGAGACCTTCTCTTTTGTACACGTGAGTCAATCTTCTTCAATGATTCATCCTAAATTAGGTTAGGCATCAGTTAAATTAATTAAATAGCAACATATAGTTAACAGTAAATATTCAAATTTATTAGCTATTAATTACAACATATAAAAACATTAACTTATACAACTGTCTGGTTATTTGTTTCACATGCAGGCTGTTTGAGTTGTGAATCTGACCATGACCATGTGCTTATTTTGTCGACCATGACAGTAATCCCATTACTTGGTACAGTGACAGACTGTCTATGAATTAGTAAATTAAATGTCTGTGATATTGACATAATGTCGTGATATTTAACCATGAGATTGTATTATATATATTTTGGCCATATTGTCCATATGTCCATATATTTTGCTCATCAGTGGGTGCCTGCTCCTTTGGGAGACCTTCTCTTTTGTACAGTTTCCCCACAACACCTCATCACCATTGCAACAAACTGTAGAATGTTGGTTAGACTTTCAGACTTTCATTTTTTTCGGCGTCGTCCAGAGACCCGAAATCACACCCCTGGACCACGGTCGCATATGTATACAAGCTGGAATATTTATATATACATGCTGGAATGTTACATATCGACATGCTGGAATGTACATGTAAACATGCTGCAATGTACATGTAGGGTTGCTGGAGCGTACATGTAGACGTTCTGGAACGATACATGTAGACATGCTGGAACATTCATGTAGACACGCTTTATCGTTACATTTAGACATGCTGGAATGTACATGTAGAGATGCTGGAGCAAACTTGGAGTGAGCAAGTGTTGAGGGCGTGTGAAATGTAAATTGACCTCTATATTCTTATGCTTAATTTATGACAATGGAATTAAGGAAATTAAACGGCGTTTTCAACTGTTGCGTTTCCAATAGATTCCAGCACATAATGAGTTTACACTATGTATATGTAAGTGTCAAATGTTCCATACAGTCACATGAACTAAATCACTTATTCAATTTATTGTACAAAATGCAACGTAGTTCCGTCTTTGTGCACAGATGTACACATAAAATATAACATAATGTATTTCACATTGCTGCAATATTGCACCAAATGAGGAATATTTAAAAGTTTTAATAAGATACTATACATAGGTGTCGTCAGTGTCGATTCATGCACTCGTCCATGATAGGAGAGCAAACAGACCAGTAACATGGTCATAATACAATGCTCACCTGAATATTTGAATTTGAGCAGAATAATCTCTGGACGTCTGAAGTATGAATACTAGCATATATGAAAACGAATCGCCGTACAACTAACAAAGTGCAAACTTAGAAACATTACCAACATTCGATTCATTATCAACCTAACATTTCTCACAGGGGGAAGTGTAATTACATTTATACTGGGTACAGGAACACTTGAGACCCTAGGACTGCCTAGTGTTCCTTATGACACGACATCGACGTAGGGGTAGCCTAGTGGTTTGAGCGTTCGCTCGTCACACCAACCATACGGGTTCGATTTTTCATATAGGTAAATTGTTTCAACCTCATTTGAGTCGTTCCCCGCCGTGATGTAGCTGTTATATTGCTAACACCAGGGTGATACAAAAGTCTCTCACATCGGTGTGAAGGAAGAACCAACTGCAACACCTTTTTGACTGGAATGTTCAGAGGATTCTTTGAGTACATCAAGGTAAAGGTGCGCTGACAGCAAAATCCAGTTTCTCTAAATAAGGCAATCGCCGTGTGATTCTCGACGTATGAATTCACAACCACGACGTCTCCTTCCGAGACTTCATCATAGAGCGTTCTGAAGAGTTTGTACCCCACTTCATCATTATCAGCGTACGTTGGGCCCGGTTTCCATCCCCCATCGGCTTTCCGAAGAACACCATAACCGATGACGTCATTAGAAAATGTATCCACAGCTATGTACACATAGGCTGCACTTGCAATGATGCATTTATGAAAGAAAATAGTTCTCTTGACTGGATGTATCCGTGCATCGTACTCCTCGACAGCTCCAAGGAGGGCACCAGTTACCGGAAATACGCGAAACTTTGTGTCCAGTAAAAGTGGAATCTTGACATTCATCTTTTCCTTTGTCAGCATTTGTATTTCATGTAAGGGTTTGAAACCTTCTTCAGCAGGATTGAAATGTTTTTCTCCCTACATTTTGATAGTGATGTTGTTTTCAGTTTCTTCCCGATCATTTGATTGTGATAGTCTTCATCAACGTCGTGACATCCTCCGTGAGAAGCAGTATCGTCGAAGTCAAACACGGTACAACAACATAGACTTATGAAGAAAACACATGTGACTGAATGACTGAATTAACATTTAAAGTAATATCCGTAATTGTTCTTACCTGTGAAGGTCCCGGGGTAGAATAGGCCTTCAGCAACCCATGCTTGCCATAAAAGGCGACTATGCTTGTCGTAAGAGGCGACTAACGGGATCCGGTGGTCAGACTCGCTGACTTGGTTGACACATATCATCGGTGCCCAGTTGCGCAGATCGATGCTCATTTTATTGATCACTGGATTGTCTGGTCCCGACTCGATTATTTACAGACCGCCTTACCATATAGCTGGAATATTGCTGAGTGTGGCGTAAAACTAAATTCACTCACTCACTCACTCCGTAATTGTTCTGCCGAAGAGAGTAAAGTGAGTGAGTTTAGTTTTACTCCGCACTCAGCTACATGCAAGCCATATTACAGCCATATGTAAATAATCAAGTCTGGACCAGACAATACAGTGATCAACAACATAAACATCAACTACAACTAGGATACGATAACATGTGTCAACCAAGTCAGCGAGGCTGACCACCCGATCACGTTAGTCGCCTCGTACGATAAGCATGGGTTGGTGAAGATCATTTGTAACCAGGACTTTCTTTCGAGAGTTGAACACAATAGACATTAATAGTGAACGTAAACATCGTGCAAGTTATAAAATAGACATTGTGACAAGTAGGACCAGCCTGTTATTAGACGACAGTCCAGAGCCATTCCTCATAGAAACGATCTACCGTTCAGTAGCATCTACAGCCAGGTCACCATGCTAGGGACGTCTTTTAGCTGCGTTTTACCCTAGCAGTATGTACAGTATGTATTTAGCCACTTATTGATGGTGAGGAATCGGAGCCAAAAACTGGGTACATGGATCAAAGCTGTGGTAGATGCAGGCGTTGCATGTAACAATACACGAGATGAAAAGTTCATTGCGGCTTCAATTTATTCAAAAATAGTGCATTACTTCCTCTACTGCCACACTCAGCCATCCATCTCATTCCAAATGTGTTTGAATGCAGTCAAGCCGTATGTAACGGCGGAAGTGCGTCAGAGCTGTAGTGAGAGATGTGGCGTTGTCATTGTTATAATTACAAATGTCAGCCTATAAAGTACTGGGGTCAAAACAATATCGAATGACGGGAGTTCGACCGTTGCCACAAAATGATCCCCAAACCATTACGTCGTTGTCCTCTGCGTCCTCTACGTTTGGTTCAGTCTAGCCTGTTTCCTCACTCATCTCATCCCTAGAGTTGAGCACGACGAAACGGAGTCAGGATAGGTCTTGTTTATGGTCGACTGTGTTGGACATGTGTGCAGTGTGCAGACGATTCCTGATGGCCTGTGTCAACTCTGTAACTCTACTAGTGAATATTACAGGCACAAATCGTGGCGGTGGGGTAGAGTTCGCTCGTCACGTCGAAGACCCGGGTTCGAATACTGCTGCCCATTTCTGGTGTTCCCCGTAGTTATATTGCTGGAATATTGCTACAAGTGGCGTTAGCAATAATTCCGTCAGTACATGCACACATCTGTGGCGCTGATTCGTACGTCATCTTGCCATGACATCAAACGCAACGCCCCAGACCTTAGGCGATCTACAACTGCGCCCATTTCTTGCCGACAGTATTGTCCTACAAATTTAATCCAGATCGTGTGCAACTGCTTCAAGGAAGTGTTCACCATTTAGTCGATCCATGGCATGCTCTCGCTGCTGATTTGTGGAGTACTCGCGTACTTATTAAGCGTTTGAAGAGTGCCTTTGTTTTGCTTTTTTTATTGTATGTGTGTTTACTGTCCGAAGCAAGTGCTTAGGGTTGCTTCACGTGATTGTTGCGAATACGTCATGAGAGAGAGAGAGAGATACAGACAGACAGACAGACGGGCAGACAGAGAGACAGAGAGAGAGAGACAGAGAGAGAGAGAGAGAGAGAGAGAAAGGAAGAGAGAGAGCATATCGGTTGAAAGTGTGGTAAAGGTTGCGAGAAGGTATTTGAATTCTAGCCAGTTGTTTTCATAAATCTCGCAATATCGCAAACGAGCATTTGTGCTCTTTTATCTAAAGAAGCATATTTTATTCATCGATAATCTGGCCGTCGACTACCTCAGGTCCCCACCAACATGAGGGATTCGCATCAAATGCATTTTTGAGATATTCGAGGGACAGGTTCCACCCTTCTTTGTTGACCAGCTCAGCCCCGTGTTTCATTTCAGAGCCCATCAAACGTCTGATGAGATAGCCAGCCATCGCCAGTGAGTAGACAGGAGTATCTAGCAAGCAGACACCTGCTTCAAATCTGTGAGTGTAATTGAGAATATTATGACCCACGTGATGAAGATAAATATGGTAACAGACCCAAACAGACTCACGTCATTCTAGTCGTTTGATTGGATAACCGTCACCTTGATCACATTAAAAAACTTATGTATGTATGAAAGCAAAACGAAATGTCACTGACATTTAATAACGGAAAACGTAACACTCACTCACTCAATTACCCTGAGTTCTCTCCTCCAGAAATTGGTAGTGCCATGTGCAAATTCAGCTAACAGATGAAAGAAACCATTTTGACTACACAGATGATTTTTCGGTCGTGTTGTCGGTCCGGTGTTCAGACCTCCTTGAGGTGCTTTCTAACACGTTGACCTGCCCACTCATAACACTGTCTACCATTGTTAAAAATATTATGCAAAAACATCTTCAGCATCATTGCTGTCAGCTTTGCATAGACATTAGAAGAAACCACAGACGCCATCAATAAAAACAATATTGTAGATTTTCGACCTTATTTTCAAATACAGAAACCATTATAAAGAAAATAAGCCTCGATTTAACTAAAACGTCATACATTTGGTGCCGTGAAAAAGAGCTCGGGATCACGGAAACCAAATGATATTCGTGACTGAATACAACCAGGCGACCAAAGAGGAGTGGGATAGACTCCCTCATTTAACATACAGTCTGAGAAACCTTTTCTGCCATCTAAAATTTAAGAAATTATAATTATGAGCTGGCTTGACTAACCTTCGTACTTGTTTTCATACTATACATATATTCTACAGTGTGGTACAGGACAAGAATTATGTAAAGACAACTATAGCATTGCGGAGGCTACAAAATAAAATGAATGCAATCATTCAATTCAGAGATTCTGTTTTCTAGTTTAAACTATCCTATGATTAACTAAAACTATATGGACTTTAGGTTTTGTTTTTACTAACGTCACACTCAGCAATATTCCAGCTGTGTGGTGGCGGTCTATAAAGAACGAGTAGGATCCAGACAAGTATATATTGACAATAACATAACCAGTACACACAAATATATTTGTATTCACAATTATCTCTGTTGTGTTTCATTTAATATTTGCACACTTTACGACAGGCAATAATCTGTATTTGTCTCAAAATTCATTATGTTTGAGAGTTTAGTAGGCCATGTAATATGCTGTTAATTAACGTTCAGATATTAAGCTGATGATTTCTTGAGAGCCCCGGGCTAGTGGGGTTGGGTGGTCAGGCTCGATGACTTGGTTGACACATGTCAGTTGCGCAGATCGATGCTCATGCTGTTGGATTCCTGGATTGTCTGGTGGTCCAGGCTCCATTGTTTACAGACCACCGCCATTCAGCTGAAATATTGTTGAGTGCGGCGTAAAATTAAACTTACTCACTCATTCACTTGAGAGAACTGGTTCCGAATAATCTCTGTAATCTGCAGTAGAGATATGTGTTGGTGAAGGCGTTCATCGTCAAACAGTGTGGAAGGACAGGGATGTGTCTGAGCTCCATATGTCGAACATTGTCAGACAGATCCATGTAAACATCACAAGGTCAAGTCGTAGTGCAGACTGCTTTCCCCAGAAATGCGTATGGATTCAGAAAAAAATGTTGTTTTTCTATTTTTGATGATTATAAGTGTCATTCTGAGGTAACTGAATATGGATACCAATAATTGAGCTGTAATGCCAATGTGAGAAAAACATATCTTTATAAACCTATCACAACATAGGCATGAAGTATATCCAAATTACTAGGTTCATAGTGCCCCCCCCCCCTCTCTCTCTCTCTCTGTCTGTCTGTCTGTCTGTCTGTCCCTCTTACAATTCGAACTGGTTCCCAAATGAACATGTAATAATTTCCATAGCATTGAAATGCAGGAGGTGTCAGTACAGTCTAGTTAACGTGTGATAATAATATAAGGAATCTTTGTGGAACCAAACTACTCATTCACCGTGATATATTTCTTTAGATATATTGCGAATGTATAATCGTATTGATTGCACTAAGATCCACATTATCAGAGTGGCGCATATGCATGTCTTTACCTCACTGTTTACACATGCTGTACTGTTGGCCTCATGACCATCTATGCGTAATAAAAAATCAGAATGAAAAAATCTGCCTTTTTATGCGTTCTATTCCTCACATGAGCACAATGGGTAAAGGCAATGTCCACAACCGTGATAATGCTTGAATATTGCTAAATGCGACACCACACTCACCCATATCTATCCACTGAATTCAACTTTTTTTTTCATTCAGGGAACTTAAGAGGCTACAGGCCTTTAGTACAATACATGTGTGCACACACATATAACATTTCAAACAGATTTGCTATTGTTCAATTAAGGATAGGTATACCTATAGAAATTTGACTATTTGTAAATTTGTTGCTTTCAAGAATGCCTCTAATATATATTCACTATGATTGATACGGCAAAATGGTGGAATATATATTGTTCTTGAATTGTGAAAACGGATATAAAATGATCTTCTATGAAAATATGAATATGAAAATATCGTCTAGCACCTCATAACATTCATAGTCTTTTTTTCTGATGGAACATTATTTTATCTGGCTTTTTCCTGTCTTTTTGTTGGATTCATTTGATGTGCATCGTGCTGTTGATGTCCTAAAAGTTTAAAATGCAATGTCGACATCAACGACGTAATGCTCTCTTATTAGGTCTGATTTAAAGGGGCTGTGGGGTAGCCTAATGGTTTCAGCATCTGCTTGTCACGCTGAAGACCTGTGTTCTAATCCCAACACGTGAAGCCCATTTCTGGTGTCCACCACCGTGATATTGTTGGAATATTGCTAAATGCGGCATTAAACCACGATCACTGATTCTACTATAAAAGTTCGGTATAATTTTAGGTGATAGAGGTTGCAAGGCAGGCCAGAAATGCAAGTAAATGTTTTTAAACCTTTGAGTTACAGATTTTGATAAAAATAGATTAAAAACTAATGACATCTCGTCGCCTCGTCTCGTTGACAGGCAGTACTGACACTTACACTATACCGTTACAGACAACGACAAGAGACAACGACGCCACAGTCGAAAAACGCTGTGGTACACGCTGTTCAAGGCTGTTACATATTTCATATATAGTATAAAACAGCGTTGGAACCATCTGTTGTGGCAAGTTTTACCAGCCACCTCCACATCAAAAGGCCTCGGTCAAGCATTGAAATCCATTCAGGTTGTGCTTACCCGAAAAGGGCTGGTGTTTTCAACTATACTATCATGGCAGGAGTTGTGATCAGACGTTTGGTTGGCCGATCTGAAGTGAAATATGTAGCTGTGCTAGCTAAACATGAAGGCTGGAGTAGTTCACTCCCATATCTGCTCAAATGTTTTGATATCGATCACTCGATTTGGTGGGTAGCAGAAAAGAAAGATGGAAGAACCGTTGGTGAGTCAGTTGTCTCTGTGACGAATTGTGCTAATTATTGCTAGGTCTGATTATCAGGAGTGATAATAATGATCTACTGCTGGACGGTACAGCGATGGGAGTAGACCAGGTGAGGTCCTTCAGCAAGTCTGCCCAGAGTCGGCCCTTTGTGGAAAAGCTGTCTGAGAAGCCATTGCATCGTATGTGCATGCAGTGCGTGGAACAGAACAGCAATCCAACCGACTCCTTCGCCTGGATGAAGTCGGCTGGTCTCAAATGTGAAACTGAGGGCTTTCTTTTTGCTGCTCAGGACCAGTCACTTCCCACTCGCAATCGCCATAATGCGATTCTTAACCAAAATGTGAACGAAATGTCGTCTTTGTAATGAATTTACAGAGACTGTCCAACACCTTGTCAGTGGATGCCCTTCCTTGGCACAAACACCATATCTTAAAAGACATGATGGCATGGCTCGCTGCTTTTATTATTGTCTCCACCATGTCTGTGGCTTTGACCCCTAGGTCCATCCATGGTACGACCCTTAACATGTCCACGGCGTCCTGGAAAATGATGTTTTTAAAAATCTCTGGAATAGGCCAATATGCAGCCTGAGACGAATTCAGCCAACAAACCTGATCTTGTCCTGTTTGATAAAACCAATGTAATTATTTATATCATTGAATTTTCTGTCCCTTTTGACATCAATATGATTGGCAAGATTCAGGAAAAGCATGATATATATGCGGACCTCGCCTTTGAAATGTCTCGCTTGCATCCCATGTACACTGTCGTTAGGCTACCCATTGTTCACAGTGCCCATGGTTTGGTACCTCCTGATCTCTTGGCGCAGATCAGGAGCGTGCCCGGGTTCTCCATCAGGAGCACAGCCCTTCTGACAATCTGGGTAATGCAGAAGGCTGCAGTGTTGGGGAGCCTCCAAATTATCCGGAAAGGTCTTGGTGAGTTCGACTAGGCAGTGTTTTCTGGGAGAAGTCTCATTCGCTGTCTGGGCTGCGTGTGGAGGGGGCAAGGGCACTGAGCTGATGATGAGCTTTACCAGCCTGACTGTGCCAGGATCACCCGAACCCTCTCTTCTGCATTTCTATCTCAATCTGTAAAACATAAAAATGGCCAGATGATGTACGCCTCTCCGTGGTGGGCCTAGATAGGGCAATTTTATTTATTTTTTTTATCACCCAGCTAAGGCTGATCCCCCGAAGCTTGTTATCTAACGACTTTACAGACAGATAAGGGGAAAATATTCTTTAACTTCCGCAGCCCAGTCAGCCTTCCTCCGGTAGTCAAACTTACTGGAGATGGGACTTGCCCCAGGGGAAGGCACAGAACCCGGCCAAGTATATCTTGGTCAAAACATCTCAAATCCACACTACTTGAGTGTGCGATGGCGACTGGATGGCCTGATAATCCACGTATTAATGGCAAGTCGCTTAAGCTACATTGGGACAATGCCATGCCCATGTATGCTTAACTGACGGATCAAAATCTCCCAGATCAACACCGGCGGTCTAAACATCTTATGCCCCGTGAGCCAGTTCAACCTAAAACTGGTGCCTATCAGGAACCTTTGCATGAGGAAACTGCTCAAGTGGCAGCAGATCCAAAACATCTGATGGACGTTATCGTGAACCTCTTTCATCTTTCCAGAAACAAACTCTTCCAGCGTCGAGCCAATTGGCCCCGACCGAAATTTTGGACCCTCACTCTTCCTCTTCCTAAATTGCTGACCTCCAGAAAACCCTGTGTATATTTTGTTTCACTTTGTTTATGATGAAATATCTGTTACACCTTTGGAAAGACGGAGGCCAATTAAACAAACCAGTCAATCTTTTCCCAAAACTGGAACTGATTTATTAAATGACATTATTTCCTTGAAACATTCTGTCGACTGTTCATTAAATGAAGTAAACTGTTGTGTTTATGTTGCCGCTCGGACCTTGTAAGAACTTCACGAGGTTTCCAAAGAAAGGTCTTCTAATACTAAGAACAATAAACCAAGGGAAAACCGGTTTCAAGTAAAATTAACAGAAACTAGAAAATCGCTTTCCTGGATAGAGTTGTGCCTGATATTACTTTTCTGCAGTTATTACATAGAAATAAAATACATGGATACCATACTACTATGTGTAGCGTGACTGCTACCACTATACCACAGTTATTCCATGAAACTCTAAGACATGTATATCGTTCTGCTAGCGATACATCTGCCACTGTTCTACAGATATTACATAGAAATACAATACATGGATACCATTCTACCATGTGTAGCTTAATTTCTACCACTATCCCAAAGCTATTACATAAAACCCTAAATGATGTGTGCCATTCTACTTCTATTCTGCAGTTAATGCATGAAAATAAAATATGTAGGTACCAATCTTGCGTGTGTAGCTTGATTTCTACCACTATACCACAGTTATTACATAAAACCGTTATCTATGTATACCATTCTCCCATGTGTGGCGTGACTTCTTTCACTATATCACATGTACAGTTATTCCATGAACCTCTAATCCATGTATACCATTCTGCCATGTGTAGCGTGAATTCTAACACTATACCACAGTTATTACATAAAACCCTAATTTATGTATATCATTCTGCCATGTGTGGCGTGATTTCTAATGCTATACCACACTTATTACATGAAACTCTAAGGCATGTATGCCATTCTGCCATGAGACAGACTCATTCATAATGATGATGCTGACAGAGACAAGATGATCGTCCTGGCAAACAAGAGACATCGTCATCCAACTTGACGATGGAACGTTCCGGTCCTGCCCGACATCTTCAACTAGATTTACATCATCCAAACCCATGTCAACACTACAACGTTTCCCGTAGCATATGATCTGTGTGTTGACAAGGACAGACAATACATACAACAGACTTTTCCACACAGTGAGAGATGCGCTGCTGCCAAACCAGTCGCTATGTATAGTTTTCATGGACTATAAACTCAAGAAACAGTGTTAAATCCGTATTCCCAAACGCTGAGATAAAGTCCTGTTATTTTCAGGGCGCTCAGATTGAGGAAGGTCAAGGCAGTTGGCGTACGAGAGACTTACTAAAACAACGTCGTTGCACACAGATTCGCCAAAAGAGCTGTAGCTCTGCCGCATGTTCCGATCGATTTAGTTGAGGACGTTTTATTTGAATCCCCGAACAACGCGCCACCACAACATTCTGTCTGAAACTATGCTGATTGTGTAACTGAGCGGTGGACGGAGGTGTCAGTTGTCAAGAATGGCGTAGTACCATTACGAGACGCTGGGTCCATGCACCACATACCACGTTGAAGGGTGGCACAGTAGGTTGAATAGGATTGTTGGCCATCCCCACCCTAATTTGTACCAACACTTTTGCAGGGAGAGCATGCCTATGTAGAGGCAAGATGATATTTTTGTTGAATACAACTGTTGGTATCCTTTGGGTCATCAATCATTAAATACAACTAGTATTAAAGTAGTTTTGACGAAATCTTGTTCTGTCGTGAAAGCGAGGTAGGTGTCGAGCCATCCTATTCCAATTTATCACACGATATTTCGGTTTACGAGTTGGCCATCAGGGCCTGCTGCCACATGCAAACTTTAAAAGCCCACGAATCAAATCTGTAGGCCCAGAATGTGGAAGTCAAACCAGTTAAAACAAGTTAAACTACGGAAATCTGTATTTAAGTAAAGACTGGTTTTGCCATTCCTCTACGCGAAGCTCTGAAATACCAGGAAGAACTGTTAGTTATCGTAACGTGATGAATCATGGGTGGTTCTCGAACGTGAATAAATAGATATGGGAAAGATTCTTTTGAAAAAAAATGACAGATAATTTACTTAGGGACACGATAGGTTCGCCGGCGATTATCTCAAACGCTGTGTGCAAATCTTGAAATCTGTGCATCACACCATCACATGACCCCTGGCAGCAATTGACGGCAATGCAACAATTTGGCATGTCTTTGTTGACGTATAGAAATCAACAAAATGACGAACGTACTGTATACAACTAGCTGGGAATGCTTCCTCATATTACGTCAATTCCGGATTGCTGCAGTGCTCTGGCGACAGCGTTATACCTTGTCCATGGTGTCGTTGGCAGACGAGAGAGAAGCAGACGATGTTTGGGCAGCTCGCTCGGTATTTATTAACCACAAGTTTTAAAGATGTATTATAAGAGCAACTGAAAAAATAAATACAGAACAGTTTTCGATATGGCCGTGATACGTTCTATGTATCTCATTCCCAGTAAATAATCCAGTGACGGGGTATTTCGATTGTTCCACGCTTGACTGAGGTGGAAGAACGCATGTCCTCGTCCGTTTCGGGAACCTCCTTACCTGGGCATCATATACATTTTCTCACGTACAGTCTTAATTGTTGTTTGTTCCTCGTCTGTATTACCTTCTTTATACATTGTTCAAACCTCACATGTCATCAACTCTGTCTACACACAGGGAGAAATACAGAACTTTGAATTTATTCCGAAGATACAAATGTAAAGACAATCTTAGTAAGTATGTGGAAGCTAAAGCTAAGTTTAAAAAACTATGTGCTGTAAAGAGGGAAAATCTTGAAAAAAGCTTAGCCGAGGATCTGTGTAGAGCGGCTAAGATTGGTGACTGTAAGTCCTTCTGATATAGTTTAAAACATTCATTAAGGAATAAAGTTAGAGGATGTCCACTGTCACCAGACAATCTTTATAGTTATTTTAAAGATCTCTTTAACCCAAGTAAACCCCAGGCAAATGAGGATTCCGATTAACATGTGTTTGACTTTATATCTAATCACGCTTGTGATGAGTGTGTAAATTCATCCGGTGTGGATCAACTGTTGTCGGATAGTATTTCCGATTATGAAATTACTGAAGCTATACAGAAGCTAAAAGCAGGAAAATCCCTTGGGGAGGATGGCATTCCCCCAGAAGTTTTCAAGATTGGTCAGTCTACTTTACTAACTTTCCTAAAACCTCTATTTTACGCAATATTTGACACTGGAATATTCCCAGAATCATGGAACTCTGCCTTAATTATACCTCTATTTAAGTCAGGCTGTGCAACCGACCCCAACAACTACAGGGGTATATCTCTCTTGAATGTATCAGGAAAAATATTTGTATCAATACTAGATAAGCGCCTGCGAACATGGATAGAATAGAATGATATTCTTACAGAAGCACAAGCGGGGTTCAGACCTGGGTACGCAACTACTGACAACATATTTACCCTCCAGGCTTTATGTTCTAAGTATTTATCAAAACCTAAAGGTCGATTCTTTTGTGCGTTTATTGATTTTAAAAAGGCTTTTGACTTTGTTGACAGAACCAAACCTTTATATCTATTACTTTAGTCAGGTTGCCATGGTAAATTATATAATCTTCTCCACAGTATGTATTCATCTGTAAAATGCTGTGTGAACGTTGGAAATTGTTACAGAACTAATATGTTTTCTACAAGTACTGGGGTGCGCCAAGGCTGTATTTTAAGCCCCATTCTCTTCATCGTCTTTATAAATGAACTTTGTTCAGAAATTTGCAAATCTTGTAAACATGGTGTTTTTCTATCACAGGACATTGATGATATTATGATGTTATTATTTGCTGATGATGTAAACATGTTTTCCTATACTGTGGTTGGCTTACAGCAGCAACTCAATGTGTTACATCAATTTTGTATAACCTGGGGTTTGAGTGTTAATATTGAGAAAACGGATATCATTGTATTTAGAAATGGAGGTGTATTAAAGAAAGATTAAGTTTGGTATTATGGTAATACACAGCTTAAATGTGTTTCATATTACAAATACTTGGGGTTGATATTCTCTTCCAGACTGAACTTAACAACAGCCTGTAAAAGTTTGGCGACTCAAGCAGCTAAGGCTACACAATCTGTTTACCAGCTTTTAAAAAAAGAATCCCTTTATTTCATTTAAAATTGCCTGTACCATATTTGATTGTAAAACTTTACCTATCCTTTTATATGGATCCGAAATTTGGGGAACTAAATATTTTCACTGTTTAGAAAAGGTACACGCTTCATTTTTTAAACATTTCCTAAAGCTTGGAAAATTTGCCTCTAATAAGGCTATCTTGGGTGAAACTGGGCGCTGTAATATATTTGTGTCAAGTAGAATAAGAGTAATAAAATATTGGCTTAAATTATTGAGAATGGAACCATTTAGATACCCAAGGCAAAGTTATATTTTCTTAAAAATGCAGGATGATAACGGCAGGCGAAATTAGACATCAGAGGTTAGACAATTACTTTTTTCAACTGGCTTCTCTTATGTGAGGATATCGCAGGATGTTGGAAATGAACAGAGTTTTCTATGTATGTTTAAGCAACGCCTTGAAGATATTTTTCGACAAGAATGGTTGATGTCACTTAATGACTCCAATTTTTTAGAATTTTATACCTCCCATAAAACTTTGTTAGAGCCTGAATTTTATATCACACACTTGCAAGATAAAGGTCTGATGAGGGCGTTTTGTAAATTACGAATAGGTGTCCATGATCTGAGAGTTAATCATGTACGTAAATCCAAAAGAGACTTGCCAGATCTAAGTGTATCCATTTGTAGACACTGTAATCTAGGCACAGCAAAAATAACTTGGTTTCCGTTCTTGCGGAAACCTGATGGATACTGGGTAATGTAGGTTTCCGCTAGGTTTCAGTTTCAGGAAACGCGCAATGAGAGTTTCCGCATAGTTTCCACAACTGAAACTAACAAGTCTTAGTTTCCGTCAACTGAAACTGTAGTTGGAAGTTTCCATTTAGTTTCAGTTTACTGAAACCTTTATAGCTGGAGTGAGTAAGTTTCTGGTCTTGCGGAAACCTTGTGGATCTTGGGTAATGTAGGTTTCCGTTAGGTTTCTGTACAAGGAAGATGACAATGAGAGTTCGCTTAGTTTAGAAAGCTGAAATATGTTGTATTATCTTGTTATATTTATTACATATTTATTTGAACAAAAAACAAACGCTGGAAATAGTATGATCCAACTGTTTCATTTCTTAGAAAAGCTCACATTTTAATGCAACAGGGCAGTTGCAGTAGTACACAATTCGCTGTATTAAGAAACTGGGGCGCTCAGAGAAGAGTAACAGAATTCTCTGCACACAAGCATTGCTCAGGAAGTAGGCACACTGAATGAAGACGAGCTAGCCAGTACACAAAGTGCTTTGTTCTTCTGTAGATGTTTGTTGGTGTATGCGAGTCCTGGTTAATATCTGGCGAAACATCTGAATCCGAATCAATCAGGCTCTCACATTGTGGTGGTAATAGCTCGCAAACCTTGAATGTGCTGTTAATATCTTGGTCACTGTCAGTGTCTGGAAAGGAAAAGGACATTCAGTTTGAATCATCAATTCAACTGAGAGACAATTCAATGAATGAAACACAGCAATATATATGATAATGCAGATAACATGTATTACAAATATTAAATACGTATTACCATTTGCTCACTTTCAGTTATTACAGTTACATGTATGATACATACATTAAATATATTAAACATGGATAGCAAAGTGACAGTGCAAACTCGATTTTTAGTGAAATCTAAAAATTCTTTGATGACTAACCTGATGAAACATTTGTCATTCACCCGAAAAATCTTTACAAACTTACAAACATCTTGTTACGGAGATGGAGATAACGTGTTTTTCTTGAAACAGACGTCTGGCAGTGAGGACAGAAAAGACGTATTTCTCCTGGAATTTAAAATATATGTATATATTATGCTTGAATCCATGTACAGTTACACTTTGAGTGAGGTCAAAAAGGTTTGTTGTATGTATTAACATAGTGTCAGCTTCATTATAAAGCTATATGAATAATATTGTTATAAAAGAGATTCCCTTACCGGGCATCATTCTCCGAGTTTGTTGGTCCACAATCCATATCTGTAAATCAAATAACTGACACAACGATTCTTTCAGAAATATGAAACTTGAGGTGTGATGATAATGTCAATGCATTGTAGGGCTAACACATGCAACATGTACTGATGGACAAGGTTTTAATGGTTATAAAACAAATATCAAACCATGAAACTGATTAACTGGTACAACTTGATACACAGAACTAGATAATTTGATGAACTAATAAATGTATGATGTGACTTGGTTGAAATATTTCTGGAGTACAGGTTATATGAATAGATATAACGAAGACATATATGCGGAATATCTCTGGGTACCCATGTTAAAACAAATATTGTAGAAACCAACCATATTTCAGAAACGTATTTCTCGTGATTTTAGGCTGTTTTTCTTCACAATTACTTGTCGCAATGTCCACAAAGAACTGTGTCCCTGCAGCAGAAAGTGCCACGAATAGTCTACAGAAATTATGCATGTACAAATCATAGCCAAAGGGTCAGTGGGATTGTGCTTCATTCTTCATTCACATTGACAAATGAATTAAGGTTTCAAAGAAATTGTGACACATCACCAAATTATATTAGTAATAGTAGTAAAGTTAACTTAAAGGGTAGATAGGGATAGTAGATCTGGGTGTATAACTGAAAAGAACAAACAATGTTAATATTACTAACCCCCGTGCATGTTGTGAGCACAGTGCGTAAATTACTTACATGGTACGTGGGGGGCGGGGGGGGGGTCCATCCAGCAGAAATATATCCGGATACTACCTTCTCCTGACAGGATTTTAGAAAATAACTTATTTGCCACAATAAAGTTTCCCATGAGTGCTAAATCAGTAGATCTCCTGACGCTCAGGCATGTTAAAGTAAGGTGAACATGTTTTCACAATTAATCACTGTTAATAATCACAAGGTCTACATATGGATGCTTGACACTGAGAAAAAGCAATCAGTGACGTTAATGCGATGAAAAGACTGCTAAAACCATAACTGCTCACTGTTGTCACTTTGAGTACTTACATTCAATCCGCTGAATTCCACTTTTCACACTCCCCTTTGATGTCGGCAATGTAAACAAATAAACGAATGGCGACAGGATCACGTCCACGCAAGACTATCTAATTGTTAACAAAACAACTCACAACAGGGTGTACCTTCCTCTTTTGTTGTAGAACGAGGAAATCTACTGTCAAATGGTCACATTAGATTTATTTAAAAAAACACAATGACAAAACTGTCTATTTCCCGTGAGTGTTAGCGAGACGCCATCTTGTTTGGCGGGTAGGAACAAATTTGTTTTCCTAGCAATTATTTTTCAAAACTTTAAGCATAAGATGGCTGCGTCGTGTAAACTTTGCCATGGCCACCTCACTTTCCCAAAAAGCACTCGACGAAAGAATTCGCGACTTGGAAAAGAAAGCAGAGAACGGATGCGAGCAACTCGAAGTACCTCGGATGTGTCAGGTAAGACCGAGGGTATTTTATTGTAAATAACGTTTAAAGAAATAATGCGTTAATGACAGAAATCCGGATAGATTATAAAGTTTATCCCGCGAATGTATATTTTCGCTCGTATTATTTTTAAATGTTATCGTTAAATCTAAGTAAAATAGGCCTGAAAAAAAAGTTTGTTTATATTCCATTTCAATAGATCGACATGGTATAGAATACACCAAGCTTGTATTTGTAAGTAACTATCTTAGTACTAACCACAAGTATTTATTTAAGTTTAAAGGGGCAGACTTTTACGATCTGCATCAAAAAGATCCGCCATATGTAATGGTTCACTCATGGGTTTACTGGGTATTGCAAGATGTATTTCACCAATTCAGATATATTTTAAAGAATGATAAAAATGATGGGCTATTAGAATGGCAACATTTCGGTGTAATTTATTAAATGCAATCCTGGATCATTAGTGAAATGAAATTGTTTACCCCCAAACTCGCTCAGAGGGGTCAGATGTGTTTCTGAACTATTTGAGGCAAACACTAAATTCATTTAAGAAACTGTTAGCTCTGCGTAGGATACATTTAAAATTTCATGTAATTTTTCAATAATTTAATACATACGTGTTGAGCATAATCATATAGATATACCTGTTATATTTAACGTATTTGATTTAATCTTTTAGGCTGTTGTGAGAAAAATCTGGACACGACTGCTCCTGGAGGATCACCCTTGTCTATCGAAGGTATGTGCTCATGTTACTAGGTAATTTCACTTTGAATATTTCATTAATTCACTTCCCTACGTACGTTTTCTCAAAATGAAAAATACATGAAAGTATCATTTGCAAATGGATTTGAATAGAATAGCCGGTAAACTAAATCAGTTTAACATTACACCTGTGTGAAATTGCCATCAAACTGACCCCTTGATTTTACAATGCTTAATTGCTGCAAGGCTATGTCATGTGATATAACTAAACTTCTTTTATCATGATCTTTATGTCAGTGGTTCACTTACCGGTTGCATAACTTTGGCAAACAGGATGTACATAGAATTTGCACGAAATAACACAAAGGATGGTTAGCCTTTTTGGAAGTTATTTTAAATCATTTAACTACAAAATGGTAAACTTTCAGAACAATACCAATACTTGGTTGTATAATTTTCACTGACGATCGTTAATTTTAATAGACATTGTGTTGAATGCATGATTGAATAAAGTGCAAGAAAAATGACATTTGTTTTTATTTCAGTAAAGCCGATGACGAGGACTCTATGAATATAGTAGTCAAAGAAACAAGTGACTATATCACGACCAAGGATGGTCAATAGGATCTTGTGAAGGTAATTTTCACTCACCTGCCTGTCATTATAAATAGTTAATGATTTAAATAATAGTGTAAAGACAGATTTATGGATGAAAACTATTGACTTCAGTAACCAAGCCAGCATGGCATATATAAATACCTTTGCCTAACAGATGAACTAAAATGTGTGAAACATGCTGTATAGTACTTTAAACATTTATTTTCAGAAGCGCTTTGTAGAGTGTAGCGGAACAGGCGTGATGATCTCAGTAGACAAGAAACCGGAAAGAAAGTGTCACACAGAACAGCAGCAAAAAAACCCAAAAACCCAAAAAGAATGAAATCCGTAAGTATATTTATTCGAATAATAACATGTAACAATTCTTCTCATTACAATGTGTGACAGATTCTAAGTTCCGGAAATATACATTTAAAATGTTTATGGATTGTTGCTTTTTACATTCTTAAGATATGTAACACATGATTCAGATCATAATTTCATAAATCATAACATAAGAATCAAGTCAGTTAATGGTGATATATAAACATGTTATTACACTTCAGTGACTTCATGTCACTTCAGAGCAACAGATTGTGTGTCCATAAGAAAATAGGATATGTCATTAAATGTGATGAACCGCTTAACTTGTGTTGGGGTGATTAATGAAGTAAATAATTTTTCACGACACTTCCTTTTTAATAATTTGCAATCCATCTTGTCATTATGGTTTATCTATTGATTGATTTTTGTTTAATTTTCAGAAAATTGCACTGCGCATGAAAAGCCTGAAAACTATTGACTGGCCAGATCGACGAAAGGAAAGGGTTTCAACTATACTTACCTTGGAAATGACTTCACCAGTTATGAGTGATGAAGAAGATGCCAATTCATTGCTCTCTTACCCCTTTACCTGGGAATCTAAACTCAAGATGTCTGCACTGGACTCAGCCACAATTTTCAACGCCACCACCAAAGCTAAGGCCAACATGAAGACCAGGATGCGGCATCCAACCACAATGACAGAGATATCCGCTCAAGGATGCCCAAGTGGGCTAGTAAATAGCTAATCGATCACATGAACGTAATTTTATCTGTGATCAAATTTGAATTTGAATTTTTGAATTATTCTCAATGTAAAACTTTAATAGTTTTGATACTCTGATTGTATTTCAATTCATACAATTTTATTCAATCTTAATTTTTATCTATTTTCCAAGAGACCTTTATTTACTTTAAATACATTTTTTGTACTTTCAATGTAACCTAAGTTCTTTATTGCATTTTATTTCATTGTTGTATTGTATTGCATGGTGTGTGTTATTATATGTTTAGCATTGACTGACTGGGGTGTTTTTCTGTGTCAGCGTGAGGAGGTGCAGGAGGAGTCAAGGGATGCAACTGTTATAGCATGTTTTTAGAAATATTTTTGTCATAAGTGACAAATATTGATCTGTTATCTAGTGCTATATCTTTTTATTATTTATTAGATATATGTTTGATCCATATTTGTCTGAAAATAAAACAGTGAATCTTATTGTATCTTTTGTTTTTCTTTATGTATACGTGATGATTGTACACAAACTCCTTATATTGTCTTTGCCAACCAGGAGTAACAAGAATGTTATATGCAATGACACACATTGAATGACTCCTGTGAACCCGAGTAAATGAAATGCTGTGGAAAGTTTTCTGGCAACAGAAACTCTGCGGAAACCTGATGGAGTCTTGGTAACTGAAACTGTGCGGAAACCTGATGGAGTCTTGGTGACTGAAACCCTGCGGAAACCTGATGGATCTCTAACTTAACTGAAACTCAACGGAAACTTGTTGGAGCATGGGTAACGGATACCGTGCGGAAACCCTTAGAAAGTGGGTAATTGACAGTTTCCGTCATTGCGGAAACTCAGTGTAAAAGAACGGAAACTCACTGGATTCTTGGTGGAAACTTAAGTTTCAGTCCACTTTCCATCAGGTTTCCGCACTGCGGAAACCAGGTTATTTTTGCTGTGAGGGTATATTGAAAATGAATTTCATATATTGTTTGTGTGCACAATGTACTCCGACTTAAGAGCCAAATATCTGCCATTTATTTCATTGCCTGTTACAGATAAGCACACACTGTCCAATCTTATCAATGCTAGAAATATTGATGTTATTAAAGCAACCGCATTGTACTTAAAACATGTATTCAAAGCAAGAACTGTAAATCACAACACGTGAACTGCATAAAATGTACCTGTATTTGTACTGTAGGCCTCAAGGCCTTAAATACTGAATAAACAGAATTGAATTGAATTGAACTCTGTCTATACCATATGCTACGTTACAGTGTTATGCATCGTTCTGTTTTAAGTACACTCTCGTTTAGTGAAAGATACAAATATGGCATCCTTTACTTCCCTCCGTTTTGAAAACAGTATGTACTACTTTACAGTGTTCAATCAAACTTTATTCATACTGATAGCCACAAGTACAAAGTACGCTATATCATAGAAAGGAAAAATATAGTCACAACACGTCATATCGCATCAAATGTATCACATCATATAACATCACATTACACATACTTTGTTGTATCACATCATATCATAACACCCCATATCATCATATCATATCATATCTCACATCATACCATACAATATCATGTCATAACACATCGCACAATATCATACCATATCACATCATATCGTTCCGTGTCATATCACACCACCTTATACCATATCATATCATATATACCAATATAAGTACATACTTTCTATACGTTAATATTTCTATTTCGTAGAGACAACGGCTGGTAGATAAATGTTGACAACTTACGGAGAAGGGCATTGTAATCAGTACTCATTAGCAAAGACAATTCAGGATATCCACAATAATACTTTCTTAATTCCCAATAGAATGGACAAATTAAAAGGAAGTGATATGAATCTTCCACACAATAAAAATCACAAAAATGGACAAAGTTTCTCTCTCTACTGTATGGTATCCCCCTGTTTTGATTACCAAGTCATATGAAGAACGCCTAAACCGATCAAATGCCTGTCGAAGTTTCTTGAAAACAGGACTTTCTGTACATAGGTTCTCCTTGAGCCTAAGGATGAGATGAGTGAGGAAACAGGCTAACGTAGAGGACGCAGAGGACAACGACGTAATGGTTTGGGGATCATTTTGTGGCAACGGTCGAACTCCCGTCATTCGATATTGTTTTGACCCCAGTACTTTGTAGGCTGACATTTGTAATTATAACAATGACAACGCTACATCTCTCACTACAGCTCTGACGCACTTCCGCCGTTACATACGGCTTGACTGCATTCAAACACATTTGGAATGAGATGGATGGTTGATTGAGGCAGTAGAGGAAGTAATGCACTATTTTTGAATAAATTGAACTTTTCATCTCGTGTATTGTTACATGCAACACCTGCATCTACCACAGCTTTGATCCATGTACCCAGTTTTTGGCTCCGATTCCTCACCATCAATAAGTGGCTAAATACATGCTGTACATACTGCTAGGGTAAAACGCAGCTAAAAGACGTCCCTGGCATGGTGACCAGGCTTTAGATGCTACTGAACGGTAGATCGTTTCCATAAGGAATGGCTCTGGACTGTCGTCTTATTACATGCTGGTCCTACTTGTTACAATGTCTATTTTATAACTTGCACGATGTTTACGTTCACTATTGGCACCCATGAAGAGCCACCTCCTCGTGGTGGGTGCTGGGTAACGCTAAGTGCTCTTCTCCCGTGTGGACCCGGGACAGAATGTGTCCACAGCACCCCATTGCTTGTCGTAAGAGGCGACTAAATTGGGCAACCTGTTTGCCGTGTCGGTGGAGGACGGGATCCTGGTGGTTGAGGGCAGTTGGGCTTTTAACTGTGTTCCATTTGCCCAACACACCACTTCGGCCCTTACTTCACCTAGACGGGTGGTTGAATGGGCCCGATTCAACCAATCAGCTGGTCATGCCAAGCCCTGTGCATAGACTACATGTGTGTCATTGCAGAAATCTCATTTGGAATTATTTGGAAGTTTGGTCTTGGCACTATTGTTAATCTGTAAACTTAAGTATTGTGAATTATGATCATATGAACTTTGCCTAGAGTCTTGTGCCAGAAGGCGATGGCTCAAGGGCCAATCTGGTAGATTAATTTCTTATAATTCTTCTACTAGATTATATCATCTGGGTATCCTTGGTGCTGCAGGCTGGAGGCCTGCTTGCTTTAGCATTGTCCTTGTGATACTCCGTGGTGGGTGGGGAGCTCGGATGATGAACCGAATTAAACTAACCATGGCTTATGAAATTCCACCCAAGAAAACAAAACGTTTACTTGAAACTGACCCTTGTGATACTGACCAGAGACCGTCTGCATTGATTGAGTATTGGCCGCGTTTCGTTGTGATTGAGACTCCTGACAAGACACCTTTAAAGCTTAACCCCTTTGCTGTCTCCAAAGGTATTCAAGGTATTGCTGGGGATGTGAAAAATATTAGACGATTACGTTCGGGTGCACTATTAGTTGAATGTAGTAAAAAACAACAATCCACCAACCTGATGAACATCAAATCTTTCGTGGGCATTCCCGTCACAGTGTCTGCTCACAAAACCCTGAACACAAGCAAAGGTATCGTTAGGGATCGAGACCGATTGTTTGACGATATGTCGGAACTTGATATAGGATCAGAAATGAAGGATCAAGGTGTACTCCACGTCAAGCGCTTTTCAACCCGGAGAAACAACGAAACCATCAAAACCAATACGTATCTGTTTACGTTTTCCTCTCCAAATGCACCCAAATCAGTGAAGGCAGGCTACTGTAGTATTCAGGTTGATACATACATCCCCAACCCGCTCAGGTGTTTTAAATGCCAGAAATATGGACACGGTGTATCTACCTGCACATTGTCTGTTGTGTGTGCAGAAGATTGTGACAGTGACTTTAGAAAATGCACCAACTGCTCAGGCGACCATTCATCTTCGTCAAAACAGTGCCCAATATGGAAAGAGCAAATGGAAATAAACAGAATAAAATATACCCAAAACATCTCTTTTTCTGAAGCAAAAAAACTGGTGAAGAGATCTGACCATACAGAAAGTTACGCTACAGTCGCAAAACCACCATCTGAGTCCAGATCTAAAATAACAAAATCATCTACAGGCTGCCAAACTACCTTGATTTGGGTCAACTGCGATTCTCCACAGCTTTTATCCCCTACTACGTCATCTCAGACTGAGGAATCACTTCCTAGTACCTCAAAGTCGTCTTCTGATCATAAATCATCATCTCAGTCACACTCAAAGTCTCAATCCACAGCTGATAGTCAACAAACTGTAAAAAATAAATCGAAGCCAAAGCCTGATGCTTCAAAACAACAAAGTGGCAGAGCTCCTAAAGGGTCACAGAACAAAATTCAATTGTTCAATAAATACGGGTCTCTTGAAGACATGGACGTTTCTGAAAACGTCCATTCTAGGGCACATAGCTTGTCGCCCTCTAAAAGAGTGCGGGGTAGATCCCCAATAAATCCCCCCAAAAGATAGTTTATTCCACTAATATTGTACAGTGGAACTGCAGAGGATTAAGGACTAATTTACATGAATTACAGCTATTAGTCCAAGATTTTATACCTTCAGCGATATGTCTCCAAGAGACATATTTAAAACAAACAGATACATTTAACCTTCGTCATTTTAATGCATATCACTGTTTTGCACCTCCGGGTGATCGGGCCACTGGCGGATCATCCATTCTAGTCAAACAAAACGTTATTCAAAGCCCTGTTTCACTTAATACTAATATGCAGGCTGTTGCTGTGAGAATTACTTTACATGTAGCGTTTACGCTATGCTCTCTTTATATTTCTCCGTCGACGACGTTTGCCAAAACTGATCTTCAAGCTCTATATGATCAGCTCCCGAAGCCCTGTATTATAATGGGAGACTTAAATGGGCACAACCCACTCTGGGGTAGTGTAACTACAAACACTAAAGGTAAATTGTTGGAGGACTTTTGTTCTGACAATGATTTATGTATTTATAATGATGGTTCCAACACATATTTACACCCCGGTACAGGGACTTATTCTGCTCTTGACTTGTCACTCACAAATTCAGAACTACTAAATGAATTTGAATGGTCAGTCCACGATGACCTCTGTGGAAGTGACCATTTTCCTACTGTACTAAAATCTGTAACTCCAACTGATGTTCCTCCATCATCAAGGCGGAATTTTAGAAAGGCTAACTGGGCTTTATATGAAACACTGTGTGCTGAAAAACTTAAACCTGAACGTTTTATTGACGTTCTTGATGCTATTAAATGCTTTTCTGATGAATTGAACTCTATAGCTGATGAGTGTATACCAAATTCCTCTGCAGTTCCCCATATTTGAAAACCATGGTTCAACGATGAGTGCAAACAAGCTAGGAAGGCAAGGAAAAAAGCAGAACATTATTTCCGTCTCTATCCTATGGTGCATAATTTAAATAAATTTAAAATTGTAAATGCTAAAGCACGGCGTACTTTTAAACAGAACAAACGCCAATCTTGGCAAAATTATGTATCTAAAATAAACTCTTGGACACCCATGTCCAAGGTGTGGAACATGGTCCAGAAAATTAAAGGTAAAGGTACTAAATCTACTGTCCGTAATCTTAAACATGGAGATCAATTGCTTACTGATAAATCAGATATTGCTAATAAACTGGGTGAAACCCTTGCTAAACATTCTTCCTCTTCAAATTATGTACCAAAATTCCAGCAATATCAAAAACAAGAAGAAAAGAAAACTATTAATTTCAATTCCGATAACGGGGAAGATTATAATGAAACGTTTTCTATTCATGAACTCCATACTGCTCTTGATCAAGCTCATGATACTGCTACAGGAGCTGATAACATACATTATCAACTCCTGAAACATTTACCAGAATCCTGTCAAGAAACTCTCCTAAATATTTTTGATGATATTTGGACATCGGGTAACTTTCCTCCTTCATGGCGTGACGCCATAGTAGTACCAATACCTAAACCTGGACGTGATCATACGGATCCATCCAATTATCGTCCGATTTCATTAACTAGCTGTGTTTGCAAGACCATGGAACGCATGATAAATAATCGACTTGTTTGGTACTTGGAAACAAATAATCTCATAACAGATATACAGTGTGGTTTCCGCAAAAACAGAAGTACTGTTGATCACTTAGTGCGTTTAGAATCATTTGTTAAAAATGCACTAATTAATAAACAACATGCTGTGTCTATCTTTTTTGATCTCGAAAAAGCATATGACACAACCTGGAAATATGGTGTTTTAAGAGATTTACATGACTTTGGCTTGCGAGGTCGTTTACCTCAATTTATAGCCAACTTTTTAAATGATAGACAGTTTCAAGTTCGAGTGGGTTCTACCCTGTCTGATCACTACACTCAGGATCAGGGTGTTCCACAAGGCAGTATTCTGTCTGTCACACTTTTTAGCATAAAGATAAATAGTTTATCAAAAGTTTTAAACGACTCAATAGATGGATCGTTATTTGTGGATGATTTTAATATTTCTTGTCGGGGGAAAACATGCATACTATTGAACGGCAACTGCAGTTGTGCTTAAACAAAATAAATAAATGGTGTCTTGAAAACGGCTTTAAATTTTCTAAATCGAAAACTAATTGTATACATTTTTGCACAAACTATAAGCCACATAAAGACCCTGAACTATCTCTAGATGGCACTCCCATCAAAGTTGTAAAGGAGGCCAAGTTCTTGGGCCTAATCTTTGACTCCCACTTAACATTTCTCCCTCATATTAAGTCCCTTAAAACTAAATGCCTGAAGGCTCTTGACTTGTTGAAAGTTGTTTCCAACTCAAAGTGGGGAGGGGATCAAGCAACCCTCTTACATCTATATCGATCACTCGTGCGTTCGAAACTTGATTATGGCTCCATCGTATATGGTGGAGGCTGCAAAAGCAATCTTAAACTTCTTGACTCCGTCCACCATCAAGGCTTAAGACTTTGTCTTGGGTCTTTCAGAACGTCACCTATTGATAGTCTCTACGTTGAGGCCGATGAACCATCTCTTACTCAACGTCGCATAAAACTGTCTTTACAATATATTACTAAATTATATTCTAATGAATCTAACCCTGCCTTTAACTGTGTGTTCAATCCCCTTTATGAGGATTTGTATAACAAAAAATCTTCTCTTGTTCCACCTCTTGGGCACAGAATTAAACCATTTATTTCTTCTGCCGGTATTGAACTGGAAGGTATATCACCTTTCCGTCTTCTTTCTTCTCCTCCTTGGCAATTAGTTAGGCCACAAGTTGACCTAACACTAACTACATTTAGAAAATCAGAAACTAATGACTTACAATATAAACAAGAATATCATCAATTAAAACATAAATATAGCAATTACAAACCCTTAGTTACAGATGGATCCAAGGACGGTGGCGCAGTGGCTTGTGCCACTGTCATTGGATCCAGAACAATATCTTCTAGATTACCCGATAATAGTTCTATTTTTACAGCTGAAGCTAACGCCATATTAACAGCTCTTAAATATATTCAAAGACACCCTAAACGTAAACAATATATAATCTATTCCGATTCTCTTTCTTGCCTTCAGGCTATTAAAAATATTTCTTGTAAACATCCACTTTTAATTCAAATTATTGAATTGTATAATACTCTTGCTACTGGCCAATACGACATCGTCTTCTGTTGGTTACCCAGCCATTTCTGGTAACGCAATGGCCGATCTTGCTGCCAAGGCGGCACTCAAGAAATCTGTGACACCACTTCTTATTCCATACTCTGATTATAAAGCTAACATTAGATCTTATATCCGTGATCTGATGCAGACGAAGTGGCACACCCAATTGGGTATAAATAAATTACATGAGATAAAACCTTACATTGGTTATACCCACTTGGGTTGTCAGTCCAGATTTGAAGAGGTTATTTTACGACGATGTCGCATTGGCCACACTAGATATACTCATTCATACCTATTGAAAGGTGAGGATCCTCCGTTTTGCATCCCTTGTGATGAGAGAACCACGGTCAAGCATATCCTGCTTGACTGTGTTGAATTCTCCATCATAAGGGACAAATATTTCAATGTCAAAACAATTAAGGACCTTTTTAACACCGTAAGTTCTCATTTAATTCTTGGCTTTTTAAAAGAAATTGATTTCATCACTGAATTTTGATTATTATATTCTGTACATAGCTGCATTTTAATTCATGGTAGTTTAGATTAGTAACTTGAATTGTTAGTGGCTGTACCCTCAAAGGGGGTTGAAGTACCGTAAAATTATTGTCTTCCTGAGAGGGTACGTAAGTTCCTGTACGTTTAAACTTCCAGTGTTTTTAATCGTAGCATATGTGTATTTTTAATATTTGGCTAGATGGGACTAAATTGCTAACAGCTGAGGGGATGATGTAAATCCAACTAGGGTCCATGCAGGTAGCAAAGGTACTGTAAGTCCCCATGGCCCCTAGTATGGTGATCTACCTTCAGTTGTTGGCAATCTATAGCCGGATTTTATGTTGTATTGTCCGAATAGTGATATTAGTTTTATCTTTCCACGCTAGTTTTAATTTAAATTGTGATATTCTAGTTCTTTTACTGTCCTTCGCCGACAGATTTTATAATATACATATAATCCTTTTCTTTGTTAAATGTTCTCGTCACAATATGGCTGAAATATTGCCGATGTGACGTTAAATATTAACTCACTCACTTACGTTCACTATTAATGTATATTGCGTTCAACACTCGAAAGACCTGTGAAGGTCTTGATTACAAATGATCTTCACCAACCCATGCTTATCGTACGAGGCGACTAACGTGATCGGGCGGTCAGCCTCGCTGACTTGGTTGACACGTGTTATCGTATCCTAGTTGTAGCTGATGTTTATGTTGTTGATCACTGTATTGTCTGGTCCAGACTTGATTATTTACATATGGCTCCAATATGACTTGCATGTGGCTGAGTGCGGAGTAAAACTAAACACACTCACTTTACTCTCTTCGGCAGAACAATTACGGAGTGAGTGAGTGAATTTAGTTTTACGCCACACTCAGCAATATTTCAGCTATATGGCGGAGGTCTGTAAATAATCGAGTCGGGACCAGACAATCCAGTGATCAATAACATGAGCATCGATCTGCCCATCTGGGCACCGATGACATGTGTCAACCAAGTCAGCGAGCCTGACCACCCGATCCCGTTAGTCGCCTCTTACGACAAGCATAGTCGCCTTTTATGGCAAGCATGGGGTGCTGAATGCTTATTCTACCCCGGGACCTTCATGGGTAAGAACAATTACGGATATTACTTTAAATGTTAAATCAGTCATTCAGTCACGTGTGTTTTCTTCATAAGTCTATGTTGTTGTACCGTGTTTGACTTCGACGATACTGCTTCTCACGGAGGATGTCTCGTCGTTGATGATGACTATCACAATCAAATGATCGGGACGAAACTGAAAACAACATCACTATGAAAATGTAGGGAGAAAAACATTTCAATCCTGCCGCTGAATCCTAAATTTCAAGAAGGTTTCAAACCCTTACATGAAATACAAATGCTGACAAAGGAAAAGATGAATGTCAAGATTCCACTTTTACTGGACACAAAGTTTCGCGTATTTCCGGTAACTGGTGCCCTCCTTGGAGCTGTCGAGGAGTACGATGCACGGATACATCCAGTCAAGAGAACTATTTTCTTTCATAAATGCATCATTGCAAGTGCAGCCTATGTGTACATAGCTGTGGATACACTTTCTAATGACGTCATAAGTTATGGTGTTCTTCGGAAAGCCGATGGGGGATGGAAACCGGGTCCAACGTACGCTGATAATAAAGAAGTGGGATACAAACTTTTCAGATCTCTCTATGATGAAGTCTCTAGAGGAGAGCAGTGTTTGATAGAGTTGATGTTAATAGATATATACGTGCCTTTATTGGTCTCAGTCGGTATGGTGACAGTCGCTCATCGTCCCTCCCGTCGATGCAGTGTCTTCGTGGCAGTCGTAACTGCCTCTGGGGGACTTCACGGTCCATTGCTGCCCCAGAATGATGATGCCCAGGGTCCTGAGAGTAAAGATAATGAAGAGTTTAGTGTTTGAAAGAGTTGATGTTAATAGATATATACTTGCCTTTATGGGCTTCTGTCGGTATGGTGGAGGTCGTCCCTCGTCCCTCCCGTCCATGCAGCGTCTTCGTGGCAGTCGTCACTGCCTCTGGGGGACTTCACGCTCCATTTCTGCCCCCAGTATGATGATGTCCAGGGTCCTGAGAGTAAAGGTTATAAAGAGTTTAGTGTTTGAAAGAGTTGATGTTAATAGATATATACACTTGCCTTTATGGCCTTCTGTCGGTATGGTGGCAGTCGTCCACCGTCCCTCCCGTCCATGCAGCGTCTTCGTGGCAGTCGTCAATGCCTCTGGGGGACTTCACGGTCCATTGCTGCCCCAGAATGATGATGCCCAGGGTCCTGAGAGTAAAGATAATGAAGAGTTTAGTGTTTGAAAGAGTTGATGTTAATAGATATATACTTGCCTTTATGGGCTTCTGTCGGTATGGTGGAGGTCGTCCCTCGTCCCTCCCGTCCATGCAGCGTCTTCGTGGCAGTCGTCACTGCCTCTGGGGTTCTTCACGCTCCATTTCTGCCCCAAGGATGATGATGTCCAGGGTCCTAAGTGTAAAGATAATAAAGAGTTTAGTGTTTGAAAGAGTTGATGTTAATAGATATATATACTTGCCTTTATGGGCTTCTGTCGGTATGGTGGCAGTCGTCCATCGTCCCTCCCGTCCATGCAGCGTCTTCGTGGCAGTCGTCACTGCCTCTGGGGGACTTCACGCTCCTTTGCTGCCCCCAGGATGATGATGTCCAGGGTCCTGAGGTTAAAGATAACAAAGAATTTAGTGTTTGAAAGAGTTGATGTTAATAGATATATACTTGCCTTTATGGCCTTCTGTCGGTATGGTGGCAGTCGTCCATCGTCCCTCCCGTCCATGCAGCGTCTTCGTGGCAGTCGTCACTGCCTCTGGGGGACTTCACGGTCCATTTCTGCCCCCAGGATGATGATGTCCAGGGTCCTGAGAGTAAAGATAATAAAGAGTTTAGTGTTTGAAAGAGTTGATGTTAATAGATATATACTTGCCTTTATGGCCTTCTGTCGGTATGGTGGCAGTCGTCCATCGTCCCTCCCGTCCATGCAGCGTCTTCGTGGCAGTCGTCACTGCCTCTGGGGGACTTCACGGTCCATTTCTGCCCCCAGTATGATGATGTCCAGGGTCCTGAGAGTAAAGATAATAAAGAGTTTAGTGTTTGAAAGAGTTGATGTTAATAGATCTATACTTGCCTTTTTGGGCTTCTGTCGGTATGGTGGCAGTCGTCCATCGTCCCTCCCGTCCATGCAGCGTCTTCGTGGCAGACGTCACTGCCTCTGGGGGACTTCACGCTCCATTTCTGCCCCCAGGATGATGATGTCCAGGGTCCTAAGTGTAAAGATAATAAAGAGTTTAGTGTTTGAAAGAGTTGATGTTAATAGATATATATACTTGCCTTTATGGGCTTCTGTCGGTATGGTGGCAGTCGTCCATCGTCCCTCCCGTCCATGCAGCGTCTTCGTGGCAGTCGTCACTGCCTCTGGGGGACTTCACGGTCCATTTCTGCCCCCAGGATGATGATGTCCAGGGTCCTGAGTGTAAAGATAATAAAGAGTTTAGTGTTTGAAAGAGTTGATGTTAATAGATATATACTTGCCTTTATGGCCTTCTGTCGGTATGGTGGCAGTCGTCCATCGTCCCTCCCGTCCATGCAGCGTCTTCGTGGCAGTCGTCACTGCCTCTGGGGGACTTCACGGTCCATTTCTGCCCCCAGGATGATGATGTCCGGGGTCCTAAGTGTAAAGATAATAAAGAGTTTAGTGTTTGAAAGAGTTGATGTTAATAGATATATATACTTGCCTTTATGGGCTTCTGTCGGTATGGTGGCAGTCGTCCATCGTCCCTCCCGTCCATGCAGCGTCTTCGTGGCAGTCGTCACTGCCTCTGGGGGACTTCACGGTCCATTTCTGCCCCCAGGATGATGATGTCCAGGGTACTGAGAGTAAAGATAATAAAGAGTTTAGTGTTTGAAAGAGTTGATGTTAATAGATATATACTTGCCTTTATGGGCTTCTGTCGGTATGGTGGCAGTCGCCCATCGTCCCTCCAGTCCATGCAGCGTCTTCGTGGCAGTCGTCACTGCCTCTGGGGGACTTCACGGTCCATTTCTGCCCCCAGGATGATAATGTCCAGGGTCCTAAGTGTAAAGATAATAAAGAGTTTAGTGTTTGAAAGAGTTGATGTTAATAGATATATACTTGCCTTTATGGGCTTCTGTCGGTATGGTGGCAGTCGTCCATCGTCCCTCCCGTCCATGCAGCGTCTTCGTGGCAGTCGTCACTGCCTCTGGGGGACTTCACGCTCCATTTCTGCCCCCAGGATGATGATGTCCATTGTCATAAGTGTAAAGATAATAAAGAGTTTAGTGTTTGAAAGAGTTGATGTTAATAGATATATACTTGCCTTTATGGCCTTCTGTCGGTATGGTGGCAGTCGTCCATCGTCCCTCCCGTCCATGCAGCGTCTTCGTGGCAGTCGTCACTGCCTCTGGGGTTCCTCACGCTCCATTTCTGCCCCAAGGATGATGATGTCTAGGGTCCTAAGTGTAAAGAAAATAAAGAGTTTAGTGTTTGAAAGAGTTGATGTTAATAGATATATACTTGCCTTTATGGGCTTCTGTCGGTATGGTGGCAGTCGTCCATCGTCCCTCCCGTCCATGCAGCGTCTTCGTGGCAGTCGTCACTGCCTCTGGGGTTCTTCACGGTCCATTTCTGCCCCAAGGATGATGATGTCTAGGGTCCTAAGTGTAAAGAAAATAAAGAGTTTAGTTTTTGAAAGAGTTGATGTTAATAGATATATACTTGCCTTTATGGGCTTCTGTGGGTATGGTGGCAGTCGTCCATCGTCCCTCCCGTCCATGCAGCGTCTTCGTGGCAGTCGTCACTGCCTCTGGGGTTCTTCACGGTCCATTTCTGCCCCAAGGATGATGATGTCCAGGGTCCTAAGTGTAAAGATAATAAAGAGTTTAGTGTTTGAAAGAGTTGATGTTAATAGATGTATATACTTGCCTTTATGGGCTTCTGTCGGTATGGTGGCAGTCGTCCATCGTCCCTCCCGTCCATGCAGCGTCTTCGTGGCAGTCGTCACTGCCTGTGGGGGACTTCACGCTCCTTTGCTACCCCCAGGATGATGATGTCCAGGGTCCTGAGGTTACAGATAACAAAGAATTTCGTGTTTGAAAGAGTTGATGTTAATAGATATATACTTGCCTTTATGGGCTTCTGTCGGTATGTTGGCATTCGTCCATCGTCCCTCCCGTCCATGCAGCGTCTTCGTGGCAGTCGTCACTGCCTCTGGGGGACTTCACGCTCCATTTCTGCCCCCAGGATGATGATGTCCAGGGTCCTGAGTGTAAAGATAATAAAGAGTTTAGTGTTTGAAAGAGTTGATGTTAATAGATATATACTTGCCTTTATGGGCTTCTGTCGGTATGGTGGCAGTCGTCCATCGTCCCTCCCGTCCATGCAGCGTCTTCGTGGCAGTCGTCACTGCCTCTGGGGGACTTCACGGTCCATTTCTGCCCCCAGGATGATGATGTTTGGGGTCCTGAGAGTAAAGATAATAAAGAGTTTAGTGTTTGAAAGAGTTGATGTTAATAGATATATATACTTGCCTTTATGGGCTTCTGTCGGTATGGTGGCAGTCGTCCATCGTCCCTCACGTCCATGCAGCGTCTTCGTGGCAGTCGTCACTGTCTCTGGGGGACTTCACGGTCCATTTCTGCCCCCAGGATGATGATGTCCAGGGCCCTGAGAGTAAAGATAATAAAGAGTTTAGTGTTTGAAAGAGTTGATGTTAATAGATATATACTTGCCTTTATGGGCTTCTGTCGGTATGGTGGTAGTCGCCCATCGTCCCTCCCGTCCATGCAGCGTCTTCGTGGCAGTCGTCACTGCCTCTGGGGTTCCTCACGCTCCATTTCTTCCCCAAGGATGATGATGTCTAGGGTCCTAAGTGTAAAGAAAATAAAGAGTTTAGTGTTTGAAAGAGTTGATGTTAATAGATATATACTTGCCTTTATGGCCTTCTGTCGGTATGGTGGCAGTCGTCCATCGTCCCTCCCGTCCATGCAGCGTCTTCGTGGCAGTCGTCACTGCCTCTGGGGTTCTTCACGGTCCATTTCTGCCCCAAGGATGATGATGTCTAGGGTCCTAAGTGTAAAGAAAATAAAGAGTTTAGTGTTTGAAAGAGTTGATGTTAATAGATATATACTTGCCTTTATGGGCTTCTGTCGGTATGGTGGCAGTCGTCCATCGTCCCTCCCGTCCATGCAGCGTCTTCGTGGCAGTCGTCACTGCCTCTGGGGTTCTTCACGGTCCATTTCTGCCCCAAGGATGATGATGTCCAGGGTCCTAAGTGTAAAGATAATAAAGAGTTTAGTGTTTGAAAGAGTTGATGTTAATAGATGTATATACTTGCCTTTATGGGCTTCTGTCGGTATGGTGGCAGTCGTCCATCGTCCCTCCCGTCCATGCAGCGTCTTCGTGGCAGTCGTCACTGCCTCTGGGGGACTTCACGGTCCATTTCTGCCCCCAGGATGATGATGTCCAGGGTCCTGAGAGTAAAGATAATAAAGAGTTTAGTGTTTGAAAGAGTTGATGTTAATAGATATATATACTTGCCTTTATGGGCTTCTGTCGGTATGGTGGCAGTCGTCCATCGTCCCTCACGTCCATGCAGCGTCTTCGTGGCAGTCGTCACTGTCTCTGGGGGACTTCACGGTCCATTTCTGCCCCCAGGATGATGATGTCCAGGGCCCTGAGAGTAAAGATAATAAAGAGTTTAGTGTTTGAAAGAGTTGATGTTAATAGATATATACTTGCCTTTATGGGCTTCTGTCGGTATGGTGGTAGTCGCCCATCGTCCCTCCCGTCCATGCAGCGTCTTCGTGGCAGTCGTCACTGCCTCTGGGGTTCCTCACGCTCCATTTCTTCCCCAAGGATGATGATGTCTAGGGTCCTAAGTGTAAAGAAAATAAAGAGTTTAGTGTTTGAAAGAGTTGATGTTAATAGATATATACTTGCCTTTATGGCCTTCTGTCGGTATGGTGGCAGTCGTCCATCGTCCCTCCCGTCCATGCAGCGTCTTCGTGGCAGTCGTCACTGCCTCTGGGGTTCTTCACGGTCCATTTCTGCCCCAAGGATGATGATGTCCAGGGTCCTAAGTGTAAAGATAATAAAGAGTTTAGTGTTTGAAAGAGTTGATGTTAATAGATGTATATACTTGCCTTTATGGGCTTCTGTCGGTATGGTGGCAGTCGTCCATCGTCCCTCCCGTCCATGCAGCGTCTTCGTGGCAGTCGTCACTGCCTCTGGGGGACTTCACGCTCCTTTGCTACCCCCAGGATGATGATGTCCAGGGTCCTGAGGTTAAAGATAACAAAGAATTTCGTGTTTGAAAGAGTTGATGTTAATAGATATATACTTGCCTTTATGGGCTTCTGTCGGTATGTTGGCATTCGCCCATCGTCCCTCCCGTCCATGCAGCGTCTTCGTGGCAGTCGTCACTGCCTCTGGGGGACTTCACGCTCCATTTCTGCCCCCAGGATGATGATGTCCAGGGTCCTGAGTGTAAAGATAACAACGAGTTTAGTGTTTGAAAGAGTTGATGTTAATAGATATATACTTGCCTTTATGGCCTTCTGTCGGTATGGTGGCAGTCGTCCATCGTCCCTCCCGTCCATGCAGCGTCTTCGTGGCAGTCGTCACTGCCTCTGGGGGACTTCACGGTCCATTTCTGCCCCCAGGATGATGATGTCCAGGGTCCTGAGAGTAAAGATAATAAAGAGTTTAGTGTTTGAAAGAGTTGATGTTAATAGATATATATACTTGCCTTTATGGGCTTCTGTCGGTATGGTGGCAGTCGTCCATCGTCCCTCCCGTCCATGCAGCGTCTTCGTGGCAGTCGTCACTGTCTCTGGGGGACTTCACGGTCCATTTCTGCCCCCAGGATGATGATGTCCAGGGTACTGAGAGTAAAGATAATAAAGAGTTTAGTGTTTGAAAGAGTTGATGTTAATAGATATATACTTGCCTTTATGGGCTTCTGTCGGTATGGTGGCAGTCGCCCATCGTCCCTCCAGTCCATGCAGCGTCTTCGTGGCAGTCGTCACTGCCTCTGGGGGACTTCACGGTCCATTTCTGCCCCCAGGATGATAATGTCCAGGGTCCTAAGTGTAGAGATAATAAAGAGTTTAGTGTTTGAAAGAGTTGATGTTAATAGATATATATACTTGCCTTTATGGGCTTCTGTCGGTATGGTGGCAGTCGTCCATCGTCCCTCCCGTCCATGCAGCGTCTTCGTGGCAGTCGTCACTGCCTCTGGGGGACTTCACGCTCCATTTCTGCCCCCAGGATGATGATGTCCAGGGTCCTGAGAGTAAAGATGATAAAGAGTTTAGTGTTTGAAAGAGTTGATGCTAATAGATATATATACTTGCCTTTATGGGCTTCTGTCGGTATGGTGGCAGTCGTCCATCGTCCCTCCCGTCCATGCAGCGTCTTCGTGGCAGTCGTCACTGCCTCTGGGGGACTTTACGCTCCATTTCTGCCCCCAGGATGATGATGTCCAGGGTCCTAAGTGTAAAGATAATAAAGAGTTTAGTGTTTGAAAGAGTTGATGTTAATAGATATATACTTGCCTTTATGGGCTTCTGTCGGTATGGTGGCAGTCGTCCATCGTCCCTCCCGTCCATGCAGCGTCTTCGTGGCAGTCGTCACTGCCTCTGGGGTTCCTCACGGTCCATTTCTTCCCCAAGGATGATGATGTCTAGGGTCCTAAGTGTAAAGAAAATAAAGAGTTTAGTGTTTGAAAGAGTTGATGTTAATAGATATATACTTGCCTTTATGGCCTTCTGTCGTTATGGTGGCAGTCGTCCATCGTCCCTCCCGTCCATGCAGCGTCTTCGTGGCAGTCGTCACTGCCTCTGGGGTTCTTCACGGTCCATTTCTGCCCCCAGGATGATGATGTCTAGGGTCCTAAGTGTAAAGAAAATAAAGAGTTTAGTGTTTGAAAGAGTTGATGTTAATAGATATATACTTGCCTTTATGGGCTTCTGTCGGTATGGTGGCAGTCGTCCATCGTCCCTCCCGTCCATGCAGCGTCTTCGTGGCAGTCGTCACTGCCTCTGGGGTTCTTCACGGTCCATTTCTGCCCCAAGGATGATGATGTCCAGGGTCCTAAGTGTAAAGATAATAAAGAGTTTAGTGTTTGAAAGAGTTGATGTTAATAGATATATATACTTGCCTTTATGGGCTTCTGTCGGTATGGTGGCAGTCGTCCATCGTCCCTCCCGTCCATGCAGCGTCTTCGTGGCAGTCGTCACTGCCTCTGGGGGACTTCACGCTCCATTTCTGCCCCCAGGATGATGATGTCCATTGTCCTGAGTGTAAAGATAACAACGAGTTTAGTGTTTGAAAGAGTTGATGTTAATAGATATATACATGCCTTTGTGGGCTTCTGTCGGTATGGTGGTAGTCGTCCATCGTCCCTCCCGTCCATGCAGCGTCTTCGTGGCAGTCGTCACTGCCTCTGGGGGACTTCACGCTCCATTTCTGCCCCCAGTATGATGATGTCCAGGGTCCTGAGAGTAAAGATAATAAAGAGTTTAGTGTTTGAAAGAGTTGATGTTAATAGATATATACACTTGCCTTTATGGCCTTCTGTCGGTATGGTGGCAGTCGTCCATCGTCCCTCCCGTCCATGCAGCGTCTTCGTGGCAGTCGTCACTGCCTCTGGGGGACTTCACGGTCCATTTCTGCCCCCAGGATGATGATGTCCAGGGTCCTGAGTGTAAAGATAACAACGAGTTTAGTGTTTGAAAGAGTTGATGTTAATAGATATATACATGCCTTTGTGGGCTTCTGTCGGTATGGTGGTAGTCGTCCATCGTCCCTCCCGTCCATGCAGCGTCTTCGTGGCAGTCGTCACTGCCTGTGGGGGACTTCACGCTCCATTTCTGCCCCCAGGATGATGATGTCCAGGGTCCTGAGAGTAAAGATAATAAAGAGTTTAGTGTTTGAAAGAGTTGATGTTAATAGATATATACACTTGCCTTTATGGCCTTCTGTCGGTATGGTGGCAGTCGTCCATCGTCCCTCCCGTCCATGCAGCGTCTTCGTGGCAGTCGTCACTGCCTCTGGGGGACTTCACGGTCCATTTCTGCCCCCAGGATGATGATGTCCAGGGTCCTGAGAGTAAAGATAATAAAGAGTTTAGTGTTTGAAAGAGTTGATGTTAATAGATATATACTTGCCTTTATGGGCTTCTGTCGGTATGGTGGCAGTCGTCCATCGTCCCTCCCGTCCATGCAGCGTCTTCGTGGCAGTCGTCAATGCCTCTGGGGGACTTCACGCTCCATTTCTGCCCCCAGTATGATGATGTCCAGGGTCCTGAGAGTAAAGATAATAAAGAGTTTAGTGTTTGAAAGAGTTGATGTTAACAGATATATACACTTGCCTTTATGGCCTTCTGTCGGTATGGTGGCAGTCGTCCATCGTCCCTCCCGTCCATGCAGCGTCTTCGTGGCAGTCGTCACTGCCTCTGGGGGACTTCACGGTCCATTTCTGCCCCCAGGATGATGATGTCCAGGGTCCTGAGAGTAAAGATAATAAAGAGTTTAGTGTTTGAAAGAGTTGATGTTAATAGATATATACTTGCCTTTATGGCCTTCTGTCGGTATGGTGGCAGTCGTCCATCGTCCCTCCCGTCCATGCAGCGTCTTCGTGGCAGTCGTCACTGCCTCTGGGGGACTTCACGGTCCACTTCTGCCCCCAGTATGATGATGTCCAGGGTCCTGAGAGTAAAGATAATAAAGAGTTTAGTGTTTGAAAGAGTTGATGTTAATAGATCTATACTTGCCTTTTTGGGCTTCTGTCGGTATGGTGGCAGTCGTCCATCGTCCCTCCCGTCCATGCAGCGTCTTCGTGGCAGTCGTCACTGCCTCTGGGGGACTTCACGCTCCATTTCTGCCCCCAGGATGATGATGTCCAGGGTCCTGAGGTTAAAAATAACAAAGAATTTAGTGTTTGAAAGAGTTGATGTTAATAGATATATACTTGCCTTTATGGGCTTCTGTCGGTATGTTGGCATTCGCCCATCGTCCCTCCCGTCCATGAAGCGTCTTCGTGGCAGTCGTCACTGCCTCTGGGGGACTTCACGCTCCATTTCTGCCCCCAGGATGATGATGTCCAGGGTCCTAAGTGTAAAGATAACAAAGAGTTTACTGTTTGAAAGAGTTGATGTTAATAGATATATACTTGCCTTTATGGGCTTCTGTCGTAATAGTGGCAGTCGTCCCTCGTCCCTCCCGTCCATGCAGCGTCTTCGTGGCAGTCGTCACTGCCTGTGGGGGACTTCACGCTCCATTTCTGCCCCCAGGATGATGATGTCCAGGGTCCTGAGAGTAAAGATAATAAAGAGTTTAGTGTTTGAAAGAGTTGATGTTAATAGATATATACACTTGCATTTATGGCCTTCTGTCGGTATGGTGGCAGTCGTCCATCGTCCCTCCCGTCCATGCAGCGTATTCGTGGCAGTCGTCACTGCCTCTGGGGGACTTTACGCTCCATTTCTGCCCCCAGGATGATGATGTCCAGGGTCCTGAGAGTAAAGATAATAAAGAGTTTAGTGTTTGAAAGAGTTGATGTTAATAGATATATACTTGCCTTTATGGGCTTCTGTCAGTATGGTGGCAGTCGTCCATCGTCCCTCCCGTCCATGCAGCGTCTTCGTGGCAGTCGTCACTGCCTCTGTTGGACTTAACGCTCCTTTTCTGCCCCCAGGATGATGATGTCCAGGGTCCTGAGGTTAAAAATAACAAAGAATTTATTGTTTGAAAGAGTTGATGTTAATAGATATATACACTTGCCTTTATGGCCTTCTGTCGGTATGGTGGCAGTCGTCCATCGTCCCTCCCGTCCATGCAGCGTCTTCGTGGCAGTCGTCAATGCCTCTGGGGGACTTCACGCTCCATTTCTGCCCCCAGGATGATGATGTCCAGGGTCCTGAGAGTAAAGATAATAAAGAGTTTAGTGTTTGAAAGAGTTGATGTTAATAGATATATACACTTGCATTTATGGCCTTCTGTCGGTATGGTGGCAGTCGTCCATCGTCCCTCCCGTCCATGCAGCGTATTCGTGGCAGTCGTCACTGCCTCTGGGGGACTTCACGCTCCATTTCTGCCCCCAGGATGATGATGTCCAGGGTCCTCAGAGTAAAGATAATAAAGAGTTTAGTGTTTGAAAGAGTTGATGTTAATAGATATATACTTGCCTTTATGGGCTTCTGTCAGTATGGTGGCAGTCGTCCATCGTCCCTCCCGTCCATGCAGCGTCTTCGTGGCAGTCGTCACTGCCTCTGGGGGACTTCACGGTCCATTTCTGCCCACAGGATGATGATGTCCAGGGTCCTGAGAGTAAAGATAATAAAGAGTTTAGTGTTTGAAAGAGTTGATGTTAACAGATATATACACTTGCCTTTATGGCCTTCTGTCGGTATGGTGGCAGTCGTCCATCGTCCCTCCCGTCCATGCAGCGTCTTTGTGGCAGTCGTCAATGCCTCTGGGGGACTTCACTCTCCATTTCTGCCCCCAGGATGATGATGTCCAGGGTCCTGAGAGTAAAGATAATAAAGAGTTTAGTGTTTGAAAGAGTTGATGTTAATAGATATATACTTGCCTTTATGGGCTTCAGTCAGTATGGTGGCAGTCGTCCATCGTCCCTCCCGTCCATGCAGCGTCTTCGTGGCAGTCGTCACTGCCTCTGGGGGACTTCACGGTCCATTTCTGCCCCCAGGATGATGATGTCCAGGGTCCTGAGAGTAAAGATAATAAAGAGTTTAGTGTTTGAAAGAGTTGATGTTAATAGATATATATACTTGCCTTTATGGGCTTCTGTCGGTATGGTGGCAGTCGTCCATCGTCCCTCCCGTCCATGCAGCGTCTTCGTGGCAGTCGTCACTGCCTCTGGGGGACTTCACGCTCCTTTTCTGCCCCCAGGATGATCATGTCCAGGGTCCTGAGGTTAAAAATAACAAAGAATTTATTGTTTGAAAGAGTTGATGTTAATAGATATATACACTTGCCTTTATGTCCTTCTGTCGGTATGGTGGCAGTCGTCCATCGTCCCTCCCGTCCATGCAGCGTCTTCGTGGCAGTCGTCAATGCCTCTGGGGGACTTCACGCTCCATTTCTGCCCCCAGTATGATGATGTCCAGGGTCCTAAAAGTGAAGATAATAAAGAGTTTAGTGTTTGAAAGAGTTGATGTTAATAGATATATACACTTGCCTTTATGGCCTTCTGTCGGTATGGTGGCAGTCGTCCATCGTCCCTCCCGTCCATGCAGCGTCTTCGTGGCAGTCGTCAATGCCTCTGGGGGACTTCACGCTCCATTTCTGCCCCCAGGATGATGATGTCCAGGGTCCTGAGAGTAAAGATAATAAAGAGTTTAGTGTTTGAAAGAGTTGATGTTAATACATATATACTTGCCTTTATGGGCTTCTGTCAGTATGGTGGCAGTCGTCCATCGTCCCTCCCGTCCATGCAGCGTCTTCGTGGCAGTCGTCACTGCCTCTGGGGGACTTCACGGTCCATTTCTGCCCACAGGATGATGATGTCCAGGGTCCTGAGAGTAAAGATAATAAAGAGTTTAGTGTTTGAAAGAGTTGATGTTAATAGATATATACACTTGCCTTTATGGCCTTCTGTCGGTATGGTGGCAGTCGTCCATCGTCCCTCCCGTCCATGCAGCGTCTTCGTGGCAGTCGTCACTGCCTCTGGGGGACTTCACGGTCCATTTCTGCCCCCAGGATGATGATGTCCAGGGTCCTGAGAGTAAAGATAATAAAGAGTTTAGTGTTTGAAAGAGTTGATGTTAATAGATATATACACTTGCCTTTATGGCCTTCTGTCTTTATGGTGGCAGTCGTCCATCGTCCCTCCCGTCCATGCAGCGTCTTCGTGGCAGTCGTCAATGCCTCTGGGGGACTTCACGCTCCATTTCTGCCCCCAGGATGATGATGTCCAGGGTCCTGAGAGTAAAGATAATAAAGAGTTTAGTGTTTGAAAGAGTTGATGTTAATACATATATACTTGCCTTTATGGGCTTCTGTCAGTATGGTGGCAGTCGTCCATCGTCCCTCCCGTCCATGCAGCGTCTTCGTGGCAGTCGTCACTGCCTCTGGGGGACTTCACGGTCCATTTCTGCCCACAGGATGATGATGTCCAGGGTCCTGAGAGTAAAGATAATAAAGAGTTTAGTGTTTGAAAGAGTTGATGTTAATAGATATATACACTTGCCTTTATGGCCTTCTGTCGGTATGGTGGCAGTCGTCCATCGTCCCTCCCGTCCATGCAGCGTCTTCGTGGCAGTCGTCAATGCCTCTGGGGGACTTCACGGTCCATTTCTGCCCCCAGGATGATGATGTCCAGGGTCCTGAGAGTAAAGATAATAAAGAGTTTAGTGTTTGAAAGAGTTGATGTTAATAGATATATACACTTGCCTTTATGGCCTTCTGTCTTTATGGTGGCAGTCGTCCATCGTCCCTCCCGTCCATGCAGCGTCTTCGTGGCAGTCGTCAATGCCTCTGGGGGACTTCACGCTCCATTTCTGCCCCCAGGATGATGATGTCCAGGGTCCTGAGAGTAAAGATAATAAAGAGTTTAGTGTTTGAAAGAGTTGATGTTAATAGATCTATACTTGCCTTTATGGGCTTCTGTTAGTATGGTGGCAGTCGTCCATCGTCCCTCCCGTCCATGCAGCGTCTTCGTGGCAGTCGTCACTGCCTCTGGGGGACTTCACGCTCCATTTCTGCCCCCAGGATGATGATGTCCAGGGTCCTGAGAGTAAAGATAATAAAGAGTTTAGTGTTTGAAAGAGTTGATGTTAATAGATCTATACTTGCCTTTATGGGCTTCTGTTAGTATGGTGCCAGTCGTCCATCGTCCCTCCCGTCCATGCAGCGTCTTCGTGGCAGTCGTCACTGCCTCTGGGGGACTTCACGCTCCATTTCTGCCCCCAGGATGATGATGTCCAGGGTCCTGAGAGTAAAGATAATAAAGAGTTTAGTGTTTGAAAGAGTTGATGTTAATAGATATATATACTTGCCTTTTTGGGCTTCTGTGGGTATGGTGGCAGTCGTCCATCGTCCCTCCCGTCCATGCAGCGTCTTCGTGGCAGTCGTCAATGCCTCTGGGGGACTTCACGCTCCATTTCTGCCCCCAGTATGATGATGTCCAGGGTCCTGAGAGTAACGATAATAAAGAGTTTAGTGTTTGAAAGAGTTGATGTTAATAGATATATACACTTGTCTTTATGGCCTTCTGTCGGTATGGTGGCAGTCGTCCATCGTCCCTCCCGTCCATGCAGCGTCTTCGTGGCAGTCGTCAATGCCTCTGGGGGACTTCACGCTCCATTTCTGCCCCCAGGATGATGATGTCCAGGGTCCTGAGAGTAAAGATAATAAAGAGTTTAGTGTTTGAAAGAGTTGATGTTAATAGATATATACTTGCCTTTATGGGCTTCTGTCAGTATGGTGGCAGTCGTCCATCGTCCCTCCCGTCCATGCAGCGTCTTCGTGGCAGTCGTCACTGCCTCTGGGGGACTTCACGGTCCATTTCTGCCCACAGGATGATGATGTCCAGGGTCCTGAGAGTAAAGATAATAAAGAGTTTAGTGTTTGAAAGAGTTGATGTTAATAGATATATACACTTGGATTTATGGCCTTCTGTCGGTATGGTGGCAGTCGTCCATCGTCCCTCCCGTCCATGCAGCGTCTTCGTGGCAGTCGTCAATGCCTCTGGGGGACTTCACGCTCCATTTCTGCCCCCAGTATGATGATGTCCAGGGTCCTGAGAGTAACGATAATAAAGAGTTTAGTGTTTGAAAGAGTTGATGTTAATACATATATACTTGCCTTTATGGCCTTCTGTCTTTTTGGTGGCAGTCGTCCATCGTCCCTCCCGTCCATGCAGCGTCTTCGTGGCAGTCGTCAATGCCTCTGGGGGACTTCACGCTCCATTTCTGCCCCCAGGATGATGATGTCCAGGGTCCTGAGAGTAAAGATAATAAAGAGTTTAGTGTTTGAAAGAGTTGATGTTAATAGATCTATACTTGCCTTTATGGGCTTCTGTTAGTATGGTGGCAGTCGTCCATCGTCCCTCCCGTCCATGCAGCGTCTTCGTGGCAGTCGTCACTGCCTCTGGGGGACTTCACGCTCCATTTCTGCCCCCAGGATGATGATGTCCAGGGTCCTGAGAGTAAAGATAATAAAGAGTTTAGTGTTTGAAAGAGTTGATGTTAATAGATCTATACTTGCCTTTATGGGCTTCTGTTAGTATGGTGCCAGTCGTCCATCGTCCCTCCCGTCCATGCAGCGTCTTCGTGGCAGTCGTCACTGCCTCTGGGGGACTTCACGCTCCATTTCTGCCCCCAGTATGATGATGTCCAGGGTCCTGAGAGTAAAGATAATAAAGAGTTTAGTGTTTGAAAGAGTTGATGTTAATAGATATATATACTTGCCTTTTTGGGCTTCTGTCGGTATGGTGGCAGTCGTCCATCGTCCCTCCCGTCCATGCAGCGTCTTCGTGGCAGTCGTCAATGCCTCTGGGGGACTTCACGCTCCATTTCTGCCCCCAGTATGATGATGTCCAGGGTCCTGAGAGTAACGATAATAAAGAGTTTAGTGTTTGAAAGAGTTGATGTTAATAGATATATACACTTGCCTTTATGGCCTTCTGTCGGTATGGTGGCAGTCGTCCATCGTCCCTCCCGTCCATGCAGCGTCTTCGTGGCAGTCGTCAATGCCTCTGGGGGACTTCACGCTCCATTTCTGCCCCCAGGATGATGATGTCCAGGGTCCTGAGAGTAAAGATAATAAAGAGTTTAGTGTTTGAAAGAGTTGATGTTAATAGATATATACTTGCCTTTATGGGCTTCTGTCAGTATGGTGGCAGTCGTCCATCGTCCCTCCCGTCCATGCAGCGTCTTCGTGGCAGTCGTCACTGCATCTGGGGGACTTCACGGTCCATTTCTGCCCACAGGATGATGATGTCCAGGGTCCTGAGAGTAAAGATAATAAAGAGTTTAGTGTTTGAAAGAGTTGATGTTAATAGATATATACACTTGGATTTATGGCCTTCTGTCGGTATGGTGGCAGTCGTCCATCGTCCCTCCCGTCCATGCAGCGTCTTCGTGGCAGTCGTCAATGCCTCTGGGGGACTTCACGCTCCATTTCTGCCCCCAGTATGATGATGTCCAGGGTCCTGAGAGTAACGATAATAAAGAGTTTAGTGTTTGAAAGAGTTGATGTTAATAGATATATACACTTGCCTTTTTGGGCTTCTGTCGGTATGGTGGCAGTCGTCCATCGTCCCTCCCGTCCATGCAGCGTCTTCGTGGCAGTCGTCAATGCCTCTGGGGGACTTCACGCTCCATTTCTGCCCCCAGGATGATGATGTCCAGGGTCCTGAGAGTAAAGATAATAAAGAGTTTAGTGTTTGAAAGAGTTGATGTTAATACATATATACTTGCCTTTATGGGCTTCTGTCAGTATGGTGGCAGTCGTCCATCGTCCCTCTCGTCCATGCAGCGTCTTCGTGGCAGTCGTCACTGCCTCTGGGGGACTTCACGGTCCATTTCTGCCCACAGGATGATGATGTCCAGGGTCCTGAGAGTAAAGATAATAAAGAGTTTAGTGTTTGAAAGAGTTGATGTTAATAGATATATATACTTGCCTTTATGGGCTTCTGTCGGTATGGTGGCAGTCGTCCATCGTCCCTCCCGTCCATGCAGCGTCTTCGTGGCAGTCGTCACTGCCTCTGGGGGACTTCACGCTCCTTTTCTGCCCCCAGGATGATGATGCCCAGGGTCCTGAGGTTAAAAATAACAAAGAATTTATTGTTTGAAAGAGTTGATGTTAATAGATATATACACTTGCCTTTATGTCCTTCTGTCGGTATGGTGGCAGTCGTCCATCGTCCCTCCCGTCCATGCAGCGTCTTCGTGGCAGTCGTCAATGCCTCTGGGGGACTTCACGCTCCATTTCTGCCCCCAGTATGATGATGTCCAGGGTCCTGAGAGTAAAGATAATAAAGAGTTTAGTGTTTGAAAGAGTTGATGTTAATAGATATATACACTTGCCTTTATGGCCTTCTGTCGGTATGGTGGCAGTCGTCCATCGTCCCTCCCGTCCATGCAGCGTCTTCGTGGCAGTCGTCACTGCCTCTGGGGGACTTCACGGTCCATTTCTGCCCCCAGGATGATGATGTCCAGGGTCCTGAGAGTAAAGATAATAAAGAGTTTAGTGTTTGAAAGAGTTGATGTTAATAGATATATACACTTGCCTTTATGGCCTTCTGTCTTTATGGTGGCAGTCGTCCATCGTCCCTCCCGTCCATGCAGCGTCTTCGTGGCAGTCGTCAATGCCTCTGGGGGACTTCACGCTCCATTTCTGCCCCCAGGATGATGATGTCCAGGGTCCTGAGAGTAAAGATAATAAAGAGTTTAGTGTTTGAAAGAGTTGATGTTAATAGATCTATACTTGCCTTTATGGGCTTCTGTTAGTATGGTGCCAGTCGTCCATCGTCCCTCCCGTCCATGCAGCGTCTTCGTGGCAGTCGTCACTGCCTCTGGGGGACTTCACGCTCCATTTCTGCCTCCAGGATGATGATGTCCAGGGTCCTGAGAGTAAAGATAATAAAGAGTTTAGTGTTTGAAAGAGTTGATGTTAATAGATATATATACTTGCCTTTTTGGGCTTCTGTCGGTATGGTGGCAGTCGTCCTTCGTCCCTCCCGTCCATGCAGCGTCTTCGTGGCAGTCGTCACTGCCTGTGGGGGACTTCACGCTCCATTTCTGCCCCCAGGATGATGATGTCCAGGGTCCTGAGAGTAAAGACAATAAAGAGTTTAGTGTTTGAAAGAGTTGATGTTAATAGATATAAACACTTGCCTTTATGGCTTTCTGTCGGTATGGTGGCAGTCGTCCATCGTCCCTCCCGTCCATGCAGCGTCTTCGTGGCAGTCGTCAATGCCTCTGGGGGACTTCACGCTCCATTTCTGCCCCCAGGATGATGATGTCCAGGGTCCTGAGAGTAAAGATAATAAAGAGTTTAGTGTTTGAAAGAGTTGATGTTAATAGATCTATACTTGCCTTTATGGGCTTCTGTTAGTATGGTGGCAGTCGTCCATCGTCCCTCCCGTCCATGCAGCGTCTTCGTGGCAGTCGTCACTGCCTCTGGGGGACTTCACGCTCCATTTCTGCCCCCAGGATGATGATGTCCAGGGTCCTGAGAGTAAAGATAATAAAGAGTTTAGTGTTTGAAAGAGTTGATGTTAATACATATATACTTGCCTTTATGGCCTTCTGTCTTTTTGGTGGCAGTCGTCCATCGTCCCTCCCGTCCATGCAGCGTCTTCGTGGCAGTCGTCAATGCCTCTGGGGGACTTCACGCTCCATTTCTGCCCCCAGGATGATGATGTCCAGGGTCCTGAGAGTAAAGATAATAAAGAGTTTAGTGTTTGAAAGAGTTGATGTTAATAGATCTATACTTGCCTTAATGGGCTTCTGTTAGTATGGTGGCAGTCGTCCATCGTCCCTCCCGTCCATGCAGCGTCTTCGTGGCAGTCGTCACTGCCTCTGGGGGACTTCACGCTCCATTTCTGCCCCCAGGATGATGATGTCCAGGGTCCTGAGAGTAAAGATAATAAAGAGTTTAGTGTTTGAAAGAGTTGATGTTAATAGATCTATACTTGCCTTTATGGGCTTCTGTTAGTATGGTGCCAGTCGTCCATCGTCCCTCCCGTCCATGCAGCGTCTTCGTGGCAGTCGTCACTGCCTCTGGGGGACTTCACGCTCCATTTCTGCCCCCAGGATGATGATGTCCAGGGTCCTGAGAGTAAAGATAATAAAGAGTTTAGTGTTTGAAAGAGTTGATGTTAATAGATATATATACTTGCCTTTTTGGGCTTCTGTCGGTATGGTGGCAGTCGTCCATCGTCCCTCCCGTCCATGCAGCGTCTTCGTGGCAGTCGTCAATGCCTCTGGGGGACTTCACGCTCCATTTCTGCCCCCAGTATGATGATGTCCAGGGTCCTGAGAGTAACGATAATAAAGAGTTTAGTGTTTGAAAGAGTTGATGTTAATAGATATATACACTTGCCTTTATGGCCTTCTGTCGGTATGGTGGCAGTCGTCCATCGTCCCTCCCGTCCATGCAGCGTCTTCGTGGCAGTCGTCAATGCCTCTGGGGGACTTCACGCTCCATTTCTGCCCCCAGGATGATGATGTCCAGGGTCCTGAGAGTAAAGATAATAAAGAGTTTAGTGTTTGAAAGAGTTGATGTTAATAGATATATACTTGCCTTTATGGGCTTCTGTCAGTATGGTGGCAGTCGTCCATCGTCCCTCCCGTCCATGCAGCGTCTTCGTGGCAGTCGTCACTGCCTCTGGGGGACTTCACGGTCCATTTCTGCCCACAGGATGATGATGTCCAGGGTCCTGAGAGTAAAGATAATAAAGAGTTTAGTGTTTGAAAGAGTTGATGTTAATAGATATATACACTTGGATTTATGGCCTTCTGTCGGTATGGTGGCAGTCGTCCATCGTCCCTCCCGTCCATGCAGCGTCTTCGTGGCAGTCGTCAATGCCTCTGGGGGACTTCACGCTCCATTTCTGCCCCCAGTATGATGATGTCCAGGGTCCTGAGAGTAACGATAATAAAGAGTTTAGTGTTTGAAAGAGTTGATGTTAATAGATATATACACTTGCCTTTTTGGGCTTCTGTCGGTATGGTGGCAGTCGTCCATCGTCCCTCCCGTCCATGCAGCGTCTTCGTGGCAGTCGTCAATGCCTCTGGGGGACTTCACGCTCCATTTCTGCCCCCAGGATGATGATGTCCAGGGTCCTGAGAGTAAAGATAATAAAGAGTTTAGTGTTTGAAAGAGTTGATGTTAATAAATATATACTTGCCTTTATGGGCTTCTGTCAGTATGGTGGCAGTCGTCCATCGTCCCTCTCGTCCATGCAGCGTCTTCGTGGCAGTCGTCACTGCCTCTGGGGGACTTCACGGTCCATTTCTGCCCACAGGATGATGATGTCCAGGGTCCTGAGAGTAAAGATAATAAAGAGTTTAGTGTTTGAAAGAGTTGATGTTAATAGATATATATACTTGCCTTTATGGGCTTCTGTCGGTATGGTGGCAGTCGTCCATCGTCCCTCCCGTCCATGCAGCGTCTTCGTGGCAGTCGTCACTGCCTCTGGGGGACTTCACGCTCCTTTTCTGCCCCCAGGATGATGATGCCCAGGGTCCTGAGGTTAAAAATAACAAAGAATTTATTGTTTGAAAGAGTTGATGTTAATAGATATATACACTTGCCTTTATGTCCTTCTGTCGGTATGGTGGCAGTCGTCCATCGTCCCTCCCGTCCATGCAGCGTCTTCGTGGCAGTCGTCACTGCCTCTGGGGGACTTCACGGTCCATTTCTGCCCCCAGGATGATGATGTCCAGGGTCCTGAGAGTAAAGATAATAAAGAGTTTAGTGTTTGAAAGAGTTGATGTTAATAGATATATACACTTGCCTTTATGGCCTTCTGTCTTTATGGTGGCAGTCGTCCATCGTCCCTCCCGTCCATGCAGCGTCTTCGTGGCAGTCGTCAATGCCTCTGGGGGACTTCACGCTCCATTTCTGCCCCCAGGATGATGATGTCCAGGGTCCTGAGAGTAAAGATAATAAAGAGTTTAGTGTTTGAAAGAGTTGATGTTAATAGATCTATACTTGCCTTTATGGGCTTCTGTTAGTATGGTGCCAGTCGTCCATCGTCCCTCCCGTCCATGCAGCGTCTTCGTGGCAGTCGTCACTGCCTCTGGGGGACTTCACGCTCCATTTCTGCCTCCAGGATGATGATGTCCAGGGTCCTGAGAGTAAAGATAATAAAGAGTTTAGTGTTTGAAAGAGTTGATGTTAATAGATATATATACTTGCCTTTTTGGGCTTCTGTCGGTATGGTGGCAGTCGTCCTTCGTCCCTCCCGTCCATGCAGCGTCTTCGTGGCAGTCGTCACTGCCTGTGGGGGACTTCACGCTCCATTTCTGCCCCCAGGATGATGATGTCCAGGGTCCTGAGAGTAAAGATAATAAAGAGTTTAGTGTTTGAAAGAGTTGATGTTAATAGATCTATACTTGCCTTTATGGGCTTCTGTTAGTATGGTGGCAGTCGTCCATCGTCCCTCCCGTCCATGCAGCGTCTTCGTGGCAGTCGTCACTGCCTCTGGGGGACTTCACGCTCCATTTCTGCCCCCAGGATGATGATGTCCAGGGTCCTGAGAGTAAAGATAATAAAGAGTTTAGTGTTTGAAAGAGCTGATGTTAATAGATATATATACTTGCCTTTTTGGGCTTCTGTCGGTATGGTGGCAGTCGTCCATCGTCCCTCCCGTCCATGCAGCGTCTTCGTGGCAGTCGTCAATGCCTCTGGGGGACTTCACGCTCCATTTCTGCCCCCAGTATGATGATGTCCAGGGTCCTGAGAGTAACGATAATAAAGAGTTTAGTGTTTGAAAGAGTTGATGTTAATAGATATATACACTTGCCTTTATGGCCTTCTGTCGGTATGGTGGCAGTCGTCCATCGTCCCTCCCGTCCATGCAGCGTCTTCGTGGCAGTCGTCAATGCCTCTGGGGGACTTCACGCTCCATTTCTGCCCCCAGGATGATGATGTCCAGGGTCCTGAGAGTAAAGATAATAAAGAGTTTAGTGTTTGAAAGAGTTGATGTTAATAGATATATACTTGCCTTTATGGGCTTCTGTCAGTATGGTGGCAGTCGTCCATCGTCCCTCCCGTCCATGCAGCGTCTTCGTGGCAGTCGTCACTGCCTCTGGGGGACTTCACGGTCCATTTCTGCCCCCAGGATGATGATGTCCAGGGTCCTGAGAGTAAAGATAATAAAGAGTTTAGTGTTTGAAAGAGTTGATGTTAATAGATATATATACTTGCCTTTATGGCCTTCTGTCGGTATGGTGGCAGTCGTCCATCGTCCCTCCCGTCCATGCAGCGTCTTCGTGGCAGTCGTCACTGCCTCTGGGGGACTTCACGCTCCTTTTCTGCCCCCAGGATGATGATGCCCAGGGTCCTGAGGTTAAAAATAACAAAGAATTTATTGTTTGAAAGAGTTGATGTTAATAGATATATACACTTGCCTTTATGGCCTTCTGTCGGTATGGTGGCAGTCGTCCATCGTCCCTCCCGTCCATGCAGCGTCTTCGTGGCAGTCGTCAATGCCTCTGGGGGACTTCACGCTCCATTTCTGCCCCCAGTATGATGATGTCCAGGGTCCTGAGAGTAAAGATAATAAAGAGTTTAGTGTTTGAAAGAGTTGATGTTAATAGATATATACACTTGCCTTTATGGCCTTCTGTCGGTATGGTGGCAGTCGTCCATCGTCCCTCCCGTCCATGCAGCGTCTTCGTGGCAGTCGTCACTGCCTCTGGGGGACTTCACGGTCCATTTCTGCCCCCAGGATGATGATGTCCAGGGTCCTGAGAGTAAAGATAATAAAGAGTTTAGTGTTTGAAAGAGTTGATGTTAATAGATATATACACTTGCCTTTATGGCCTTCTGTCTTTATGGTGGCAGTCGTCCATCGTCCCTCCCGTCCATGCAGCGTCTTCGTGGCAGTCGTCAATGCCTCTGGTTGACTTCACGCTCCATTTCTGCCCCCAGGATGATGATGTCCAGGGTCCTGAGAGTAAAGATAATAAAGAGTTTAGTGTTTGAAAGAGTTGATGTTAATAGATCTATACTTGCCTTTATGGGCTTCTGTTAGTATGGTGGCAGTCGTCCATCGTCCCTCCCGTCCATGCAGCGTCTTCGTGGCAGTCGTCACTGCCTCTGGGGGACTTCACGCTCCATTTCTGCCTCCAGGATGATGATGTCCAGGGTCCTGAGAGTAAAGATAATAAAGAGTTTAGTGTTTGAAAGAGTTGATGTTAATAGATATATATACTTGCCTTTTTGGGCTTCTGTCGGTATGGTGGCAGTCGTCCATCGTCCCTCCCGTCCATGCAGCGTCTTCGTGGCAGTCGTCACTGCCTGTGGTTGACTTCACGCTCCATTTCTGCCCCCAGGATGATGATGTCCAGGGTCCTGAGAGTAAAGACAATAAAGAGTTTAGTGTTTGAAAGAGTTGATGTTAATAGATATAAACACTTGCCTTTATGGCTTTCTGTCGGTATGGTGGCAGTCGTCCATCGTCCCTCCCGTCCATGCAGCGTCTTCGTGGCAGTCGTCAATGCCTCTGGGGGACTTCACGCTCCATTTCTGCCCCCAGGATGATGATGTCCAGGGTCCTGAGAGTAAAGATAATAAAGAGTTTAGTGTTTGAAAGAGTTGATGTTAATAGATATATACACTTGCCTTTATGGCCTTCTGTCTTTATGGTGGCAGTCGTCCATCGTCCCTCACGTCCATGCAGCGTCTTCGTGGCAGTCGTCACTGCCTCTGGGGGACTTCACGCTCCATTTCTGCCCCCAGGATGATGATGTCCAGGGTCCTGAGAGTAAAGATAATAAAGAGTTTAGTGTTTGAAAGAGTTGATGTTAATAGATCTATACTTGCCTTTATGGGCTTCTGTTACTATGGTGGCAGTCGTCCATCGTCCCTCCCGTCCATGCAGCGTCTTCGTGGCAGTCGTCACTGCCTCTGGGGGACTTCACGGTCCATTTCTGCCCCCAGGATGATGATGTCCAGGGTCCTGAGAGTAAAGATAATAAAGAGTTTAGTGTTTGAAAGAGTTGATGTTAATAGATATATATACTTGCCTTTTTGGGCTTCTGTCGGTATGGTGGCAGTCGTCCATCGTCCCTCCCGTCCATGCAGCGTCTTCGTGGCAGTCGTCAATGCCTCTGGGGGACTTCACGCTCCATTTCTGCCCCCAGGATGATGATGTCCAGGGTCCTGAGAGTAAAGATAATAAAGAGTTTAGTGTTTGAAAGAGTTGATGTTAATAGATATATACTTGCCTTTATGGGCTTCTGTCAGTATGGTGGCAGTCGTCCATCGTCCCTCCCGTCCATGCAGCGTCTTCGTGGCAGTCGTCACTGCCTCTGGGGGACTTCACGGTCCATTTCTGCCCCCAGGATGATGATGTCTAGGGTCCTGAGAGTAAAGATAATAAAGAGTTTAGTGTTTGAAAGAGTTGATGTTAATAGATATATAAACTTGCCTTTATGGGCTTCTGTCGGTATGGTGGCAGTCGTCCATCGTCCCTCCCGTCCATGCAGCGTCTTCGTGGCAGTCGTCAATGCCTCTGGGGGACTTCACGCTCCATTTCTGCCCCCAGTATGATGATGTCCAGGGTCCTGAGAGTAAAGATAATAAAGAGTTAGTGTTTGAAAGAGTTGATGTTAATAGATATATACACTTGCCTTTATGGGCTTCTGTCGGTTTGGTGGCAGTCGTCCATCGTCCCTCCCGTAAATGCAGCGTCTTCGTGGCAGTCGTCAATGCCTCTGGGGGACTTCACGGTCCATTTCTGCCCCCAGGATGATGATGTCCAGTGTCCTGAGAGTAAAGATAATAAAGAGTTTAGTGTTTGAAAGAGTTGATGTTAATAGATATATACACTTGCCTTTATGGCCTTCTGTCTTTATGGTGGCAGTCGTCCATCGTCCCTCCCGTCCATGCAGCGTCTTCGTGGCAGTCGTCACTGCCTCTGGGGGACTTCACGCTCCATTTCTGCCCCCAGGATGATGATGTCCAGGGTCCTGAGAGTAAAGATAATAAAGAGTTTAGTGTTTGAAAGAGTTGATGTTAATAGATCTATACTTGCCTTTATGGGCTTCTGTTAGTATGGTGGCAGTCGTCCATCGTCCCTCCCGTCCATGCAGCGTCTTCGTGGCAGTCGTCACTGCCTCTGGGGGACTTCACGCTCCTTTTCTGCCCCCAGGATGATGTTGTCCAGTATCCTGAGGTTAAAAATAACAAAGAATTTATTGTTTGAAAGAGTTGATGTTAATAGATATATATACTTGCCTTTTTGGGCTTCTGTCGGTATGGTGGCAGTCGTCCATCGTCCCTCCCGTCCATGCAGCGTCTTCGTGGCAGTCGTCACTGCCTCTGGGGGACTTCACGCTCCATTTCTGCCCCCAGGATGATGATGTCTAAGGTCCTGAGAGTAAAGATAATAAAGAGTTTAGTGTTTGAAAGAGTTGATGTTAATAGATATATACTTGCCTTTATGGGCTTCTGTCGGTATGGTGGCAGTCGCCCATCGTCCCTCCCGTCCATGCAGCGTCTTCGTGGCAGTCGTCACTGCCTCTGGGGGACTTCACGCTCCATTTCTGCCCCCAGGATGATGATGTCCAGGTTCCTGAGAGTAAAGATAATAAAGAGTTTAGTGTTTGAAAGAGTTGATGTTAAGAGATATATACTTGCCTTTATGGGCTTCTGTCGGTATGGTGGCAGTCGCCCATCGTCCCTCCCGTCCATGCAGCGTCTTCGTGGCAGTCGTCAATGCCTCTGGGGGACTTCACGCTCCATTTCTGCCCCCAGGATGATGATGTCCAAGGTCCTAAGAGTAAAGATAATAAAGAGTTTAGTGTTTGAAAGAGTTGATGTTAATAGATCTATACTTGCCTTTATGGGCTTCTGTTAGTATGGTGGCAGTCGTCCATCGTCCCTCCCGTCCATGCAGCGTCTTCGTGGCAGTCGTCACTGCCTCTGGGGGACTTCACGCTCCATTTCTGCCTCCAGGATGATGATGTCCAGGGTCCTGAGAGTAAAGATAATAAAGAGTTTAGTGTTTGAAAGAGTTGATGTTAATAGATATATATACTTGCCTTTTTGGGCTTCTGTCGGTATGGTGGCAGTCGTCCATCGTCCCTCCCGTCCATGCAGCGTCTTCGTGGCAGTCGTCACTGCCTGTGGGGGACTTCACGCTCCATTTCTGCCCCCAGGATGATGATGTCCAGGGTCCTGAGAGTAAAGACAATAAAGAGTTTAGTGTTTGAAAGAGTTGATGTTAATAGATATAAACACTTGCCTTTATGGCTTTCTGTCGGTATGGTGGCAGTCGTCCATCGTCCCTCCCGTCCATGCAGCGTCTTCGTGGCAGTCGTCAATGCCTCTGGGGGACTTCACGCTCCATTTCTGCCCCCAGGATGATGATGTCCAGGGTCCTGAGAGTAAAGATAATAAAGAGTTTAGTGTTTGAAAGAGTTGATGTTAATAGATATATACACTTGCCTTTATGGCCTTCTGTCTTTATGGTGGCAGTCGTCCATCGTCCCTCCCGTCCATGCAGCGTCTTCGTGGCAGTCGTCACTGCCTCTGGGGGACTTCACGCTCCATTTCTGCCCCCAGGATGATGATGTCCAGGGTCCTGAGAGTAAAGATAATAAAGAGTTTAGTGTTTGAAAGAGTTGATGTTAATAGATCTATACTTGCCTTTATGGGCTTCTGTTACTATGGTGGCAGTCGTCCATCGTCCCTCCCGTCCATGCAGCGTCTTCGTGGCAGTCGTCACTGCCTCTGGGGGACTTCACGGTCCATTTCTGCCCCCAGGATGATGATGTCCAGGGTCCTGAGAGTAAAGATAATAAAGAGTTTAGTGTTTGAAAGAGTTGATGTTAATAGATATATATACTTGCCTTTTTGGGCTTCTGTCGGTATGGTGGCAGTCGTCCATCGTCCCTCCCGTCCATGCAGCGTCTTCGTGGCAGTCGTCAATGCCTCTGGGGGACTTCACGCTCCATTTCTGCCCCCAGTATGATGATGTCCAGGGTCCTGAGAGTAACGATAATAAAGAGTTTAGTGTTTGAAAGAGCTGATGTTAATAGATATATACACTTGCCTTTATGGCCTTCTGTCGGTATGGTGGCAGTCGTCCATCGTCCCTCCCGTCCATGCAGCGTCTTCGTGGCAGTCGTCAATGCCTCTGGGGGACTTCACGCTCCATTTCTGCCCCCAGGATGATGATGTCCAGGGTCCTGAGAGTAAAGATAATAAAGAGTTTAGTGTTTGAAAGAGTTGATGTTAATAGATATATACTTGCCTTTATGGCCTTCTGTCGGTATGGTGGCAGTCGTCCATCGTCCCTCCCGTCCATGCAGCGTCTTCGTGGCAGTCGTCAATGCCTCTGGGGGACTTCACGCTCCATTTCTGCCCCCAGGATGATGATGTCCAGGGTCCTGAGAGTAAAGATAATAAAGAGTTTAGTGTTTGAAAGAGTTGATGTTAATAGATATATACTTGCCTTTATGGGCTTCTGTCAGTATGGTGGCAGTCGTCCATCGTCCCTCCCGTCCATGCAGCGTCTTCGTGGCAGTCGTCACTGCCTCTGGGGGACTTCACGGTCCATTTCTGCCCCCAGGATGATGATGTCTAGGGTCCTGAGAGTAAAGATAATAAAGAGTTTAGTGTTTGAAAGAGTTGATGTTAATAGATATATAAACTTGCCTTTATGGGCTTCTGTCGGTATGGTGGCAGTCGTCCATCGTCCCTCCCGTCCATGCAGCGTCTTCGTGGCAGTCGTCAATGCCTCTGGGGGACTTCACGCTCCATTTCTGCCCCCAGTATGATGATGTCCAGGGTCCTGAGAGTAAAGATAATAAAGAGTTTAGTGTTTGAAAGAGTTGATGTTAATAGATATATACACTTGCCTTTATGGGCTTCTGTCGGTTTGGTGGCAGTCGTCCATCGTCCCTCCCGTCCATGCAGCGTCTTCGTGGCAGTCGTCAATGCCTCTGGGGGACTTCACGGTCCATTTCTGCCCCCAGGATGATGATGTCCAGTGTCCTGAGAGTAAAGATAATAAAGAGTTTAGTGTTTGAAAGAGTTGATGTTAATAGATATATACACTTGCCTTTATGGCCTTCTGTCTTTATGGTGGCAGTCGTCCATCGTCCCTCCCGTCCATGCAGCGTCTTCGTGGCAGTCGTCACTGCCTCTGGGGGACTTCACGCTCCATTTCTGCCCCCAGGATGATGATGTCCAGGGTCCTGAGAGTAAAGATAATAAAGAGTTTAGTGTTTGAAAGAGTTGATGTTAATAGATCTATACTTGCCTTTATGGGCTTCTGTTAGTATGGTGGCAGTCGTCCATCGTCCCTCCCGTCCATGCAGCGTCTTCGTGGCAGTCGTCACTGCCTCTGGGGGACTTCACGCTCCTTTTCTGCCCCCAGGATGATGATGTCCAGTATCCTGAGGTTAAAAAAAACAAAGAATTTATTGTTTGAAAGAGTTGATGTTAATAGATATATATACTTGCCTTTTTGGGCTTCTGTCGGTATGGTGGCAGTCGTCCATCGTCCCTCCCGTCCATGCAGCGTCTTCGTGGCAGTCGTCACTGCCTCTGGGGGACTTCACGCTCCATTTCTGCCCCCAGGATGATGATGTCTAAGGTCCTGAGAGTAAAGATAATAAAGAGTTTAGTGTTTGAAAGAGTTGATGTTAATAGATATATACTTGCCTTTATGGGCTTCTGTCGGTATGGTGGCAGTCGCCCATCGTCCCTCCCGTCCATGCAGCGTCTTCGTGGCAGTCGTCACTGCCTCTGGGGGACTTCACGCTCCATTTCTGCCCCCAGGATGATGATGTCCAGGTTCCTGAGAGTAAAGATAATAAAGAGTTTAGTGTTTGAAAGAGTTGATGTTAAGAGATATATACTTGCCTTTATGGGCTTCTGTCGGTATGGTGGCAGTCGCCCATCGTCCCTCCCGTCCATGCAGCGTCTTCGTGGCAGTCGTCACTGCCTCTGGGGGACTTCACGCTCCATTTCTGCCCCCAGGATGATGATGTCCAAGGTCCTAAGAGTAAAGATAATAAAGAGTTTAGTGTTTGAAAGAGTTGATGTTAATAGATATATACTTCCCTTTATGGGCTTCTGTCGGTATGGTGGCAGTCGCCCATCGTCCCTCCCGTCCATGCAGCGTCTTCGTGGCAGTCGTCACTGCCTCTGGGGGACTTCACGCTCCATTTCTGCCCCCAGGATGATGATGTACAGGTTCCTGAGAGTAAAGATAATAAAGAGTTTAGTGTTTGAAAGAGTTGATGTTAAGAGATATATACTTGCCTTTATGGGCTTCTGTCGGTATGGTGGCAGTCGCCCATCGTCCCTCCCGTCCATGCAGCGTCTTCGTGGCAGTCGTCACTGCCTCTGGGGGACTTCACGCTCCATTTCTGCCCCCAGGATGATGATGTCCAAGGTCCTAAGAGTAAAGATAATAAAGAGTTTAGTGTTTGAAAGAGTTGATGTTAATAGATATATACTTGCCTTTATGGGCTTCTGTCGGTATGGTGGCAGTCGTCCATCGTCCCTCCCGTCCATGCAGCGTCTTCGTGGCAGTCGTCACTGCCTCTGGGGGACTTCACGCTCCATTTCTGCCCCCAGGATGATGATGTCCAGGGTCCTAAGTGTAAAGATAATAAAGAGTTTAGTGTTTGAAAGAGTTGATGTTAATAGATATATACTTGCCTTTATGGGCTTCTGTCGGTATGGTGGCAGTCGTCCATCGTCCCTCCCGTCCATGCAGCGTCTTCGTGGCAGTCGTCACTGCCTCTGGGGGACTTCACGCTCCATTTCTGCCCCCAGGATGATGATGTCCAGGGTCCTGAGAGAAAAGATAATAAAGAGTTTAGTGTTTGAAAGAGTTGATGTTAATAAATATATACTTGCCTTTATGGGCTTCTGTCGGTATGGTGGCAGTCGCCCATCGTCCCTCCCGTCCATGCAGCGTCTTCGTGGCAGCCGTCACTCTCTCTGGGGGACTTCACGCTCCATTTCTGCCACCAGGATGATGATGTCCAGGGTCCTGAGAGTAAAGATAATAAAGAGTTTAGTGTTTGAAAGAGTTGATGTTAATAAATATATACTTGCCTTTATTTGGTTCTGTCGGTATGGTGGCAGTCGCCCATCGTCCCTCCCGTCCATGCAGCGTCTTCGTGGCAGTCGTCACTGCCTCTGGGGGACTTCACGCTCCATTTCTGCCCCCAGGATGATGATATCCAGGGTTCTAAGAGTAAAAATAATAAAGAGTTTAGTGTTTGAAAGAGTTGATGTTAATAGATATATACTTGCCTTTATGGGCTTCTCTCGGAATTGTGGCAGTCGCCCATCGTCCCTCCCGTCCATGCAGCGTCTTCGTGGCAGTCGTCACTGCCTCTGGGGGACTTCACGCTCCATTTCTGCCCCCAGGATGATGATGTCCAGGGTCCTGAGAGTAAAGATAATAAAGAGTTTAGTGTTTGAAAGAGTTGATGTTAATAAATATATACTTGCCTTTATAGGCTTCTGTCGGTATGGTGGCAGTCGCCCATCGTCCCTCCCGTCCATGCAGCGTCTTCGTGGCAGTCGTCACTGCCTCTGGGGGACTTCACGCTCCATTTCTGCCCCCAGGATGATGATGTCTAAGGTCCTGAGAGTAAAGATAATAAAGAGTTTAGTGTTTGAAAGAGTTGATGTTAATAGATATATACTTGCCTTTATGGGCTTCTGTCGGTATGGTGGCAGTCGCCCATCGTCCCTCCCGTCCATGCAGCGTCTTCGTGGCAGTCGTCACTGCCTCTGGGGGACTTCACGCTCCATTTCTGCCCCCAGGATGATGATGTCCAGGGTCCTGAGAGTAAAGATAATAAAGAGGTTAGTGTTTGAAAGAGTTGATGTTAATAAATATATACTTGCCTTTATGGGCTTCTGTCGGTATGGTGGCAGTCGCCCATCGTCCCTCCCGTCCATGCAGCGTCTTCGTGGCAGTCGTCACTGCCTCTGGGGGACTTCACGCTCCATTTCTGCCCCCAGGATGATGATGTCTAAGGTCCTGAGAGTAAAGATAATAAAGAGTTTAGTGTTTGAAAGAGTTGATGTTAATAGATATATACTTGCCTTTATGGGCTTCTGTCGGTATGGTGGCAGTCGCCCATCGTCCCTCCCGTCCATGCAGCGTCTTCGTGGCAGTCGTCACTGCCTCTGGGTTACTTCACGCTCCATTTCTGCCACCAGGATGATGATGTCTAAGGTCCTGAGAGTAAAGATAATTTGGAGTTTAGTGTTTGAAAGAGTTGATGTTAATAAATATATACTTGCCTTTATGGGCTTCTGTCGGTATGGTGGCAGTCGTCCATCGTCCCTCCCGTCCATGCAGCGTCTTCGTGGCAGTCGTCACTGCCTCTGGGGGACTTCACGCTCCATTTCTGCCCCCAGGATGATGATGTCCAGGGTCCTGAGAGAAAAGATAATAAAGAGTTTAGTGTTTGAAAGAGTTGATGTTAATAAATATATACTTGCCTTTATGGGCTTCTGTCGGTATGGTGGCAGTCGCCCATCGTCCCTCCCGTCCATGCAGCGTCTTCGTGGCAGCCGTCACTCTCTCTGGGGGACTTCACGCTCCATTTCTGCCACCAGGATGATGATGTCCAGGGTCCTGAGAGTAAAGATAATAAAGAGTTTAGTGTTTGAAAGAGTTGATGTTAATAGATATATACTTCCCTTTATGGGCTTCTGTCGGTATGGTGGCAGTCGCCCATCGTCCCTCCCGTCCATGCAGCGTCTTCGTGGCAGTCGTCACTGCCTCTGGGGGACTTCACGCTCCATTTATGCCCCCAGGATGATGATGTACAGGTTCCTGAGAGTAAAGATAATAAAGAGTTTAGTGTTTGAAAGAGTTGATGTTAATAAATATATACTTGCCTTTATGGGCTTCTGTCGGTATGGTGGCAGTCGCCCATCGTCCCTCCCGTCCATGCAGCGTCTTCGTGGCAGTCGTCACTGCCTCTGGGGGACTTCACGCTCCATTTCTGCCCCCAGGATGATGATGTCTAATGTCCTGAGAGTAAAGATAATAAAGAGTTTAGTGTTTGAAAGAGTTGATGTTAATAGATATATACTTGCCTTTATGGGCTTCTGTCGGTATGGTGGCAGTCGCCCATCGTCCCTCCCGTCCATGCAGCGTCTTCGTGGCAGTCGTCACTGCCTCTGGGGGACTTCACGCTCCATTTCTGCCACCAGGATGATGATGTCCAGGGTCCTGAGAGTAAAGGTAATAAAGAGTTTAGTGTTTGAAAGAGTTGATGTTAATAAATATATACTTGCCTTTATGGGCTTCTGTCGGTATGGTGGCAGTCGCCCATCGTCCCTCCCGTCCATGCAGCGTCTTCGTGGCAGTCGTCACTGCCTCTGGGGGACTTCACGCTCCATTTCTGCCCCCAGGATGATGATGTCTAAGGTCCTGAGAGTAAAGATAATAAAGAGTTTAGTGTTTGAAAGAGTTGATGTTAATAGATATATACTTGCCTTTATGGGCTTCTGTCGGTATGGTGGCAGTCGCCCATCGTCCCTCCCGTCCATGCAGCGTCTTCGTGGCAGTCGTCACTGCCTCTGGGGGACTTCACGCTCCATTTCTGCCACCAGGATGATGATGTCCAGGGTCCTGAGAGTAAAGATAATAAAGAGTTTAGTGTTTGAAAGAGTTGATGTTAATAAATATATACTTGCCTTTATGGGCTTCTGTCGGTATGGTGGCAGTCGCCCATCGTCCCTCCCGTCCATGCAGCGTCTTCGTGGCAGTCGTCACTGCCTCTGGGGGACTTCACGCTCCATTTCTGCCCCCAGGATGATGATGTCCAAGGTCCTGAGAGTAAAGATAATAAAGAGTTTAGTGTTTGAAAGAGTTGATGTTAAGAGATATATACTTGCCTTTATGGGCTTCTGTCGGTATGGTGGCAGTCGTCCATCGTCCCTCCCGTCCATGCAGCGTCTTCGTGGCAGTCGTCACTGCCTCTGGGGGACTTCACGCTCCATTTCTGCCCCCAGGATGATGATGTCCAGGGTCCTAAGTGTAAAGATAATAAAGAGTTTAGTGTTTGAAAGAGTTGATGTTAATAGATATATACTTGCCTTTATGGGCTTCTGTCGGTATGGTGGCAGTCGTCCATCGTCCCTCCCGTCCATGCAGCGTCTTCGTGGCAGTCGTCACTGCCTCTGGGGGACTTCACGCTCCATTTCTGCCCCCAGGATGATGATGTCCAGGGTCCTGAGAGAAAAGATAATAAAGAGTTTAGTGTTTGAAAGAGTTGATGTTAATAAATATATACTTGCCTTTATGGGCTTCTGTCGGTATGGTGGCAGTCGCCCATCGTCCCTCCCGTCCATGCAGCGTCTTCGTGGCAGTCGTCACTGCCTCTGGGGGACTTCACGCTCCATTTCTGCCACCAGGATGATGATGTCCAGGGTCCTGAGAGTAAAGATAATAAAGAGTTTAGTGTTTGAAAGAGTTGATGTTAATAAATATATACTTGCCTTTATTTGGTTCTGTCGGTATGGTGGCAGTCGCCCATCGTCCCTCCCGTCCATGCAGCGTCTTCGTGGCAGTCGTCACTGCCTCTGGGGGACTTCACGCTCCATTTCTGCCCCCAGGATGATGATATCCAGGGTTCTAAGAGTAAAAATAATAAAGAGTTTAGTGTTTGAAAGAGTTGATGTTAATAGATATATACTTCCCTTTATGGGCTTCTGTCGGTATGGTGGCAGTCGTCCATCGTCCCTCCCGTCCATGCAGCGTCTTCGTGGCAGTCGTCACTGCCTCTGGGGGACTTCACGCTCCATTTCTGCCCCCAGGATGATGATGTCCAGGGTCCTGAGAGAAAAGATAATAAAGAGTTTAGTGTTTGAAAGAGTTGATGTTAATAAATATATACTTGCCTTTATGGGCTTCTGTCGGTATGGTGGCAGTCGTCCATCGTCCCTCCCGTCCATGCAGCGTCTTCGTGGCAGTCGTCACTGCCTCTGGGGGACTTCACGCTCCATTTCTGCCCCCAGGATGATGATGTCCAGGGTCCTGAGAGAAAAGATAATAAAGAGTTTAGTGTTTGAAAGAGTTGATGTTAATAAATATATACTTGCCTTTATGGGCTTCTGTCGGTATGGTGGCAGTCGTCCATCGTCCCTCCCGTCCATGCAGCGTCTTCGTGGCAGTCGTCACTGCCTCTGGGGAACTTCACGCTCCATTTCTGCCCCCAGGATGATGATGTCCAGGGTCCTGAGAGAAAAGATAATAAAGAGTTTAGTGTTTGAAAGAGTTGATGTTAATAAATATATACTTGCCTTTATGGGCTTCTGTCGGTATGGTGGCAGTCGCCCATCGTCCCTCCCGTCCATGCAGCGTCTTCGTGGCAGCCGTCACTCTCTCTGGGGGACTTCACGCTCCATTTCTGCCACCAGGATGATGATGTCCAGGGTCCTGAGAGTAAAGATAATAAAGAGTTTAGTGTTTGAAAGAGTTGATGTTAATAGATATATACTTCCCTTTATGGGCTTCTGTCGGTATGGTGGCAGTCGCCCATCGTCCCTCCCGTCCATGCAGCGTCTTCGTGGCAGTCGTCACTGCCTCTGGGGGACTTCACGCTCCATTTATGCCCCCAGGATGATGATGTACAGGTTCCTGAGAGTAAAGATAATAAAGAGTTTAGTGTTTGAAAGAGTTGATGTTAATAAATATATACTTGCCTTTATGGGCTTCTGTCGGTATGGTGGCAGTCGCCCATCGTCCCTCCCGTCCATGCAGCGTCTTCGTGGCAGTCGTCACTGCCTCTGGGGGACTTCACGCTCCATTTCTGCCACCAGGATGATGATGTCCAGGGTCCTGAGAGTAAAGGTAATAAAGAGTTTAGTGTTTGAAAGAGTTGATGTTAATAAATATATACTTGCCTTTATGGGCTTCTGTCGGTATGGTGGCAGTCGCCCATCGTCCCTCCCGTCCATGCAGCGTCTTCGTGGCAGTCGTCACTGCCTCTGGGGGACTTCACGCTCCATTTCTGCCCCCAGGATGATGATGTCTAAGGTCCTGAGAGTAAAGATAATAAAGAGTTTAGTGTTTGAAAGAGTTGATGTTAATAGATATATACTTGCCTTTATGGGCTTCTGTCGGTATGGTGGCAGTCGCCCATCGTCCCTCCCGTCCATGCAGCGTCTTCGTGGCAGTCGTCACTGCCTCTGGGGGACTTCACGCTCCATTTCTGCCACCAGGATGATGATGTCCAGGGTCCTGAGAGTAAAGATAATAAAGAGTTTAGTGTTTGAAAGAGTTGATGTTAATAAATATATACTTGCCTTTATGGGCTTCTGTCGGTATGGTGGCAGTCGCCCATCGTCCCTCCCGTCCATGCAGCGTCTTCGTGGCAGTCGTCACTGCCTCTGGGGGACTTCACGCTCCATTTCTGCCCCCAGGATGATGATGTCCAGGGTCCTGAGAGTAAAGATAATAAAGAGTTTAGTGTTTGAAAGAGTTGATGTTAAGAGATATATACTTGCCTTTATGGGCTTCTGTCGGTATGGTGGCAGTCGCCCATCGTCCCTCCCGTCCATGCAGCGTCTTCGTGGCAGTCGTCACTGCCTCTGGGGGACTTCACGCTCCATTTCTGCCCCCAGGATGATGATGTCCAAGGTCCTAAGAGTAAAGATAATAAAGAGTTTAGTGTTTGAAAGAGTTGATGTTAATAGATATATACTTCCCTTTATGGCCTTCTGTCGGTATGGTGGCAGTCGCCCATCGTCCCTCCCGTCCATGCAGCGTCTTCGTGGCAGTCGTCACTGCCTCTGGGGGACTTCACGCTCCATTTATGCCCCCAGGATGATGATGTACAGGTTCCTGAGAGTAAAGATAATAAAGAGTTTAGTGTTTGAAAGAGTTGATGTTAATAAATATATACTTGCCTTTATGGGCTTCTGTCGGTATGGTGGCAGTCGCCCATCGTCCCTCCCGTCCATGCAGCGTCTTCGTGGCAGTCGTCACTGCCTCTGGGGGACTTCACGCTCCATTTCTGCCCCCAGGATGATGATGTCTAAGGTCCTGAGAGTAAAGATAATAAAGAGTTTAGTGTTTGAAAGAGTTGATGTTAATAGATATATACTTGCCTTTATGGGCTTCTGTCGGTATGGTGGCAGTCGCCCATCGTCCCTCCCGTCCATGCAGCGTCTTCGTGGCAGTCGTCACTGCCTGTGGGGGACTTCACGCTCCATTTCTGCCACCAGGATGATGATGTCCAGGGTCCTGAGAGTAAAGATAATAAAGAGTTTAGTGTTTGAAAGAGTTGATGTTAATAAATATATACTTGCCTTTATGGGCTTCTGTCGGTATGGTGGCAGTCGCCCATCGTCCCTCCCGTCCATGCAGCGTCTTCGTGGCAGTCGTCACTGCCTCTGGGGGACTTCACGCTCCATTTCTGCCCCCAGGATGATGATGTCCAGGGTCCTGAGAGTAAAGATAATAAAGAGTTTAGTGTTTGAAAGAGTTGATGTTAAGAGATATATACTTGCCTTTATGGGCTTCTGTCGGTATGGTGGCAGTCGCCCATCGTCCCTCCCGTCCATGCAGCGTCTTCGTGGCAGTCGTCACTGCCTCTGGGGGACTTCACGCTCCATTTCTGCCCCCAGGATGATGATGTCCAAGGTCCTAAGAGTAAAGATAATAAAGAGTTTAGTGTTTGAAAGAGTTGATGTTAATAGATATATACTTCCCTTTATGGGCTTCTGTCGGTATGGTGGCAGTCGCCCATCGTCCCTCCCGTCCATGCAGCGTCTTCGTGGCAGTCGTCACTGCCTCTGGGGGACTTCACGCTCCATTTATGCCCCCAGGATGATGATGTACAGGTTCCTGAGAGTAAAGATAATAAAGAGTTTAGTGTTTGAAAGAGTTGATGTTAATAAATATATACTTGCCTTTATGGGCTTCTGTCGGTATGGTGGCAGTCGCCCATCGTCCCTCCCGTCCATGCAGCGTCTTCGTGGCAGTCGTCACTGCCTCTGGGGGACTTCACGCTCCATTTATGCCCCCAGGATGATGATGTACAGGTTCCTGAGAGTAAAGATAATAAAGAGTTTAGTGTTTGAAAGAGTTGATGTTAGTAAATATATACTTGCCTTTATGGGCTTCTGTCGGTATGGTGGCAGTCGCCCATCGTCCCTCCCGTCCATGCAGCGTCTTCGTGGCAGTCGTCACTGCCTCTGGGGGACTTCACGCTCCATTTCTGACCCCAGGATGATGATGTCCAGGGTCCTGAGAGTAAAGATAATAAAGAGTTTAGTGTTTGAAAGAGTTGATGTTAAGAGATATATACTTGCCTTTATGGGCTTCTGTCGGTATGGTGGCAGTCGCCCATCGTCCCTCCCGTCCATGCAGCGTCTTCGTGGCAGTCGTCACTGCCTCTGGGGGACTTCACGCTCCATTTCTGCCCCCAGGATGATGATGTCCAAGGTCCTAAGAGTAAAGATAATAAAGAGTTTAGTGTTTGAAAGAGTTGATGTTAATAGATATATACTTCCCTTTATGGGCTTCTGTCGGTATGGTGGCAGTCGCCCATCGTCCCTCCCGTCCATGCAGCGTCTTCGTGGCAGTCGTCACTGCCTCTGGGGGACTTCACGCTCCATTTATGCCCCCAGGATGATGATGTACAGGTTCCTGAGAGTAAAGATAATAAAGAGTTTAGTGTTTGAAAGAGTTGATGTTAATAAATATATACTTGCCTTTATGGGCTTCTGTCGGTATGGTGGCAGTCGCCCATCGTCCCTCCCGTCCATGCAGCGTCTTCGTGGCAGTCGTCACTGCCTCTGGGGGACTTCACGCTCCATTTCTGCCCCCAGGATGATGATGTCCAGGGTCCTGAGAGTAAAGATAATAAAGAGTTTAGTGTTTGAAAGAGTTGATGTTAATAGATATATACTTGCCTTTATGGGCTTCTGTCGGTATGGTGGCAGTCGCCCATCGTCCCTCCCGTCCATGCAGCGTCTTCGTGGCAGTCGTCACTGCCTCTGGGGGACTTCACGCTCCATTTCTGCCACCAGGATGATGATGTCCAGGGTCCTGAGAGTAAAGGTAATAAAGAGTTTAGTGTTTGAAAGAGTTGATGTTAATAAATATATACTTGCCTTTATGGGCTTCTGTCGGTATGGTGGCAGTCGCCCATCGTCCCTCCCGTCCATGCAGCGTCTTCGTGGCAGTCGTCACTGCCTCTGGGGGACTTCACGCTCCATTTCTGCCCCCAGGATGATGATATCCAGGGTTCTAAGAGTAAAAATAATAAAGAGTTTAGTGTTTGAAAGAGTTGATGTTAATAGATATATACTTCCCTTTATGGGCTTCTGTCGGTATGGTGGCAGTCGTCCATCGTCCCTCCCGTCCATGCAGCGTCTTCGTGGCAGTCGTCACTGCCTCTGGGGGACTTCACGCTCCATTTCTGCCCCCAGGATGATGATGTCCAGGGTCCTGAGAGAAAAGATAATAAAGAGTTTAGTGTTTGAAAGAGTTGATGTTAATAAATATATACTTGCCTTTATGGGCTTCTGTCGGTATGGTGGCAGTCGTCCATCGTCCCTCCCGTCCATGCAGCGTCTTCGTGGCAGTCGTCACTGCCTCTGGGGGACTTCACGCTCCATTTCTGCCCCCAGGATGATGATGTCCAGGGTCCTGAGAGAAAAGATAATAAAGAGTTTAGTGTTTGAAAGAGTTGATGTTAATAAATATATACTTGCCTTTATGGGCTTCTGTCGGTATGGTGGCAGTCGTCCATCGTCCCTCCCGTCCATGCAGCGTCTTCGTGGCAGTCGTCACTGCCTCTGGGGAACTTCACGCTCCATTTCTGCCCCCAGGATGATGATGTCCAGGGTCCTGAGAGAAAAGATAATAAAGAGTTTAGTGTTTGAAAGAGTTGATGTTAATAAATATATACTTGCCTTTATGGGCTTCTGTCGGTATGGTGGCAGTCGCCCATCGTCCCTCCCGTCCATGCAGCGTCTTCGTGGCAGCCGTCACTCTCTCTGGGGGACTTCACGCTCCATTTCTGCCACCAGGATGATGATGTCCAGGGTCCTGAGAGTAAAGATAATAAAGAGTTTAGTGTTTGAAAGAGTTGATGTTAATAGATATATACTTCCCTTTATGGGCTTCTGTCGGTATGGTGGCAGTCGCCCATCGTCCCTCCCGTCCATGCAGCGTCTTCGTGGCAGTCGTCACTGCCTCTGGGGGACTTCACGCTCCATTTATGCCCCCAGGATGATGATGTACAGGTTCCTGAGAGTAAAGATAATAAAGAGTTTAGTGTTTGAAAGAGTTGATGTTAATAAATATATACTTGCCTTTATGGGCTTCTGTCGGTATGGTGGCAGTCGCCCATCGTCCCTCCCGTCCATGCAGCGTCTTCGTGGCAGTCGTCACTGCCTCTGGGGGACTTCACGCTCCATTTCTGCCCCCAGGATGATGATGTCTAATGTCCTGAGAGTAAAGATAATAAAGAGTTTAGTGTTTGAAAGAGTTGATGTTAATAGATATATACTTGCCTTTATGGGCTTCTCTCGGAATTGTGGCAGTCGCCCATCGTCCCTCCCGTCCATGCAGCGTCTTCGTGGCAGTCGTCACTGCCTCTGGGGGACTTCACGCTCCATTTCTGCCCCCAGGATGATGATGTCCAGGGTCCTGAGAGTAAAGATAATAAAGAGTTTAGTGTTTGAAAGAGTTGATGTTAATAAATATATACTTGCCTTTATAGGCTTCTGTCGGTATGGTGGCAGTCGCCCATCGTCCCTCCCGTCCATGCAGCGTCTTCGTGGCAGTCGTCACTGCCTCTGGGGGACTTCACGCTCCATTTCTGCCCCCAGGATGATGATGTCTAAGGTCCTGAGAGTAAAGATAATAAAGAGTTTAGTGTTTGAAAGAGTTGATGTTAATAGATATATACTTGCCTTTATGGGCTTCTGTCGGTATGGTGGCAGTCGCCCATCGTCCCTCCCGTCCATGCAGCGTCTTCGTGGCAGTCGTCACTGCCTGTGGGGGACTTCACGCTCCATTTCTGCCCCCAGGATGATGATGTCCAGGGTCCTGAGAGTAAAGATAATAAAGAGGTTAGTGTTTGAAAGAGTTGATGTTAATAAATATATACTTGCCTTTATGGGCTTCTGTCGGTATGGTGGCAGTCGCCCATCGTCCCTCCCGTCCATGCAGCGTCTTCGTGGCAGTCGTCACTGCCTCTGGGGGACTTCACGCTCCATTTCTGCCCCCAGGATGATGATGTCTAAGGTCCTGAGAGTAAAGATAATAAAGAGTTTAGTGTTTGAAAGAGTTGATGTTAATAGATATATACTTGCCTTTATGGGCTTCTGTCGGTATGGTGGCAGTCGCCCATCGTCCCTCCCGTCCATGCAGCGTCTTCGTGGCAGTCGTCACTGCCTCTGGGTTACTTCACGCTCCATTTCTGCCACCAGGATGATGATGTCCAGGGTCCTGAGAGTAAAGATAATTTGGAGTTTAGTGTTTGAAAGAGTTGATGTTAATAAATATATACTTGCCTTTATGGGCTTCTGTCGGTATGGTGGCAGTCGCCCATCGTCCCTCCCGTCCATGCAGCGTCTTCGTGGCAGTCGTCACTGCCTCTGGGGGACTTCACGCTCCATTTCTGCCCCCAGGATGATGATGTCCAGGGTCCTGAGAGTAAAGATAATAAAGAGTTTAGTGTTTGAAAGAGTTGATGTTAAGAGATATATACTTGCCTTTATGGGCTTCTGTCGGTATGGTGGCAGTCGCCCATCGTCCCTCCCGTCCATGCAGCGTCTTCGTGGCAGTCGTCACTGCCTCTGGGGGACTTCACGCTCCATTTCTGCCCCCAGGATGATGATGTCCAAGGTCCTGAGAGTAAAGATAATAAAGAGTTTAGTGTTTGAAAGAGTTGATGTTAATAGATATATACTTCCCTTTATGGGCTTCTGTCGGTATGGTGGCAGTCGCCCATCGTCCCTCCCGTCCATGCAGCGTCTTCGTGGCAGTCGTCACTGCCTCTGGGGGACTTCACGCTCCATTTATGCCCCCAGGATGATGATGTACAGGTTCCTGAGAGTAAAGATAATAAAGAGTTTAGTGTTTGAAAGAGTTGATGTTAATAAATATATACTTGCCTTTATGGGCTTCTGTCGGTATGGTGGCAGTCGCCCATCGTCCCTCCCGTCCATGCAGCGTCTTCGTGGCAGTCGTCACTGCCTCTGGGGGACTTCACGCTCCATTTCTGCCCCCAGGATGATGATGTCTAAGGTCCTGAGAGTAAAGATAATAAAGAGTTTAGTGTTTGAAAGAGTTGATGTTAATAGATATATACTTGCCTTTATGGGCTTCTGTCGGTATGGTGGCAGTCGCCCATCGTCCCTCCCGTCCATGCAGCGTCTTCGTGGCAGTCGTCACTGCCTCTGGGGGACTTCACGCTCCATTTCTGCCACCAGGATGATGATGTCCAGGGTCCTGAGAGTAAAGGTAATAAAGAGTTTAGTGTTTGAAAGAGTTGATGTTAATAAATATATACTTGCCTTTATGGGCTTCTGTCGGTATGGTGGCAGTCGCCCATCGTCCCTCCCGTCCATGCAGCGTCTTCGTGGCAGTCGTCACTGCCTCTGGGGGACTTCACGCTCCATTTCTGCCCCCAGGATGATGATGTCTAAGGTCCTGAGAGTAAAGATAATAAAGAGTTTAGTGTTTGAAAGAGTTGATGTTAATAGATATATACTTGCCTTTATGGGCTTCTGTCGGTATGGTGGCAGTCGCCCATCGTCCCTCCCGTCCATGCAGCGTCTTCGTGGCAGTCGTCACTGCCTCTGGGGGACTTCACGCTCCATTTCTGCCACCAGGATGATGATGTCCAGGGTCCTGAGAGTAAAGATAATAAAGAGTTTAGTGTTTGAAAGAGTTGATGTTAATAAATATATACTTGCCTTTATGGGCTTCTGTCGGTATGGTGGCAGTCGCCCATCGTCCCTCCCGTCCATGCAGCGTCTTCGTGGCAGTCGTCACTGCCTCTGGGGGACTTCACGCTCCATTTCTGCCCCCAGGATGATGATGTCCAGGGTCCTGAGAGTAAAGATAATAAAGAGTTTAGTGTTTGAAAGAGTTGATGTTAAGAGATATATACTTGCCTTTATGGGCTTCTGTCGGTATGGTGGCAGTCGCCCATCGTCCCTCCCGTCCATGCAGCGTCTTCGTGGCAGTCGTCACTGCCTCTGGGGGACTTCACGCTCCATTTCTGCCCCCAGGATGATGATGTCCAAGGTCCTAAGAGTAAAGATAATAAAGAGTTTAGTGTTTGAAAGAGTTGATGTTAATAGATATATACTTCCCTTTATGGGCTTCTGTCGGTATGGTGGCAGTCGCCCATCGTCCCTCCCGTCCATGCAGCGTCTTCGTGGCAGTCGTCACTGCCTCTGGGGGACTTCACGCTCCATTTATGCCCCCAGGATGATGATGTACAGGTTCCTGAGAGTAAAGATAATAAAGAGTTTAGTGTTTGAAAGAGTTGATGTTAATAAATATATACTTGCCTTTATGGGCTTCTGTCGGTATGGTGGCAGTCGCCCATCGTCCCTCCCGTCCATGCAGCGTCTTCGTGGCAGTCGTCACTGCCTCTGGGGGACTTCACGCTCCATTTCTGCCCCCAGGATGATGATGTCTAAGGTCCTGAGAGTAAAGATAATAAAGAGTTTAGTGTTTGAAAGAGTTGATGTTAATAGATATATACTTGCCTTTATGGGCTTCTGTCGGTATGGTGGCAGTCGCCCATCGTCCCTCCCGTCCATGCAGCGTCTTCGTGGCAGTCGTCACTGCCTGTGGGGGACTTCACGCTCCATTTCTGCCACCAGGATGATGATGTCCAGGGTCCTGAGAGTAAAGATAATAAAGAGTTTAGTGTTTGAAAGAGTTGATGTTAATAAATATATACTTGCCTTTATGGGCTTCTGTCGGTATGGTGGCAGTCGCCCATCGTCCCTCCCGTCCATGCAGCGTCTTCGTGGCAGTCGTCACTGCCTCTGGGGGACTTCACGCTCCATTTCTGCCCCCAGGATGATGATGTCCAGGGTCCTGAGAGTAAAGATAATAAAGAGTTTAGTGTTTGAAAGAGTTGATGTTAAGAGATATATACTTGCCTTTATGGGCTTCTGTCGGTATGGTGGCAGTCGCCCATCGTCCCTCCCGTCCATGCAGCGTCTTCGTGGCAGTCGTCACTGCCTCTGGGGGACTTCACGCTCCATTTCTGCCCCCAGGATGATGATGTCCAAGGTCCTAAGAGTAAAGATAATAAAGAGTTTAGTGTTTGAAAGAGTTGATGTTAATAGATATATACTTCCCTTTATGGGCTTCTGTCGGTATGGTGGCAGTCGCCCATCGTCCCTCCCGTCCATGCAGCGTCTTCGTGGCAGTCGTCACTGCCTCTGGGGGACTTCACGCTCCATTTATGCCCCCAGGATGATGATGTACAGGTTCCTGAGAGTAAAGATAATAAAGAGTTTAGTGTTTGAAAGAGTTGATGTTAATAAATATATACTTGCCTTTATGGGCTTCTGTCGGTATGGTGGCAGTCGCCCATCGTCCCTCCCGTCCATGCAGCGTCTTCGTGGCAGTCGTCACTGCCTCTGGGGGACTTCACGCTCCATTTATGCCCCCAGGATGATGATGTACAGGTTCCTGAGAGTAAAGATAATAAAGAGTTTAGTGTTTGAAAGAGTTGATGTTAGTAAATATATACTTGCCTTTATGGGCTTCTGTCGGTATGGTGGCAGTCGCCCATCGTCCCTCCCGTCCATGCAGCGTCTTAGTGGCAGTCGTCACTGCCTCTGGGGGACTTCACGCTCCATTTCTGCCCCCAGGATGATGATGTCTAAGGTCCTGAGAGTAAAGATAATAAAGAGTTTAGTGTTTGAAAGAGTTGATGTTAATAGATATATACTTGCCTTTATGGGCTTCTGTCGGTATGGTGGCACTCGCCCATCGTCCCTCCCGTCCATGCAGCGTCTTCGTGGCAGTCGTCACTGCCTCTGGGGGACTTCACGCTCCATTTCTGCCACCAGGATGATGATGTCCAGGGTCCTGAGAGTAAAGGTAATAAAGAGTTTAGTGTTTGAAAGAGTTGATGTTAATAAATATATACTTGCCTTTATGGGCTTCTGTCGGTATGGTGGCAGTCGCCCATCGTCCCTCCCGTCCATGCAGCGTCTTCGTGGCAGTCGTCACTGCCTCTGGGGGACTTCACGCTCCATTTCTGACCCCAGGATGATGATGTCCAGGGTCCTGAGAGTAAAGATAATAAAGAGTTTAGTGTTTGAAAGAGTTGATGTTAAGAGATATATACTTGCCTTTATGGGCTTCTGTCGGTATGGTGGCAGTCGCCCATCGTCCCTCCCGTCCATGCAGCGTCTTCGTGGCAGTCGTCACTGCCTCTGGGGGACTTCACGCTCCATTTCTGCCCCCAGGATGATGATGTCCAAGGTCCTAAGAGTAAAGATAATAAAGAGTTTAGTGTTTGAAAGAGTTGATGTTAATAGATATATACTTCCCTTTATGGGCTTCTGTCGGTATGGTGGCAGTCGCCCATCGTCCCTCCCGTCCATGCAGCGTCTTCGTGGCAGTCGTCACTGCCTCTGGGGGACTTCACGCTCCATTTATGCCCCCAGGATGATGATGTACAGGTTCCTGAGAGTAAAGATAATAAAGAGTTTAGTGTTTGAAAGAGTTGATGTTAATAAATATATACTTGCCTTTATGGGCTTCTGTCGGTATGGTGGCAGTCGCCCATCGTCCCTCCCGTCCATGCAGCGTCTTCGTGGCAGTCGTCACTGCCTCTGGGGGACTTCACGCTCCATTTCTGCCCCCAGGATGATGATGTCCAGGGTCCTGAGAGTAAAGATAATAAAGAGTTTAGTGTTTGAAAGAGTTGATGTTAATAGATATATACTTGCCTTTATGGGCTTCTGTCGGTATGGTGGCAGTCGCCCATCGTCCCTCCCGTCCATGCAGCGTCTTCGTGGCAGTCGTCACTGCCTCTGGGGGACTTCACGCTCCATTTCTGCCACCAGGATGATGATGTCCAGGGTCCTGAGAGTAAAGGTAATAAAGAGTTTAGTGTTTGAAAGAGTTGATGTTAATAAATATATACTTGCCTTTATGGGCTTCTGTCGGTATGGTGGCAGTCGCCCATCGTCCCTCCCGTCCATGCAGCGTCTTCGTGGCAGTCGTCACTGCCTCTGGGGGACTTCACGCTCCATTTCTGACCCCAGGATGATGATGTCCAGGGTCCTGAGAGTAAAGATAATAAAGAGTTTAGTGTTTGAAAGAGTTGATGTTAAGAGATATATACTTGCCTTTATAGGCTTCTGTCGGTATTGTGACAGTCGCCCATCGTCCCTCCCGTCCATGCAGCGTCTTCGTGGCAGTCGTCACTGCCTCTGGGGGACTTCACGCTCCATTTCTGCCCCCAGGATGATGATGTCCAGGGTCCTGAGAGAAAAGATATCAAAGAGTTTAGTGTTTGAAAGAGTTGATGTTAAGAGATATATACTTGCCTTTATGGGCTTCTGTCGGTATGGTGGCAGTCGCCCATCGTCCCTCCCGTCCATGCAGCGTCTTCGTGGCAGTCGTCACTGCCTCTGGGGGACTTCACGCTCCATTTCTGACCCCAGGATGATGATGTCCAGGGTCCTGAGAGTAAAGATAATAAAGAGTTTAGTGTTTGAAAGAGTTGATGTTAAGAGATATATACTTGCCTTTATGGGCTTCTGTCGGTATGGTGGCAGTCGCCCATCGTCCCTCCCGTCCATGCAGCGTCTTCGTGGCAGTCGTCACTGCCTCTGGGGGACTTCACGCTCCATTTCTGCCCCCAGGATGATGATGTCCAAGGTCCTAAGAGTAAAGATAATAAAGAGTTTAGTGTTTGAAAGAGTTGATGTTAATAGATATATACTTCCCTTTATGGGCTTCTGTCGGTATGGTGGCAGTCGCCCATCGTCCCTCCCGTCCATGCAGCGTCTTCGTGGCAGTCGTCACTGCCTCTGGGGGACTTCACGCTCCATTTATGCCCCCAGGATGATGATGTACAGGTTCCTGAGAGTAAAGATAATAAAGAGTTTAGTGTTTGAAAGAGTTGATGTTAATAAATATATACTTGCCTTTATGGGCTTCTGTCGGTATGGTGGCAGTCGCCCATCGTCCCTCCCGTCCATGCAGCGTCTTCGTGGCAGTCGTCACTGCCTCTGGGGGACTTCACGCTCCATTTCTGCCCCCAGGATGATGATGTCTAAGGTCCTGAGAGTAAAGATAATAAAGAGTTTAGTGTTTGAAAGAGTTGATGTTAATAGATATATACTTGCCTTTATGGGCTTCTGTCGGTATGGTGGCAGTCGCCCATCGTCCCTCCCGTCCATGCAGCGTCTTCGTGGCAGTCGTCACTGCCTCTGGGGGACTTCACGCTCCATTTCTGCCACCAGGATGATGATGTCCAGGGTCCTGAGAGTAAAGGTAATAAAGAGTTTAGTGTTTGAAAGAGTTGATGTTAATAAATATATACTTGCCTTTATGGGCTTCTGTCGGTATGGTGGCAGTCGCCCATCGTCCCTCCCGTCCATGCAGCGTCTTCGTGGCAGTCGTCACTGCCTCTGGGGGACTTCACGCTCCATTTCTGACCCCAGGATGATGATGTCCAGGGTCCTGAGAGTAAAGATAATAAAGAGTTTAGTGTTTGAAAGAGTTGATGTTAAGAGATATATACTTGCCTTTATAGGCTTCTGTCGGTATTGTGACAGTCGCCCATCGTCCCTCCCGTCCATGCAGCGTCTTCGTGGCAGTCGTCACTGCCTCTGGGGGACTTCACGCTCCATTTCTGCCCCCAGGATGATGATGTCCAGGGTCCTGAGAGAAAAGATATCAAAGAGTTTAGTGTTTGAAAGAGTTGATGTAAAGAGATATATACTTGCCTTTATGGGCTTCTGTCGGTATGGTGGCAGTCGCCCATCGTCCCTCCCGTCCATGCAGCGTCTTCGTGGCAGTCGTCACTGCCTCTGGGGGACTTCACGCTCCATTTCTGCCCCCAGGATGATGATGTCCAGGGTCCTAAGAGTAAAGATAATAAAGAGTTTAGTGTTTGAAAGAGTTGATGTTAATAGATATATACTTGCCTTTATGGGCTTCTGTCGGTATGGTGGCAGTCGCCCATCGTCCCTCCCGTCCATGCAGCGTCTTCGTGGCAGTCGTCACTGCCTCTGGGGGACTTCACGCTCCATTTCTGCCCCCAGGATGATGATGTCCAGGGTCCTGAGAGTAAAGATAATAAAGAGTTTAGTGTTTGAAAGAGTTGATGTTAAGAGATATATACTTGCCTTTATGGGCTTCTGTCGGTATGGTGGCAGTCGCCCATCGTCCCTCCCGTCCATGCAGCGTCTTCGTGGCAGTCGTCACTGCCTCTGGGGGACTTCACGCTCCATTTCTGCCCCCAGGATGATGATGTCCAGGGTCCTGAGAGAAAAGATAATAAAGAGTTTAGTGTTTGAAAGAGTTGATGTTAATAAATATATACTTGCCTTTATGGGCTTCTGTCGGTATGGTGGCAGTCGCCCATCGTCCCTCCCGTCCATGCAGCGTCTTCGTGGCAGTCGTCACTGCCTCTGGGGGACTTCACGCTCCATTTCTACCCCTAGGATGATGATGTCCAGGTTCCTGAGAGTAAAGATAATAAAGAGTTTAGTGTTTGAAAGAGTTGATGTTAAGAGATATATACTTGCCTTTATGGGCTTCTGTCGGTATGGTGGCAGTCGCCCATCGTCCCTCCCGTCCATGCAGCGTCTTCGTGGCAGTCGTCACTGCCTCTGGGGGACTTCACGCTCCATTTCTGCCCCCAGGATGATGATGTCCAAGGTCCTAAGAGTAAAGATAATAAAGAGTTTAGTGTTTGAAAGAGTTGATGTTAATAGATATATACTTCCCTTTATGGGCTTCTGTCGGTATGGTGGCAGTCGCCCATCGTCCCTCCCGTCCATGCAGCGTCTTCGTGGCAGTCGTCACTGCCTCTGGGGGACTTCACGCTCCATTTCTGCCCCCAGGATGATGATGTCCAAAGTCCTGAGAGTAAAGATAATAAAGAGTTTAGTGTTTGAAAGAGTTGATGTTAATAGATATATACTTGCCTTTATGGGCTTCTGTCGGTATGGTGGCAGTCGTCCATCGTCCCTCCCGTCCATGCAGCGTCTTCGTGGCAGTCGTCACTGCCTCTGGGGGACTTCACGCTCCATTTCTGCCCCCAGGATGATAATGTCCAGGGTCCTAAGTGTAAAGATAATAAAGAGTTTAGTGTTTGAAAGAGTTGATGTTAAGAGATATATACTTGCCTTTATAGGCTTCTGTCGGTATTGTGACAGTCGCCCATCGTCCCTCCCGTCCATGCAGCGTCTTCGTGGCAGTCGTCACTGCCTCTGGGGGTCTTCACGCTCCATTTCTGCCCCCAGGATGATGATGTCCAGGGTCCTGAGAGAAAAGATAATAAAGAGTTTAGTGTTTGAAAGAGTTGATGTTAATAAATATATACTTGCCTTTATGGGCTTCTGTCGGTATGGTGGCAGTCGCCCATCGTCCCTCCCGTCCATGCAGCGTCTTCGTGGCAGTCGTCACTGCCTCTGGGGGACTTCACGCTCCATTTCTGCCACCAGGATGATGATGTCCAGGTTCCTGAGAGTAAAGATAATAAAGAGTTTAGTGTTTGAAAGAGTTGATGTTAATAGATATATACTTCCCTTTATGGGCTTCTATCGGTATGGTGGCAGTCGCCCATCGTCCCTCCCGTCCATGCAGCGTCTTCGTGGCAGTCGTCACTGCCTCTGGGGGACTTCACGCTCCATTTCTGCCCCCAGGATGATGATGTCCAAAGTCCTAAGAGTAAAGATAATAAAGAGTTTAGTGTTTGAAAGAGTTGATGTTAATAGATATATACTTGCCTTTATGGGCTTCTGTCGGTATGGTGGCAGTCGTCCATCGTCCCTCCCGTCCATGCAGCGTCTTCGTGGCAGTCGTCACTGCCTCTGGGGGACTTCACGCTCCATTTCTGCCCCAAGGATGATGATGTCCAGGGTCCTAAGTGTAAAGATAATAAAGAGTTTAGTGTTTGAAAGAGTTGATGTTAAGAGATATATACTTGCCTTTATAGGCTTCTGTCGGTATTGTGACAGTCGCCCATCGTCCCTCCCGTCCATGCAGCGTCTTCGTGGCAGTCGTCACTGCCTCTGGGGGACTTCACGCTCCATTTCTGCCACCAGGATGATGATGTCCAGGGTCCTGAGAGAAAAGATAATAAAGAGTTTAGTGTTTGAAAGAGTTGATGTTAATAAATATATACTTGCCTTTATGGGCTTCTGTCGGTATGGTGGCAGTCGCCCATCGTCCCTCCCGTCCATGCAGCGTCTTCGTGGCAGTCGTCACTGCCTCTGGGGGACTTCACGCTCCATTTCTGCCCCCAGGATGATGATGTCCAGGTTCCTGAGAGTAAAGATAATAAAGAGTTTAGTGTTTGAAAGAGTTGATGTTAAGAGATATATACTTGCCTTTATGGGCTTCTGTCGGTATGGTGGCAGTCGCCCATCGTCCCTCCCGTCCATGCAGCGTCTTCGTGGCAGTCGTCACTGCCTCTGGGGGACTTCACGCTCCATTTCTGCAACCAGGATGATGATGTCCAAGGTCCTAAGAGTAAAGATAATAAAGAGTTTAGTGTTTGAAAGAGTTGATGTTAATAGATATATACTTGCCTTTATGGGCTTCTGTCGGTATGGTGGCAGTCGCCCATCGTCCCTCCCGTCCATGCAGCGTCTTCGTGGCAGTCGTCACTGCCTCTGGGGGACTTCACGCTCCATTTCTGCCCCCAGGATGATGATGTACAGGTTCCTGAGAGTAAAGATAATAAAGAGTTTAGTGTTTGAAAGAGTTGATGTTAATAGATATATACTTGCCTTTATGGGCTTCTGTCGGTATGGTGGCAGTCGTCCATCGTCCCTCCCGTCCATGCAGCGTCTTCGTGGCAGTCGTCACTGCCTCTGGGGGACTTCACGCTCCATTTCTGCCCCCAGGATGATGATGTCCAGGGTCCTAAGTGTAAAGATAATAAAGAGTTTTGTGTTTGAAAGAGTTGATGTTAAGAGATATATACTTGCCTTTATAGGCTTCTGTCGGTATTGTGACAGTCGCCCATCGTCCCTCCCGTCCATGCAGCGTCTTCGTGGCAGTCGTCACTGCCTCTGGGGGACTTCACGCTCCATTTCTGCCCCCAGGATGATGATGTCCAGGGTCCTGAGAGAAAAGATAATAAAGAGTTTAGTGTTTGAAAGAGTTGATGTTAATAAATATATACTTGCCTTTATGGGCTTCTGTCGGTATGGTGGCAGTCGCCCATCGTCCCTCCCGTCCATGCAGCGTCTTCGTGGCAGTCGTCACTGCCTCTGGGGGACTTCACGCTCCATTTCTGCCCCCAGGATGATGATGTCCAGGTTCCTGAGAGTAAAGATAATAAAGAGTTTAGTGTTTGAAAGAGTTGATGTTAATAGATATATACTTCCCTTTATGGGCTTCTATCGGTATGGTGGCACTCGCCCATCGTCCCTCCCGTCCATGCAGCGTCTTCGTGGCAGTCGTCACTGCCTCTGGGGGACTTCACGCTCCATTTCTGCCCCCAGGATGATGATGTCCAAAGTCCTAAGAGTAAAGATAATAAAGAGTTTAGTGTTTGAAAGAGTTGATGTTAATAGATATATACTTGCCTTTATGGGCTTCTGTCGGTATGGTGGCAGTCGTCCATCGTCCCTCCCGTCCATGCAGCGTCTTCGTGGCAGTCGTCACTGCCTCTGGGGGACTTCACGCTCCATTTCTGCCCCCAGGATGATGATGTCCAGGGTCCTAAGTGTAAAGATAATAAAGAGTTTAGTGTTTGAAAGAGTTGATGTTAAGAGATATATACTTGCCTTTATAGGCTTCTGTCGGTATTGTGACAGTCGCCCATCGTCCCTCCCGTCCATGCAGCGTCTTCGTGGCAGTCGTCACTGCCTCTGGGGGACTTCACGCTCCATTTCTGCCACCAGGATGATGATGTCCAGGGTCCTGAGAGAAAAGATAATAAAGAGTTTAGTGTTTGAAAGAGTTGATGTTAATAAATATATACTTGCCTTTATGGGCTTCTGTCGGTATGGTGGCAGTCGCCCATCGTCCCTCCCGTCCATGCAGCGTCTTCGTGGCAGTCGTCACTGCCTCTGGGGGACTTCACGCTCCATTTCTGCCCCCAGGATGATGATGTCCAGGGTCCTAAGTGTAAAGATAATAAAGAGTTTAGTGTTTGAAAGAGTTGATGTTAAGAGATATATACTTGCCTTTATAGGCTTCTGTCGGTATTGTGACAGTCGCCCATCGTCCCTCCCGTCCATGCAGCGTCTTCGTGGCAGTCGTCACTGCCTCTGGGGGACTTCACGCTCCATTTCTGCCCCCAGGATGATGATGTCCAGGGTCCTGAGAGAAAAGATAATAAAGAGTTTAGTGTTTGAAAGAGTTGATGTTAATAAATATATACTTGCCTTTATGGGCTTCTGTCGGTATGGTGGCAGTCGCCCATCGTCCCTCCCGTCCATGCAGCGTCTTCGTGGCAGTCGTCACTGCCTCTGGGGGACTTCACGCTCCATTTCTGCCCCCAGGATGATGATGTCCAGGTTCCTGAGAGTAAAGATAATAAAGAGTTTAGTGTTTGAAAGAGTTGATGTTAATAGATATATACTTCCCTTTATGGGCTTCTATCGGTATGGTGGCACTCGCCCATCGTCCCTCCCGTCCATGCAGCGTCTTCGTGGCAGTCGTCACTGCCTCTGGGGGACTTCACGCTCCATTTCTGCCCCCAGGATGATGATGTCCAGGGTCCTAAGTGTAAAGATAATAAAGAGTTTAGTGTTTGAAAGAGTTGATGTTAAGAGATATATACTTGCCTTTATAGGCTTCTGTCGGTATTGTGACAGTCGCCCATCGTCCCTCCCGTCCATGCAGCGTCTTCGTGGCAGTCGTCACTGCCTCTGGGGGACTTCACGCTCCATTTCTGACCCCAGGATGATGATGTCCAGGGTCCTGAGAGAAAAGATAATAAAGAGTTTAGTGTTTGAAAGAGTTGATGTTAATAAATATATACTTGCCTTTATGGGCTTCTGTCGGTATGGTGGCAGTCGCCCATCGTCCCTCCCGTCCATGCAGCGTCTTCGTGGCAGTCGTCACTGCCTCTGGGGGACTTCACGCTCCATTTCTGCCCCCAGGATGATGATGTCCAGGTTCCTGAGAGTAAAGATAATAAAGAGTTTAGTGTTTGAAAGAGTTGATGTTAAGAGATATATACTTGCCTTTATGGGCTTCTGTCGGTATGGTGGCAGTCGCCCATCGTCCCTCCCGTCCATGCAGCGTCTTCGTGGCAGTCGTCACTGCCTCTGGGGGACTTCACGCTCCATTTCTGCAACCAGGATGATGATGTCCAAGGTCCTAAGAGTAAAGATAATAAAGAGTTTAGTGTTTGAAAGAGTTGATGTTAATAGATATATACTTGCCTTTATGGGCTTCTGTCGGTATGGTGGCAGTCGCCCATCGTCCCTCCCGTCCATGCAGCGTCTTCGTGGCAGTCGTCACTGCCTCTGGGGGACTTCACGCTCCATTTCTGCCCCCAGGATGATGATGTACAGGTTCCTGAGAGTAAAGATAATAAAGAGTTTAGTGTTTGAAAGAGTTGATGTTAATAGATATATACTTGCCTTTATGGGCTTCTGTCGGTATGGTGGCAGTCGTCCATCGTCCCTCCCGTCCATGCAGCGTCTTCGTGGCAGTCGTCACTGCCTCTGGGGGACTTCACGCTCCATTTCTGCCCCCAGGATGATGATGTCCAGGGTCCTAAGTGTAAAGATAATAAAGAGTTTTGTGTTTGAAAGAGTTGATGTTAAGAGATATATACTTGCCTTTATAGGCTTCTGTCGGTATTGTGACAGTCGCCCATCGTCCCTCCCGTCCATGCAGCGTCTTCGTGGCAGTCGTCACTGCCTCTGGGGGACTTCACGCTCCATTTCTGCCCCCAGGATGATGATGTCCAGGGTCCTGAGAGAAAAGATAATAAAGAGTTTAGTGTTTGAAAGAGTTGATGTTAATAAATATATACTTGCCTTTATGGGCTTCTGTCGGTATGGTGGCAGTCGCCCATCGTCCCTCCCGTCCATGCAGCGTCTTCGTGGCAGTCGTCACTGCCTCTGGGGGACTTCACGCTCCATTTCTGCCCCCAGGATGATGATGTCCAGGTTCCTGAGAGTAAAGATAATAAAGAGTTTAGTGTTTGAAAGAGTTGATGTTAATAGATATATACTTCCCTTTATGGGCTTCTATCGGTATGGTGGCACTCGCCCATCGTCCCTCCCGTCCATGCAGCGTCTTCGTGGCAGTCGTCACTGCCTCTGGGGGACTTCACGCTCCATTTCTGCCCCCAGGATGATGATGTCCAAAGTCCTAAGAGTAAAGATAATAAAGAGTTTAGTGTTTGAAAGAGTTGATGTTAATAGATATATACTTGCCTTTATGGGCTTCTGTCGGTATGGTGGCAGTCGTCCATCGTCCCTCCCGTCCATGCAGCGTCTTCGTGGCAGTCGTCACTGCCTCTGGGGGACTTCACGCTCCATTTCTGCCCCCAGGATGATGATGTCCAGGGTCCTAAGTGTAAAGATAATAAAGAGTTTAGTGTTTGAAAGAGTTGATGTTAAGAGATATATACTTGCCTTTATAGGCTTCTGTCGGTATTGTGACAGTCGCCCATCGTCCCTCCCGTCCATGCAGCGTCTTCGTGGCAGTCGTCACTGCCTCTGGGGGACTTCACGCTCCATTTCTGCCACCAGGATGATGATGTCCAGGGTCCTGAGAGAAAAGATAATAAAGAGTTTAGTGTTTGAAAGAGTTGATGTTAATAAATATATACTTGCCTTTATGGGCTTCTGTCGGTATGGTGGCAGTCGCCCATCGTCCCTCCCGTCCATGCAGCGTCTTCGTGGCAGTCGTCACTGCCTCTGGGGGACTTCACGCTCCATTTCTGCCCCCAGGATGATGATGTCCAGGTTCCTGAGAGTAAAGATAATAAAGAGTTTAGTGTTTGAAAGAGTTGATGTTAAGAGATATATACTTGCCTTTATGGGCTTCTGTCGGTATGGTGGCAGTCGCCCATCGTCCCTCCCGTCCATGCAGCGTCTTCGTGGCAGTCGTCACTGCCTCTGGGGGACTTCACGCTCCATTTCTGCAACCAGGATGATGATGTCCAAGGTCCTAAGAGTAAAGATAATAAAGAGTTTAGTGTTTGAAAGAGTTGATGTTAATAGATATATACTTGCCTTTATGGGCTTCTGTCGGTATGGTGGCAGTCGCCCATCGTCCCTCCCGTCCATGCAGCGTCTTCGTGGCAGTCGTCACTGCCTCTGGGGGACTTCACGCTCCATTTCTGCCCCCAGGATGATGATGTACAGGTTCCTGAGAGTAAAGATAATAAAGAGTTTAGTGTTTGAAAGAGTTGATGTTAAGAGATATATACTTGCCTTTATGGGCTTCTGTCGGTATGGTGGCAGTCGCCCATCGTCCCTCCCGTCCATGCAGCGTCTTCGTGGCAGTCGTCACTGCCTCTGGGGGACTTCACGCTCCATTTCTGCCCCCAGGATGATGATGTCCAAGGTCCTAAGAGTAAAGATAATAAAGAGTTTAGTGTTTGAAAGAGTTGATGTTAATAGATATATACTTGCCTTTATGGGCTTCTGTCGGTATGGTGGCAGTCGTCCATCGTCCCTCCCGTCCATGCAGCGTCTTCGTGGCAGTCGTCACTGCCTCTGGGGGACTTCACGCTCCATTTCTGCCCCCAGGATGATGATGTCCAGGGTCCTGAGAGAAAAGATAATAAAGAGTTTAGTGTTTGAAAGAGTTGATGTTAATAAATATATACTTGCCTTTATGGGCTTCTGTCGGTATGGTGGCAGTCGCCCATCGTCCCTCCCGTCCATGCAGCGTCTTCGTGGCATTCGTCACTCTCTCTGGGGGACTTCACGCTCCATTTCTGCCCCCAGGATGATGATGTCCAGGGTCCTGAGAGTAAAGATAATAAAGAGTTTAGTGTTTGAAAGAGTTGATGTTAATAAATATATACTTGCCTTTATGGGCTTCTGTCGGTATGGTGGCAGTCGCCCATCGTCCCTCCCGTCCATGCAGCGTCTTCGTGGCAGTCGTCACTGCCTCTGGGGGACTTCACGCTCCATTTCTGCCCCCAGGATGATGATGTCCAGGGTCCTGAGAGTAAAGATAATAAAGAGTTTAGTGTTTGAAAGAGTTGATGTTAATAGATATATACTTGCCTTTATGGGCTTCTGTTGGTATGGTGGCAGTCGCCCATCGTCCCTCCCGTCCATGCAGCGTCTTCGTGGCAGTCGTCACTGCCTCTGGGGGACTTCACGCTCCATTTCTGCCCCCAGGATGATAATGTCCAGGGTCCTAGGAGTAAAGATAATAAATACTTTAGTGTTTGAAAGAGTTGATGTTAATAGATATATACTTGCCTTTATGGGCTTCTGTCGGTATTGTGGCAGTCGCCCATCGTCCCTCCCGTCCATGCAGCGTCTTCGTGGCAGTCGTCACTGCCTCTGGGGGACTTCACGCTCCTTCTCTGCCCCCAGGATGATGATGTCCAGGGTCCTGAGAGTAAAGATAATAAAGAGTTTAGTGTTTGAAAGAGTTGATGTTAATAAATATATACTTGCCTTTATGGGCTTCTGTCGGTATGGTGGCAGTCGCCCATCGTCCCTCCCGTCCATGCAGCGTCTTCGTGGCAGTCGTCACTCCCTCTGGAGGACTTCACGCTCCATTTCTGCCCCCAGGATGATGATGTCTAAGGTCCTGAGAGTAAAGATAATAAAGAGTTTAGTGTTTGAAAGAGTTGATGTTAATAAATATATACTTGCCTTTATGGGCTTCTGTCGGTATGGTGGCAGTCGCCCATCGTCCCTCCCGTCCATGCAGCGTCTTCGTGGCAGTCGTCACTGCCTCTGGGGGACTTCACGCTCCATTTCTGCCCCCAGGATGATGATGTCCAGGGTCCTGAGAGTAAAGATAATAAAGAGTTTAGTGTTTGAAAGAGTTGATGTTAATAGATATATACTTGCCTTTATGGGCTTCTGTTGCTATGGTGGCAGTCGCCCATCGTCCCTCCCGTCCATGCAGCGTCTTCGTGGCAGTCGTCACTGCCTCTGGGGGACTTCACGCTCCATTTCTGCCCCCAGGATGATGATGTCCAGGGTCCTAAGAGTAAAGATAATAAATAGTTTAGTGTTTGAAAGAGTTGATGTTAATAGATATATACTTGCCTTTATGGGCTTCTGTCGGTATGGTGGCAGTCGCCCATCGTCCCTCCCGTCCATGCAGCGTCTTCGTGGCAGTCGTCACTGCCTCTGGGGGACTTCACGCTCCATTTCTGCCCCCAGGATGATGATGTCCAGGGTCCTGAGAGTAAAGATAATAAAGAGTTTAGTGTTTGAAAGAGTTGATGTTAATAAATAAATACTTGCCTTTATGGGCTTCTGTCGGTATGGTGGCAGTCGCCCATCGTCCCTCCCGTCCATGCAGCGTCTTCGTGGCAGTCGTCACTGCCTCTGGGGGACTTCACGCTCCATTTCTGCCCCCAGGATGATGATGTCTAAGGTCCTGAGAGTAACGATAATAAAGAGTTTAGTGTTTGAAAGAGTTGATGTTAACAGATATATACTTGCCTTTATGGGCTTCTGTCGGTATTGTGGCAGTCGTCCATCGTCCCTCCCGTCCATGCAGCGTCTTCGTGGCAGTCGTCACTGCCTCTGGGGGACTTCACGCTCCATTTCTGCCCCCAGGATGATGATGTCCAGGGTCCTGAGAGAAAAGATAATAAAGAGTTTAGTGTTTGAAAGAGTTGATGTTAATAGATATATACTTGCCTTTATGGGCTTCTGTCGGTATTGTGGCAGTCGCCCATCGTCCCTCCCGTCCATGCAGCGTCTTCGTGGCAGTCGTCACTGCCTCTGGGGGACTTCACGCTCCATTTCTGCCCCCAGGATGATGATGTCCAGGGTCCTGAGAGTAAAGATAATAAAGAGTTTAGTGTTTGAAAGAGTTGATGTTAATAGATGTATACTTGCCTTTATGGGCTTCTGTCGGTATGGTGGCAGTCGACCATCGTCCCTCCCGTCCATGCAGCGTCTTCGTGGCAGTCGTCACTGCCTCTGGGGGACTTCACGCTCCATTTCTGCCTCCAGGATGATGATGTCTAAGGTCCTGAGAGTAAAGATAATAAAGAGTTTAGTGTTTGAAAGAGTTGATGTTAATAAATATATACTTGCCTTTATGGGCTTCTGTCGGTATGGTGGCAGTCGACCATCGTCCCTCCCGTCCATGCAGCGTCTTCGTGGCAGTCGTCACTGCCTCTGGGGGACTTCACGCTCCATTTCTGCCCCCAGGATGATGATGTCCAGGGTCCTGAGAGTAAAGATAATAAAGAGTTTAGTGTTTGAAAGAGTTGATGTTAATAGATATATACTTGCCTTTATGGGCTTCTGTTGCTATGGTGGCAGTCGCCCATCGTCCCTCCCGTCCATGCAGCGTCTTCGTGGCAGTCGTCACTGCCTCTGGGGGACTTCACGCTCCATTTCTGCCCCCAGGATGATGATGTCCAGGGTCCTAAGAGTAAAGATAATAAATAGTTTAGTGTTTGAAAGAGTTGATGTTAATAGATATATACTTGCCTTTATGGGCTTCTGTCGGTATGGTGGCAGTCGCCCATCGTCCCTCCCGTCCATGCAGCGTCTTCGTGGCAGTCGTCACTGCCTCTGGGGGACTTCACGCTCCATTTCTGCCCCCAGGATGATGATGTCCAGGTTCCTGAGAGTAAAGATAATAAAGAGTTTAGTGTTTGAAAGAGTTGATGTTAATAGATATATACTTCCCTTTATGGGCTTCTATCGGTATGGTGGCACTCGCCCATCGTCCCTCCCGTCCATGCAGCGTCTTCGTGGCAGTCGTCACTGCCTCTGGGGGACTTCACGCTCCATTTCTGCCCCCAGGATGATGATGTCCAAAGTCCTAAGAGTAAAGATAATAAAGAGTTTAGTGTTTGAAAGAGTTGATGTTAATAGATATATACTTGCCTTTATGGGCTTCTGTCGGTATGGTGGCAGTCGTCCATCGTCCCTCCCGTCCATGCAGCGTCTTCGTGGCAGTCGTCACTGCCTCTGGGGGACTTCACGCTCCATTTCTGCCCCCAGGATGATGATGTCCAGGGTCCTAAGTGTAAAGATAATAAAGAGTTTAGTGTTTGAAAGAGTTGATGTTAAGAGATATATACTTGCCTTTATAGGCTTCTGTCGGTATTGTGACAGTCGCCCATCGTCCCTCCCGTCCATGCAGCGTCTTCGTGGCAGTCGTCACTGCCTCTGGGGGACTTCACGCTCCATTTCTGCCACCAGGATGATGATGTCCAGGGTCCTGAGAGAAAAGATAATAAAGAGTTTAGTGTTTGAAAGAGTTGATGTTAATAAATATATACTTGCCTTTATGGGCTTCTGTCGGTATGGTGGCAGTCGCCCATCGTCCCTCCCGTCCATGCAGCGTCTTCGTGGCAGTCGTCACTGCCTCTGGGGGACTTCACGCTCCATTTCTGCCCCCAGGATGATGATGTCCAGGTTCCTGAGAGTAAAGATAATAAAGAGTTTAGTGTTTGAAAGAGTTGATGTTAAGAGATATATACTTGCCTTTATGGGCTTCTGTCGGTATGGTGGCAGTCGCCCATCGTCCCTCCCGTCCATGCAGCGTCTTCGTGGCAGTCGTCACTGCCTCTGGGGGACTTCACGCTCCATTTCTGCAACCAGGATGATGATGTCCAAGGTCCTAAGAGTAAAGATAATAAAGAGTTTAGTGTTTGAAAGAGTTGATGTTAATAGATATATACTTGCCTTTATGGGCTTCTGTCGGTATGGTGGCAGTCGCCCATCGTCCCTCCCGTCCATGCAGCGTCTTCGTGGCAGTCGTCACTGCCTCTGGGGGACTTCACGCTCCATTTCTGCCCCCAGGATGATGATGTACAGGTTCCTGAGAGTAAAGATAATAAAGAGTTTAGTGTTTGAAAGAGTTGATGTTAAGAGATATATACTTGCCTTTATGGGCTTCTGTCGGTATGGTGGCAGTCGCCCATCGTCCCTCCCGTCCATGCAGCGTCTTCGTGGCAGTCGTCACTGCCTCTGGGGGACTTCACGCTCCATTTCTGCCCCCAGGATGATGATGTCCAAGGTCCTAAGAGTAAAGATAATAAAGAGTTTAGTGTTTGAAAGAGTTGATGTTAATAGATATATACTTGCCTTTATGGGCTTCTGTCGGTATGGTGGCAGTCGTCCATCGTCCCTCCCGTCCATGCAGCGTCTTCGTGGCAGTCGTCACTGCCTCTGGGGGACTTCACGCTCCATTTCTGCCCCCAGGATGATGATGTCCAGGGTCCTGAGAGAAAAGATAATAAAGAGTTTAGTGTTTGAAAGAGTTGATGTTAATAAATATATACTTGCCTTTCTGGGCTTCTGTCGGTATGGTGGCAGTCGCCCATCGTCCCTCCCGTCCATGCAGCGTCTTCGTGGCATTCGTCACTCTCTCTGGGGGACTTCACGCTCCATTTCTGCCCCCAGGATGATGATGTCCAGGGTCCTGAGAGTAAAGATAATAAAGAGTTTAGTGTTTGAAAGAGTTGATGTTAATAAATATATACTTGCCTTTATGGGCTTCTGTCGGTATGGTGGCAGTCGCCCATCGTCCCTCCCGTCCATGCAGCGTCTTCGTGGCAGTCGTCACTGCCTCTGGGGGACTTCACGCTCCATTTCTGCCCCCAGGATGATGATGTCCAGGGTCCTGAGAGTAAAGATAATAAAGAGTTTAGTGTTTGAAAGAGTTGACGTTAATAGATATATACTTGCCTTTATGGGCTTCTGTTGGTATGGTGGCAGTCGCCCATCGTCCCTCCCGTCCATGCAGCGTCTTCGTGGCAGTCGTCACTGCCTCTGGGGGACTTCACGCTCCATTTCTGCCCCCAGGATGATAATGTCCAGGGTCCTAGGAGTAAAGATAATAAATAGTTTAGTGTTTGAAAGAGTTGATGTTAATAGATATATACTTGCCTTTATGGGCTTCTGTCGGTATGGTGGCAGTCGCCCATCGTCCCTCCCGTCCATGCAGCGTCTTCGTGGCAGTCGTCACTGCCTCTGGGGGACTTCACGCTCCATTTCTGCCCCCAGGATGATGATGTCCAGGTTCCTGAGAGTAAAGATAATAAAGAGTTTAGTGTTTGAAAGAGTTGATGTTAATAGATATATACTTCCCTTTATGGGCTTCTATCGGTATGGTGGCACTCGCCCATCGTCCCTCCCGTCCATGCAGCGTCTTCGTGGCAGTCGTCACTGCCTCTGGGGGACTTCACGCTCCATTTCTGCCCCCAGGATGATGATGTCCAAAGTCCTAAGAGTAAAGATAATAAAGAGTTTAGTGTTTGAAAGAGTTGATGTTAATAGATATATACTTGCCTTTATGGGCTTCTGTCGGTATGGTGGCAGTCGTCCATCGTCCCTCCCGTCCATGCAGCGTCTTCGTGGCAGTCGTCACTGCCTCTGGGGGACTTCACGCTCCATTTCTGCCCCCAGGATGATGATGTCCAGGGTCCTAAGTGTAAAGATAATAAAGAGTTTAGTGTTTGAAAGAGTTGATGTTAAGAGATATATACTTGCCTTTATAGGCTTCTGTCGGTATTGTGACAGTCGCCCATCGTCCCTCCCGTCCATGCAGCGTCTTCGTGGCAGTCGTCACTGCCTCTGGGGGACTTCACGCTCCATTTCTGCCACCAGGATGATGATGTCCAGGGTCCTGAGAGAAAAGATAATAAAGAGTTTAGTGTTTGAAAGAGTTGATGTTAATAAATATATACTTGCCTTTATGGGCTTCTGTCGGTATGGTGGCAGTCGCCCATCGTCCCTCCCGTCCATGCAGCGTCTTCGTGGCAGTCGTCACTGCCTCTGGGGGACTTCACGCTCCATTTCTGCCCCCAGGATGATGATGTCCAGGTTCCTGAGAGTAAAGATAATAAAGAGTTTAGTGTTTGAAAGAGTTGATGTTAAGAGATATATACTTGCCTTTATGGGCTTCTGTCGGTATGGTGGCAGTCGCCCATCGTCCCTCCCGTCCATGCAGCGTCTTCGTGGCAGTCGTCACTGCCTCTGGGGGACTTCACGCTCCATTTCTGCAACCAGGATGATGATGTCCAAGGTCCTAAGAGTAAAGATAATAAAGAGTTTAGTGTTTGAAAGAGTTGATGTTAATAGATATATACTTGCCTTTATGGGCTTCTGTCGGTATGGTGGCAGTCGCCCATCGTCCCTCCCGTCCATGCAGCGTCTTCGTGGCAGTCGTCACTGCCTCTGGGGGACTTCACGCTCCATTTCTGCCCCCAGGATGATGATGTACAGGTTCCTGAGAGTAAAGATAATAAAGAGTTTAGTGTTTGAAAGAGTTGATGTTAAGAGATATATACTTGCCTTTATGGGCTTCTGTCGGTATGGTGGCAGTCGCCCATCGTCCCTCCCGTCCATGCAGCGTCTTCGTGGCAGTCGTCACTGCCTCTGGGGGACTTCACGCTCCATTTCTGCCCCCAGGATGATGATGTCCAAGGTCCTAAGAGTAAAGATAATAAAGAGTTTAGTGTTTGAAAGAGTTGATGTTAATAGATATATACTTGCCTTTATGGGCTTCTGTCGGTATGGTGGCAGTCGTCCATCGTCCCTCCCGTCCATGCAGCGTCTTCGTGGCAGTCGTCACTGCCTCTGGGGGACTTCACGCTCCATTTCTGCCCCCAGGATGATGATGTCCAGGGTCCTGAGAGAAAAGATAATAAAGAGTTTAGTGTTTGAAAGAGTTGATGTTAATAAATATATACTTGCCTTTATGGGCTTCTGTCGGTATGGTGGCAGTCGCCCATCGTCCCTCCCGTCCATGCAGCGTCTTCGTGGCATTCGTCACTCTCTCTGGGGGACTTCACGCTCCATTTCTGCCCCCAGGATGATGATGTCCAGGGTCCTGAGAGTAAAGATAATAAAGAGTTTAGTGTTTGAAAGAGTTGATGTTAATAAATATATACTTGCCTTTATGGGCTTCTGTCGGTATGGTGGCAGTCGCCCATCGTCCCTCCCGTCCATGCAGCGTCTTCGTGGCAGTCGTCACTGCCTCTGGGGGACTTCACGCTCCATTTCTGCCCCCAGGATGATGATGTCCAGGGTCCTGAGAGTAAAGATAATAAAGAGTTTAGTGTTTGAAAGAGTTGATGTTAATAGATATATACTTGCCTTTATGGGCTTCTGTTGGTATGGTGGCAGTCGCCCATCGTCCCTCCCGTCCATGCAGCGTCTTCGTGGCAGTCGTCACTGCCTCTGGGGGACTTCACGCTCCATTTCTGCCCCCAGGATGATAATGTCCAGGGTCCTAGGAGTAAAGATAATAAATACTTTAGTGTTTGAAAGAGTTGATGTTAATAGATATATACTTGCCTTTATGGGCTTCTGTCGGTATGGTGGCAGTCGCCCATCGTCCCTCCCGTCCATGCAGCGTCTTCGTGGCAGTCGTCACTCCCTCTGGAGGACTTCACGCTCCATTTCTGCCCCCAGGATGATGATGTCTAAGGTCCTGAGAGTAAAGATAATAAAGAGTTTAGTGTTTGAAAGAGTTGATGTTAATAAATATATACTTGCCTTTATGGGCTTCTGTCGGTATGGTGGCAGTCGCCCATCGTCCCTCCCGTCCATGCAGCGTCTTCGTGGCAGTCGTCACTGCCTCTGGGGGACTTCACGCTCCATTTCTGCCCCCAGGATGATGATGTCCAGGGTCCTGAGAGTAAAGATAATAAAGAGTTTAGTGTTTGAAAGAGTTGATGTTAATAGATATATACTTGCCTTTATGGGCTTCTGTTGCTATGGTGGCAGTCGCCCATCGTCCCTCCCGTCTATGCAGCGTCTTCGTGGCAGTCGTCACTGCCTCTGGGGGACTTCACGCTCCATTTCTGCCCCCAGGATGATGATGTCCAGGGTCCTAAGAGTAAAGATAATAAATAGTTTAGTGTTTGAAAGAGTTGATGTTAATAGATATATACTTGCCTTTATGGGCTTCTGTCGGTATGGTGGCAGTCGCCCATCGTCCCTCCCGTCCATGCAGCGTCTTCGTGGCAGTCGTCACTGCCTCTGGGGGACTTCACGCTCCATTTCTGCCCCCAGGATGATGATGTCCAGGGTCCTGAGAGTAAAGATAATAAAGAGTTTAGTGTTTGAAAGAGTTGATGTTAATAAATAAATACTTGCCTTTATGGGCTTCTGTCGGTATGGTGGCAGTCGCCCATCGTCCCTCCCGTCCATGCAGCGTCTTCGTGGCAGTCGTCACTGCCTCTGGGGGACTTCACGCTCCATTTCTGCCCCCAGGATGATGATGTCTAAGGTCCTGAGAGTAACGATAATAAAGAGTTTAGTGTTTGAAAGAGTTGATGTTAATAGATATATACTTGCCTTTATGGGCTTCTGTCGGTATTGTGGCAGTCGTCCATCGTCCCTCCCGTCCATGCAGCGTCTTCGTGGCAGTCGTCACTGCCTCTGGGGGACTTCACGCTCCATTTCTGCCCCCAGGATGATGATGTCCAGGGTCCTGAGAGAAAAGATAATAAAGAGTTTAGTGTTTGAAAGAGTTGATGTTAATAGATATATACTTGCCTTTATGGGCTTCTGTCGGTATTGTGGCAGTCGCCCATCGTCCCTCCCGTCCATGCAGCGTCTTCGTGGCAGTCGTCACTGCCTCTGGGGGACTTCACGCTCCATTTCTGCCCCCAGGATGATGATGTCCAGGGTCCTGAGAGTAAAGATAATAAAGAGTTTAGTGTTTGAAAGAGTTGATGTTAATAGATGTATACTTGCCTTTATGGGCTTCTGTCGGTATGGTGGCAGTCGACCATCGTCCCTCCCGTCCATGCAGCGTCTTCGTGGCAGTCGTCACTGCCTCTGGGGGACTTCACGCTCCATTTCTGCCTCCAGGATGATGATGTCTAAGGTCCTGAGAGTAAAGATAATAAAGAGTTTAGTGTTTGAAAGAGTTGATGTTAATAAATATATACTTGCCTTTATGGGCTTCTGTCGGTATGGTGGCAGTCGACCATCGTCCCTCCCGTCCATGCAGCGTCTTCGTGGCAGTCGTCACTGCCTCTGGGGGACTTCACGCTCCATTTCTGCCCCCAGGATGATGATGTCCAGGGTCCTGAGAGTAAAGATAATAAAGAGTTTAGTGTTTGAAAGAGTTGATGTTAATAGATATATACTTGCCTTTATGGGCTTCTGTTGCTATGGTGGCAGTCGCCCATCGTCCCTCCCGTCCATGCAGCGTCTTCGTGGCAGTCGTCACTGCCTCTGGGGGACTTCACGCTCCATTTCTGCCCCCAGGATGATGATGTCCAGGGTCCTAAGAGTAAAGATAATAAATAGTTTAGTGTTTGAAAGAGTTGATGTTAATAGATATATACTTGCCTTTATGGGCTTCTGTCGGTATGGTGGCAGTCGCCCATCGTCCCTCCCGTCCATGCAGCGTCTTCGTGGCAGTCGTCACTGCCTCTGGGGGACTTCACGCTCCATTTCTGCCCCCAGGATGATGATGTCCAGGGTCCTGAGAGTAAAGATAATAAAGAGTTTAGTGTTTGAAAGAGTTGATGTTAATAAATATATACTTGCCTTTATGGGCTTCTGTCGGTATGGTGGCAGTCGCCCATCGTCCCTCCCGTCCATGCAGCGTCTTCGTGGCAGTCGTCACTGCCTCTGGGGGACTTCACGCTCCATTTCTGCCCCCAGGATGATGATGTCTAAGGTCCTGAGAGTAACGATAATAAAGAGTTTAGTGTTTGAAAGAGTTGATGTTAATAGATATATACTTGCCTTTATGGGCTTCTGTCGGTATGGTGGCAGTCGTCCATCGTCCCTCCCGTCCATGCAGCGTCTTCGTGGCAGTCGTCACTGCCTCTGGGGGACTTCACGCTCCATTTCTGCCCCCAGGATGATGATGTCTAAGGTCCTGAGAGAAAAGATAATAAAGAGTTTAGTGTTTGAAAGAGTTGATGTTAATAGATATATACTTGCCTTTATGGGCTTCTGTCGGTATGGTGGCAGTCGCCCATCGTCCCTCCCGTCCATGCAGCGTCTTCGTGGCAGTCGTCACTGCCTCTGGGGGACTTCACGCTCCATTTCTGCCCCCAGGATGATGATGTCCAGGGTCCTGAGAGAAAAGATAATAAAGAGTTTAGTGTTTGAAAGAGTTGATGTTAATAGATATATACTTGCCTTTATGGGCTTCTGTCGGTATGGTGGCAGTCGCCCATCGTCCCTCCCGTCCATGCAGCGTCTTCGTGGCAGTCGTCACTGCCTCTGGGGGACTTCACGCTCCATTTCTGCCCCCAGGATGATGATGTCCAGGGTCCTAAGAGTAAAGATAATAAATAGTTTAGTGTTTGAAAGAGTTGATGTTAATAGATATATACTTGCCTTTATGGGCTTCTGTCGGTATGGTGGCAGTCGCCCATCGTCCCTCCCGTCCATGCAGCGTCTTCGTGGCAGTCGTCACTGCCTCTGGGGGACTTCACGCTCCTTCTCTGCCCCCAGGATGATGATGTCCAGGGTCCTGAGAGTAAAGATAATAAAGAGTTTAGTGTTTGAAAGAGTTGATGTTGATAAATATATACTTGCCTTTATGGGCTTTGGTCGGTATGGTGGCAGTCGCCCATCGTCCCTCCCGTCCATGCAGCGTCTTCGTGGCAGTCGTCACTGCCTCTGGGGGACTTCACGCTCCATTTCTGCCCCCAGGATGATGATGTCTAAGGTCCTGAGAGTAAAGATAATAAAGAGTTTAGTGTTTGAAAGAGTTGATGTTAATAGATATATACTTGCCTTTATGGGCTTCTGTCGGTATGGTGGCAGTCGCCCATCGTCCCTCCCGTCCATGCAGCGTCTTCGTGGCAGTCGTCACTGCCTCTGGGGGACTTCACGCTCCATTTCTGCCCCCAGGATGATGATGTCCAGGGTCCTGAGAGTAAAGATAATAAAGAGTTTAGTGTTTGAAAGAGTTGATGTTAATAGATATATACTTGCCTTTATGGGCTTCTGTTGCTATGGTGGCAGTCGCCCATCGTCCCTCCCGTCCATGCAGCGTCTTCGTGGCAGTCGTCACTGCCTCTGGGGGACTTCACGCTCCATTTCTGCCCCCAGGATGATGATGTCTAGGGTCCTAAGAGTAAAGATAATAAATAGTTTAGTGTTTGAAAGAGTTGATGTTAATAGATATATACTTGCCTTTATGGGCTTCTGTTGGTATGGTGGCAGTCGACCATCGTCCCTCCCGTCCATGCAGCGTCTTCGTGGCAGTCGTCACTGCCTCTGGGGGACTTCACGCTCCATTTCTGCCCCCAGGATGATGATGTCCAAGGTCCTGAGAGTAAAGATAATAAAGAGTTTAGTGTTTGAAAGAGTTGATGTTAATAGATATATACTTGCCTTTTTGGGCTTCTGTCGGTATGGTGGCAGTCGCCCATCGTCCCTCCCGTCCATGCAGCGTCTTCGTGGCAGTCGTCACTGCCTCTGGGGGACTTCACGCTCCATTTCTGCCCCCAGGATGATGATGTCCAGGGTCCTGAGAGAAAAGATAATAAAGAGTTTAGTGTTTGAAAGAGTTGATGTTAATAGATATATACTTGCCTTTATGGGCTTCTGTCGGTATGGTGGAAGTCGCCCATCGTCCCTCCCGTCCATGCAGCGTCTTCGTGGCAGTCGTCACTGCCTCTGGGGGACTTCACGCTCCATTTCTGCCCCCAGGATGATGATGTCCAAGGTCCTAAGAGTAAAGATAATAAAGAGTTTAGTGTTTGAAAGAGTTGATGTTAATAGATATATACTTGCCTTTTTGGGCTTCTGTCGGTATGGTGGCAGTCGCCCATCGTCCCTCCCGTCCATGCAGCGTCTTCGTGGCAGTCGTCACTGCCTCTGGGGGACTTCACGCTCCATTTCTGCCCCCAGGATGATGATATCCAGGTTCCTGAGAGTAAAGATAATAAAGATTTTAGTGTTTGAAAGAGTTGATGTTAATAGATATATACTTGCCCTTATGGGCTTCTGTCGGTATGGTGGCAGTCGCCCATCGTCCCTCCCGTCCATGCAGCGTCTTCGTGGCAGTCGTCACTGCCTCTGGGGGACTTCACGCTAGTTTTCTGCCCCCAGGATGATGATGTCCAGGGTCCTGAGAGAAAAGATAATAAAGAGTTTAGTGTTTGAAAGAGTTGATGTTAATAGATATATACTTGCCTTTATGGGCTTCTGTCGGTATGGTGGCAGTCGACCATCGTCCCTCCCGTCCATGCAGCGTCTTCGTGGCAGTCGTCACTCTCTCTGGGGGACTTCACGCTCCATTTCTGCCCCCAGGATGATGATGTCCAGGGTCCTGAGAGTAAAGATAATAAAGAGTTTAGTGTTTGAAAGCGTTGATCTTAATAAATATATACTTGCCTTTATGGGCTTCTGTCGGTATGGTGGCAGTCGCCCATCGTCCCTCCCGTCCATGCAGCGTCTTCGTGGCAGTCGTCACTGCCTCTGGGGGACTTCACGCTCCATTTCTGCCCCCAGGATGATGATGTCCAGGTTCCTGAGAGTAAAGATAATAAAGAGTTTAGTGTTTGAAAGAGTTGATGTTAATAGATATATACTTGCCCTTATGGGCTTTTGTCGGTATGGTGGCAGTCGCCCATCGTCCCTCCCGTCCATGCAGCGTCTTCGTGGCAGTCGTCACTGCCTCTGGGGGACTTCACGCTCCATTTCTGCCCCCAGGATGATGATGTCCAGGGTCCTAAGAGTAAAGATAATAAATAGTTTAGTGTTTGAAAGAGTTGATGTTAATAGATATATACTTGCCTTTATGGGCTTCTGTCGGTATGGTGGCAGTCGCCCATCGTCCCTCAAGTCCATGCAGCGTCTTCGTGGCAGTCGTCACTGCCTCTGGGGGACTTCACGCTCCATTTCTGCCCCCAGGATGATGATGTCCAGGGTCCTGAGAGAAAAGATAATAAAGAGTTTAGTGTTTGAAAGAGTTGATGTTAATAGATATATACTTGCCTTTATGGGCTTCTGTCGGTATGGTGGAAGTCGCCCATCGTCCCTCCCGTCCATGCAGCGTCTTCGTGGCAGTCGTCACTGCCTCTGGGGGACTTCACGCTCCATTTCTGCCCCCAGGATGATGATGTCCAAGGTCCTAAGAGTAAAGATAATAAAGAGTTTAGTGTTTGAAAGAGTTGATGTTAATAGATATATACTTGCCTTTTTGGGCTTCTGTCGGTATGGTGGCAGTCGCCCATCGTCCCTCCCGTCCATGCAGCGTCTTCGTGGCAGTCGTCACTGCCTCTGGGGGACTTCACGCTCCATTTCTGCCCCCAGGATGATGATATCCAGGTTCCTGAGAGTAAAGATAATAAAGATTTTAGTGTTTGAAAGAGTTGATGTTAATAGATATATACTTGCCCTTATGGGCTTCTGTCGGTATGGTGGCAGTCGCCCATCGTCCCTCCCGTCCATGCAGCGTCTTCGTGGCAGTCGTCACTGCCTCTGGGGGACTTCACGCTAGTTTTCTGCCCCCAGGATGATGATGTCCAGGGTCCTGAGAGAAAAGATAATAAAGAGTTTAGTGTTTGAAAGAGTTGATGTTAATAGATATATACTTGCCTTTATGGGCTTCTGTCGGTATGGTGGCAGTCGACCATCGTCCCTCCCGTCCATGCAGCGTCTTCGTGGCAGTCGTCACTCTCTCTGGGGGACTTCACGCTCCATTTCTGCCCCCAGGATGATGATGTCCAGGGTCCTGAGAGTAAAGATAATAAAGAGTTTAGTGTTTGAAAGCGTTGATCTTAATAAATATATACTTGCCTTTATGGGCTTCTGTCGGTATGGTGGCAGTCGCCCATCGTCCCTCCCGTCCATGCAGCGTCTTCGTGGCAGTCGTCACTGCCTCTGGGGGACTTCACGCTCCATTTCTGCCCCCAGGATGATGATGTCTAAGGTCCTGAGAGTAAAGATAATAAAGAGTTTAGTGTTTGAAAGAGTTGATGTTAATAGATATATACTTGCCCTTATGGGCTTTTGTCGGTATGGTGGCAGTCGCCCATCGTCCCTCCCGTCCATGCAGCGTCTTCGTGGCAGTCGTCACTGCCTCTGGGGGACTTCACGCTCCATTTCTGCCCCCAGGATGATGATGTCCAGGGTCCTAAGAGTAAAGATAATAAATAGTTTAGTGTTTGAAAGAGTTGATGTTAATAGATATATACTTGCCTTTATGGGCTTCTGTCGGTATGGTGGCAGTCGCCCATCGTCCCTCAAGTCCATGCAGCGTCTTCGTGGCAGTCGTCACTGCCTCTGGGGGACTTCACGCTAGTTTTCTGCCCCCAGGATGATGATGTCCAGGGTCCTGAGAGTAAAGATAATAAATAGTTTAGTGTTTGAAAGAGTTGATGTTAATAAATATATACTTGCCTTTATGGGCTTCTGTCGGTATGGTGGCAGTCGACCATCGTCCCTCCCGTCCATGCAGCGTCTTCGTGGCAGTCGTCACTGCCTCTGGGGGACTTCACGCTCCATTTCTGCCCCCAGGATGATGATGTCTAAGGTCCTGAGAGTAAAGATAATAGAGACTTTAGTGTTTGAAAGAGTTGATGTTAATAGATATATACTTGCCTTTATGGGCTTCTGTCGGTATGGTGGCAGTCGCCCATCGTCAGTCCCTTTTCATGCAGCGTCTTCGTGGCAGTCGTCACTGCCTCTGGGGGACTTCACGCTCCATTTCTGACCCCAGGATGATGATGTCCAGGGTCCTGAGAGTAAAGATAATAAAGAGTTTAGTGTTTGAAAGAGTTGATGTTAATAAATATATACTTGCCTTTATGGGCTTCTGTCGGTATGGTGGCAGTCGCCCATCGTCCCTCCCGTCCATGCAGCGTCTTCGTGGCAGTCGTCACTGCCTCTGGGGGACTTCACGCTCCATTTCTGCCCCCAGGATGATGATGTCCAGGGTCCTGAGAGTAAAGATAATAAAGAGTTTAGTGTTTGAAAGCGTTGATCTTAATAAATATATACTTGCCTTTATGGGCTTCTGTCGGTATGGTGGCAGTCGCCCATCGTCCCTCCCGTCCATGCAGCGTCTTCGTGGCAGTCGTCACTGCCTCTGGGGGACTTCACGCTCCATTTCTGCCCCCAGGATGATGATGTACAGGTTCCTGAGAGTAAAGATAATAAAGAGTTTAGTGTTTGAAAGAGTTGATGTTAATAGATATATACTTGTCCTTATGGGCTTCTGTCGGTATGGTGGCAGTCGCCCATCGTCCCTTCCGTCCATGCAGCGTCTTCGTGGCAGTCGTCACTGCCTCTGGGGGACTTCACGCTCCATTTCTGCCCCCAGGATGATGATGTCCAGGGTCCTAAGAGTAAAGATAATAAATAGTTTAGTGTTTGAAAGAGTTGATGTTAATAGATATATACTTGCCTTTATGGGCTTCTGTCGGTATTGTGGCAGTCGCCCATCGTCCCTCCCGTCCATGCAGCGTCTTCGTGGCAGTCGTCACTGCCTCTGGGGGACTTCACGCTAGTTTTCCGCCCCCAGGATGATGATGTCCAGGGTCCTGAGAGTAAAGATAATAAAGAGTTTAGTGTTTGAAAGAGTTGATGTTAATAAATATATACTTGCCTCTATGGGCTTCTGTCGGTATGGTGGCATATACTTGCCTTTATGGGCTTCTGTCGGTATGGTGGCAGTCGACCATCGTCCCTCCCGTCCATGCAGCGTCTTCGTGGCAGTCGTCACTGCCTCTGGGGGACTTCACGCTCCATTTCTGCCCCCAGGATGATGATGTCTAAGGTCCTGAGAGTAAAGATAATAGAGACTTTAGTGTTTGAAAGAGTTGATGTTAATAGATATATACTTGCCTTTATGGGCTTCTGTCGGTATGGTGGCAGTCGCCCATCGTCCCTCCCGTCCATGCAGCGTCTTCGTGGCAGTCGTCACTGCCTCTGGGGGACTTCACGCTCCATTTCTGCCCCCAGGATGATGATGTCCAGGGTCCTGAGAGTAAAGATAATAAAGAGTTTAGTGTTTGAAAGAGTTGATGTTAATAAATATATACTTGCCTTTATGGGCTTCTGTCGGTATGGTGGCAGTCGCCCATCGTCAGTCCCGTCCATGCAGCGTCTTCGTGGCAGTCGTCACTGCCTCTGGGGGACTTCACGCTCCATTTCTGCCCCCAGGATGATGATGTCCAGGGTCCTGAGAGTAAAGATAATAAAGAGTTTAGTGTTTGAAAGAGTTGATGTTAATAAATATATACTTGCCTTTATGGGCTTCTGTCGGTATGGTGGCAGTCGCCCATCGTCCCTCCCGTCCATGCAGCGTCTTCGTGGCAGTCGTCACTGCCTCTGGGGGACTTCACGCTCCATTTCTGCCCCCAGGATGATGATGTCCAGGGTCCTGAGAGTAAAGATCATAAAGAGTTTAGTGTTTGAAAGAGTTGATGTTAATAAATATATACTTGCCTTTATGGGCTTCTGTCGGTATTGTGGCAGTCGCCCATCGTCCCTCCCGTCCATGCAGCGTCTTCGTGGCAGTCGTCACTGCCTCTGGGGGACTTCACGCTCCATTTCTGCCCCCAGGATGATGATGTCCAAGGTCCTGAGAGTAAAGATAATAAAGAGTTTAGTGTTTGAAAAAGTTGATGTTAATAGATATATACTTGCCTTTATGGGCTTCTGTCGGTATGGTGGCAGTCGCCCATCGTCCCTCCCGTCCATGCAGCGTCTTCGTGGCAGTCGTCACTGCCTCTGGGGGACTTCACGCTCCATTTCTGCCCCCAGGATGATGATGTCCAGGGTCCTGAGAGTAAAGATAATAAAGAGTTTAGTGTTTGAAAGAGTTGATGTTAATAAATATATACTTGCCTTTATGGGCTTCTGTCGGTATGGTGGCAGTCGCCCATCGTCCCTCCCGTCCATGCAGCGTCTTCGTGGCAGTCGTCACTGCCTCTGGGGGACTTCACGCTCCATTTCTGCCCCCAGGATGATGATGTCCAAGGTCCTGAGAGTAAAGATAATAAAGAGTTTAGTGTTTGAAAGAGTTGATGTTAAGAGATATATACTTGCATTTATAGGCTTCTGTCGGTATTGTGGCAGTCGCCCATCGTCCCTCCCGTCCATGCAGCGTCTTCGTGGCAGTCGTCACTGCCTCTGGGGGACTTCACGCTAGTTTTCCGCCCCCAGGATGATGATGTCCAGGGTCCTGAGAGTAAAGATAATAAAGAGTTTAGTGTTTGAAAGAGTTGATGTTAATAAATATATACTTGCCTCTATGGGCTTCTGTCGGTATGGTGGCATATACTTGCCTTTATGGGCTTCTGTCGGTATGGTGGCAGTCGACCATCGTCCCTCCCGTCCATGCAGCGTCTTCGTGGCAGTCGTCACTGCCTCTGGGGGACTTCACGCTCCATTTCTGCCCCCAGGATGATGATGTCTAAGGTCCTGAGAGTAAAGATAATAGAGACTTTAGTGTTTGAAAGAGTTGATGTTAATAGATATATACTTGCCTTTATGGGCTTCTGTCGGTATGGTGGCAGTCGCCCATCGTCCCTCCCGTCCATGCAGCGTCTTCGTGGCAGTCGTCACTGCCTCTGGGGGACTTCACGCTCCATTTCTGCCCCCAGGATGATGATGTCCAGGGTCCTGAGAGTAAAGATAATAAAGAGTTTAGTGTTTGAAAGAGTTGATGTTAATAAATATATACTTGCCTTTATGGGCTTCTGTCGGTATGGTGGCAGTCGCCCATCGTCAGTCCCGTCCATGCAGCGTCTTCGTGGCAGTCGTCACTGCCTCTGGGGGACTTCACGCTCCATTTCTGCCCCCAGGATGATGATGTCCAGGGTCCTGAGAGTAAAGATAATAAAGAGTTTAGTGTTTGAAAGAGTTGATGTTAATAAATATATACTTGCCTTTATGGGCTTCTGTCGGTATGGTGGCAGTCGCCCATCGTCCCTCCCGTCCATGCAGCGTCTTCGTGGCAGTCGTCACTGCCTCTGGGGGACTTCACGCTCCATTTCTGCCCCCAGGATGATGATGTCCAGGGTCCTGAGAGTAAAGATCATAAAGAGTTTAGTGTTTGAAAGAGTTGATGTTAATAAATATATACTTGCCTTTATGGGCTTCTGTCGGTATTGTGGCAGTCGCCCATCGTCCCTCCCGTCCATGCAGCGTCTTCGTGGCAGTCGTCACTGCCTCTGGGGGACTTCACGCTCCATTTCTGCCCCCAGGATGATGATGTCCAAGGTCCTGAGAGTAAAGATAATAAAGAGTTTAGTGTTTGAAAAAGTTGATGTTAATAGATATATACTTGCCTTTATGGGCTTCTGTCGGTATGGTGGCAGTCGCCCATCGTCCCTCCCGTCCATGCAGCGTCTTCGTGGCAGTCGTCACTGCCTCTGGGGGACTTCACGCTCCATTTCTGCCCCCAGGATGATGATGTCCAGGGTCCTGAGAGTAAAGATAATAAAGAGTTTAGTGTTTGAAAGAGTTGATGTTAATAAATATATACTTGCCTTTATGGGCTTCTGTCGGTATGGTGGCAGTCGCCCATCGTCCCTCCCGTCCATGCAGCGTCTTCGTGGCAGTCGTCACTGCCTCTGGGGGACTTCACGCTCCATTTCTGCCCCCAGGATGATGATGTCCAAGGTCCTGAGAGTAAAGATAATAAAGAGTTTAGTGTTTGAAAGAGTTGATGTTAAGAGATATATACTTGCATTTATAGGCTTCTGTCGGTATTGTGGCAGTCGCCCATCGTCCCTCCCGTCCATGCAGCGTCTTCGTGGCAGTCGTCACTGCCTCTGGGGGACTTCACGCTCCATTTCTGCCCCCAGGATGATGATGTCCAGGGTCCTGAGAGTAAAGATAATAAAGAGTTTAGTGTTTGAAAGAGTTGATGTTAATAAATATATACTTGCCTTTATGGGCTTCTGTCGGTATGGTGGCAGTCGCCCATCGTCCCTCCCGTCCATGCAGCGTCTTCGTGGCAGTCGTCACTGCCTCTGGGGGACTTCACGCTCCATTTCTGCCCCCAGGATGATGATGTCCAGGGTCCTGAGAGTAAAGATAATAAATAGTTTAGTGTTTGAAAGAGTTGATGTTAATAGATATATACTTGCCTTTATGGGCTTCTGTCGGTATTGTGGCAGTCGTCCATCGTCGCTCCCGTCCATGCAGCGTCTTCGTGGCAGTCGTCACTGCCTCTGGGGGACTTCACGCTCCTTTTCTGCCCCCAGGATGATGATGTCCAGGGTCCTGAGAGTAAAGATAATAAAGAGTTTAGTGTTTGAAAGAGTTGATGTTAATAAATATATACTTGCCTTTATGGGCTTCTTTCGGTATGGTGGCAGTCGCCCATCGTCCCTCCCGTCCATGCAGCGTCTTCGTGGCAGTCGTCACTGCCTCTGGGGGACTTCACGCTCCATTTCTGCCCCCAGGATGATGATGTCCAAGGTCCTGAGAGTAAAGATAATAAAGAGTTTAGTGTTTGAAAGAGTTGATATTAATAGATATATACTTGCCTTTATGGGCTTCTGTCGGTATGGTGGCAGTCGCCCATCATGCAGCGTCTTCGTGGCAGTCGTCACTGCCTCTGGGGGACTTCACGCTCCATTTCTGCCCCCAGGATGATGATGTCCAGGGTCCTGAGAGAAAAGATAATAAAGAGTTTAGTGTTTGAAAGAGTTGATGTTAATAGATATATACTTGCCTTTATGGGCTTCTGTCGGTATGGTGGAAGTCGCCCATCGTCCCTCCCGTCCATGCAGCGTCTTCGTGGCAGTCGTCACTGCCTCTGGGGGACTTCACGCTCCTTCTCTGCCCCCAGGATGATGATGTCCAAGGTCCTAAGAGTAAAGATAATAAAGAGTTTAGAGTTTGAAAGAGTTGATGTTAATAGATATATACTTGCCTTTTTGGGCTTCTGTCGGTATGGTGGCAGTCGCCCATCGTCCCTCCCGTCCATGCAGCGTCTTCGTGGCAGTCGTCACTGCCTCTGGGGGACTTCACGCTCCATTTCTGCCCCCAGGATGATGATGTCCAGGGTCCTGAGAGTAAAGATCATAAAGAGTTTAGTGTTTGAAAGAGTTGATGTTAAGAGATATATACTTCCCTTTATGGGCTTCTGTCAGTATTGTGGCAGTCGCCCATCGTCCCTCCCGTCCATGCAGCGTCTTCGTGGCAGTCGTCACTGCCTCTGGGGGACTTCACGCTCCATTTCTGCCCCCAGGATGATGATGTCCAGGGTCCTGAGAGAAAAGATAATAAAGAGTTTAGTGTTTGAAAGAGTTGATGTTAATAAATATATACTTGCCTTTATGGGCTTCTGTCGGTATGGTGGCAGTCGACCATCGTCCCTCCCGTCCATGCAGCGTCTTCGTGGCAGTCGTCACTCTCTCTGGGGGACTTCACGCTCCATTTCTGCCCCCAGGATGATGATGTCCAGGGTCCTGAGAGTAAAGATAATAAAGAGTTTAGTGTTTGAAAGCGTTGATCTTAATAAATATATACTTGCCTTTATGGGCTTCTGTCGGTATGGTGGCAGTCGCCCATCGTCCCTCCCGTCCATGCAGCGTCTTCGTGGCAGTCGTCACTGCCTCTGGGGGACTTCACGCTCCATTTCTGCCCCCAGGATGATGATGTCCAGGTTCCTGAGAGTAAAGATAATAAAGAGTTTAGTGTTTGAAAGAGTTGATGTTAATAGATATATACTTGCCCTTATGGGCTTTTGTCGGTATGGTGGCAGTCGCCCATCGTCCCTCCCGTCCATGCAGCGTCTTCGTGGCAGTCGTCACTGCCTCTGGGGGACTTCACGCTCCATTTCTGCCCCCAGGATGATGATGTCCAGGGTCCTAAGAGTAAAGATAATAAATAGTTTAGTGTTTGAAAGAGTTGATGTTAATAGATATATACTTGCCTTTATGGGCTTCTGTCGGTATGGTGGCAGTCGCCCATCGTCCCTCCCGTCCATGCAGCGTCTTCGTGGCAGTCGTCACTGCCTCTGGGGGACTTCACGCTAGTTTTCTGCCCCCAGGATGATGATGTCCAGGGTCCTGAGAGTAAAGATAATAAATAGTTTAGTGTTTGAAAGAGTTGATGTTAATAAATATATACTTGCCTTTATGGGCTTCTGTCGGTATGGTGGCAGTCGACCATCGTCCCTCCCGTCCATGCAGCGTCTTCGTGGCAGTCGTCACTGCCTCTGGGGGACTTCACGCTCCATTTCTGCCCCCAGGATGATGATGTCTAAGGTCCTGAGAGTAAAGATAATAGAGACTTTAGTGTTTGAAAGAGTTGATGTTAATAGATATATACTTGCCTTTATGGGCTTCTGTCGGTATTGTGGCAGTCGCCCATCGTCAGTCCCTTTTCATGCAGCGTCTTCGTGGCAGTCGTCACTGCCTCTGGGGGACTTCACGCTCCATTTCTGCCCCCAGGATGATGATGTCCAGGGTCCTGAGAGTAAAGATAATAAAGAGTTTAGTGTTTGAAAGAGTTGATGTTAATAAATATATACTTGCCTTTATGGGCTTCTGTCGGTATGGTGGCAGTCGCCCATCGTCCCTCCCGTCCATGCAGCGTCTTCGTGGCAGTCGTCACTGCCTCTGGGGGACTTCACGCTCCATTTCTGCCCCCAGGATGATGATGTCCAGGGTCCTGAGAGTAAAGATAATAAAGAGTTTAGTGTTTGAAAGCGTTGATCTTAATAAATATATACTTGCCTTTATGGGCTTCTGTCGGTATGGTGGCAGTCGCCCATCGTCCCTCCCGTCCATGCAGCGTCTTCGTGGCAGTCGTCACTGCCTCTGGGGGACTTCACGCTCCATTTCTGCCCCCAGGATGATGATGTACAGGTTCCTGAGAGTAAAGATAATAAAGAGTTTAGTGTTTGAAAGAGTTGATGTTAATAGATATATACTTGTCCTTATCGGCTTCTGTCGGTATGGTGGCAGTCGCCCATCGTCCCTCCCGTCCATGCAGCGTCTTCGTGGCAGTCGTCACTGCCTCTGGGGGACTTCACGCTAGTTTTCCGCCCCCAGGATGATGATGTCCAGGGTCCTGAGAGTAAAGATAATAAAGAGTTTAGTGTTTGAAAGAGTTGATGTTAATAAATATATACTTGCCTCTATGGGCTTCTGTCGGTATGGTGGCATATACTTGCCTTTATGGGCTTCTGTCGGTATGGTGGCAGTCGCCCATCGTCCCTCCCGTCCATGCAGCGTCTTCGTGGCAGTCGTCACTGCCTCTGGGGGACTTCACGCTCCATTTCTGCCCCCAGGATGATGATGTCCAGGGTCCTGAGAGAAAAGATAATAAAGAGTTTAGTGTTTGAAAGAGTTGATGTTAATAAATATATACTTGCCTTTATGGGCTTCTGTCGGTATGGTGGCAGTCGACCATCGTCCCTCCCGTCCATGCAGCGTCTTCGTGGCAGTCGTCACTCTCTCTGGGGGACTTCACGCTCCATTTCTGCCCCCAGGATGATGATGTCCAGGGTCCTGAGAGTAAAGATAATAAAGAGTTTAGTGTTTGAAAGCGTTGATCTTAATAAATATATACTTGCCTTTATGGGCTTCTGTCGGTATGGTGGCAGTCGCCCATCGTCCCTCCCGTCCATGCAGCGTCTTCGTGGCAGTCGTCACTGCCTCTGGGGGACTTCACGCTCCATTTCTGCCCCCAGGATGATGATGTCCAGGTTCCTGAGAGTAAAGATAATAAAGAGTTTAGTGTTTGAAAGAGTTGATGTTAATAGATATATACTTGCCCTTATGGGCTTTTGTCGGTATGGTGGCAGTCGCCCATCGTCCCTCCCGTCCATGCAGCGTCTTCGTGGCAGTCGTCACTGCCTCTGGGGGACTTCACGCTCCATTTCTGCCCCCAGGATGATGATGTCCAGGGTCCTAAGAGTAAAGATAATAAATAGTTTAGTGTTTGAAAGAGTTGATGTTAATAGATATATACTTGCCTTTATGGGCTTCTGTCGGTATGGTGGCAGTCGCCCATCGTCCCTCCCGTCCATGCAGCGTCTTCGTGGCAGTCGTCACTGCCTCTGGGGGACTTCACGCTAGTTTTCTGCCCCCAGGATGATGATGTCCAGGGTCCTGAGAGTAAAGATAATAAATAGTTTAGTGTTTGAAAGAGTTGATGTTAATAAATATATACTTGCCTTTATGGGCTTCTGTCGGTATGGTGGCAGTCGACCATCGTCCCTCCCGTCCATGCAGCGTCTTCGTGGCAGTCGTCACTGCCTCTGGGGGACTTCACGCTCCATTTCTGCCCCCAGGATGATGATGTCTAAGGTCCTGAGAGTAAAGATAATAGAGACTTTAGTGTTTGAAAGAGTTGATGTTAATAGATATATACTTGCCTTTATGGGCTTCTGTCGGTATTGTGGCAGTCGCCCATCGTCAGTCCCTTTTCATGCAGCGTCTTCGTGGCAGTCGTCACTGCCTCTGGGGGACTTCACGCTCCATTTCTGCCCCCAGGATGATGATGTCCAGGGTCCTGAGAGTAAAGATAATAAAGAGTTTAGTGTTTGAAAGAGTTGATGTTAATAAATATATACTTGCCTTTATGGGCTTCTGTCGGTATGGTGGCAGTCGCCCATCGTCCCTCCCGTCCATGCAGCGTCTTCGTGGCAGTCGTCACTGCCTCTGGGGGACTTCACGCTCCATTTCTGCCCCCAGGATGATGATGTCCAGGTTCCTGAGAGTAAAGATAATAAAGAGTTTAGTGTTTGAAAGAGTTGATGTTAATAGATATATACTTGCCCTTATGGGCTTTTGTCGGTATGGTGGCAGTCGCCCATCGTCCCTCCCGTCCATGCAGCGTCTTCGTGGCAGTCGTCACTGCCTCTGGGGGACTTCACGCTCCATTTCTGCCCCCAGGATGATGATGTCCAGGGTCCTAAGAGTAAAGATAATAAATAGTTTAGTGTTTGAAAGAGTTGATGTTAATAGATATATACTTGCCTTTATGGGCTTCTGTCGGTATGGTGGCAGTCGCCCATCGTCCCTCCCGTCCATGCAGCGTCTTCGTGGCAGTCGTCACTGCCTCTGGGGGACTTCACGCTAGTTTTCTGCCCCCAGGATGATGATGTCCAGGGTCCTGAGAGTAAAGATAATAAATAGTTTAGTGTTTGAAAGAGTTGATGTTAATAAATATATACTTGCCTTTATGGGCTTCTGTCGGTATGGTGGCAGTCGACCATCGTCCCTCCCGTCCATGCAGCGTCTTCGTGGCAGTCGTCACTGCCTCTGGGGGACTTCACGCTCCATTTCTGCCCCCAGGATGATGATGTCTAAGGTCCTGAGAGTAAAGATAATAGAGACTTTAGTGTTTGAAAGAGTTGATGTTAATAGATATATACTTGCCTTTATGGGCTTCTGTCGGTATTGTGGCAGTCGCCCATCGTCAGTCCCTTTTCATGCAGCGTCTTCGTGGCAGTCGTCACTGCCTCTGGGGGACTTCACGCTCCATTTCTGCCCCCAGGATGATGATGTCCAGGGTCCTGAGAGTAAAGATAATAAAGAGTTTAGTGTTTGAAAGAGTTGATGTTAATAAATATATACTTGCCTTTATGGGCTTCTGTCGGTATGGTGGCAGTCGCCCATCGTCCCTCCCGTCCATGCAGCGTCTTCGTGGCAGTCGTCACTGCCTCTGGGGGACTTCACGCTCCATTTCTGCCCCCAGGATGATGATGTCCAGGGTCCTGAGAGTAAAGATAATAAAGAGTTTAGTGTTTGAAAGCGTTGATCTTAATAAATATATACTTGCCTTTATGGGCTTCTGTCGGTATGGTGGCAGTCGCCCATCGTCCCTCCCGTCCATGCAGCGTCTTCGTGGCAGTCGTCACTGCCTCTGGGGGACTTCACGCTCCATTTCTGCCCCCAGGATGATGATGTACAGGTTCCTGAGAGTAAAGATAATAAAGAGTTTAGTGTTTGAAAGAGTTGATGTTAATAAATATATACTTGTCCTTATCGGCTTCTGTCGGTATGGTGGCAGTCGCCCATCGTCCCTCCCGTCCATGCAGCGTCTTCGTGGCAGTCGTCACTGCCTCTGGGGGACTTCACGCTAGTTTTCCGCCCCCAGGATGATGATGTCCAGGGTCCTGAGAGTAAAGATAATAAAGAGTTTAGTGTTTGAAAGAGTTGATGTTAATAAATATATACTTGCCTCTATGGGCTTCTGTCGGTATGGTGGCATATACTTGCCTTTATGGGCTTCTGTCGGTATGGTGGCAGTCGACCATCGTCCCTCCCGTCCATGCAGCGTCTTCGTGGCAGTCGTCACTGCCTCTGGGGGACTTCACGCTCCATTTCTGCCCCCAGGATGATGATGTCTAAGGTCCTGAGAGTAAAGATAATAGAGACTTTAGTGTTTGAAAGAGTTGATGTTAATAGATATATACTTGCCTTTATGGGCTTCTGTCGGTATGGTGGCAGTCGCCCATCGTCCCTCCCGTCCATGCAGCGTCTTCGTGGCAGTCGTCACTGCCTCTGGGGGACTTCACGCTCCATTTCTGCCCCCAGGATGATGATGTCCAGGGTCCTGAGAGTAAAGATAATAAAGAGTTTAGTGTTTGAAAGAGTTGATGTTAATAAATATATACTTGCCTTTATGGGCTTCTGTCGGTATGGTGGCAGTCGCCCATCGTCAGTCCCGTCCATGCAGCGTCTTCGTGGCAGTCGTCACTGCCTCTGGGGGACTTCACGCTCCATTTCTGCCCCCAGGATGATGATGTCCAGGGTCCTGAGAGTAAAGATAATAAAGAGTTTAGTGTTTGAAAGAGTTGATGTTAATAAATATATACTTGCCTTTATGGGCTTCTGTCGGTATGGTGGCAGTCGCCCATCGTCCCTCCCGTCCATGCAGCGTCTTCGTGGCAGTCGTCACTGCCTCTGGGGGACTTCACGCTCCATTTCTGCCCCCAGGATGATGATGTCCAGGGTCCTGAGAGTAAAGATCATAAAGAGTTTAGTGTTTGAAAGAGTTGATGTTAATAAATATATACTTGCCTTTATGGGCTTCTGTCGGTATTGTGGCAGTCGCCCATCGTCCCTCCCGTCCATGCAGCGTCTTCGTGGCAGTCGTCACTGCCTCTGGGGGACTTCACGCTCCATTTCTGCCCCCAGGATGATGATGTCCAAGGTCCTGAGAGTAAAGATAATAAAGAGTTTAGTGTTTGAAAAAGTTGATGTTAATAGATATATACTTGCCTTTATGGGCTTCTGTCGGTATGGTGGCAGTCGCCCATCGTCCCTCCCGTCCATGCAGCGTCTTCGTGGCAGTCGTCACTGCCTCTGGGGGACTTCACGCTCCATTTCTGCCCCCAGGATGATGATGTCCAGGGTCCTGAGAGTAAAGATAATAAAGAGTTTAGTGTTTGAAAGAGTTGATGTTAATAGATATATACTTGCCTTTATGGGCTTCTGTCGGTATGGTGGCAGTCGCCCATCGTCCCTCCCGTCCATGCAGCGTCTTCGTGGCAGTCGTCACTGCCTCTGGGGGACTTCACGCTCCATTTCTGCCCCCAGGATGATGATGTCCAAGGTCCTGAGAGTAAAGATAATAAAGAGTTTAGTGTTTGAAAGAGTTGATGTTAAGAGATATATACTTGCCTTTATAGGCTTCTGTCGGTATTGTGGCAGTCGCCCATCGTCCCTCCCGTCCATGCAGCGTCTTCGTGGCAGTCGTCACTGCCTCTGGGGGACTTCACGCTCCATTTCTGCCCCCAGGATGATGATGTCCAGGGTCCTGAGAGTAAAGATAATAAAGAGTTTAGTGTTTGAAAGAGTTGATGTTAATAAATATATACTTGCCTTTATGGGCTTCTGTCGGTATGGTGGCAGTCGCCCATCGTCCCTCCCGTCCATGCAGCGTCTTCGTGGCAGTCGTCACTGCCTCTGGGGGACTTCACGCTCCATTTCTGCCCCCAGGATGATGATGTCCAGGGTCCTGAGAGTAAAGATAATAAATAGTTTAGTGTTTGAAAGAGTTGATGTTAATAGATATATACTTGCCTTTATGGGCTTCTGTCGGTATTGTGGCAGTCGTCCATCGTCGCTCCCGTCCATGCAGCGTCTTCGTGGCAGTCGTCACTGCCTCTGGGGGACTTCACGCTCCTTTTCTGCCCCCAGGATGATGATGTCCAGGGTCCTGAGAGTAAAGATAATAAAGAGTTTAGTGTTTGAAAGAGTTGATGTTAATAAATATATACTTGCCTTTATGGGCTTCTTTCGGTATGGTGGCAGTCGCCCATCGTCCCTCCCGTCCATGCAGCGTCTTCGTGGCAGTCGTCACTGCCTCTGGGGGACTTCACGCTAGTTTTCTGCCCCCAGGATGATGATGTCCAGGGTCCTGAGAGTAAAGATAATAAATAGTTTAGTGTTTGAAAGAGTTGATGTTAATAAATATATACTTGCCTTTATGGGCTTCTGTCGGTATGGTGGCAGTCGACCATCGTCCCTCCCGTCCATGCAGCGTCTTCGTGGCAGTCGTCACTGCCTCTGGGGGACTTCACGCTCCATTTCTGCCCCCAGGATGATGATGTCTAAGGTCCTGAGAGTAAAGATAATAGAGACTTTAGTGTTTGAAAGAGTTGATGTTAATAGATATATACTTGCCTTTATGGGCTTCTGTCGGTATTGTGGCAGTCGCCCATCGTCAGTCCCTTTTCATGCAGCGTCTTCGTGGCAGTCGTCACTGCCTCTGGGGGACTTCACGCTCCATTTCTGCCCCCAGGATGATGATGTCCAGGGTCCTGAGAGTAAAGATAATAAAGAGTTTAGTGTTTGAAAGAGTTGATGTTAATAAATATATACTTGCCTTTATGGGCTTCTGTCGGTATGGTGGCAGTCGCCCATCGTCCCTCCCGTCCATGCAGCGTCTTCGTGGCAGTCGTCACTGCCTCTGGGGGACTTCACGCTCCATTTCTGCCCCCAGGATGATGATGTCCAGGGTCCTGAGAGTAAAGATAATAAAGAGTTTAGTGTTTGAAAGCGTTGATCTTAATAAATATATACTTGCCTTTATGGGCTTCTGTCGGTATGGTGGCAGTCGCCCATCGTCCCTCCCGTCCATGCAGCGTCTTCGTGGCAGTCGTCACTGCCTCTGGGGGACTTCACGCTCCATTTCTGCCCCCAGGATGATGATGTACAGGTTCCTGAGAGTAAAGATAATAAAGAGTTTAGTGTTTGAAAGAGTTGATGTTAATAGATATATACTTGTCCTTATCGGCTTCTGTCGGTATGGTGGCAGTCGCCCATCGTCCCTCCCGTCCATGCAGCGTCTTCGTGGCAGTCGTCACTGCCTCTGGGGGACTTCACGCTAGTTTTCCGCCCCCAGGATGATGATGTCCAGGGTCCTGAGAGTAAAGATAATAAAGAGTTTAGTGTTTGAAAGAGTTGATGTTAATAAATATATACTTGCCTCTATGGGCTTCTGTCGGTATGGTGGCATATACTTGCCTTTATGGGCTTCTGTCGGTATGGTGGCAGTCGACCATCGTCCCTCCCGTCCATGCAGCGTCTTCGTGGCAGTCGTCACTGCCTCTGGGGGACTTCACGCTCCATTTCTGCCCCCAGGATGATGATGTCTAAGGTCCTGAGAGTAAAGATAATAGAGACTTTAGTGTTTGAAAGAGTTGATGTTAATAGATATATACTTGCCTTTATGGGCTTCTGTCGGTATGGTGGCAGTCGCCCATCGTCCCTCCCGTCCATGCAGCGTCTTCGTGGCAGTCGTCACTGCCTCTGGGGGACTTCACGCTCCATTTCTGCCCCCAGGATGATGATGTCCAGGGTCCTGAGAGTAAAGATAATAAAGAGTTTAGTGTTTGAAAGAGTTGATGTTAATAAATATATACTTGCCTTTATGGGCTTCTGTCGGTATGGTGGCAGTCGCCCATCGTCAGTCCCGTCCATGCAGCGTCTTCGTGGCAGTCGTCACTGCCTCTGGGGGACTTCACGCTCCATTTCTGCCCCCAGGATGATGATGTCCAGGGTCCTGAGAGTAAAGATAATAAAGAGTTTAGTGTTTGAAAGAGTTGATGTTAATAAATATATACTTGCCTTTATGGGCTTCTGTCGGTATGGTGGCAGTCGCCCATCGTCCCTCCCGTCCATGCAGCGTCTTCGTGGCAGTCGTCACTGCCTCTGGGGGACTTCACGCTCCATTTCTGCCCCCAGGATGATGATGTCCAGGGTCCTGAGAGTAAAGATCATAAAGAGTTTAGTGTTTGAAAGAGTTGATGTTAATAAATATATACTTGCCTTTATGGGCTTCTGTCGGTATTGTGGCAGTCGCCCATCGTCCCTCCCGTCCATGCAGCGTCTTCGTGGCAGTCGTCACTGCCTCTGGGGGACTTCACGCTCCATTTCTGCCCCCAGGATGATGATGTCCAAGGTCCTGAGAGTAAAGATAATAAAGAGTTTAGTGTTTGAAAAAGTTGATGTTAATAGATATATACTTGCCTTTATGGGCTTCTGTCGGTATGGTGGCAGTCGCCCATCGTCCCTCCCGTCCATGCAGCGTCTTCGTGGCAGTCGTCACTGCCTCTGGGGGACTTCACGCTCCATTTCTGCCCCCAGGATGATGATGTCCAGGGTCCTGAGAGTAAAGATAATAAAGAGTTTAGTGTTTGAAAGAGTTGATGTTAATAGATATATACTTGCCTTTATGGGCTTCTGTCGGTATGGTGGCAGTCGCCCATCGTCCCTCCCGTCCATGCAGCGTCTTCGTGGCAGTCGTCACTGCCTCTGGGGGACTTCACGCTCCATTTCTGCCCCCAGGATGATGATGTCCAAGGTCCTGAGAGTAAAGATAATAAAGAGTTTAGTGTTTGAAAGAGTTGATGTTAAGAGATATATACTTGCCTTTATAGGCTTCTGTCGGTATTGTGGCAGTCGCCCATCGTCCCTCCCGTCCATGCAGCGTCTTCGTGGCAGTCGTCACTGCCTCTGGGGGACTTCACGCTCCATTTCTGCCCCCAGGATGATGATGTCCAGGGTCCTGAGAGTAAAGATAATAAAGAGTTTAGTGTTTGAAAGAGTTGATGTTAATAAATATATACTTGCCTTTATGGGCTTCTGTCGGTATGGTGGCAGTCGCCCATCGTCCCTCCCGTCCATGCAGCGTCTTCGTGGCAGTCGTCACTGCCTCTGGGGGACTTCACGCTCCATTTCTGCCCCCAGGATGATGATGTCCAGGGTCCTGAGAGTAAAGATAATAAATAGTTTAGTGTTTGAAAGAGTTGATGTTAATAGATATATACTTGCCTTTATGGGCTTCTGTCGGTATTGTGGCAGTCGTCCATCGTCGCTCCCGTCCATGCAGCGTCTTCGTGGCAGTCGTCACTGCCTCTGGGGGACTTCACGCTCCTTTTCTGCCCCCAGGATGATGATGTCCAGGGTCCTGAGAGTAAAGATAATAAAGAGTTTAGTGTTTGAAAGAGTTGATGTTAATAAATATATACTTGCCTTTATGGGCTTCTTTCGGTATGGTGGCAGTCGCCCATCGTCCCTCCCGTCCATGCAGCGTCTTCGTGGCAGTCGTCACTGCCTCTGGGGGACTTCACGCTCCATTTCTGCCCCCAGGATGATGATGTCCAAGGTCCTGAGAGTAAAGATAATAAAGAGTTTAGTGTTTGAAAGAGTTGATATTAATAGATATATACTTGCCTTTATGGGCTTCTGTCGGTATGGTGGCAGTCGCCCATCATGCAGCGTCTTCGTGGCAGTCGTCACTGCCTCTGGGGGACTTCACGCTCCATTTCTGCCCCCAGGATGATGATGTCCAGGGTCCTGAGAGAAAAGATAATAAAGAGTTTAGTGTTTGAAAGAGTTGATGTTAATAGATATATACTTGCCTTTATGGGCTTCTGTCGGTATGGTGGAAGTCGCCCATCGTCCCTCCCGTCCATGCAGCGTCTTCGTGGCAGTCGTCACTGCCTCTGGGGGACTTCACGCTCCTTCTCTGCCCCCAGGATGATGATGTCCAAGGTCCTAAGAGTAAAGATAATAAAGAGTTTAGAGTTTGAAAGAGTTGATGTTAATAGATATATACTTGCCTTTTTGGGCTTCTGTCGGTATGGTGGCAGTCGCCCATCGTCCCTCCCGTCCATGCAGCGTCTTCGTGGCAGTCGTCACTGCCTCTGGGGGACTTCACGCTCCATTTCTGCCCCCAGGATGATGATGTCCAGGGTCCTGAGAGTAAAGATCATAAAGAGTTTAGTGTTTGAAAGAGTTGATGTTAAGAGATATATACTTCCGTTTATGGGCTTCTGTCAGTATTGTGGCAGTCGCCCATCGTCCCTCCCGTCCATGCAGCGTCTTCGTGGCAGTCGTCACTGCCTCTGGGGGACTTCACGCTCCATTTCTGCCCCCAGGATGATGATGTCCAGGGTCCTGAGAGAAAAGATAATAAAGAGTTTAGTGTTTGAAAGAGTTGATGTTAATAAATATATACTTGCCTTTATGGGCTTCTGTCGGTATGGTGGCAGTAGACCATCGTCCCTCCCGTCCATGCAGCGTCTTCGTGGCAGTCGTCACTCTCTCTGGGGGACTTCACGCTCCATTTCTGCCCCCAGGATGATGATGTCCAGGGTCCTGAGAGTAAAGATAATAAAGAGTTTAGTGTTTGAAAGCGTTGATCTTAATAAATGTATACTTGCCTTTATGGGCTTCTGTCGGTATGGTGGCAGTCGCCCATCGTCCCTCCCGTCCATGCAGCGTCTTCGTGGCAGTCGTCACTGCCTCTGGGGGACTTCACGCTCCATTTCTGCCCCCAGGATGATGATGTCCAGGTTCCTGAGAGTAAAGATAATAAAGAGTTTAGTGTTTGAAAGAGTTGATGTTAATAGATATATACTTGCCCTTATGGGCTTCTGTCGGTATGGTGGCAGTCGCCCATCGTCCCTCCCGTCCATGCAGCGTCTTCGTGGCAGTCGTCACTGCCTCTGGGGGACTTCACGCTCCATTTCTGCCCCCAGGATGATGATGTCCAGGGTCCTGAGAGTAAAGATAATAAATAGTTTAGTGTTTGAAAGAGTTGATGTTAATAGATATATACTTGCCTTTATGGGCTTCTGTCGGTATTGTGGCAGTCGCCCATCGTCCCTCCCGTCCATGCAGCGTCTTCGTGGCAGTCGTCACTGCCTCTGGGGGACTTCACGCCAGTTTTCTGCCCCCAGGATGATGATGTCCAGGGTCCTGAGAGTAAAGATAATAAAGAGTTTAGTGTTTGAAAGAGTTGATGTTAATAAATATATACTTGCCTTTATGGGCTTCTGTCGGTATGGTGGCAGTCGCCCATCGTCCCTCCCGTCCATGCAGCGTCTTCGTGGCAGTCGTCACTGCCTCTGGGGGACTTCACGCTCCATTTCTGCCCCCAGGATGATGATGTCTAAGGTCCTGAGAGTAAAGATAATAGAGACTTTAGTGTTTGAAAGAGTTGATGTTAATAGATATATACTTGCCTTTATGGGCTTCTGTCGGTATGGTGGCAGTCGCCCATCGTCCCTCCCGTCCATGCAGCGTCTTCGTGGCAGTCGTCACTCTCTCTGGGGGACTTCACGCTCCATTTCTGCCCCCAGGATGATGATGTCCAGGGTCCTGAGAGTAAAGATAATAGAGACTTTAGTGTTTGAAAGAGTTGATGTTAATAGATATATACTTGCCTTTATGGGCTTCTGTCGGTATGGTGGCAGTCGCCCATCGTCCCTCCCGTCCATGCAGCGTCTTCGTGGCAGTCGTCACTGCCTCTGGGGGACTTCACGCTCCATTTCTGCCCCCAGGATGATGATGTCCAGGGTCCTGAGAGTAAAGATAATAAAGAGTTTAGTGTTTGAAAGAGTTGATGTTAATAGATATATACTTGCCTTTATGGGCTTCTGTCGGTATGGTGGCAGTCGCCCATCGTCATTCCCGTCCATGCAGCGTCTTCGTGGCAGTCGTCACTGCCTCTGGGGGACTTCACGCTCCATTTCTGCCCCCAGGATGATGATGTCCAGGGTCCTGAGAGTAAAGATAATAAAGAGTTTAGTGTTTGAAAGAGTTGATGTTAATAGATATATACTTGCCTTTATTGGCTTCTGTCGGTATGGTGGCAGTCGCCCATCGTCCCTCCCGTCCATGCAGCGTCTTCGTGGCAGTCGTCACTGCCTCTGGGGAACTTCACGCTCCATTTCTGCCCCCAGGATGATGATGTCCAGGTTCCTGAGAGTAAAGATAATAAAGAGTTTAGTGTTTGAAAGAGTTGATGTTAATAGATATATACTTGCCTTTATAGGCTCCTGTCGGTATTGTGGCAGTCGCCCATCGTCCCTCCCGTCCATGCAGCGTCTTCGTGGCAGTCGTCACTGCCTCTGGGGGACTTCACGCTCCATTTCTGCCCCCAGGATGATGATGTCCAGGGTCCTGAGAGTAAAGATAATAAAGAGTTTAGTGTTTGAAAGAGTTGATGTTAATAAATATATACTTGCCTTTATGGGCTTCTGTCGGTATGGTGGCAGTCGCCCATCGTCCCTCCCGTCCATGCAGCGTCTTCGTGGCAGTCGTCACTGCCTCTGGGGGACTTCACGCTCCATTTCTGCCCCCAGGATGATGATGTCCCGGGTCCTGAGAGTAAAGATAATAAAGAGTTTAGTGTTTGAAAGAGTTGATGTTAATAAATATATACTTGCCTTTATGGGCCTCTGTCGGTATGGTGGCAGTCGCCCATCGTCCCTCCCGTCCATGCAGCGTCTTCGTGGCAGTCGTCACTGCCTCTGGGGGACTTCACGCTCCATTTCTGCCCCCAGGATGATGATGTCCAAGGTCCTGAGAGTAAAGATAATAAAGAGTTTAGTGTTTGAAAGAGTTGATGTTAAGAGATATATACTTGCCTTTATAGGCTTCTGTCGGTATTGTGGCAGTCGCCCATCGTCCCTCCCGTCCATGCAGCGTCTTCGTGGCAGTCGTCACTGCCTCTGGGGGACTTCACGCTCCATTTCTGCCCCCAGGATGATGATGTCCAGGGTCCTGAGAGTAAAGATAATAAAGAGTTTAGTGTTTGAAAGAGTTGATGTTAAGAGATATATACTTGCCTTTATAGCCTTCTGTCGGTATTGTGGCAGTCGCCCATCGTCCCTCCCGTCCATGCAGCGTCTTCGTGGCAGTCGTCACTGCCTCTGGGGGACTTCACGCTCCATTTCTGCCCCAGGATGATGATGTCCAGGGTCCTGAGAGTAAAGATAATAAAGAGTTTAGTGTTTGAAAGAGTTGATGTTAAGAGATATATACTTGCCTTTATGGGCTTCTGTCGGTATGGTGGCAGTCGCCCATCGTCCCTCCCGTCCATGCAGCGTCTTCGTGGCAGTCGTCACTGCCTCTGGGGGACTTCACGCTCCATTTCTGCCCCCAGGATGATGATGTCCAGGGTCCTGAGAGTAAAGATAATAAAGAGTTTAGTGTTTGAAAGAGTTGATGTTAATAGATAAATACTTGCCTTTATGGGCTTCTGTCGGTATTGTGGCAGTCGCCCATCGTCCCTCCCGTCCATGCAGCGTCTTCGTGGCAGTCGTCACTGCCTCTGGGGAACTTCACGCTCCATTTCTGCCCCCAGGATGATGATGTCCAGGGTACTGAGAGTAAAGATAATAAAGAGTTTAGTGTTTGAAAGAGTTGATGTTAATAGATATATACTTGCCTTTATAGGCTCCTGTCGGTATGGTAGCAGTCGCCCATCGTCCCTCCCGTCCATGCAGCGTCTTCGTGGTAGTCGTCACTGCCTCTGGGGGACTTCACGCTCCATTTCTGCCCCCAGGATGATGATGTCCAGGGTCCTAAGAGTAAAGATAATAAATAATTTAGTGTTTGAAAGAGTTGATGTTAATAGATATATACTTGCCTTTATGGGCTTCTGTCGGTATGGTGGCAGTCGCCCATCGTCCCTCCCGTCCATGCAGCGTCTTCGTGGCAGTCGTCACTGCCTCTGGGGGACTTCACGCTCCATTTCTGCCCCCAGGATGATGATGTCTAAGGTCCTGACAGTAAAGATAATAGAGACTTTAGTGTTTGAAAGAGTTGATGTTAATAGATATATACTTGCCTTTATGGGCTTCTGTCGGTATGGTGGCAGTCGCCCATCGTCAGTCCCGTCCATGCAGCGTCTTCGTGGCAGTCGTCACTGCCTCTGGGGGACTTCACGCTCCATTTCTGCCCCCAGGATGATGATGTCCAGGGTCCTGAGAGTAAAGATAATAAAGAGTTTAGTGTTTGAAAGAGTTGATGTTAATAAATATATACTTGCCTTTATGGGCTTCTGTCGGTATGGTGGCAGTCGCCCATCGTCCCTCCCGTCCATGCAGCGTCTTCGTGGCAGTCGTCACTGCCTCTGGGGGACTTCACGCTCCATTTCTGCCCCCAGGATGATGATGTCCAGGGTCCTGAGAGTAAAGATAATAAAGAGTTTAGTGTTTGAAAGAGTTGATGTTAATAGATATATACTTGCCCTTATGGGCTTCTGTCGGTATGGTGGCAGTCGCCCATCGTCCCTCCCGTCCATGCAGCGTCTTCGTGGTAGTCGTCACTGCCTCTGGGGGACTTCACGCTCCATTTCTGCCCCCAGGATGATGATGTCCAGGGTCCTAAGAGTAAAGATAATAAATAGTTTAGTGTTTGAAAGAGTTGATGTTAATAAATATATACTTGCCTTTATGGGCTTCTGTCGGTATTGTGGCAGTCGCCCATCGTCCCTCCCGTCCATGCAGCGTCTTCGTGGCAGTCGTCACTGCCTCTGGGGGACTTCACGCTAGTTTTCTGCCCCCAGGATGATGATGTCCAGGGTCCTGAGAGTAAAGATAATAAAGAGTTTAGTGTTTGAAAGAGTTGATGTCAATAAATATATACTTGCCTTTATGGGCTTCTGTCGGTATGGTGGCAGTCGCCCATCGTCCCTCCCGTCCATGCAGCGTCTTCGTGGCAGTCGTCACTGCCTCTGGGGGACTTCACGCTCCATTTCTGCCCCCAGGATGATGATGTCTAAGGTCCTGAGAGTAAAGATAATAGAGACTTTAGTGTTTGAAAGAGTTGATGTTAATAGATATATACTTGCCTTTATGGGCTTCTGTCGGTATGGTGGCAGTCGCCCATCGTCAGTCCCGTCCATGCAGCGTCTTCGTGGCAGTCGTCACTGCCTCTGGGGGACTTCACGCTCCATTTCTGCCCCCAGGATGATGATGTCCAGGGTCCTGAGAGTAAAGATAATAAAGAGTTTAGTGTTTGAAAGAGTTGATGTTAATAAATATATACTTGCCTTTATGGGCTTCTGTCGGTATGGTGGCAGTCGCCCATCGTCCCTCCCGTCCATGCAGCGTCTTCGTGGCAGTCGTCACTGCCTCTGGGGGACTTCACGCTCCATTTCTGCCCCCAGGATGATGATGTCCAGGGTCTTGAGAGTAAAGATAATAAAGAGTTTAGTGTTTGAAAGAGCTGATGTTAATAAATATATACTTGCCTTTATGGGCTTCTGTCGGTATTGTGGCAGTCGCCCATCGTCCCTCCCGTCCATGCAGCGTCTTCGTGGCAGTCGTCACTGCCTCTGGGGGACTTCACGCTCCATTTCTGCCCCCAGGATGATGATGTCCAGGGTCCTGAGAGTAAAGATAATAAAGAGTTTAGTGTTTGAAAAAGTTGATGTTAATAAATATATACTTGCCTTTATGGGCTTCTGTCGGTATGGTGGCAGTCGCCCATCGTCCCTCCCGTCCATGCAGCGTCTTCGTGGCAGTCGTCACTGCCTCTGGGGGACTTCACGCTCCATTTCTGCCCCCAGGATGATGATGTCCAGGGTCCTGAGAGTAAAGATAATAAAGAGTTTAGTGTTTGAAAGAGTTGATGTTAATAAATATATACTTGCCTTTATGGGCTTCTGTCGGTATGGTGGCAGTCGCCCATCGTCCCTCCCGTCCATGCAGCGTCTTCGTGGCAGTCGTCACTGCCTCTGGGGGACTTCACGCTCCATTTCTGCCCCCAGGATGATGATGTCCAAGGTCCTGAGAGTAAAGATAATAAAGAGTTTAGTGTTTGAAAGAGTTGATGTTAAGAGATATATACTTGACTTTATAGGCTTCTGTCGGTGTTGTGGCAGTCGCCCATCGTCCCTCCCGTCCATGCAGCGTCTTCGTGGCAGTCGTCACTGCCTCTGGGGGACTTCACGCTCCATTTCTGCCCCCAGGATGATGATGTCCAGGGTCCTGAGAGTAAAGATAATAAAGAGTTTAGTGTTTGAAAGAGTTGATGTTAATAAATATATACTTGCCTTTATGGGCTTCTGTCGGTATGGTGGCAGTCGCCCATCGTCCCTCCCGTCCATGCAGCGTCTTCGTGGCAGTCGTCACTGCCTCTGGGGGACTTCACGCTCCATTTCTGCCCCCAGGATGATGATGTCCAGGGTCCTGAGAGTAAAGATAATAAAGAGTTTAGTGTTTGAAAGAGTTGATGTTAATAAATATATACTTGCCTTTATGGGCTTCTGTCGGTATGGTGGCAGTCGCCCATCGTCCCTCCCGTCCATGCAGCGTCTTCGTGGCAGTCGTCACTGCCTCTGGGGGACTTCACGCTCCATTTCTGCCCCCAGGATGATGATGTCCAGGGTCCTGAGAGTAAAGATAATAAAGAGTTTAGTGTTTGAAAGAGTTGATGTTAATAGATATATACTTGCCCTTATGGGCTTCTGTCGGTATGGTGGCAGTCGCCCATCGTCCCTCCCGTCCATGCAGCGTCTTCGTGGTAGTCGTCACTGCCTCTGGGGGACTTCACGCTCCATTTCTGCCCCCAGGATGATGATGTCCAGGGTCCTAAGAGTAAAGATAATAAATAGTTTAGTGTTTGAAAGAGTTGATGTTAATAAATATATACTTGCCTTTATGGGCTTCTGTCGGTATTGTGGCAGTCGCCCATCGTCCCTCCCGTCCATGCAGCGTCTTCGTGGCAGTCGTCACTGCCTCTGGGGGACTTCACGCTAGTTTTCTGCCCCCAGGATGATGATGTCCAGGGTCCTGAGAGTAAAGATAATAAAGAGTTTAGTGTTTGAAAGTGTTGATGTTAATAAATATATACTTGCCTTTATGGGCTTCTGTCGGTATGGTGGCAGTCGCCCATCGTCCCTCCCGTCCATGCAGCGTCTTCGTGGCAGTCGTCACTGCCTCTGGGGGACTTCACGCTCCATTTCTGCCCCCAGGATGATGATGTCTAAGGTCCTGAGAGTAAAGATAATAGAGACTTTAGTGTTTGAAAGAGTTGATGTTAATAGATATATACTTGCCTTTATGGGCTTCTGTCGGTATGGTGGCAGTCGCCCATCGTCAGTCCCGTCCATGCAGCGTCTTCGTGGCAGTCGTCACTGCCTCTGGGGGACTTCACGCTCCATTTCTGCCCCCAGGATGATGATGTCCAGGGTCCTGAGAGTAAAGATAATAAAGAGTTTAGTGTTTGAAAGAGTTGATGTTAATAAATATATACTTGCCTTTATGGGCTTCTGTCGGTATGGTGGCAGTCGCCCATCGTCCCTCCCGTCCATGCAGCGTCTTCGTGGCAGTCGTCACTGCCTCTGGGGGACTTCACGCTCCATTTCTGCCCCCAGGATGATGATGTCCAGGGTCTTGAGAGTAAAGATAATAAAGAGTTTAGTGTTTGAAAGAGCTGATGTTAATAAATATATACTTGCCTTTATGGGCTTCTGTCGGTATTGTGGCAGTCGCCCATCGTCCCTCCCGTCCATGCAGCGTCTTCGTGGCAGTCGTCACTGCCTCTGGGGGACTTCACGCTCCATTTCTGCCCCCAGGATGATGATGTCCAGGGTCCTGAGAGTAAAGATAATAAAGAGTTTAGTGTTTGAAAAAGTTGATGTTAATAAATATATACTTGCCTTTATGGGCTTCTGTCGGTATGGTGGCAGTCGCCCATCGTCCCTCCCGTCCATGCAGCGTCTTCGTGGCAGTCGTCACTGCCTCTGGGGGACTTCACGCTCCATTTCTGCCCCCAGGATGATGATGTCCAGGGTCCTGAGAGTAAAGATAATAAAGAGTTTAGTGTTTGAAAGAGTTGATGTTAATAAATATATACTTGCCTTTATGGGCTTCTGTCGGTATGGTGGCAGTCGCCCATCGTCCCTCCCGTCCATGCAGCGTCTTCGTGGCAGTCGTCACTGCCTCTGGGGGACTTCACGCTCCATTTCTGCCCCCAGGATGATGATGTCCAAGGTCCTGAGAGTAAAGATAATAAAGAGTTTAGTGTTTGAAAGAGTTGATGTTAAGAGATATATACTTGACTTTATAGGCTTCTGTCGGTGTTGTGGCAGTCGCCCATCGTCCCTCCCGTCCATGCAGCGTCTTCGTGGCAGTCGTCACTGCCTCTGGGGGACTTCACGCTCCATTTCTGCCCCCAGGATGATGATGTCCAGGGTCCTGAGAGTAAAGATAATAAAGAGTTTAGTGTTTGAAAGAGTTGATGTTAATAAATATATACTTGCCTTTATGGGCTTCTGTCGGTATGGTGGCAGTCGCCCATCGTCCCTCCCGTCCATGCAGCGTCTTCGTGGCAGTCGTCACTGCCTCTGGGGGACTTCACGCTCCATTTCTGCCCCCAGGATGATGATGTCCAGGGTCCTGAGAGTAAAGATAATAAAGAGTTTAGTGTTTGAAAGAGTTGATGTTAATAAATATATACTTGCCTTTATGGGCTTCTGTCGGTATGGTGGCAGTCGCCCATCGTCCCTCCCGTCCATGCAGCGTCTTCGTGGCAGTCGTCACTGCCTCTGGGGGACTTCACGCTCCATTTCTGCCCCCAGGATGATGATGTCCAGGGTCCTGAGAGTAAAGATAATAAAGAGTTTAGTGTTTGAAAGAGTTGATGTTAATAGATATATACTTGCCCTTATGGGCTTCTGTCGGTATGGTGGCAGTCGCCCATCGTCCCTCCCGTCCATGCAGCGTCTTCGTGGTAGTCGTCACTGCCTCTGGGGGACTTCACGCTCCATTTCTGCCCCCAGGATGATGATGTCCAGGGTCCTAAGAGTAAAGATAATAAATAGTTTAGTGTTTGAAAGAGTTGATGTTAATAAATATATACTTGCCTTTATGGGCTTCTGTCGGTATTGTGGCAGTCGCCCATCGTCCCTCCCGTCCATGCAGCGTCTTCGTGGCAGTCGTCACTGCCTCTGGGGGACTTCACGCTAGTTTTCTGCCCCCAGGATGATGATGTCCAGGGTCCTGAGAGTAAAGATAATAAAGAGTTTAGTGTTTGAAAGTGTTGATGTTAATAAATATATACTTGCCTTTATGGGCTTCTGTCGGTATGGTGGCAGTCGCCCATCGTCCCTCCCGTCCATGCAGCGTCTTCGTGGCAGTCGTCACTGCCTCTGGGGGACTTCACGCTCCATTTCTGCCCCCAGGATGATGATGTCTAAGGTCCTGAGAGTAAAGATAATAGAGACTTTAGTGTTTGAAAGAGTTGATGTTAATAGATATATACTTGCCTTTATGGGCTTCTGTCGGTATGGTGGCAGTCGCCCATCGTCAGTCCCGTCCATGCAGCGTCTTCGTGGCAGTCGTCACTGCCTCTGGGGGACTTCACGCTCCATTTCTGCCCCCAGGATGATGATGTCCAGGGTCCTGAGAGTAAAGATAATAAAGAGTTTAGTGTTTGAAAGAGTTGATGTTAATAAATATATACTTGCCTTTATGGGCTTCTGTCGGTATGGTGGCAGTCGCCCATCGTCCCTCCCGTCCATGCAGCGTCTTCGTGGCAGTCGTCACTGCCTCTGGGGGACTTCACGCTCCATTTCTGCCCCCAGGATGATGATGTCCAGGGTCTTGAGAGTAAAGATAATAAAGAGTTTAGTGTTTGAAAGAGCTGATGTTAATAAATATATACTTGCCTTTATGGGCTTCTGTCGGTATTGTGGCAGTCGCCCATCGTCCCTCCCGTCCATGCAGCGTCTTCGTGGCAGTCGTCACTGCCTCTGGGGGACTTCACGCTCCATTTCTGCCCCCAGGATGATGATGTCCAGGGTCCTGAGAGTAAAGATAATAAAGAGTTTAGTGTTTGAAAAAGTTGATGTTAATAAATATATACTTGCCTTTATGGGCTTCTGTCGGTATGGTGGCAGTCGCCCATCGTCCCTCCCGTCCATGCAGCGTCTTCGTGGCAGTCGTCACTGCCTCTGGGGGACTTCACGCTCCATTTCTGCCCCCAGGATGATGATGTCCAGGGTCCTGAGAGTAAAGATAATAAAGAGTTTAGTGTTTGAAAGAGTTGATGTTAATAAATATATACTTGCCTTTATGGGCTTCTGTCGGTATGGTGGCAGTCGCCCATCGTCCCTCCCGTCCATGCAGCGTCTTCGTGGCAGTCGTCACTGCCTCTGGGGGACTTCACGCTCCATTTCTGCCCCCAGGATGATGATGTCCAAGGTCCTGAGAGTAAAGATAATAAAGAGTTTAGTGTTTGAAAGAGTTGATGTTAAGAGATATATACTTGCCTTTATAGGCTTCTGTCGGTGTTGTGGCAGTCGCCCATCGTCCCTCCCGTCCATGCAGCGTCTTCGTGGCAGTCGTCACTGCCTCTGGGGGACTTCACGCTCCATTGCTGCCCCCAGGATGATGATGTCCAGGGTCCTGAGAGTAAAGATAATAAAGAGTTTAGTGTTTGAAAGAGTTGATGTTAATAAATATATACTTGCCTTTATGGGCTTCTGTCGGTATGGTGGCAGTCGCCCATCGTCCCTCCCGTCCATGCAGCGTCTTCGTGGCAGTCGTCACTGCCTCTGGGGGACTTCACGCTCCATTTCTGCCCCCAGGATGATGATGTCCAGGGTCCTGAGAGTAAAGATAATAAAGAGTTTAGTGTTTGAAAGAGTTGATGTTAAGAGATATATACTTGCCTTTATGGGCTTCTGTCGGTATGGTGGCAGTCGCCCATCGTCCCTCCCGTCCATGCAGCGTCTTCGTGGCAGTCGTCACTGCCTCTGGGGGACTTCACGCTCCATTTCTGCCCCCAGGATGATGATGTCCAGGGTCCTGAGAGTAAAGATAATAAAGAGTTTAGTGTTTGAAAGAGTTGATGTTAATAGATATATACTTGCCTTTATGGGCTTCTGTCGGTATGGTGGCAGTCGCCCATCGTCCCTCCCGTCCATGCAGCGTCTTCGTGGCAGTCGTCACTGCCTCTGGGGGACTTCACGCTCCATTTCTGCCCCCAGGATGATGATGTCCAGGTTCCTGAGAGTAAAGATAATAAAGAGTTTAGTGTTTGAAAGAGTTGATGTTAAGAGATATATACTTGCCTTTATGGGCTTCTGTCGGTATGGTGGCAGTCGCCCATCGTCCCTCCCGTCCATGCAGCGTCTTCGTGGCAGTCGTCACTGCCTCTGGGGGACTTCACGCTCCATTTCTGCCCCCAGGATGATGATGTCCAGGGTCCTGAGAGTAAAGATAATAAAGAGTTTAGTGTTTGAAAGAGTTGATGTTAAGAGATATATACTTGCCTTTATGGGCTTCTGTCGGTATGGTGGCAGTCGCCCATCGTCCCTCCCGTCCATGCAGCGTCTTCGTGGCAGTCGTCACTGCCTCTGGGGGACTTCACGCTCCATTTCTGCCCCCAGGATGATGATGTCCAGGGTCCTGAGAGTAAAGATAATAAAGAGTTTAGTGTTTGAAAGAGTTGATGTTAATAGATATATACTTGCCTTTATGGGCTTCTGTCGGTATGGTGGCAGTCGCCCATCGTCCCTCCCGTCCATGCAGCGTCTTCGTGGCAGTCGTCACTGCCTCTGGGGGACTTCACGCTCCATTTCTGCCCCCAGGATGATGATGTCCAGGTTCCTGAGAGTAAAGATAATAAAGAGTTTAGTGTTTGAAAGAGTTGATGTTAAGAGATATATACTTGCCTTTATAGGCTCCTGTCGGTATGGTGGCAGTCGCCCATCGTCCCTCCCGTCCATGCAGCGTCTTCGTGGCAGTCGTCACTGCCTCTGGGGGACTTCACGCTCCATTTCTGCCCCCAGGATGATGATGTCCAGGGTCTTGAGAGTAAAGATAATAAAGAGTTTAGTGTTTGAAAGAGCTGATGTTAATAAATATATACTTGCCTTTATGGGCTTCTGTCGGTATTGTGGCAGTCGCCCATCGTCCCTCCCGTCCATGCAGCGTCTTCGTGGCAGTCGTCACTGCCTCTGGGGGACTTCACGCTCCATTTCTGCCCCCAGGATGATGATGTCCAGGGTCCTGAGAGTAAAGATAATAAAGAGTTTAGTGTTTGAAAGAGTTGATGTTAATAAATATATACTTGCCTTTATGGGCTTCTGTCGGTATGGTGGCAGTCGCCCATCGTCCCTCCCGTCCATGCAGCGTCTTCGTGGTAGTCGTCACTGCCTCTGGGGGACTTCACGCTCCATTTCTGCCCCCAGGATGATGATGTCCAGGGTCCTGAGAGTAAAGATAATAAAGAGTTTAGTGTTTGAAAAAGTTGATGTTAAGAGATATATACTTGCCTTTATAGGCTTCTGTCGGTGTTGTGGCAGTCGCCCATCGTCCCTCCCGTCCATGCAGCGTCTTCGTGGCAGTCGTCACTGCCTCTGGGGGACTTCACGCTCCATTTCTGCCCCCAGGATGATGATGTCCAGGGTCCTGAGAGTAAAGATAATAAAGAGTTTAGTGTTTGAAAGAGTTGATGTTAATAAATATATACTTGCCTTTATGGGCTTCTGTCGGTATGGTGGCAGTCGCCCATCGTCCCTCCCGTCCATGCAGCGTCTTCGTGGCAGTCGTCACTGCCTCTGGGGGACTTCACGCTCCATTTCTGCCCCCAGGATGATGATGTCCAGGGTCCTGAGAGTAAAGATAATAAAGAGTTTAGTGTTTGAAAGAGTTGATGTTAAGAGATATATACTTGCCTTTATAGCCTTCTGTCGGTATTGTGGCAGTCGCCCATCGTCCCTCCCGTCCATGCAGCGTCTTCGTGGCAGTCGTCACTGCCTCTGGGGGACTTCACGCTCCATTTCTGCCCCCAGGATGATGATGTCCAGGGTCCTGAGAGTAAAGATAATAAAGAGTTTAGTGTTTGAAAGTGTTGATGTTAAGAGATATATACTTGCCTTTATGGGCTTCTGTCGGTATGGTGGCAGTCGCCCATCGTCCCTCCCGTCCATGCAGCGTCTTCGTGGCAGTCGTCACTGCCTCTGGGGGACTTCACGCTCCATTTCTACCCCCCGGATGATGATGTCCAGGGTCCTGAGAGTAAAGATAATAAAGAGTTTAGTGTTTGAAAGAGTTGATGTTAATAGATATATACTTGCCTTTATGGGCTTCTGTCGGTATGGTGGCAGTCGCCCATCGTCCCTCCCGTCCATGCAGCGTCTTCGTGGCAGTCGTCACTGCCTCTGGGGGACTTCACGCTCCATTTCTGCCCCCAGGATGATGATGTCCAGGTTCCTGAGAGTAAAGATAATAAAGAGTTTAGTGTTTGAAAGAGTTGATGTTAAGAGATATATACTTGCCTTTATAGGCTCCTGTCGGTATGGTAGCAGTCGCCCATCGTCCCTCCCGTCCATGCAGCGTCTTCGTGGCAGTCGTCACTGCCTCTGGGGGACTTCACGCTCCATTTCTGCCCCCAGGTTGATGATGTCCAGGTTCCTGAGAGTAAAGATAATAAAGAGTTTAGTGTTTGAAAGAGTTGATGTTAAGAGATATATACTTGCCTTTATGGGCTTCTGTCGGTATGGTGGCAGTCGCCCATCGTCCCTCCCGTCCATGCAGCGTCTTCGTGGCAGTCGTCACTGCCTCTGGGGGACTTCACGCTCCATTTCTGCCCCCAGGATGATGATGTCCAGGGTCCTGAGAGTAAAGATAATAAAGAGTTTAGTGTTTGAAAGAGTTGATGTTAATAGATATATACTTGCCTTTATGGGCTTCTGTCGGTATGGTGGCAGTCGCCCATCGTCCCTCCCGTCCATGCAGCGTCTTCGTGGCAGTCGTCACTGCCTCTGGGGGACTTCACGCTCCATTTCTGCCCCCAGGATGATGATGTCCAGGGTCCTGAGAGTAAAGATAATAAAGAGTTTAGTGTTTGAAAGAGTTGATGTTAATAGATATATACTTGCCTTTATGGGCTTCTGTCGGTATGGTGGCAGTCGCCCATCGTCCCTCCCGTCCATGCAGCGTCTTCGTGGCAGTCGTCACTGCCTCTGGGGGACTTCACGCTCCATTTCTGCCCCCAGGATGATGATGTCCAGGGTCCTGAGAGTAAAGATAATAAAGAGTTTAGTGTTTGAAAGAGTTGATGTTAATAGATATATACTTGCCTTTATGGGCTTCTGTCGGTATGGTGGCAGTCGCCCATCGTCCCTCCCGTCCATGCAGCGTCTTCGTGGCAGTCGTCACTGCCTCTGGGGGACTTCACGCTCCATTTCTGCCCCCAGGATGATGATGTCCAGGGTCCTGAGAGTAAAGATAATAAAGAGTTTAGTGTTTGAAAGAGTTGATGTTAATAGATATATACTTGCCTTTATGGGCTTCTGTCGGTATGGTGGCAGTCGCCCATCGTCACTCCCGTCCATGCAGCGTCTTCGTGGCAGTCGTCACTACCTCTGGGGGACTTCACGCTCCATTTCTGCCCCCAGGATGATGATGTCCAGGGTCCTGAGAGTAAAGATAATAAAGAGTTTAGTGTTTGAAAGAGTTGATGTTAAGAGATATATACTTGCCTTTATAGGCTCCTGTCGGTATGGTGGCAGTCGCCCATCGTCCCTCCCGTCCATGCAGCGTCTTCGTGGCAGTCGTCACTGCCTCTGGGGGACTTCACGCTCCATTTCTGCCCCCAGGATGATGATGTCCAGGGTCTTGAGAGTAAAGATAATAAAGAGTTTAGTGTTTGAAAGAGTTGATGTTAATAAATATATACTTGCCTTTATGGGCTTCTGTCGGTATTGTGGCAGTCGCCCATCGTCCCTCCCGTCCATGCAGCGTCTTCGTGGCAGTCGTCACTGCCTCTGGGGGACTTCACGCTCCATTTCTGCCCCCAGGATGATGATGTCCAAGGTCCTGAGAGTAAAGATAATAAAGAGTTTAGTGTTTGAAAAAGTTGATGTTAATAGATATATACTTGCCTTTATGGGCTTCTGTCGGTATGGTGGCAGTCGCCCATCGTCCCTCCCGTCCATGCAGCGTCTTCGTGGCAGTCGTCACTGCCTCTGGGGGACTTCACGCTCCATTTCTGCCCCCAGGATGATGATGTCCAGGGTCTTGAGAGTAAAGATAATAAAGAGTTTAGTGTTTGAAAGAGTTGATGTTAATAAATATATACTTGCCTTTATTTGCTTCTGTCGGTATTGTGCCAGTCGCCCATCGTCCCTCCCGTCCATGCAGCGTCTTCGTGGCAGTCGTCACTGCCTCTGGGGGACTTCACGCTCCATTTCTGCCCCCAGGATGATGATGTCCAAGGTCCTGAGAGTAAAGATAATAAAGAGTTTAGTGTTTGAAAAAGTTGATGGTAATAGATATATACTTGCCTTTATGGGCTTCTGTCGGTATGGTGGCAGTCGCCCATCGTCCCTCCCGTCCATGCAGCGTCTTCGTGGCAGTCGTCACTGCCTCTGGGGGACTTCACGCTCCATTTCTGCCCCCAGGATGATGATGTCCAGGGTCTTGAGAGTAAAGATAATAAAGAGTTTAGTGTTTGAAAGAGTTGATGTTAATAAATATATACTTGCCTTTATGGGCTTCTGTCGGTATGGTGGCAGTCGCCCATCGTCCCTCCCGTCCATGCAGCGTCTTCGTGGCAGTCGTCACTGCCTCTGGGGGACTTCACGCTCCATTTCTGCCCCCAGGATGATGATGTCCAAGGTCCTGAGAGTAAAGATAATAAAGAGTTTAGTGTTTGAAAGAGTTGATGTCAAGAGATATATACTTGCCTTTATAGGCTTCTGTCGGTGTTGTGGCAGTCGCCCATCGTCCCTCCCGTCCATGCAGCGTCTTCGTGGTAGTCGTCACTGCCTCTGGGGGACTTCACGCTCCATTTCTGCCCCCAGGATGATGATGTCCAGGGTCCTGAGAGTAAAGATAATAAAGAGTTTAGTGTTTGAAAGAGTTGATGTTAAGAGATATATACTTGCCTTTATGGGCTTCTGTCGGTATGGTGGCAGTCGCCCATCGTCCCTCCCGTCCATGCAGCGTCTTCGTGGCAGTCGTCACTGCCTCTGGGGGACTTCACGCTCCATTTCTGCCCCCAGGATGATGATGTCCAGGGTCCTGAGAGTAAAGATAATAAAGAGTTTAGTGTTTGAAAGAGTTGATGTTAATAGATATATACTTGCCTTTATGGGCTTCTGTCGGTATGGTGGCAGTCGCCCATCGTCCCTCCCGTCCATGCAGCGTCTTCGTGGCAGTCGTCACTGCCTCTGGGGGACTTCACGCTCCATTTCTGCCCCCAGGATGATGATGTCCAGGTTCCTGAGAGTAAAGATAATAAAGAGTTTAGTGTTTGAAAGAGTTGATGTTAAGAGATATATACTTGCCTTTATAGGCTCCTGTCGGTATGGTGGCAGTCGCCCATCGTCCCTCCCGTCCATGCAGCGTCTTCGTGGCAGTCGTCACTGCCTCTGGGGGACTTCACGCTCCATTTCTGCCCCCAGGATGATGATGTCCAGGGTCTTGAGAGTAAAGATAATAAAGAGTTTAGTGTTTGAAAGAGCTGATGTTAATAAATATATACTTGCCTTTATGGGCTTCTGTCGGTATTGTGGCAGTCGCCCATCGTCCCTCCCGTCCATGCAGCGTCTTCGTGGCAGTCGTCACTGCCTCTGGGGGACTTCACGCTCCATTTCTGCCCCCAGGATGATGATGTCCAAGGTCCTGAGAGTAAAGATAATAAAGAGTTTAGTGTTTGAAAAAGTTGATGTTAATAGATATATACTTGCCTTTATGGGCTTCTGTCGGTATGGTGGCAGTCGCCCATCGTCCCTCCCGTCCATGCAGCGTCTTCGTGGCAGTCGTCACTGCCTCTGGGGGACTTCACGCTCCATTTCTGCCCCCAGGATGATGATGTCCAGGGTCCTGAGAGTAAAGATAATAAAGAGTTTAGTGTTTGAAAGAGTTGATGTTAATAAATATATACTTGCCTTTATGGGCTTCTGTCGGTATGGTGGCAGTCGCCCATCGTCCCTCCCGTCCATGCAGCGTCTTCGTGGTAGTCGTCACTGCCTCTGGGGGACTTCACGCTCCATTTCTGCCCCCAGGATGATGATGTCCAGGGTCCTGAGAGTAAAGATAATAAAGAGTTTAGTGTTTGAAAAAGTTGATGTTAAGAGATATATACTTGCCTTTATAGGCTTCTGTCGGTGTTGTGGCAGTCGCCCATCGTCCCTCCCGTCCATGCAGCGTCTTCGTGGCAGTCGTCACTGCCTCTGGGGGACTTCACGCTCCATTTCTGCCCCCAGGATGATGATGTCCAGGGTCCTGAGAGTAAAGATAATAAAGAGTTTAGTGTTTGAAAGAGTTGATGTTAAGAAATATATACTTGCCTTTATGGGCTTCTGTCGGTATGGTGGCAGTCGCCCATCGTCCCTCCCGTCCATGCAGCGTCTTCGTGGCAGTCGTCACTGCCTCTGGGGGACTTCACGCTCCATTTCTGCCCCCAGGATGATGATGTCCAGGGTCTTGAGAGTAAAGATAATAAAGAGTTTAGTGTTTGAAAGAGCTGATGTTAATAAATATATACTTGCCTTTATGGGCTTCTGTCGGTATTGTGGCAGTCGCCCATCGTCCCTCCCGTCCATGCAGCGTCTTCGTGGCAGTCGTCACTGCCTCTGGGGGACTTCACGCTCCATTTCTGCCCCCAGGATGATGATGTCCAAGGTCCTGAGAGTAAAGATAATAAAGAGTTTAGTGTTTGAAAAAGTTGATGTTAATAGATATATACTTGCCTTTATGGGCTTCTGTCGGTATGGTGGCAGTCGCCCATCGTCCCTCCCGTCCATGCAGCGTCTTCGTGGCAGTCGTCACTGCCTCTGGGGGACTTCACGCTCCATTTCTGCCCCCAGGATGATGATGTCCAGGGTCCTGAGAGTAAAGATAATAAAGAGTTTAGTGTTTGAAAGAGTTGATGTTAATAAATATATACTTGCCTTTATGGGCTTCTGTCGGTATGGTGGCAGTCGCCCATCGTCCCTCCCGTCCATGCAGCGTCTTCGTGGTAGTCGTCACTGCCTCTGGGGGACTTCACGCTCCATTTCTGCCCCCAGGATGATGATGTCCAGGGTCCTGAGAGTAAAGATAATAAAGAGTTTAGTGTTTGAAAAAGTTGATGTTAAGAGATATATACTTGCCTTTATAGGCTTCTGTCGGTGTTGTGGCAGTCGCCCATCGTCCCTCCCGTCCATGCAGCGTCTTCGTGGCAGTCGTCACTGCCTCTGGGGGACTTCACGCTCCATTTCTGCCCCCAGGATGATGATGTCCAGGGTCCTGAGAGTAAAGATAATAAAGAGTTTAGTGTTTGAAAGAGTTGATGTTAAGAAATATATACTTGCCTTTATGGGCTTCTGTCGGTATGGTGGCAGTCGCCCATCGTCCCTCCCGTCCATGCAGCGTCTTCGTGGCAGTCGTCACTGCCTCTGGGGGACTTCACGCTCCATTTCTGCCCCCAGGATGATGATGTCCAGGGTCCTGAGAGTAAAGATAATAAAGAGTTTAGTGTTTGAAAGAGTTGATGTTAAGAGATATATACTTGCCTTTATAGGCTTCTGTCGGTATTGTGGCAGTCGCCCATCGTCCCTCCCGTCCATGCAGCGTCTTCGTGGCAGTCGTCACTGCCTCTGGGGGACTTCACGCTCCATTTCTGCCCCCAGGATGATGATGTCCAGGGTCCTGAGAGTAAAGATAATAAAGAGTTTAGTGTTTGAAAGTGTTGATGTTAAGAGATATATACTTGCCTTTATGGGCTTCTGTCGGTATGGTGGCAGTCGCCCATCGTCCCTCCCGTCCATGCAGCGTCTTCGTGGCAGTCGTCACTGCCTCTGGGGGACTTCACGCTCCATTTCTGCCCCCCGGATGATGATGTCCAGGGTCCTGAGAGTAAAGATAATAAAGAGTTTAGTGTTTGAAAGAGTTGATGTTAAGAGATATATACTTGCCTTTATAGGCTCCTGTCGGTATGGTAGCAGTCGCCCATCGTCCCTCCCGTCCATGCAGCGTCTTCGTGGCAGTCGTCACTGCCTCTGGGGGACTTCACGCTCCATTTCTGCCCCCAGGTTGATGATGTCCAGGTTCCTGAGAGTAAAGATAATAAAGAGTTTAGTGTTTGAAAGAGTTGATGTTAAGAGATATATACTTGCCTTTATGGGCTTCTGTCGGTATGGTGGCAGTCGCCCATCGTCCCTCCCGTCCATGCAGCGTCTTCGTGGCAGTCGTCACTGCCTCTGGGGGACTTCACGCTCCATTTCTGCCCCCAGGATGATGATGTCCAGGGTCCTGAGAGTAAAGATAATAAAGAGTTTAGTGTTTGAAAGAGTTGATGTTAATAGATATATACTTGCCTTTATGGGCTTCTGTCGGTATGGTGGCAGTCGCCCATCGTCCCTCCCGTCCATGCAGCGTCTTCGTGGCAGTCGTCACTGCCTCTGGGGGACTTCACGCTCCATTTCTGCCCCCAGGATGATGATGTCCAGGGTCCTGAGAGTAAAGATAATAAAGAGTTTAGTGTTTGAAAGAGTTGATGTTAATAGATATATACTTGCCTTTATGGGCTTCTGTCGGTATGGTGGCAGTCGCCCATCGTCCCTCCCGTCCATGCAGCGTCTTCGTGGCAGTCGTCACTGCCTCTGGGGGACTTCACGCTCCATTTCTGCCCCCAGGATGATGATGTCCAGGGTCCTGAGAGTAAAGATAATAAAGAGTTTAGTGTTTGAAAGAGTTGATGTTAATAGATATATACTTGCCTTTATGGGCTTCTGTCGGTATGGTGGCAGTCGCCCATCGTCCCTCCCGTCCATGCAGCGTCTTCGTGGCAGTCGTCACTGCCTCTGGGGGACTTCACGCTCCATTTCTGCCCCCAGATGATGATGTCCAGGGTCCTGAGAGTAAAGATAATAAAGAGTTTAGTGTTTGAAAGAGTTGATGTTAATAGATATATACTTGCCTTTATGGGCTTCTGTCGGTATGGTGGCAGTCGCCCATCGTCACTCCCGTCCATGCAGCGTCTTCGTGGCAGTCGTCACTGCCTCTGGGGGACTTCACGCTCCATTTCTGCCCCCAGGATGATGATGTCCAGGGTCCTGAGAGTAAAGATAATAAAGAGTTTAGTGTTTGAAAGAGTTGATGTTAATAGATATATACTTGCCTTTATGGGCTTCTGTCGGTATGGTGGCAGTCGCCCATCGTCCCTCCCGTCCATGCAGCGTCTTCGTGGCAGTCGTCACTGCCTCTGGGGGACTTCACGCTCCATTTCTGCCCCCAGGATGATGATGTCCAGGGTCCTGAGAGTAAAGATAATAAAGAGTTTAGTGTTTGAAAGAGTTGATGTTAATAGATATATACTTGCCTTTATGGGCTTCTGTCGGTATGGTGGCAGTCGCCCATCGTCCCTCCCGTCCATGCAGCGTCTTCGTGGCAGTCGTCACTGCCTCTGGGGGGACTTCACGCTCCATTTCTGCCCCCAGGATGATGATGTCCAGGGTCCTGAGAGTAAAGATAATAAAGAGTTTAGTGTTTGAAAGAGTTGATGTTAATAGATATATACTTGCCTTTATGGGCTTCTGTCGGTATGGTGGCAGTCGCCCATCGTCACTCCCGTCCATGCAGCGTCTTCGTGGCAGTCGTCACTGCCTCTGGGGGACTTCACGCTCCATTTCTGCCCCCAGGATGATGATGTCCAGGGTCCTGAGAGTAAAGATAATAAAGAGTTTAGTGTTTGAAAGAGTTGATGTTAAGAGATATATACTTGCCTTTATAGGCTCCTGTCGGTATGGTGGCAGTCGCCCATCGTCCCTCCCGTCCATGCAGCGTCTTCGTGGCAGTCGTCACTGCCTCTGGGGGACTTCACGCTCCATTTCTGCCCCCAGGATGATGATGTCCAGGGTCTTGAGAGTAAAGATAATAAAGAGTTTAGTGTTTGAAAGAGTTGATGTTAATAAATATATACTTGCCTTTATGGCTTCTGTCGGTATTGTGGCAGTCGCCCATCGTCCCTCCCGTCCATGCAGCGTCTTCGTGGCAGTCGTCACTGCCTCTGGGGGACTTCACGCTCCATTTCTGCCCCCAGGATGATGATGTCCAAGGTCCTGAGAGTAAAGATAATAAAGAGTTTAGTGTTTGAAAAAGTTGATGTTAATAGATATATACTTGCCTTTATGGGCTTCTGTCGGTATGGTGGCAGTCGCCCATCGTCCCTCCCGTCCATGCAGCGTCTTCGTGGCAGTCGTCACTGCCTCTGGGGGACTTCACGCTCCATTTCTGCCCCCAGGATGATGATGTCCAGGGTCCTGAGAGTAAAGATAATAAAGAGTTTAGTGTTTGAAAGAGTTGATGTTAATAGATATATACTTGCCTTTATGGGCTTCTGTCGGTATGGTGGCAGTCGCCCATCGTCCCTCCCGTCCATGCAGCGTCTTCGTGGCAGTCGTCACTGCCTCTGGGGGACTTCACGCTCCATTTCTGCCCCCAGGATGATGATGTCCAGGGTCCTGAGAGTAAAGATAATAAAGAGTTTAGTGTTTGAAAAGAGTTGATGTTAATAGATATATACTTGCCTTTATGGGCTTCTGTCGGTATGGTGGCAGTCGCCCATCGTCCCTCCCGTCCATGCAGCGTCTTCGTGGCAGTCGTCACTGCCTCTGGGGGACTTCACGCTCCATTTCTGCCCCAGGATGATGATGTCCAGGGTCCTGAGAGTAAAGATAATAAAGAGTTTAGTGTTTGAAAGAGTTGATGTTAATAGATATATACTTGCCTTTATGGGCTTCTGTCGGTATGGTGGCAGTCGCCCATCGTCCCTCCCGTCCATGCAGCGTCTTCGTGGCAGTCGTCACTGCCTCTGGGGACTTCACGCTCCATTTCTGCCCCCAGGATGATGATGTCCAGGGTCCTGAGAGTAAAGATAATAAAGAGTTTAGTGTTTGAAAGAGTTGATGTTAATAGATATATACTTGCCTTTATGGGCTTCTGTCGGTATGGTGGCAGTCGCCCATCGTCCCTCCCGTCCATGCAGCGTCTTCGTGGCAGTCGTCACTGCCTCTGGGGGACTTCACGCTCCATTTCTGCCCCCAGGATGATGATGTCAGGGTCCTGAGAGTAAAGATAATAAAGAGTTTAGTGTTTGAAAGAGTTGATGTTAAGAGATATATACTTGCCTTTATAGGCTCCTGTCGGTATGGTAGCAGTCGCCCATCGTCCCTCCCGTCCATGCAGCGTCTTCGTGGCAGTCGTCACTGCCTCTGGGGGACTTCACGCTCCATTTCTGCCCCCAGGTTGATGATGTCCAGGTTCCTGAGAGTAAAGATAATAAAGAGTTTAGTGTTTGAAAGAGTTGATGTTAAGAGATATATACTTGCCTTTATGGGCTTCTGTCGGTATGGTGGCAGTCGCCCATCGTCCCTCCCGTCCATGCAGCGTCTTCGTGGCAGTCGTCACTGCCTCTGGGGGACTTCACGCTCCATTTCTGCCCCCAGGATGATGATGTCCAGGGTCCTGAGAGTAAAGATAATAAAGAGTTTAGTGTTTGAAAGAGTTGATGTTAATAGATATATACTTGCCTTTATGGGCTTCTGTCGGTATGGTGGCAGTCGCCCATCGTCCCTCCCGTCCATGCAGCGTCTTCGTGGCAGTCGTCACTGCCTCTGGGGGACTTCACGCTCCATTTCTGCCCCCAGGATGATGATGTCCAGGGTCCTGAGAGTAAAGATAATAAAGAGTTTAGTGTTTGAAAGAGTTGATGTTAAGAGATATATACTTGCCTTTATGGGCTTCTGTCGGTATTGTGGCAGTCGCCCATCGTCCCTCCAGCCCATGCAGCGTCTTCGTGGCAGTCGTCACTGCCTCTGGGGGACTTCACGCTCCATTTCTGCCCCCAGGATGATGATGTCCAGGTTCCTGAGAGTAAAGATAATAAAGAGTTTAGTGTTTGAAAGAGTTGATGTTAAGAGATATATACTTGCCTTTATAGGCTTCTGTCGGTATGGTGGCAGTCGCCCATCGTCCCTCCCGTCCATGCAGCGTCTTCGTGGCAGTCGTCACTGCCTCTGGGGGACTTCACGCTCCATTTCTGCCCCCAGGATGATGATGTCCAGGGTCCTGAGAGTAAAGATAATAAAGAGTTTAGTGTTTGAAAGAGTTGATGTTAAGAGATATATACTTGCCTTTATAGGCTCCTGTCGGTATGGTAGCAGTCGCCCATCGTCCCTCCCGTCCATGCAGCGTCTTCGTGGCAGTCGTCACTGCCTCTGGGGGACTTCACGCTCCATTTCTGCCCCCAGGTTGATGATGTCCAGGTTCCTGAGAGTAAAGATAATAAAGAGTTTAGTGTTTGAAAGAGTTGATGTAAAGATATATATACTTGCCTTTATGGGCTTCTGTCGGTATGGTGGCAGTCGCCCATCGTCCCTCCCGTCCATGCAGCGTCTTCGTGGCAGTCGTCACTGCCTCTGGGGGACTTCACGCTCCATTTCTGCCCCCAGGATGATGATGTCCAGGGTCCTGAGAGTAAAGATAATAAAGAGTTTAGTGTTTGAAAGAGTTGATGTTAATAGATATATACTTGCCTTTATGGGCTTCTGTCGGTATGGTGGCAGTCGCCCATCGTCCCTCCCGTCCATGCAGCGTCTTCGTGGCAGTCGTCACTGCCTCTGGGGGACTTCACGCTCCATTTCTGCCCCCAGGATGATGATGTCCAGGTTCCTGAGAGTAAAGATAATAAAGAGTTTAGTGTTTGAAAGAGTTGATGTTAATAGATATATACTTGCCTTTATGGGCTTCTGTCGGTATTGTGGCAGTCGCCCATCGTCCCTCCCGCCCATGCAGCGTCTTCGTGGCAGTCGTCACTGCCTCTGGGGGACTTCACGCTCCATTTCTGCCCCCAGGATGATGATGTCCAGGTTCCTGAGAGTAAAGATAATAAAGAGTTTAGTGTTTGAAAGAGTTGATGTTAAGAGATATATACTTGCCTTTATAGGCTTCTGTCGGTATTGTGGCAGTCGCCCATCGTCCCTCCCGTCCATGCAGCGTCTTCGTGGCAGTCGTCACTGCCTCTGGGGGACTTCACGCTCCATTTCTGCCCCCAGGATGATGATGTCCAGGGTCCTGAGAGTAAAGATAATAAAGAGTTTAGTGTTTGAAAGAGTTGATGTTAATAGATATATACTTGCCTTTATGGGCTTCTGTCGGTATGGTGGCAGTCGCCCATCGTCCCTCCCGTCCATGCAGCGTCTTCGTGGCAGTCGTCACTGCCTCTGGGGGACTTCACGCTCCATTTCTGCCCCCAGGATGATGATGTCCAGGTTCCTGAGAGTAAAGATAATAAAGAGTTTAGTGTTTGAAAGAGTTGATGTTAATAGATATATACTTGCCTTTATGGGCTTCTGTCGGTTTTGTGGCAGTCGCCCATCGTCCCTCCCGTCCATGCAGCGTCTTCGTGGCAGTCGTCACTGCCTGTGGGGGACTTCACGCTCCATTTCTGCCCCCAGGATGATGATGTCCAGGTTCCTGAGAGTAAAGATAATAAAGAGTTTAGTGTTTGAAAGAGTTGATGTTAATAAATATATACTTGCCTTTATGGGCTTCTGTCGGTATGGTGGCAGTCGCCCATCGTCCCTCCCGTCCATGCAGCGTCTTCGTGGCAGTCGTCACTGCCTCTGGGGGACTTCACGCTCCATTTCTGCCCTCAGGATGATGATGTCCAGGGTCCTGAGAGTAAAGATAATAAAGAGTTTAGTGTTTGAAAGAGTTGATGTTAAGAGATATATACTTGCCTTTATAGGCTTCTGTCGGTATTGTGGCAGTCGCCCATCGTCCTTCCCGTCCATGCAGCGTCTTCGTGGCAGTCGTCACTGCCTCTGGGGGACTTCACGCTCCATTTCTGCCCCCAGGATGATGATGTCCAGGTTCCTGAGAGTAAAGATAATAAAGAGTTTAGTGTTTGAAAGAGTTGATGTTAAGAGATATATACTTGCCTTTATGGGCTTCTGTCGGTATGGTGGCAGTCGCCCATCGTCCCTCCCGTCCATGCAGCGTCTTCGTGGCAGTCGTCACTGCCTCTGGGGGACTTCACGCTCCATTTCTGCCCCCAGGATGATGATGTCCAGGGTCCTGAGAGTAAAGATAATAAAGAGTTTAGTGTTTGAAAGAGTTGATGTTAATAGATATATACTTGCCTTTATGGGCTTCTGTCGGTATGGCGGCAGTCGCCCATCGTCCCTCCCGTCCATGCAGCGTCTTCGTGGCAGTCGTCACTGCCTCTGGGGGACTTCACGCTCCATTTCTGCCCCCAGGATGATGATGTCCAGGTTCCTGAGAGTAAAGATAACAAAGAGTTTAGTTTTTGAAAGAGTTGATGTTAAGAGATATATACTTGCCTTTATGGGCTTCTGTCGGTATGGTGGCAGTCGCCCATCGTCCCTCCCGTCCATGCAGCGTCTTCGTGGCAGTCGTCACTGCCTCTGGGGGACTTCACGCTCCATTTCTGCCCCCAGGATGATGATGTCCAGGTTCCTGAGAGTAAAGATAATAAAGAGTTTAGTGTTTGAAAGAGTTGATGTTAAGAGATATATACTTGCCTTTATAGGCTTCTGTCGGTATTGTGGCAGTCGCCCATCGTCCCTCCCGTCCATGCAGCGTCTTCGTGGCAGTCGTCACTGCCTCTGGGGGACTTCACGCTCCATTTCTGCCCCCAGGATGATGATGTCCAGGGTCCTGAGAGTAAAGATAATAAAGAGTTTAGTGTTTGAAAGAGTTGATGTTAAGAGATATATACTTGCCTTTATAGGCTCCTGTCGGTATGGTAGCAGTCGCCCATCGTCCCTCCCGTCCATGCAGCGTCTTCGTGGCAGTCGTCACTGCCTCTGGGGGACTTCACGCTCCATTTCTGCCCCCAGGTTGATGATGTCCAGGTTCCTGAGAGTAAAGATAATAAAGAGTTTAGTGTTTGAAAGAGTTGATGTTAAGAGATATATACTTGCCTTTATGGGCTTCTGTCGGTATGGTGGCAGTCGCCCATCGTCCCTCCCGTCCATGCAGCGTCTTCGTGGCAGTCGTCACTGCCTCTGGGGGACTTCACGCTCCATTTCTGCCCCCAGGATGATGATGTCCAGGGTCCTGAGAGTAAAGATAATAAAGAGTTTAGTGTTTGAAAGAGTTGATGTTAATAGATATATACTTGCCTTTATGGGCTTCTGTCGGTATGGTGGCAGTCGCCCATCGTCCCTCCCGTCCATGCAGCGTCTTCGTGGCAGTCGTCACTGCCTCTGGGGGACTTCACGCTCCATTTCTGCCCCCAGGATGATGATGTCCAGGGTCCTGAGAGTAAAGATAATAAAGAGTTTAGTGTTTGAAAGAGTTGATGTTAAGAGATATATACTTGCCTTTATGGGCTTCTGTCGGTATTGTGGCAGTCGCCCATCGTCCCTCCAGCCCATGCAGCGTCTTCGTGGCAGTCGTCACTGCCTCTGGGGGACTTCACGCTCCATTTCTGCCCCCAGGATGATGATGTCCAGGTTCCTGAGAGTAAAGATAATAAAGAGTTTAGTGTTTGAAAGAGTTGATGTTAAGAGATATATACTTGCCTTTATAGGCTTCTGTCGGTATGGTGGCAGTCGCCCATCGTCCCTCCCGTCCATGCAGCGTCTTCGTGGCAGTCGTCACTGCCTCTGGGGGACTTCACGCTCCATTTCTGCCCCCAGGATGATGATGTCCAGGGTCCTGAGAGTAAAGATAATAAAGAGTTTAGTGTTTGAAAGAGTTGATGTTAAGAGATATATACTTGCCTTTATAGGCTCCTGTCGGTATGGTAGCAGTCGCCCATCGTCCCTCCCGTCCATGCAGCGTCTTCGTGGCAGTCGTCACTGCCTCTGGGGGACTTCACGCTCCATTTCTGCCCCCAGGTTGATGATGTCCAGGTTCCTGAGAGTAAAGATAATAAAGAGTTTAGTGTTTGAAAGAGTTGATGTAAAGATATATATACTTGCCTTTATGGGCTTCTGTCGGTATGGTGGCAGTCGCCCATCGTCCCTCCCGTCCATGCAGCGTCTTCGTGGCAGTCGTCACTGCCTCTGGGGGACTTCACGCTCCATTTCTGCCCCCAGGATGATGATGTCCAGGGTCCTGAGAGTAAAGATAATAAAGAGTTTAGTGTTTGAAAGAGTTGATGTTAATAGATATATACTTGCCTTTATGGGCTTCTGTCGGTATGGTGGCAGTCGCCCATCGTCCCTCCCGTCCATGCAGCGTCTTCGTGGCAGTCGTCACTGCCTCTGGGGGACTTCACGCTCCATTTCTGCCCCCAGGATGATGATGTCCAGGTTCCTGAGAGTAAAGATAATAAAGAGTTTAGTGTTTGAAAGAGTTGATGTTAATAGATATATACTTGCCTTTATGGGCTTCTGTCGGTATTGTGGCAGTCGCCCATCGTCCCTCCCGCCCATGCAGCGTCTTCGTGGCAGTCGTCACTGCCTCTGGGGGACTTCACGCTCCATTTCTGCCCCCAGGATGATGATGTCCAGGTTCCTGAGAGTAAAGATAATAAAGAGTTTAGTGTTTGAAAGAGTTGATGTTAAGAGATATATACTTGCCTTTATAGGCTTCTGTCGGTATTGTGGCAGTCGCCCATCGTCCCTCCCGTCCATGCAGCGTCTTCGTGGCAGTCGTCACTGCCTCTGGGGGACTTCACGCTCCATTTCTGCCCCCAGGATGATGATGTCCAGGGTCCTGAGAGTAAAGATAATAAAGAGTTTAGTGTTTGAAAGAGTTGATGTTAATAGATATATACTTGCCTTTATGGGCTTCTGTCGGTATGGTGGCAGTCGCCCATCGTCCCTCCCGTCCATGCAGCGTCTTCGTGGCAGTCGTCACTGCCTCTGGGGGACTTCACGCTCCATTTCTGCCCCCAGGATGATGATGTCCAGGTTCCTGAGAGTAAAGATAATAAAGAGTTTAGTGTTTGAAAGAGTTGATGTTAATAGATATATACTTGCCTTTATGGGCTTCTGTCGGTATTGTGGCAGTCGCCCATCGTCCCTCCCGCCCATGCAGCGTCTTCGTGGCAGTCGTCACTGCCTCTGGGGGACTTCACGCTCCATTTCTGCCCCCAGGATGATGATGTCCAGGTTCCTGAGAGTAAAGATAATAAAGAGTTTAGTGTTTGAAAGAGTTGATGTTAAGAGATATATACTTGCCTTTATAGGCTTCTGTCGGTATTGTGGCAGTCGCCCATCGTCCCTCCCGTCCATGCAGCGTCTTCGTGGCAGTCGTCACTGCCTCTGGGGGACTTCACGCTCCATTTCTGCCCCCAGGATGATGATGTCCAGGGTCCTGAGAGTAAAGATAATAAAGAGTTTAGTGTTTGAAAGAGTTGATGTTAAGAGATATATACTTGCCTTTATAGGCTTCTGTCGGTATTGTGGCAGTCGCCCATCGTCCCTCCCGTCCATGCAGCGTCTTCGTGGCAGTCGTCACTGCCTCTGGGGGACTTCACGCTCCATTTCTGCCCCCAGGATGATGATGTCCAGGGTCCTGAGAGTAAAGATAATAAAGAGTTTAGTGTTTGAAAGAGTTGATGTTAAGAGATATATACTTGCCTTTATAGGCTCCTGTCGGTATGGTGGCAGTCGCCCAACGTCCCTCCCGTCCATGCAGCGTCTTCGTGGCAGTCGTCACTGCCTCTGGGGGACTTCACGCTCCATTTCTGCCCCCAGGATGATGATGTCCAGGGTCCTGAGAGTAAAGATAATAAAGAGTTTAGTGTTTGAAAGAGTTGATGTTAATAGATATATACTTGCCTTTATGGGCTTCTGTCGGTATGGCGGCAGTCGCCCATCGTCCCTCCCGTCCATGCAGCGTCTTCGTGGCAGTCGTCACTGCCTCTGGGGGACTTCACGCTCCATTTCTGCCCCCAGGATGATGATGTCCAGGTTCCTGAGAGTAAAGATAATAAAGAGTTTAGTGTTTGAAAGAGTTGATGTTAAGAGATATATACTTGCCTTTATGGGCTTCTGTCGGTATGGTGGCAGTCGCCCATCGTCCCTCCCGTCCATGCAGCGTCTTCGTGGCAGTCGTCACTGCCTCTGGGGGACTTCACGCTCCATTTCTGCCCCCAGGATGATGATGTCCAGGTTCCTGAGAGTAAAGATAATAAAGAGTTTAGTGTTTGAAAGAGTTGATGTTAAGAGATATATACTTGCCTTTATAGGCTTCTGTCGGTATTGTGGCAGTCGCCCATCGTCCCTCCCGTCCATGCAGCGTCTTCGTGGCAGTCGTCACTGCCTCTGGGGGACTTCACGCTCCATTTCTGCCCCCAGGATGATGATGTCCAGGGTCCTGAGAGTAAAGATAATAAAGAGTTTAGTGTTTGAAAGAGTTGATGTTAAGAGATATATACTTGCCTTTATAGGCTCCTGTCGGTATGGTAGCAGTCGCCCATCGTCCCTCCCGTCCATGCAGCGTCTTCGTGGCAGTCGTCACTGCCTCTGGGGGACTTCACGCTCCATTTCTGCCCCCAGGTTGATGATGTCCAGGTTCCTGAGAGTAAAGATAATAAAGAGTTTAGTGTTTGAAAGAGTTGATGTTAAGAGATATATACTTGCCTTTATGGGCTTCTGTCGGTATGGTGGCAGTCGCCCATCGTCCCTCCCGTCCATGCAGCGTCTTCGTGGCAGTCGTCACTGCCTCTGGGGGACTTCACGCTCCATTTCTGCCCCCAGGATGATGATGTCCAGGGTCCTGAGAGTAAAGATAATAAAGAGTTTAGTGTTTGAAAGAGTTGATGTTAATAGATATATACTTGCCTTTATGGGCTTCTGTCGGTATGGTGGCAGTCGCCCATCGTCCCTCCCGTCCATGCAGCGTCTTCGTGGCAGTCGTCACTGCCTCTGGGGGACTTCACGCTCCATTTCTGCCCCCAGGATGATGATGTCCAGGGTCCTGAGAGTAAAGATAATAAAGAGTTTAGTGTTTGAAAGAGTTGATGTTAAGAGATATATACTTGCCTTTATGGGCTTCTGTCGGTATTGTGGCAGTCGCCCATCGTCCCTCCAGCCCATGCAGCGTCTTCGTGGCAGTCGTCACTGCCTCTGGGGGACTTCACGCTCCATTTCTGCCCCCAGGATGATGATGTCCAGGTTCCTGAGAGTAAAGATAATAAAGAGTTTAGTGTTTGAAAGAGTTGATGTTAAGAGATATATACTTGCCTTTATAGGCTTCTGTCGGTATGGTGGCAGTCGCCCATCGTCCCTCCCGTCCATGCAGCGTCTTCGTGGCAGTCGTCACTGCCTCTGGGGGACTTCACGCTCCATTTCTGCCCCCAGGATGATGATGTCCAGGGTCCTGAGAGTAAAGATAATAAAGAGTTTAGTGTTTGAAAGAGTTGATGTTAAGAGATATATACTTGCCTTTATAGGCTCCTGTCGGTATGGTAGCAGTCGCCCATCGTCCCTCCCGTCCATGCAGCGTCTTCGTGGCAGTCGTCACTGCCTCTGGGGGACTTCACGCTCCATTTCTGCCCCCAGGTTGATGATGTCCAGGTTCCTGAGAGTAAAGATAATAAAGAGTTTAGTGTTTGAAAGAGTTGATGTAAAGATATATATACTTGCCTTTATGGGCTTCTGTCGGTATGGTGGCAGTCGCCCATCGTCCCTCCCGTCCATGCAGCGTCTTCGTGGCAGTCGTCACTGCCTCTGGGGGACTTCACGCTCCATTTCTGCCCCCAGGATGATGATGTCCAGGGTCCTGAGAGTAAAGATAATAAAGAGTTTAGTGTTTGAAAGAGTTGATGTTAATAGATATATACTTGCCTTTATGGGCTTCTGTCGGTATGGTGGCAGTCGCCCATCGTCCCTCCCGTCCATGCAGCGTCTTCGTGGCAGTCGTCACTGCCTCTGGGGGACTTCACGCTCCATTTCTGCCCCCAGGATGATGATGTCCAGGTTCCTGAGAGTAAAGATAATAAAGAGTTTAGTGTTTGAAAGAGTTGATGTTAATAGATATATACTTGCCTTTATGGGCTTCTGTCGGTATTGTGGCAGTCGCCCATCGTCCCTCCCGCCCATGCAGCGTCTTCGTGGCAGTCGTCACTGCCTCTGGGGGACTTCACGTTCCATTTCTGCCCCCAGGATGATGATGTCCAGGTTCCTGAGAGTAAAGATAATAAAGAGTTTAGTGTTTGAAAGAGTTGATGTTAAGAGATATATACTTGCCTTTATAGGCTTCTGTCGGTATTGTGGCAGTCGCCCATCGTCCCTCCCGTCCATGCAGCGTCTTCGTGGCAGTCGTCACTGCCTCTGGGGGACTTCACGCTCCATTTCTGCCCCCAGGATGATGATGTCCAGGGTCCTGAGAGTAAAGATAATAAAGAGTTTAGTGTTTGAAAGAGTTGATGTTAATAGATATATACTTGCCTTTATGGGCTTCTGTCGGTATGGTGGCAGTCGCCCATCGTCCCTCCCGTCCATGCAGCGTCTTCGTGGCAGTCGTCACTGCCTCTGGGGGACTTCACGCTCCATTTCTGCCCCCAGGATGATGATGTCCAGGTTCCTGAGAGTAAAGATAATAAAGAGTTTAGTGTTTGAAAGAGTTGATGTTAATAGATATATACTTGCCTTTATGGGCTTCTGTCGGTATTGTGGCAGTCGCCCATCGTCCCTCCCGCCCATGCAGCGTCTTCGTGGCAGTCGTCACTGCCTCTGGGGGACTTCACGCTCCATTTCTGCCCCCAGGATGATGATGTCCAGGTTCCTGAGAGTAAAGATAATAAAGAGTTTAGTGTTTGAAAGAGTTGATGTTAAGAGATATATACTTGCCTTTATAGGCTTCTGTCGGTATTGTGGCAGTCGCCCATCGTCCCTCCCGTCCATGCAGCGTCTTCGTGGCAGTCGTCACTGCCTCTGGGGGACTTCACGCTCCATTTCTGCCCCCAGGATGATGATGTCCAGGGTCCTGAGAGTAAAGATAATAAAGAGTTTAGTGTTTGAAAGAGTTGATGTTAAGAGATATATACTTGCCTTTATAGGCTTCTGTCGGTATTGTGGCAGTCGCCCATCGTCCCTCCCGTCCATGCAGCGTCTTCGTGGCAGTCGTCACTGCCTCTGGGGGACTTCACGCTCCATTTCTGCCCCCAGGATGATGATGTCCAGGGTCCTGAGAGTAAAGATAATAAAGAGTTTAGTGTTTGAAAGAGTTGATGTTAAGAGATATATACTTGCCTTTATAGGCTCCTGTCGGTATGGTGGCAGTCGCCCAACGTCCCTCCCGTCCATGCAGCGTCTTCGTGGCAGTCGTCACTGCCTCTGGGGGACTTCACGCTCCATTTCTGCCCCCAGGATGATGATGTCTAGGTTCCTGAGAGTAAAGATAATAAAGAGTTTAGTGTTTGAAAGAGTTGATGTTAAGAGATATATACTTGCCTTTATGGGCTTCTGTCGGTATGGTGGCAGTCGCCCATCGTCCCTCCCGTCCATGCAGCGTCTTCGTGGCAGTCGTCACTGCCTCTGGGGGACTTCACGCTAGTTTTCTGCCCCCAGGATGATGATGTCCAGGTTCCTGAGAGTAAAGATAATAAAGAGTTTAGTGTTTGAAAGAGTTGATGTTAAGAGATATATACTTGCCTTTATGGGCTTCTGTTGGTATTGTGGCAGTCGCCCATCGTCCCTCCCGTCCATGCAGCGTCTTCGTGGCAGTCGTCACTGCCTCTGGGGGACTTCACGCTCCATTTCTGCCCCCAGGATGATGATGTCCAGGGTCCTGAGAGTAAAGATAATAAAGAGTTTAGTGTTTGAAAGAGTTGATGTTAATAAATATATCCTTGCCTTTATGGGCTTCTGTCGGTATGGTGGCAGTCGCCCATTGTCCCTCCCGTCCATGCAGCGTCTTCGTGGCAGTCGTCACTGCCTCTGGGGGACTTCACGCTCCATTTCTGCCCCCAGGATGATGATGTCCAGGTTCCTGAGAGTAAAGATAATAAAGAGTTTAGTGTTTGAAAGAGTTGATGTTAAGAGATATATACTTGCCTTTATAGGCTTCTGTCGGTTTTGTGGCAGTCTCCCATCGTCCCTCCCGCCCATGCAGCGTCTTCGTGGCAGTCGTCACTGCCTCTGGGGGACTTCACGCTCCATTTCTGCCCCCAGGATGATGATGTCCAGGTTCCTGAGAGTAAAGATAATAAAGAGTTTAGTGTTTGAAAGAGTTGATGTTAAGAGATATATACTTGCCTTTATAGGCTTCTGTCGGTTTTGTGGCAGTCGCCCATTGTCCCTCCCGTCCATGCAGCGTCTTCGTGGCAGTCGTCACTGCCTCTGGGGGACTTCACGCTCCATTTCTGCCCCCAGGATGATGATGTCCAGGTTCCTGAGAGTAAAGATAATAAAGAGTTTAGTGTTTGAAAGAGTTTATGTTAAGAGATATATACTTGCCATTATAGGCTTCTGTCGGTATTGTGGCAGTCGCCCATCGTCCCTCCCGTCCATGCAGCGTCTTCGTGGCAGTCGTCACTGCCTCTGGGGGACTTCACGCTCCATTTCTGCCCCCAGGATGATGATGTCCAGGGTCCTGAGAGTAAAGATAATAAAGAGTTTAGTGTTTGAAAGAGTTGATGTTAATAAATATATACTTGCCTTTATGGGCTTCTGTCGGTATGGTGGCAGTCGCCCATCGTCCCTCCCGTCCATACAGCGTCTTCGTGGCAGTCGTCACTGCCTCTGGGGAACTTCACGCTCCATTTCTGCCCCCAGGATGATGATGTCCAGGGTCCTGAGAGTAAAGATAATAAAGAGTTTAGTGTTTGAAAGAGTTGATGTTAAGAGATATATACTTGCCTTTATAGGCTTCTGTCGGTATTGTGGCAGTCGCCCATCGTCCCTCCCGTCCATGCAGCGTCTTCGTGGCAGTCGTCACTGCCTCTGGGGGACTTCACGCTCCATTTCTGCCCCCAGGATGATGATGTCCAGGGTCCTGAGAGTAAAGATAATAAAGAGTTTAGTGTTTGAAAGAGTTGATGTTAAGATATATATACTTGCCTCTATAGGCTTCTGTCGGTATTGTGGCAGTCGCCCATCGTCCCTCCCGTCCATGCAGCGTCTTCGTGGCAGTCGTCACTGCCTCTGGGGGACTTCACGCTCCATTTCTGCCCCCAGGATGATGATGTCCAGGTTCCTGAGAGTAAAGATAATAAAGAGTTTAGTGTTTGAAAGAGTTGATGTTAAAAGATATATACTTGCCTTTATAGGTTTCTGTCGGTATTGTGGCAGTCGCCCATCGTCCCTCCCGTCCATGCAGCGTCTTCGTGGCAGTCGTCACTGCCTCTGGGGGACTTCACGCTCCATTTCTGCCCCCAGGATGATGATGTCCAGGTTCCTGAGAGTAAAGATAATAAAGAGTTTAGTGTTTGAAAGAGTTGATGTTAAGAGATATATACTTGCCTTTATGGGCTTCTGTCGGTATTGTGGCAGTCGCCCATCGTCCCTCCCGCCCATGCAGCGTCTTCGTGGCAGTCGTCACTGCCTCTGGGGGACTTCACGCTCCATTTCTGCCCCCAGGATGATGATGTCCAGGTTCCTGAGAGTAAAGATAATAAAGAGTTTAGTGTTTGAAAGAGTTGATGTTAAGAGATATATACTTGCCTTTATAGGCTTCTGTCGGTATTGTGGCAGTCGCCCATCGTCCCTCCCGTCCATGCAGCGTCTTCGTGGCAGTCGTCACTGCCTCTGGGGGACTTCACGCTCCATTTCTGCCCCCAGGATGATGATGTCCAGGGTCCTGAGAGTAAAGATAATAAAGAGTTTAGTGTTTGAAAGAGTTGATGTTAAGAGATATATACTTGCCTTTATAGGCTTCTGTCGGTATTGTGGCAGTCGCCCATCGTCCCTCCCGTCCATGCAGCGTCTTCGTGGCAGTCGTCACTGCCTCTGGGGGACTTCACGCTCCATTTCTGCCCCCAGGATGATGATGTCCAGGGTCCTGAGAGTAAAGATAATAAAGAGTTTAGTGTTTGAAAGAGTTGATGTTAATAAATACATCCTTGCCTTTATGGGCTTCTGTCGGTATGGTGGCAGTCGCCCATCGTCCCTCCCGTCCATGCAGCGTCTTCGTGGCAGTCGTCACTGCCTCTGGGGGACTTCACGCTCCATTTCTGCCCCCAGGATAATGATGTCCAGGTTCCTGAGAGTAAAGATAATAAAGAGTTTAGTGTTTGAAAGAGTTGATGTTAAGAGATATATACTTGCCTTTATGGGCTTCTGTCGGTATTGTGGCAGTCGCCCATCGTCCCTCCCGTCCATGCAGCGTCTTCGTGGCAGTCGTCACTGCCTCTGGGGGACTTCACGCTAGTTTTCTGCCCCCAGGATGATGATGTCCAGGTTCCTGAGAGTAAAGATAATAAAGAGTTTAGTGTTTGAAAGAGTTGATGTTAAGAGATATATACTTGCCTTTATGGGCTTCTGTTGGTATTGTGGCAGTCGCCCATCGTCCCTCCCGTCCATGCAGCGTCTTCGTGGCAGTCGTCACTGCCTCTGGGGGACTTCACGCTCCATTTCTGCCCCCAGGATGATGATGTCCAGGGTCCTGAGAGTAAAGATAATAAAGAGTTTAGTGTTTGAAAGAGTTGATGTTAATAAATATATCCTTGCCTTTATGGGCTTCTGTCGGTATGGTGGCAGTCGCCCATTGTCCCTCCCGTCCATGCAGCGTCTTCGTGGCAGTCGTCACTGCCTCTGGGGGACTTCACGCTCCATTTCTGCCCCCAGGATGATGATGTCCAGGTTCCTGAGAGTAAAGATAATAAAGAGTTTAGTGTTTGAAAGAGTTGATGTTAAGAGATATATACTTGCCTTTATAGGCTTCTGTCGGTTTTGTGGCAGTCGCCCATCGTCCCTCCCGCCCATGCAGCGTCTTCGTGGCAGTCGTCACTGCCTCTGGGGGACTTCACGCTCCATTTCTGCCCCCAGGATGATGATGTCCAGGTTCCTGAGAGTAAAGATAATAAAGAGTTTAGTGTTTGAAAGAGTTGATGTTAAGAGATATATACTTGCCTTTATAGGCTTCTGTCGGTTTTGTGGCAGTCGCCCATCGTCCCTCCCGTCCATGCAGCGTCTTCGTGGCAGTCGTCACTGCCTCTGGGGGACTTCACGCTCCATTTCTGCCCCCAGGATGATGATGTCCAGGTTCCTGAGAGTAAAGATAATAAAGAGTTTAGTGTTTGAAAGAGTTTATGTTAAGAGATATATACTTGCCTTTATAGGCTTCTGTCGGTATTGTGGCAGTCGCCCATCGTCCCTCCCGTCCATGCAGCGTCTTCGTGGCAGTCGTCACTGCCTCTGGGGGACTTCACGCTCCATTTCTGCCCCCAGGATGATAATGTCCAGGGTCCTGAGAGTAAAGATAATAAAGAGTTTAGTGTTTGAAAGAGTTGATGTAAAGAGATATATACTTGCCTTTATGGGCTTCTGTCGGTATGGTGGCAGTCGCCCATCGTCCCCCCCGTCCATACAGCGTCTTCGTGGCAGTCGTCACTGCCTCTGGGGGACTTCACGCTCCATTTCTGCCCCCAGGATGATGATGTCCAGGGTCCTGAGAGTAAAGATAATTAAGAGTTTAGTGTTTGAAAGAGTTGATGTTAAGAGATATATACTTGCCTTTATAGGCTTCTGTCGGTATTGTGGCAGTCGCCCATCGTCCCTCCCGTCCATGCAGCGTCTTCGTGGCAGTCGTCACTGCCTCTGGGGGACTTCACGCTCCATTTCTGCCCCCAGGATGATGATGTCCAGGGTCCTGAGAGTAAAGATAATAAAGAGTTTAGTGTTTGAAAGAGTTGATGTTAAGATATATATACTTGCCTCTATAGGCTTCTGTCGGTATTGTGGCAGTCGCCCATCGTCCCTCCCGTCCATGCAGCGTCTTCGTGGCAGTCGTCACTGCCTCTGGGGGACTTCACGCTCCATTTCTGCCCCCAGGATGATGATGTCCAGGGTCCTGAGAGTAAAGATAATAAAGAGTTTAGTGTTTGAAAGAGTTGATGTTAAAAGATATATACTTGCCTTTATAGGTTTCTGTCGGTATTGTGGCAGTCGCCCATCGTCCCTCCCGTCCATGCAGCGTCTTCGTGGCAGTCGTCACTGCCTCTGGGGGACTTCACGCTCCTTTTCTGCCCCCAGGATGATGATGTCCAGGGTCCTGAGAGTAAAGATAATAAAGAGTTTAGTGTTTGAAAGAGTTGATGTTAAGAGATATATACTTGCCTTTATAGGCTTCTGTCGGTATTGTGGCAGTCGCCCATCGTCCCTCCCGTCCATGCAGCGTCTTCGTGGCAGTCGTCACTGCCTCTGGGGGACTTCACGCTCCATTTCTGCCCCCAGGATGATGATGTCCAGGGTCCTGAGAGTAAAGATAATAAAGAGTTTAGTGTTTGAAAGAGTTGATGTTAATAAATATATACTTCCCTTTATGGGCTTCTGTCGGTATGGTGGCAGTCGCCCATCGTCCCTCCCGTCCATGCAGCGTCTTCGTGGCAGTCGTCACTGCCTCTGGGGGACTTCACGCTCCATTTCTGCCCCCAGGATGATGATGTCCAGGTTCCTGAGAGTAAAGATAATAAAGAGTTTAGTGTTTGAAAGAGTTGATGTTAAGATATATATACTTGCCTTTATAGGCTTCTGTCGGTATTGTGGCAGTCGCCCATCGTCCCTCCCGTCCATGCAGCGTCTTCGTGGCAGTCGTCACTGCCTCTGGGGGACTTCACGCTCCATTTCTGCCCCCAGGATGATGATGTCCAGGGTCCTGAGAGTAAAGATAATAAAGAGTTTAGTGTTTGAAAGAGTTGATGTTAAAAGATATATACTTGCCTTTATAGGTTTCTGTCGGTATTGTGGCTGTCGCCCATCGTCCCTCCCGTCCATGCAGCGTCTTCGTGGCAGTCGTCACTGCCTCTGGGGGACTTCACGCTCCTTTTCTGCCCCCAGGATGATGATGTCCAGGTTCCTGAGAGTAAAGATAATAAAGAGTTTAGTGTTTGAAAGAGTTGATGTTAAGAGATATATACTTGCCTTTATAGGCTTCTGTCGGTATTGTGGCAGTCGCCCATCGTCCCTCCCGTCCATGCAGCGTCTTCGTGGCAGTCGTCACTGCCTCTGGGGGACTTCACGCTCCATTTCTGCCCCCAGGATGATGATGTCCAGGTTCCTGAGAGTAAAGATAATAAAGAGTTTAGTGTTTGAAAGAGTTGATTTTAAGAGATATATACTTGCCTTTATAGGTTTCTGTCGGTATGGTGGCAGTCGCCCATCGTCCCTCCCGTCCATGCAGCGTCTTCGTGGCAGTCGTCACTGCCTCTGGGGGACTTCACGCTCCATTTCTGCCCCCAGGATGATGATGTCCAGGTTCCTGAGAGTAAAGATAATAAAGAGTTTAGTGTTTGAAAGAGTTGATGTTAAGAGATATATACTTGCCTTTATAGGCTTCTGTCGGTATTGTGGCAGTCGCCCATCGTCCCTCCCGTCCATGCAGCGTCTTCGTGGCAGTCGTCACTGCCTCTGGGGGACTTCACGCTCCATTTCTGCCCCCAGGATGATGATGTCCAGGGTCCTGAGAGTAAAGATAATTAAGAGTTTAGTGTTTGAAAGAGTTGATGTTAAGAGATATATACTTGCCTTTATAGGCTTCTGTCGGTATTGTGGCAGTCGCCCATCGTCCCTCCCGTCCATGCAGCGTCTTCGTGGCAGTCGTCACTGCCTCTGGGGGACTTCACGCTCCATTTCTGCCCCCAGGATGATGATGTCCAGGGTCCTGAGAGTAAAGATAATAAAGAGTTTAGTGTTTGAAAGAGTTGATGTTAAGATATATATACTTGCCTCTATAGGCTTCTGTCGGTATTGTGGCAGTCGCCCATCGTCCCTCCCGTCCATGCAGCGTCTTCGTGGCAGTCGTCACTGCCTCTGGGGGACTTCACGCTCCATTTCTGCCCCCAGGATGATGATGTCCAGGGTCCTGAGAGTAAAGATAATAAAGAGTTTAGTGTTTGAAAGAGTTGATGTTAAGATATATATACTTGCCTTTATGGGCTTCTGTCGGTATTGTGGCAGTCGCCCATCGTCCCTCCCGTCCATGCAGCGTCTTCGTGGCAGTCGTCACTGCCTCTGGGGGACTTCACGCTCCATTTCTGCCCCCAGGATGATGATGTCCAGGGTCCTGAGAGTAAAGATAATAAAGAGTTTAGTGTTTGAAAGAGTTGATGTTAAAAGATATATACTTGCCTTTATAGGTTTCTGTCGGTATTGTGGCAGTCGCCCATCGTCCCTCCCGTCCATGCAGCGTCTTCGTGGCAGTCGTCACTGCCTCTGGGGGACTTCACGCTCCTTTTCTGCCCCCAGGATGATGATGTCCAGGTTCCTGAGAGTAAAGATAATAAAGAGTTTAGTGTTTGAAAGAGTTGATGTTAAGAGATATATACTTGCCTTTATAGGCTTCTGTCGGTATTGTGGCAGTCGCCCATCGTCCCTCCCGTCCATGCAGCGTCTTCGTGGCAGTCGTCACTGCCTCTGGGGGACTTCACGCTCCATTTCTGCCCCCAGGATGATGATGTCCAGGTTCCTGAGAGTAAAGATAATAAAGAGTTTAGTGTTTGAAAGAGTTGATTTTAAGAGATATATACTTGCCTTTATAGGTTTCTGTCGGTATGGTGGCAGTCGCCCATCGTCCCTCCCGTCCATGCAGCGTCTTCGTGGCAGTCGTCACTGCCTCTGGGGGACTTCACGCTCCATTTCTGCCCCCAGGATGATGATGTCCAGGTTCCTGAGAGTAAAGATAATAAAGAGTTTAGTGTTTGAAAGAGTTGATGTTAAGAGATATATACTTGCCTTTATAGGCTTCTGTCGGTATTGTGGCAGTCGCCCATCGTCCCTCCCGTCCATGCAGCGTCTTCGTGGCAGTCGTCACTGCCTCTGGGGGACTTCACGCTCCATTTCTGCCCCCAGGATGATGATGTCCAGGGTCCTGAGAGTAAAGATAATTAAGAGTTTAGTGTTTGAAAGAGTTGATGTTAAGAGATATATACTTGCCTTTATAGGCTTCTGTCGGTATTGTGGCAGTCGCCCATCGTCCCTCCCGTCCATGCAGCGTCTTCGTGGCAGTCGTCACTGCCTCTGGGGGACTTCACGCTCCATTTCTGCCCCCAGGATGATGATGTCCAGGGTCCTGAGAGTAAAGATAATAAAGAGTTTAGTGTTTGAAAGAGTTGATGTTAAGATATATATACTTGCCTCTATAGGCTTCTGTCGGTATTGTGGCAGTCGCCCATCGTCCCTCCCGTCCATGCAGCGTCTTCGTGGCAGTCGTCACTGCCTCTGGGGGACTTCACGCTCCATTTCTGCCCCCAGGATGATGATGTCCAGGGTCCTGAGAGTAAAGATAATAAAGAGTTTAGTGTTTAAAAGAGTTGATGTTAAAAGATATATACTTGCCTTTATAGGCTTCTGTCGGTATTGTGGCAGTCGCCCATCGTCCCTCCCGTCCATGCAGCGTCTTCGTGGCAGTCGTCATTGCCTCTGGGGGACTTCACGCTCCATTTCTGCCCTCAGGATGATGATGTCCAGGGTCCTGAGAGTAAAGATAATAAAGAGTTTAGTGTTTGAAAGAGTTGATGTTAATAAATATATACTTGCCTTTATGGGCTTCTGTCGGTATGGTGGCAGTCGCCCATCGTCCCTCCCGTCCATGCAGCGTCTTCGTGGCAGTCGTCACTGCCTCTGGGGGACTTCACGCTCCTTTTCTGCCCCCAGGATGATGATGTCCAGGTTCCTGAGAGTAAAGATAATAAAGAGTTTAGTGTTTGAAAGAGTTGATGTTAAGATATATATACTTGCCTTTATAGGCTTCTGTCGGTATTGTGGCAGTCGCCCATCGTCCCTCCCGTCCATGCAGCGTCTTCGTGGCAGTCGTCACTGCCTCTGGGGGACTTCACGCTCCATTTCTGCCCCCAGGATGATGATGTCCAGGGTCCTGAGAGTAAAGATAATAAAGAGTTTAGTGTTTGAAAGAGTTGATGTTAAAAGATATATACTTGCCTTTATAGGTTTCTGTCGGTATTGTGGCAGTCGCCCATCGTCCCTCCCGTCCATGCAGCGTCTTCGTGGCAGTCGTCACTGCCTCTGGGGGACTTCACGCTCCTTTTCTGCCCCCAGGATGATGATGTCCAGGTTCCTGAGAGTAAAGATAATAAAGAGTTTAGTGTTTGAAAGAGTTGATGTTAAGAGATATATACTTGCCTTTATAGGCTTCTGTCGGTATTGTGGCAGTCGCCCATCGTCCCTCCCGTCCATGCAGCGTCTTCGTGGCAGTCGTCACTGCCTCTGGGGGACTTCACGCTCCATTTCTGCCCCCAGGATGATGATGTCCAGGTTCCTGAGAGTAAAGATAATAAAGAGTTTAGTGTTTGAAAGAGTTGATTTTAAGAGATATATACTTGCCTTTATAGGTTTCTGTCGGTTTGGTGGCAGTCGCCCATCGTCCCTCCCGTCCATGCAGCGTCTTCGTGGCAGTCGTCACTGCCTCTGGGGGACTTCACGCTCCATTTCTGCCCCCAGGATGATGATGTCCAGGTTCCTGAGAGTAAAGATAATAAAGAGTTTAGTGTTTGAAAGAGTTGATGTTAGTAGATATATACTTGCCTTTATAGGCTTCTGTCGGTATTGTGGCAGTCGCCCATCGTCCCTCCCGTCCATGCAGCGTCTTCGTGGCAGTCGTCACTGCCTCTGGGGGACTTCACGCTCCATTTCTGCCCCCAGGATGATGATGTCCAGGGTCCTGAGAATAAAGATAATTAAGAGTTTAGTGTTTGAAAGAGTTGATGTTAAGAGATATATACTTGCCTTTATAGGCTTCTGTCGGTATTGTGGCAGTCGCCCATCGTCCCTCCCGTCCATGCAGCGTCTTCGTGGCAGTCGTCACTGCCTCTGGGGGACTTCACGCTCCATTTCTGCCCCCAGGATGATGATGTCCAGGGTCCTGAGAGTAAAGATAATAAAGAGTTTAGTGTTTGAAAGAGTTGATGTTAAGATATATATACTTGCCTCTATAGGCTTCTGTCGGTATTGTGGCAGTCGCCCATCGTCCCTCCCGTCCATGCAGCGTCTTCGTGGCAGTCGTCACTGCCTCTGGGGGACTTCACGCTCCATTTCTGCCCCCAGGATGATGATGTCCAGGGTCCTGAGAGTAAAGATAATAAAGAGTTTAGTGTTTGAAAGAGTTGATGTTAAAAGATATATACTTGCCTTTATAGGTTTCTGTCGGTATTGTGGCAGTCGCCCATCGTCCCTCCCGTCCATGCAGCGTCTTCGTGGCAGTCGTCACTGCCTCTGGGGGACTTCACGCTCCTTTTCTGCCCCCAGGATGATGATGTCCAGGTTCCTGAGAGTAAAGATAATAAAGAGTTTAGTGTTTGAAAGAGTTGATGTTAAGAGATATATACTTGCCTTTATAGGCTTCTGTCGGTATTGTGGCAGTCGCCCATCGTCCCTCCCGTCCATGCAGCGTCTTCGTGGCAGTCGTCACTGCCTCTGGGGGACTTCACGCTCCATTTCTGCCCCCAGGATGATGATGTCCAGGGTCCTGAGAGTAAAGATAATTAAGAGTTTAGTGTTTGAAAGAGTTGATGTTAAGAGATATATACTTGCCTTTATAGGCTTCTGTCGGTATTGTGGCAGTCGCCCATCGTCCCTCCCGTCCATGCAGCGTCTTCGTGGCAGTCGTCACTGCCTCTGGGGGACTTCACGCTCCATTTCTGCCCCCAGGATGATGATGTCCAGGGTCCTGAGAGTAAAGATAATAAAGAGTTTAGTGTTTGAAAGAGTTGATGTTAAGATATATATACTTGCCTCTATAGGCTTCTGTCGGTATTGTGGCAGTCGCCCATCGTCCCTCCCGTCCATGCAGCGTCTTCGTGGCAGTCGTCACTGCCTCTGGGGGACTTCACGCTCCATTTCTGCCCCCAGGATGATGATGTCCAGGGTCCTGAGAGTAAAGATAATAAAGAGTTTAGTGTTTAAAAGAGTTGATGTTAAAAGATATATACTTGCCTTTATAGGCTTCTGTCGGTATTGTGGCAGTCGCCCATCGTCCCTCCCGTCCATGCAGCGTCTTCGTGGCAGTCGTCACTGCCTCTGGGGGACTTCACGCTCCATTTCTGCCCCCAGGATGATGATGTCCAGGGTCCTGAGAGTAAAGATAATAAAGAGTTTAGTGTTTGAAAGAGTTGATGTTAATAAATATATACTTCCCTTTATGGGCTTCTGTCGGTATGGTGGCAGTCGCCCATCGTCCCTCCCGTCCATGCAGCGTCTTCGTGGCAGTCGTCACTGCCTCTGGGGGACTTCACGCTCCTTTTCTGCCCCCAGGATGATGATGTCCAGGTTCCTGAGAGTAAAGATAATAAAGAGTTTAGTGTTTGAAAGAGTTGATGTTAAGATATATATACTTGCCTTTATAGGCTTCTGTCGGTATTGTGGCAGTCGCCCATCGTCCCTCCCGTCCATGCAGCGTCTTCGTGGCAGTCGTCACTGCCTCTGGGGGACTTCACGCTCCATTTCTGCCCCCAGGATGATGATGTCCAGGGTCCTGAGAGTAAAGATAATAAAGAGTTTAGTGTTTGAAAGAGTTGATGTTAAAAGATATATACTTGCCTTTATAGGTTTCTGTCGGTATTGTGGCAGTCGCCCATCGTCCCTCCCGTCCATGCAGCGTCTTCGTGGCAGTCGTCACTGCCTCTGGGGGACTTCACGCTCCTTTTCTGCCCCCAGGATGATGATGTCCAGGTTCCTGAGAGTAAAGATAATAAAGAGTTTAGTGTTTGAAAGAGTTGATGTTAAGAGATATATACTTGCCTTTATAGGCTTCTGTCGGTATTGTGGCAGTCGCCCATCGTCCCTCCCGTCCATGCAGCGTCTTCGTGGCAGTCGTCACTGCCTCTGGGGGACTTCACGCTCCATTTCTGCCCCCAGGATGATGATGTCCAGGTTCCTGAGAGTAAAGATAATAAAGAGTTTAGTGTTTGAAAGAGTTGATTTTAAGAGATATATACTTGCCTTTATAGGTTTCTGTCGGTATGGTGGCAGTCGCCCATCGTCCCTCCCGTCCATGCAGCGTCTTCGTGGCAGTCGTCACTGCCTCTGGGGGACTTCACGCTCCATTTCTGCCCCCAGGATGATGATGTCCAGGTTCCTGAGAGTAAAGATAATAAAGAGTTTAGTGTTTGAAAGAGTTGATGTTAAGAGATATATACTTGCCTTTATAGGCTTCTGTCGGTATTGTGGCAGTCGCCCATCGTCCCTCCCGTCCATGCAGCGTCTTCGTGGCAGTCGTCACTGCCTCTGGGGGACTTCACGCTCCATTTCTGCCCCCAGGATGATGATGTCCAGGGTCCTGAGAATAAAGATAATTAAGAGTTTAGTGTTTGAAAGAGTTGATGTTAAGAGATATATACTTGCCTTTATAGGCTTCTGTCGGTATTGTGGCAGTCGCCCATCGTCCCTCCCGTCCATGCAGCGTCTTCGTGGCAGTCGTCACTGCCTCTGGGGGACTTCACGCTCCATTTCTGCCCCCAGGATGATGATGTCCAGGGTCCTGAGAGTAAAGATAATAAAGAGTTTAGTGTTTGAAAGAGTTGATGTTAAGATATATATACTTGCCTCTATAGGCTTCTGTCGGTATTGTGGCAGTCGCCCATCGTCCCTCCCGTCCATGCAGCGTCTTCGTGGCAGTCGTCACTGCCTCTGGGGGACTTCACGCTCCATTTCTGCCCCCAGGATGATGATGTCCAGGGTCCTGAGAGTAAAGATAATAAAGAGTTTAGTGTTTGAAAGAGTTGATGTTAAAAGATATATACTTGCCTTTATAGGTTTCTGTCGGTATTGTGGCAGTCGCCCATCGTCCCTCCCGTCCATGCAGCGTCTTCGTGGCAGTCGTCACTGCCTCTGGGGGACTTCACGCTCCTTTTCTGCCCCCAGGATGATGATGTCCAGGTTCCTGAGAGTAAAGATAATAAAGAGTTTAGTGTTTGAAAGAGTTGATGTTAATAGATATATACTTGCCTTTATAGGCTTCTGTCGGTATTGTGGCAGTCGCCCATCGTCCCTCCCGTCCATGCAGCGTCTTCGTGGCAGTCGTCACTGCCTCTGGGGGACTTCACGCTCCATTTCTGCCCCCAGGATGATGATGTCCAGGGTCCTGAGAGTAAAGATAATAAAGAGTTTAGTGTTTGAAAGAGTTGATGTTAATAAATATATACTTCCCTTTATGGGCTTCTGTCGGTATGGTGGCAGTCGCCCATCGTCCCTCCCGTCCATGCAGCGTCTTCGTGGCAGTCGTCACTGCCTCTGGGGGACTTCACGCTCCATTTCTGCCCCCAGGATGATGATGTCCAGGTTCCTGAGAGTAAAGATAATAAAGAGTTTAGTGTTTGAAAGAGTTGATGTTAAGATATATATACTTGCCTTTATAGGCTTCTGTCGGTATTGTGGCAGTCGCCCATCGTCCCTCCCGTCCATGCAGCGTCTTCGTGGCAGTCGTCACTGCCTCTGGGGGACTTCACGCTCCATTTCTGCCCCCAGGATGATGATGTCCAGGGTCCTGAGAGTAAAGATAATAAAGAGTTTAGTGTTTGAAAGAGTTGATGTTAAAAGATATATACTTGCCTTTATAGGTTTCTGTCGGTATTGTGGCAGTCGCCCATCGTCCCTCCCGTCCATGCAGCGTCTTCGTGGCAGTCGTCACTGCCTCTGGGGGACTTCACGCTCCTTTTCTGCCCCCAGGATGATGATGTCCAGGTTCCTGAGAGTAAAGATAATAAAGAGTTTAGTGTTTGAAAGAGTTGATGTTAATAGATATATACTTGCCTTTATAGGCTTCTGTCGGTATTGTGGCAGTCGCCCATCGTCCCTCCCGTCCATGCAGCGTCTTCGTGGCAGTCGTCACTGCCTCTGGGGGACTTCACGCTCCATTTCTGCCCCCAGGATGATGATGTCCAGGGTCCTGAGAGTAAAGATAATAAAGAGTTTAGTGTTTGAAAGAGTTGATGTTAATAAATATATACTTCCCTTTATGGGCTTCTGTCGGTATGGTGGCAGTCGCCCATCGTCCCTCCCGTCCATGCAGCGTCTTCGTGGCAGTCGTCACTGCCTCTGGGGGACTTCACGCTCCATTTCTGCCCCCAGGATGATGATGTCCAGGTTCCTGAGAGTAAAGATAATAAAGAGTTTAGTGTTTGAAAGAGTTGATGTTAAGATATATATACTTGCCTTTATAGGCTTCTGTCGGTATTGTGGCAGTCGCCCATCGTCCCTCCCGTCCATGCAGCGTCTTCGTGGCAGTCGTCACTGCCTCTGGGGGACTTCACGCTCCATTTCTGCCCCCAGGATGATGATGTCCAGGGTCCTGAGAGTAAAGATAATAAAGAGTTTAGTGTTTGAAAGAGTTGATGTTAAAAGATATATACTTGCCTTTATAGGTTTCTGTCGGTATTGTGGCAGTCGCCCATCGTCCCTCCCGTCCATGCAGCGTCTTCGTGGCAGTCGTCACTGCCTCTGGGGGACTTCACGCTCCTTTTCTGCCCCCAGGATGATGATGTCCAGGTTCCTGAGAGTAAAGATAATAAAGAGTTTAGTGTTTGAAAGAGTTGATGTTAAGAGATATATACTTGCCTTTATAGGCTTCTGTCGGTATTGTGGCAGTCGCCCATCGTCCCTCCCGTCCATGCAGCGTCTTCGTGGCAGTCGTCACTGCCTCTGGGGGACTTCACGCTCCATTTCTGCCCCCAGGATGATGATGTCCAGGTTCCTGAGAGTAAAGATAATAAAGAGTTTAGTGTTTGAAAGAGTTGATTTTAAGAGATATATACTTGCCTTTATAGGTTTCTGTCGGTATGGTGGCAGTCGCCCATCGTCCCTCCCGTCCATGCAGCGTCTTCGTGGCAGTCGTCACTGCCTCTGGGGGACTTCACGCTCCATTTCTGCCCCCAGGATGATGATGTCCAGGTTCCTGAGAGTAAAGATAATAAAGAGTTTAGTGTTTGAAAGAGTTGATGTTAAGAGATATATACTTGCCTTTATAGGCTTCTGTCGGTATTGTGGCAGTCGCCCATCGTCCCTCCCGTCCATGCAGCGTCTTCGTGGCAGTCGTCACTGCCTCTGGGGGACTTCACGCTCCATTTCTGCCCCCAGGATGATGATGTCCAGGGTCCTGAGAATAAAGATAATTAAGAGTTTAGTGTTTGAAAGAGTTGATGTTAAGAGATATATACTTGCCTTTATAGGCTTCTGTCGGTATTGTGGCAGTCGCCCATCGTCCCTCCCGTCCATGCAGCGTCTTCGTGGCAGTCGTCACTGCCTCTGGGGGACTTCACGCTCCATTTCTGCCCCCAGGATGATGATGTCCAGGGTCCTGAGAGTAAAGATAATAAAGAGTTTAGTGTTTGAAAGAGTTGATGTTAAGATATATATACTTGCCTCTATAGGCTTCTGTCGGTATTGTGGCAGTCGCCCATCGTCCCTCCCGTCCATGCAGCGTCTTCGTGGCAGTCGTCACTGCCTCTGGGGGACTTCACGCTCCATTTCTGCCCCCAGGATGATGATGTCCAGGTTCCTGAGAGTAAAGATAATAAAGAGTTTAGTGTTTGAAAGAGTTGATGTTAAAAGATATATACTTGCCTTTATAGGTTTCTGTCGGTATTGTGGCAGTCGCCCATCGTCCCTCCCGTCCATGCAGCGTCTTCGTGGCAGTCGTCACTGCCTCTGGGGGACTTCACGCTCCTTTTCTGCCCCCAGGATGATGATGTCCAGGTTCCTGAGAGTAAAGATAATAAAGAGTTTAGTGTTTGAAAGAGTTGATGTTAAGAGATATATACTTGCCTTTATAGGCTTCTGTCGGTATTGTGGCAGTCGCCCATCGTCCCTCCCGTCCATGCAGCGTCTTCGTGGCAGTCGTCACTGCCTCTGGGGGACTTCACGCTCCATTTCTGCCCCCAGGATGATGATGTCCAGGGTCCTGAGAGTAAAGATAATAAAGAGTTTAGTGTTTGAAAGAGTTGATGTTAATAAATATATACTTCCCTTTATGGGCTTCTGTCGGTATGGTGGCAGTCGCCCATCGTCCCTCCCGTCCATGCAGCGTCTTCGTGGCAGTCGTCACTGCCTCTGGGGGACTTCACGCTCCATTTCTGCCCCCAGGATGATGATGTCCAGGTTCCTGAGAGTAAAGATAATAAAGAGTTTAGTGTTTGAAAGAGTTGATGTTAAGATATATATACTTGCCTTTATAGGCTTCTGTCGGTATTGTGGCAGTCGCCCATCGTCCCTCCCGTCCATGCAGCGTCTTCGTGGCAGTCGTCACTGCCTCTGGGGGACTTCACGCTCCATTTCTGCCCCCAGGATGATGATGTCCAGGGTCCTGAGAGTAAAGATAATAAAGAGTTTAGTGTTTGAAAGAGTTGATGTTAAAAGATATATACTTGCCTTTATAGGTTTCTGTCGGTATTGTGGCAGTCGCCCATCGTCCCTCCCGTCCATGCAGCGTCTTCGTGGCAGTCGTCACTGCCTCTGGGGGACTTCACGCTCCTTTTCTGCCCCCAGGATGATGATGTCCAGGTTCCTGAGAGTAAAGATAATAAAGAGTTTAGTGTTTGAAAGAGTTGATGTTAAGAGATATATACTTGCCTTTATAGGCTTCTGTCGGTATTGTGGCAGTCGCCCATCGTCCCTCCCGTCCATGCAGCGTCTTCGTGGCAGTCGTCACTGCCTCTGGGGGACTTCACGCTCCATTTCTGCCCCCAGGATGATGATGTCCAGGTTCCTGAGAGTAAAGATAATAAAGAGTTTAGTGTTTGAAAGAGTTGATTTTAAGAGATATATACTTGCCTTTATAGGTTTCTGTCGGTATGGTGGCAGTCGCCCATCGTCCCTCCCGTCCATGCAGCGTCTTCGTGGCAGTCGTCACTGCCTCTGGGGGACTTCACGCTCCATTTCTGCCCCCAGGATGATGATGTCCAGGTTCCTGAGAGTAAAGATAATAAAGAGTTTAGTGTTTGAAAGAGTTGATGTTAAGAGATATATACTTGCCTTTATAGGCTTCTGTCGGTATTGTGGCAGTCGCCCATCGTCCCTCCCGTCCATGCAGCGTCTTCGTGGCAGTCGTCACTGCCTCTGGGGGACTTCACGCTCCATTTCTGCCCCCAGGATGATAATGTCCAGGGTCCTGAGAGTAAAGATAATAAAGAGTTTAGTGTTTGAAAGAGTTGATGTTAATAAATATATACTTGCCTTTATGGGCTTCTGTCGGTATGGTGGCAGTCGCCCATCGTCCCTCCCGTCCATGCAGCGTCTTCGTGGCAGTCGTCACTGCCTCTGGGGGACTTCACGCTCCATTTCTGCCCCCAGGATGATGATGTCCAGGGTCCTGAGAGTAAAGATAATAAAGAGTTTAGTGTTTGAAAGAGTTGATGTTAAGAGATATATACTTGCCTTTATAGGCTTCTGTCGGTATTGTGGCAGTCGCCCATCGTCCCTCCCGTCCATGCAGCGTCTTCGTGGCAGTCGTCACTGCCTCTGGGGGACTTCACGCTCCATTTCTGCCCCCAGGATGATGATGTCCAGGGTCCTGAGAGTAAAGATAATAAAGAGTTTAGTGTTTGAAAGAGTTGATGTTAAGATATATATACTTGCCTCTATAGGCTTCTGTCGGTATTGTGGCAGTCGCCAATCGTCCCTCCCGTCCATGCAGCGTCTTCGTGGCAGTCGTCACTGCCTCTGGGGGACTTCACGCTCCATTTCTGCCCCCAGGATGATGATGTCCAGGGTCCTGAGAGTAAAGATAATAAAGAGTTTAGTGTTTGAAAGAGTTGATGTTAAGAGATATATACTTGCCTTTATAGGCTTCTGTCGGTATTGTGGCAGTCGCCCATCGTCCCTCCCGTCCATGCAGCGTCTTCGTGGCAGTCGTCACTGCCTCTGGGGGACTTCACGCTCCATTTCTGCCCCCAGGATGATGATGTCCAGGGTCCTGAGAGTAAAGATAATAAAGAGTTTAGTGTTTGAAAGAGTTGATGTTAAGATATATATACTTGCCTCTATAGGCTTCTGTCGGTATTGTGGCAGTCGCCAATCGTCCCTCCCGTCCATGCAGCGTCTTCGTGGCAGTCGTCACTGCCTCTGGGGGACTTCACGCTCCATTTCTGCCCCCAGGATGATGATGTCCAGGTTCCTGAGAGTAAAGATAATAAAGAGTTTAGTGTTTGAAAGAGTTGATGTTAAGAGATATATACTTGCCTTTATAGGCTTCTGTCGGTATTGTGGCAGTCGCCCATCGTCCCTCCCGCCCATGCAGCGTCTTCGTGGCAGTCGTCACTGCCTCTGGGGGACTTCACGCTCCATTTCTGCCCCCAGGATGATGATGTCCAGGTTCCTGAGAGTAAAGATAATAAAGAGTTTAGTGTTTGAAAGAGTTGATGTTAAGAGATATATACTTGCCTTTATAGGTTTCTGTCGGTATGGTGGCAGTCGCCCATCGTCCCTCCCGTCCATGCAGCGTCTTCGTGGCAGTCGTCACTGCCTCTGGGGGACTTCACGCTCCATTTCTGCCCCCAGGATGATGATGTCCAGGTTCCTGAGAGTAAAGATAATAAAGAGTTTAGTGTTTGAAAGAGTTGATGTTAAGAGATATATACTTGCCTTTATAGGCTTCTGTCGGTATTGTGGCAGTCGCCCATCGTCCCTCCCGTCCATGCAGCGTCTTCGTGGCAGTCGTCACTGCCTCTGGGGGACTTCACGCTCCATTTCTGCCCCCAGGATGATGATGTCCAGGGTCCTGAGAGTAAAGATAATAAAGAGTTTAGTGTTTGAAAGAGTTGATGTTAATAAATATATACTTCCCTTTATGGGCTTCTGTCGGTATGGTGGCAGTCGCCCATCGTCCCTCCCGTCCATGCAGCGTCTTCGTGGCAGTCGTCACTGCCTCTGGGGGACTTCACGCTCCATTTCTGCCCCCAGGATGATGATGTCCAGGTTCCTGAGAGTAAAGATAATAAAGAGTTTAGTGTTTGAAAGAGTTGATGTTAAGATATATATACTTGCCTTTATAGGCTTCTGTCGGTATTGTGGCAGTCGCCCATCGTCCCTCCCGTCCATGCAGCGTCTTCGTGGCAGTCGTCACTGCCTCTGGGGGACTTCACGCTCCATTTCTGCCCCCAGGATGATGATGTCCAGGGTCCTGAGAGTAAAGATAATAAAGAGTTTAGTGTTTGAAAGAGTTGATGTTAAAAGATATATACTTGCCTTTATAGGTTTCTGTCGGTATTGTGGCAGTCGCCCATCGTCCCTCCCGTCCATGCAGCGTCTTCGTGGCAGTCGTCACTGCCTCTGGGGGACTTCACGCTCCTTTTCTGCCCCCAGGATGATGATGTCCAGGTTCCTGAGAGTAAAGATAATAAAGAGTTTAGTGTTTGAAAGAGTTGATGTTAAGAGATATATACTTGCCTTTATAGGCTTCTGTCGGTATTGTGGCAGTCGCCCATCGTCCCTCCCGTCCATGCAGCGTCTTCGTGGCAGTCGTCACTGCCTCTGGGGGACTTCACGCTCCATTTCTGCCCCCAGGATGATGATGTCCAGGTTCCTGAGAGTAAAGATAATAAAGAGTTTAGTGTTTGAAAGAGTTGATTTTAAGAGATATATACTTGCCTTTATAGGTTTCTGTCGGTATGGTGGCAGTCGCCCATCGTCCCTCCCGTCCATGCAGCGTCTTCGTGGCAGTTGTCACTGCCTCTGGGGGACTTCACGCTCCATTTCTGCCCCCAGGATGATGATGTCCAGGTTCCTGAGAGTAAAGATAATAAAGAGTTTAGTGTTTGAAAGAGTTGATGTTAAGAGATATATACTTGCCTTTATAGGCTTCTGTCGGTATTGTGGCAGTCGCCCATCGTCCCTCCCGTCCATGCAGCGTCTTCGTGGCAGTCGTCACTGCCTCTGGGGGACTTCACGCTCCATTTCTGCCCCCAGGATGATGATGTCCAGGGTCCTGAGAATAAAGATAATTAAGAGTTTAGTGTTTGAAAGAGTTGATGTTAAGAGATATATACTTGCCTTTATAGGCTTCTGTCGGTATTGTGGCAGTCGCCCATCGTCCCTCCCGTCCATGCAGCGTCTTCGTGGCAGTCGTCACTGCCTCTGGGGGACTTCACGCTCCATTTCTGCCCCCAGGATGATGATGTCCAGGGTCCTGAGAGTAAAGATAATAAAGAGTTTAGTGTTTGAAAGAGTTGATGTTAAGATATATATACTTGCCTCTATAGGCTTCTGTCGGTATTGTGGCAGTCGCCCATCGTCCCTCCCGTCCATGCAGCGTCTTCGTGGCAGTCGTCACTGCCTCTGGGGGACTTCACGCTCCATTTCTGCCCCCAGGATGATGATGTCCAGGGTCCTGAGAGTAAAGATAATAAAGAGTTTAGTGTTTGAAAGAGTTGATGTTAAAAGATATATACTTGCCTTTATAGGTTTCTGTCGGTATTGTGGCAGTCGCCCATCGTCCCTCCCGTCCATGCAGCGTCTTCGTGGCAGTCGTCACTGCCTCTGGGGGACTTCACGCTCCTTTTCTGCCCCCAGGATGATGATGTCCAGGTTCCTGAGAGTAAAGATAATAAAGAGTTTAGTGTTTGAAAGAGTTGATGTTAAGAGATATATACTTGCCTTTATAGGCTTCTGTCGGTATTGTGGCAGTCGCCCATCGTCCCTCCCGTCCATGCAGCGTCTTCGTGGCAGTCGTCACTGCCTCTGGGGGACTTCACGCTCCATTTCTGCCCCCAGGATGATGATGTCCAGGGTCCTGAGAGTAAAGATAATAAAGAGTTTAGTGTTTGAAAGAGTTGATGTTAATAAATATATACTTCCCTTTATGGGCTTCTGTCGGTATGGTGGCAGTCGCCCATCGTCCCTCCCGTCCATGCAGCGTCTTCGTGGCAGTCGTCACTGCCTCTGGGGGACTTCACGCTCCATTTCTGCCCCCAGGATGATGATGTCCAGGTTCCTGAGAGTAAAGATAATAAAGAGTTTAGTGTTTGAAAGAGTTGATGTTAAGATATATATACTTGCCTTTATAGGCTTCTGTCGGTATTGTGGCAGTCGCCCATCGTCCCTCCCGTCCATGCAGCGTCTTCGTGGCAGTCGTCACTGCCTCTGGGGGACTTCACGCTCCATTTCTGCCCCCAGGATGATGATGTCCAGGGTCCTGAGAGTAAAGATAATAAAGAGTTTAGTGTTTGAAAGAGTTGATGTTAAAAGATATATACTTGCCTTTATAGGTTTCTGTCGGTATTGTGGCAGTCGCCCATCGTCCCTCCCGTCCATGCAGCGTCTTCGTGGCAGTCGTCACTGCCTCTGGGGGACTTCACGCTCCTTTTCTGCCCCCAGGATGATGATGTCCAGATTCCTGAGAGTAAAGATAATAAAGAGTTTAGTGTTTGAAAGAGTTGATGTTAAGAGATATATACTTGCCTTTATAGGCTTCTGTCGGTATTGTGGCAGTCGCCCATCGTCCCTCCCGTCCATGCAGCGTCTTCGTGGCAGTCGTCACTGCCTCTGGGGGACTTCACGCTCCATTTCTGCCCCCAGGATGATGATGTCCAGGTTCCTGAGAGTAAAGATAATAAAGAGTTTAGTGTTTGAAAGAGTTGATTTTAAGAGATATATACTTGCCTTTATAGGTTTCTGTCGGTATGGTGGCAGTCGCCCATCGTCCCTCCCGTCCATGCAGCGTCTTCGTGGCAGTCGTCACTGCCTCTGGGGGACTTCACGCTCCATTTCTGCCCCCAGGATGATGATGTCCAGGTTCCTGAGAGTAAAGATAATAAAGAGTTTAGTGTTTGAAAGAGTTGATGTTAAGAGATATATACTTGCCTTTATAGGCTTCTGTCGGTATTGTGGCAGTCGCCCATCGTCCCTCCCGTCCATGCAGCGTCTTCGTGGCAGTCGTCACTGCCTCTGGGGGACTTCACGCTCCATTTCTGCCCCCAGGATGATAATGTCCAGGGTCCTGAGAGTAAAGATAATAAAGAGTTTAGTGTTTGAAAGAGTTGATGTTAATAAATATATACTTGCCTTTATGGGCTTCTGTCGGTATGGTGGCAGTCGCCCATCGTCCCTCCCGTCCATGCAGCGTCTTCGTGGCAGTCGTCACTGCCTCTGGGGGACTTCACGCTCCATTTCTGCCCCCAGGATGATGATGTCCAGGGTCCTGAGAGTAAAGATAATAAAGAGTTTAGTGTTTGAAAGAGTTGATGTTAAGAGATATATACTTGCCTTTATAGGCTTCTGTCGGTATTGTGGCAGTCGCCCATCGTCCCTCCCGTCCATGCAGCGTCTTCGTGGCAGTCGTCACTGCCTCTGGGGGACTTCACGCTCCATTTCTGCCCCCAGGATGATGATGTCCAGGGTCCTGAGAGTAAAGATAATAAAGAGTTTAGTGTTTGAAAGAGTTGATGTTAAGATATATATACTTGCCTCTATAGGCTTCTGTCGGTATTGTGGCAGTCGCCAATCGTCCCTCCCGTCCATGCAGCGTCTTCGTGGCAGTCGTCACTGCCTCTGGGGGACTTCACGCTCCATTTCTGCCCCCAGGATGATGATGTCCAGGGTCCTGAGAGTAAAGATAATAAAGAGTTTAGTGTTTGAAAGAGTTGATGTTAAGAGATATATACTTGCCTTTATAGGCTTCTGTCGGTATTGTGGCAGTCGCCCATCGTCCCTCCCGTCCATGCAGCGTCTTCGTGGCAGTCGTCACTGCCTCTGGGGGACTTCACGCTCCATTTCTGCCCCCAGGATGATGATGTCCAGGGTCCTGAGAGTAAAGATAATAAAGAGTTTAGTGTTTGAAAGAGTTGATGTTAAGATATATATACTTTCCTCTATAGGCTTCTGTCGGTATTGTGGCAGTCGCCCATCGTCCCTCCCGTCCATGCAGCGTCTTCGTGGCAGTCGTCACTGCCTCTGGGGGACTTCACGCTCCATTTCTGCCCCCAGGATGATGATGTCCAGGTTCCTGAGAGTAAAGATAATAAAGAGTTTAGTGTTTGAAAGAGTTGATGTTAAGAGATATATACTTGCCTTTATAGGCTTCTGTCGGTATTGTGGCAGTCGCCCATCGTCCCTCCCGCCCATGCAGCGTCTTCGTGGCAGTCGTCACTGCCTCTGGGGGACTTCACGCTCCATTTCTGCCCCCAGGATGATGATGTCCAGGGTCCTGAGAGTAAAGATAATAAAGAGTTTAGTGTTTGAAAGAGTTGATGTTAAGAGATATATACTTGCCTTTATAGGTTTCTGTCGGTATGGTGGCAGTCGCCCATCGTCCCTCCCGTCCATGCAGCGTCTTCGTGGCAGTCGTCACTGCCTCTGGGGGACTTCACGCTCCATTTCTGCCCCCAGGATGATGATGTCCAGGTTCCTGAGAGTAAAGATAATAAAGAGTTTAGTGTTTGAAAGAGTTGATGTTAAGAGATATATACTTGCCTTTATAGGCTTCTGTCGGTATGGTGGCAGTCGCCCATCGTCCCTCCCGTCCATGCAGCGTCTTCGTGGCAGTCGTCACTGCCTCTGGGGGACTTCACGCTCCATTTCTGCCCCCAGGATGATGATGTCCAGGTTCCTGAGAGTAAAGATAATAAAGAGTTTAGTGTTTGAAAGAGTTGATGTTAAGAGATATATACTTGCCTTTATAGGCTTCTGTCGGTTTTGTGGCAGTCGCCCATCGTCCCTCCCGCCCATGCAGCGTCTTCGTGGCAGTCGTCACTGCCTCTGGGGGACTTCACGCTCCATTTCTGCCCCCAGGATGATGATGTCCAGGTTCCTGAGAGTAAAGATAATAAAGAGTTTAGTGTTTGAAAGAGTTGATGTTAAGAGATATATACTTGCCTTTATAGGCTTCTCTCGGTTTTGTGGCAGTCGCCCATCGTCCCTCCCGTCCATGCAGCGTCTTCGTGGCAGTCGTCACTGCCTCTGGGGGACTTCACGCTCCATTTCTGCCCCAGGATGATGATGTCCAGGTTCCTGAGAGTAAAGATAATAAAGAGTTTAGTGTTTGAAAGAGTTTATGTTAAGAGATATATACTTGCCTTTATAGGCTTCTGTCGGTATTGTGGCAGTCGCCCATCGTCCCTCCCGTCCATGCAGCGTCTTCGTGGCAGTCGTCACTGCCTCTGGGGGACTTCACGCTCCATTTCTGCCCCCAGGATGATAATGTCCAGGGTCCTGAGAGTAAAGATAATAAAGAGTTTAGTGTTTGAAAGAGTTGATGTTAATAAATATATACTTGCCTTTATGGGCTTCTGTCGGTATGGTGGCAGTCGCCCATCGTCCCCCCCGTCCATACAGCGTCTTCGTGGCAGTCGTCACAGCCTCTGGGGGACTTCACGCTCCATTTCTGCCCCCAGGATGATGATGTCCAGGGTCCTGAGAGTAAAGATAATTAAGAGTTTAGTGTTTGAAAGAGTTGATGTTAAGAGATATATACTTGCCTTTATAGGCTTCTGTCGGTATTGTGGCAGTCGCCCATCGTCCCTCCCGTCCATGCAGCGTCTTCGTGGCAGTCGTCACTGCCTCTGGGGGACTTCACGCTCCATTTCTGCCCCCAGGATGATGATGTCCAGGGTCCTGAGAGTAAAGATAATAAAGAGTTTAGTGTTTGAAAGAGTTGATGTTAAGATATATATACTTGCCTCTATAGGCTTCTGTCGGTATTGTGGCAGTCGCCCATCGTCCCTCCCGTCCATGCAGCGTCTTCGTGGCAGTCGTCACTGCCTCTTGGGGACTTCACGCTCCATTTCTGCCCCCAGGATGATGATGTCCAGGTTCCTGAGAGTAAAGATAATAAAGAGTTTAGTGTTTGAAAGAGTTGATGTTAAAAGATATATACTTGCCTTTATAGGTTTCTGTCGGTATTGTGGCAGTCGCCCATCGTCCCTCCCGTCCATGCAGCGTCTTCGTGGCAGTCGTCACTGCCTCTGGGGGACTTCACGCTCCTTTTCTGCCCCCAGGATGATGATGTCCAGGGTCCTGAGAGTAAAGATAATAAAGAGTTTAGTGTTTGAAAGAGTTGATGTTAAGAGATATATACTTGCCTTTATAGGCTTCTGTCGGTATCGTGGCAGTCGCCCATCGTCCCTCCCGTCCATGCAGCGTCTTCGTGGCAGTCGTCACTGCCTCTGGGGGACTTCACGCTCCATTTCTGCCCCCAGGATGATGATGTCCAGGGTCCTGAGAGTAAAGATAATAAAGAGTTTAGTGTTTGAAAGAGTTGATGTTAATAAATATATACTTGCCTTTATGGGCTTCTGTCGGTATGGTGGCAGTCGCCCATCGTCCCTCCCGTCCATGCAGCGTCTTCGTGGCAGTCGTCACTGCCTCTGGGGGACTTCACGCTCCATTTCTGCCCCCAGGATGATGATGTCCAGGTTCCTGAGAGTAAAGATAATAAAGAGTTTAGTGTTTGAAAGAGTTGATGTTAAGATATATATACTTGCCTTTATAGGCTTCTGTCGGTATTGTGGCAGTCGCCCATCGTCCCTCCCGTCCATGCAGCGTCTTCGTGGCAGTCGTCACTGCCTCTGGGGGACTTCACGCTCCATTTCTGCCCCCAGGATGATGATGTCCAGGGTCCTGAGAGTAAAGATAATAAAGAGTTTAGTGTTTGAAAGAGTTGATGTTAAAAGATATATACTTGCCTTTATAGGTTTCTGTCGGTATTGTGGCAGTCGCCCATCGTCCCTCCCGTCCATGCAGCGTCTTCGTGGCAGTCGTCACTGCCTCTGGGGGACTTCACGCTCCTTTTCTGCCCCCAGGATGATGATGTCCAGGTTCCTGAGAGTAAAGATAATAAAGAGTTTAGTGTTTGAAAGAGTTGATGTTAAGAGATATATACTTGCCTTTATAGGCTTCTGTCGGTATTGTGGCAGTCGCCCATCGTCCCTCCCGTCCATGCAGCGTCTTCGTGGCAGTCGTCACTGCCTCTGGGGGACTTCACGCTCCATTTCTGCCCCCAGGATGATGATGTCCAGGTTCCTGAGAGTAAAGATAATAAAGAGTTTAGTGTTTGAAAGAGTTGATGTTAAGAGATATATACTTGCCTTTATAGGCTTCTGTCGGTATTGTGGCAGTCGCCCATCGTCCCTCCCGTCCATGCAGCGTCTTCGTGGCAGTCGTCACTGCCTCTGGGGGACTTCACGCTCCATTTCTGCCCCCAGGATGATAATGTCCAGGGTCCTGAGAGTAAAGATAATAAGGAGTTTAGTGTTTGAAAGAGTTGATGTTAATAAATATATACTTGCCTTTATGGGCTTCTGTCGGTATGGTGGCAGTCGCCCATCGTCCCTCCCGTCCATGCAGCGTCTTCGTGGCAGTCGTCACTGCCTCTGGGGGACTTCACGCTCCATTTCTGCCCCCAGGATGATGATGTCCAGGGTCCTGAGAGTAAAGATAATAAAGAGTTTAGTGTTTGAAAGAGTTGATGTTAAGAGATATATACTTGCCTTTATAGGCTTCTGTCGGTATTGTGGCAGTCGCCCATCGTCCCTCCCGTCCATGCAGCGTCTTCGTGGCAGTCGTCACTGCCTCTGGGGGACTTCACGCTCCATTTCTGCCCTCAGGATGATGATGTCCAGGGTCCTGAGAGTAAAGATAATAAAGAGTTTAGTGTTTGAAAGAGTTGATGTTAAGATATATATACTTGCCTCTATAGGCTTCTGTCGGTATTGTGGCAGTCGCCCATCGTCCCTCCCGTCCATGCAGCGTCTTCGTGGCAGTCGTCACTGCCTCTGGGGGACTTCACGCTCCATTTCTGCCCCCAGGATGATGATGTCCAGGTTCCTGAGAGTAAAGATAATAAAGAGTTTAGTGTTTGAAAGAGTTGATGTTAAGAGATATATACTTGCCTTTATAGGCTTCTGTCGGTATTGTGGCAGTCGCCCATCGTCCCTCCCGCCCATGCAGCGTCTTCGTGGCAGTCGTCACTGCCTCTGGGGGACTTCACGCTCCATTTCTGCCCCCAGGATGATGATGTCCAGGTTCCTGAGAGTAAAGATAATAAAGAGTTTAGTGTTTGAAAGAGTTGATGTTAAGAGATATATACTTGCCTTTATAGGCTTCTGTCGGTATTGTGGCAGTCGCCCATCGTCCCTCCCGTCCATGCAGCGTCTTCGTGGCAGTCGTCACTGCCTCTGGGGGACTTCACGCTCCATTTCTGCCCCCAGGATGATGATGTCCAGGTTCCTGAGAGTAAAGATAATAAAGAGTTTAGTGTTTGAAAGAGTTGATGTTAAGATATATATACTTGTCTTTATAGGCTTCTGTCGGTATTGTGGCAGTCGCCCATCGTCCCTCCCGTCCATGCAGCGTCTTCGTGGCAGTCGTCACTGCCTCTGGGGGACTTCACGCTCCATTTCTGCCCCCAGGATGATGATGTCCAGGGTCCTGAGAGTAAAGATAATAAAGAGTTTAGTGTTTGAAAGAGTTGATGTTAATAAATATATACTTGCCTTTATGGGCTTCTGTCGGTATGGTGGCAGTCGCCCATCGTCCCCCCCGTCCATACAGCGTCTTCGTGGCAGTCGTCACTGCCTCTGGGGGACTTCACGCTCCATTTCTGCCCCCAGGATGATGATGTCCAGGGTCCTGAGAGTAAAGATAATTAAGAGTTTAGTGTTTGAAAGAGTTGATGTTAAGAGATATATACTTCCCTTTATAGGCTTCTGTCGGTATTGTGGCAGTCGCCCATCGTCCCTCCCGTCCATGCAGCGTCTTCGTGGCAGTCGTCACTGCCTCTGGGGGACTTCACGCTCCATTTCTGCCCCCAGGATGATGATGTCCAGGGTCCTGAGAGTAAAGATAATAAAGAGTTTAGTGTTTGAAAGAGTTGATGTTAAGATATATATACTTGCCTCTATAGGCTTCTGTCGGTATTGTGGCAGTCGCCCATCGTCCCTCCCGTCCATGCAGCGTCTTCGTGGCAGTCGTCACTGCCTCTGGGGGACTTCACGCTCCATTTCTGCCCCCAGGATGATGATGTCCAGGTTCCTGAGAGTAAAGATAATAAAGAGTTTAGTGTTTGAAAGAGTTGATGTTAAAAGATATATACTTGCCTTTATAGGTTTCTGTCGGTATTGTGGCAGTCGCCCATCGTCCCTCCCGTCCATGCAGCGTCTTCGTGGCAGTCGTCACTGCCTCTGGGGGACTTCACGCTCCTTTTCTGCCCCCAGGATGATGATGTCCAGGGTCCTGAGAGTAAAGATAATAAAGAGTTTAGTGTTTGAAAGAGTTGATGTTAAGAGATATATACTTGCCTTTATAGGCTTCTGTCGGTATTGTGGCAGTCGCCCATCGTCCCTCCCGTCCATGCAGCGTCTTCGTGGCAGTCGTCACTGCCTCTGGGGGACTTCACGCTCCATTTCTGCCCCCAGGATGATGATGTCCAGGGTCCTGAGAGTAAAGATAATAAAGAGTTTAGTGTTTGAAAGAGTTGATGTTAATAAATATATACTTGCCTTTATGGGCTTCTGTCGGTATGGTGGCAGTCGCCCATCGTCCCTCCCGTCCATGCAGCGTCTTCGTGGCAGTCGTCACTGCCTCTGGGGGACTTCACGCTCCATTTCTGCCCCCAGGATGATGATGTCCAGGTTCCTGAGAGTAAAGATAATAAAGAGTTTAGTGTTTGAAAGAGTTGATGTTAAGATATATATACTTGCCTTTATAGGCTTCTGTCGGTATTGTGGCAGTCGCCCATCGTCCCTCCCGTCCATGCAGCGTCTTCGTGGCAGTCGTCACTGCCTCTGGGGGACTTCACGCTCCATTTCTGCCCCCAGGATGATGATGTCCAGGGTCCTGAGAGTAAAGATAATAAAGAGTTTAGTGTTTGAAAGAGTTGATGTTAAAAGATATATACTTGCCTTTATAGGTTTCTGTCGGTATTGTGGCAGTCGCCCATCGTCCCTCCCGTCCATGCAGCGTCTTCGTGGCAGTCGTCACTGCCTCTGGGGGACTTCACGCTCCTTTTCTGCCCCCAGGATGATGATGTCCAGGTTCCTGAGAGTAAAGATAATAAAGAGTTTAGTGTTTGAAAGAGTTGATGTTAAGAGATATATACTTGCCTTTATAGGCTTCTGTCGGTATTGTGGCAGTCGCCCATCGTCCCTCCCGTCCATGCAGCGTCTTCGTGGCAGTCGTCACTGCCTCTGGGGGACTTCACGCTCCATTTCTGCCCCCAGGATGATGATGTCCAGGTTCCTGAGAGTAAAGATAATAAAGAGTTTAGTGTTTGAAAGAGTTGATGTTAAGAGATATATACTTGCCTTTATAGGCTTCTGTCGGTATTGTGGCAGTCGCCCATCGTCCCTCCCGTCCATGCAGCGTCTTCGTGGCAGTCGTCACTGCCTCTGGGGGACTTCACGCTCCATTTCTGCCCCCAGGATGATAATGTCCAGGGTCCTGAGAGTAAAGATAATAAGGAGTTTAGTGTTTGAAAGAGTTGATGTTAATAAATATATACTTGCCTTTATGGGCTTCTGTCGGTATGGTGGCAGTCGCCCATCGTCCCTCCCGTCCATGCAGCGTCTTCGTGGCAGTCGTCACTGCCTCTGGGGGACTTCACGCTCCATTTCTGCCCCCAGGATGATGATGTCCAGGGTCCTGAGAGTAAAGATAATAAAGAGTTTAGTGTTTGAAAGAGTTGATGTTAAGAGATATATACTTGCCTTTATAGGCTTCTGTCGGTATTGTGGCAGTCGCCCATCGTCCCTCCCGTCCATGCAGCGTCTTCGTGGCAGTCGTCACTGCCTCTGGGGGACTTCACGCTCCATTTCTGCCCTCAGGATGATGATGTCCAGGGTCCTGAGAGTAAAGATAATAAAGAGTTTAGTGTTTGAAAGAGTTGATGTTAAGATATATATACTTGCCTCTATAGGCTTCTGTCGGTATTGTGGCAGTCGCCCATCGTCCCTCCCGTCCATGCAGCGTCTTCGTGGCAGTCGTCACTGCCTCTGGGGGACTTCACGCTCCATTTCTGCCCCCAGGATGATGATGTCCAGGTTCCTGAGAGTAAAGATAATAAAGAGTTTAGTGTTTGAAAGAGTTGATGTTAAGAGATATATACTTGCCTTTATAGGCTTCTGTCGGTATTGTGGCAGTCGCCCATCGTCCCTCCCGCCCATGCAGCGTCTTCGTGGCAGTCGTCACTGCCTCTGGGGGACTTCACGCTCCATTTCTGCCCCCAGGATGATGATGTCCAGGTTCCTGAGAGTAAAGATAATAAAGAGTTTAGTGTTTGAAAGAGTTGATGTTAAGAGATATATACTTGCCTTTATAGGCTTCTGTCGGTATTGTGGCAGTCGCCCATCGTCCCTCCCGTCCATGCAGCGTCTTCGTGGCAGTCGTCACTGCCTCTGGGGGACTTCACGCTCCATTTCTGCCCCCAGGATGATGATGTCCAGGTTCCTGAGAGTAAAGATAATAAAGAGTTTAGTGTTTGAAAGAGTTGATGTTAAGATATATATACTTGTCTTTATAGGCTTCTGTCGGTATTGTGGCAGTCGCCCATCGTCCCTCCCGTCCATGCAGCGTCTTCGTGGCAGTCGTCACTGCCTCTGGGGGACTTCACGCTCCATTTCTGCCCCCAGGATGATGATGTCCAGGGTCCTGAGAGTAAAGATAATAAAGAGTTTAGTGTTTGAAAGAGTTGATGTTAAAAGATATATACTTGCCTTTATAGGTTTCTGTCGGTATTGTGGCAGTCGCCCATCGTCCCTCCCGTCCATGCAGCGTCTTCGTGGCAGTCGTCACTGCCTCTGGGGGACTTCACGCTCCTTTTCTGCCCCCAGGATGATGATGTCCAGGTTCCTGAGAGTAAAGATAATAAAGAGTTTAGTGTTTGAAAGAGTTGATGTTAAGAGATATATACTTGCCTTTATAGGCTTCTGTCGGTATTGTGGCAGTCGCCCATCGTCCCTCCCGTCCATGCAGCGTCTTCGTGGCAGTCGTCACTGCCTCTGGGGGACTTCACGCTCCATTTCTGCCCCCAGGATGATGATGTCCAGGTTCCTGAGAGTAAAGATAATAAAGAGTTTAGTGTTTGAAAGAGTTGATTTTAAGAGATATATACTTGCCTTTATAGGTTTCTGTCGGTATGGTGGCAGTCGCCCATCGTCCCTCCCGTCCATGCAGCGTCTTCGTGGCAGTCGTCACTGCCTCTGGGGGACTTCACGCTCCATTTCTGCCCCCAGGATGATGATGTCCAGGTTCCTGAGAGTAAAGATAATAAAGAGTTTAGTGTTTGAAAGAGTTGATGTTAAGAGATATATACTTGCCTTTATAGGCTTCTGTCGGTATTGTGGCAGTCGCCCATCGTCCCTCCCGTCCATGCAGCGTCTTCGTGGCAGTCGTCACTGCCTCTGGGGGACTTCACGCTCCATTTCTGCCCCCAGGATGATAATGTCCAGGGTCCTGAGAGTAAAGATAATAAAGAGTTTAGTGTTTGAAAGAGTTGATGTTAATAAATATATACTTGCCTTTATGGGCTTCTGTCGGTATGGTGGCAGTCGCCCATCGTCCCTCCCGTCCATGCAGCGTCTTCGTGGCAGTCGTCACTGCCTCTGGGGGACTTCACGCTCCATTTCTGCCCCCAGGATGATGATGTCCAGGGTCCTGAGAGTAAAGATAATAAAGAGTTTAGTGTTTGAAAGAGTTGATGTTAAGAGATATATACTTGCCTTTATAGGCTTCTGTCGGTATTGTGGCAGTCGCCCATCGTCCCTCCCGTCCATGCAGCGTCTTCGTGGCAGTCGTCACTGCCTCTGGGGGACTTCACGCTCCATTTCTGCCCCCAGGATGATGATGTCCAGGGTCCTGAGAGTAAAGATAATAAAGAGTTTAGTGTTTGAAAGAGTTGATGTTAAGATATATATACTTGCCTCTATAGGCTTCTGTCGGTATTGTGGCAGTCGCCCATCGTCCCTCCCGTCCATGCAGCGTCTTCGTGGCAGTCGTCACTGCCTCTGGGGGACTTCACGCTCCATTTCTGCCCCCAGGATGATGATGTCCAGGTTCCTGAGAGTAAAGATAATAAAGAGTTTAGTGTTTGAAAGAGTTGATGTTAAGAGATATATACTTGCCTTTATAGGCTTCTGTCGGTATTGTGGCAGTCGCCCATCGTCCCTCCCGCCCATGCAGCGTCTTCGTGGCAGTCGTCACTGCCTCTGGGGGACTTCACGCTCCATTTCTGCCCCCAGGATGATGATGTCCAGGTTCCTGAGAGTAAAGATAATAAAGAGTTTAGTGTTTGAAAGAGTTGATTTTAAGAGATATATACTTGCCTTTATAGGTTTCTGTCGGTATGGTGGCAGTCGCCCATCGTCCCTCCCGTCCATGCAGCGTCTTCGTGGCAGTCGTCACTGCCTCTGGGGGACTTCACGCTCCATTTCTGCCCCCAGGATGATGATGTCCAGGTTCCTGAGAGTAAAGATAATAAAGAGTTTAGTGTTTGAAAGAGTTGATGTTAAGAGATATATACTTGCCTTTATAGGCTTCTGTCGGTATTGTGGCAGTCGCCCATCGTCCCTCCCGTCCATGCAGCGTCTTCGTGGCAGTCGTCACTGCCTCTGGGGGACTTCACGCTCCATTTCTGCCCCCAGGATGATAATGTCCAGGGTCCTGAGAGTAAAGATAATAAAGAGTTTAGTGTTTGAAAGAGTTGATGTTAATAAATATATACTTGCCTTTATGGGCTTCTGTCGGTATGGTGGCAGTCGCCCATCGTCCCTCCCGTCCATGCAGCGTCTTCGTGGCAGTCGTCACTGCCTCTGGGGGACTTCACGCTCCATTTCTGCCCCCAGGATGATGATGTCCAGGGTCCTGAGAGTAAAGATAATAAAGAGTTTAGTGTTTGAAAGAGTTGATGTTAAGAGATATATACTTGCCTTTATAGGCTTCTGTCTGTATTGTGGCAGTCGCCCATCGTCCCTCCCGTCCATGCAGCGTCTTCGTGGCAGTCGTCACTGCCTGTGGGGGACTTCACGCTCCATTTCTGCCCCCAGGATGATGATGTCCAGGGTCCTGAGAGTAAAGATAATAAAGAGTTTAGTGTTTGAAAGAGTTGATGTTAAGATATATATACTTGCCTCTATAGGCTTCTGTCGGTATTGTGGCAGTCGCCAATCGTCCCTCCCGTCCATGCAGCGTCTTCGTGGCAGTCGCCACTGCCTCTGGGGGACTTCACGCTCCATTTCTGCCCCCAGGATGATGATGTCCAGGTTCCTGAGAGTAAAGATAATAAAGAGTTTAGTGTTTGAAAGAGTTGATGTTAAAAGATATATACTTGCCTTTATAGGTTTCTGTCGGTATTGTGGCAGTCGCCCATCGTCCCTCCCGTCCATGCAGCGTCTTCGTGGCAGTCGTCACTGCCTCTGGGGGACTTCACGCTCCATTTCTGCCCCCAGGATGATGATGTCCAGGGTCCTGAGAGTAAAGATAATAAAGAGTTTAGTGTTTGAAAGAGTTGATGTTAATAAATATATACTTGCCTTTATGGGCTTCTGTCGGTATGGTGGCAGTCGCCCATCGTCCCTCCCGTCCATGCAGCGTCTTCGTGGCAGTCGTCACTGCCTCTGGGGGACTTCACGCTCCTTTTCTGCCCCCAGGATGATGATGTCCAGGGTCCTGAGAGTAAAGATAATAAAGAGTTTAGTGTTTGAAAGAGTTGATGTTAAGAGATATATACTTGCCTTTATAGGCTTCTGTCGGTATTGTGGCAGTCGCCCATCGTCCCTCCCGTCCATGCAGCGTCTTCGTGGCAGTCGTCACTGCCTCTGGGGGACTTCACGCTCCATTTCTGCCCCCAGGATGATGATGTCCAGGGTCCTGAGAGTAAAGATAATAAAGAGTTTAGTGTTTGAAAGAGTTGATGTTAATAAATATATACTTGCCTTTATGGGCTTCTGTCGGTATGGTGGCAGTCGCCCATCGTCCCTCCCGTCCATGCAGCGTCTTCGTGGCAGTCGTCACTGCCTCTGGGGGACTTCACGCTCCATTTCTGCCCCCAGGATGATGATGTCCAGGTTCCTGAGAGTAAAGATAATAAAGAGTTTAGTGTTTGAAAGAGTTGATGTTAAGATATATATACTTGCCTTTATAGGCTTCTGTCGGTATTGTGGCAGTCGCCCATCGTCCCTCCCGTCCATGCAGCGTCTTCGTGGCAGTCGTCACTGCCTCTGGGGGACTTCACGCTCCATTTCTGCCCCCAGGATGATGATGTCCAGGGTCCTGAGAGTAAAGATAATAAAGAGTTTAGTGTTTGAAAGAGTTGATGTTAAAAGATATATACTTGCCTTTATAGGTTTCTGTCGGTATTGTGGCAGTCGCCCATCGTCCCTCCCGTCCATGCAGCGTCTTCGTGGCAGTCGTCACTGCCTCTGGGGGACTTCACGCTCCTTTTCTGCCCCCAGGATGATGATGTCCAGGTTCCTGAGAGTAAAGATAATAAAGAGTTTAGTGTTTGAAAGAGTTGATGTTAAGAGATATATACTTGCCTTTATAGGCTTCTGTCGGTATTGTGGCAGTCGCCCATCGTCCCTCCCGTCCATGCAGCGTCTTCGTGGCAGTCGTCACTGCCTCTGGGGGACTTCACGCTCCATTTCTGCCCCCAGGATGATGATGTCCAGGTTCCTGAGAGTAAAGATAATAAAGAGTTTAGTGTTTGAAAGAGTTGATGTTAAGAGATATATACTTGCCTTTATAGGCTTCTGTCGGTATTGTGGCAGTCGCCCATCGTCCCTCCCGTCCATGCAGCGTCTTCGTGGCAGTCGTCACTGCCTCTGGGGGACTTCACGCTCCATTTCTGCCCCCAGGATGATAATGTCCAGGGTCCTGAGAGTAAAGATAATAAGGAGTTTAGTGTTTGAAAGAGTTGATGTTAATAAATATATACTTGCCTTTATGGGCTTCTGTCGGTATGGTGGCAGTCGCCCATCGTCCCTCCCGTCCATGCAGCGTCTTCGTGGCAGTCGTCACTGCCTCTGGGGGACTTCACGCTCCATTTCTGCCCCCAGGATGATGATGTCCAGGGTCCTGAGAGTAAAGATAATAAAGAGTTTAGTGTTTGAAAGAGTTGATGTTAAGAGATATATACTTGCCTTTATAGGCTTCTGTCGGTATTGTGGCAGTCGCCCATCGTCCCTCCCGTCCATGCAGCGTCTTCGTGGCAGTCGTCACTGCCTCTGGGGGACTTCACGCTCCATTTCTGCCCTCAGGATGATGATGTCCAGGGTCCTGAGAGTAAAGATAATAAAGAGTTTAGTGTTTGAAAGAGTTGATGTTAAGATATATATACTTGCCTCTATAGGCTTCTGTCGGTATTGTGGCAGTCGCCCATCGTCCCTCCCGTCCATGCAGCGTCTTCGTGGCAGTCGTCACTGCCTCTGGGGGACTTCACGCTCCATTTCTGCCCCCAGGATGATGATGTCCAGGTTCCTGAGAGTAAAGATAATAAAGAGTTTAGTGTTTGAAAGAGTTGATGTTAAGAGATATATACTTGCCTTTATAGGCTTCTGTCGGTATTGTGGCAGTCGCCCATCGTCCCTCCCGCCCATGCAGCGTCTTCGTGGCAGTCGTCACTGCCTCTGGGGGACTTCACGCTCCATTTCTGCCCCCAGGATGATGATGTCCAGGTTCCTGAGAGTAAAGATAATAAAGAGTTTAGTGTTTGAAAGAGTTGATGTTAAGAGATATATACTTGCCTTTATAGGCTTCTGTCGGTATTGTGGCAGTCGCCCATCGTCCCTCCCGTCCATGCAGCGTCTTCGTGGCAGTCGTCACTGCCTCTGGGGGACTTCACGCTCCATTTCTGCCCCCAGGATGATGATGTCCAGGTTCCTGAGAGTAAAGATAATAAAGAGTTTAGTGTTTGAAAGAGTTGATGTTAAGATATATATACTTGTCTTTATAGGCTTCTGTCGGTATTGTGGCAGTCGCCCATCGTCCCTCCCGTCCATGCAGCGTCTTCGTGGCAGTCGTCACTGCCTCTGGGGGACTTCACGCTCCATTTCTGCCCCCAGGATGATGATGTCCAGGGTCCTGAGAGTAAAGATAATAAAGAGTTTAGTGTTTGAAAGAGTTGATGTTAAAAGATATATACTTGCCTTTATAGGTTTCTGTCGGTATTGTGGCAGTCGCCCATCGTCCCTCCCGTCCATGCAGCGTCTTCGTGGCAGTCGTCACTGCCTCTGGGGGACTTCACGCTCCTTTTCTGCCCCCAGGATGATGATGTCCAGGTTCCTGAGAGTAAAGATAATAAAGAGTTTAGTGTTTGAAAGAGTTGATGTTAAGAGATATATACTTGCCTTTATAGGCTTCTGTCGGTATTGTGGCAGTCGCCCATCGTCCCTCCCGTCCATGCAGCGTCTTCGTGGCAGTCGTCACTGCCTCTGGGGGACTTCACGCTCCATTTCTGCCCCCAGGATGATGATGTCCAGGTTCCTGAGAGTAAAGATAATAAAGAGTTTAGTGTTTGAAAGAGTTGATTTTAAGAGATATATACTTGCCTTTATAGGTTTCTGTCGGTATGGTGGCAGTCGCCCATCGTCCCTCCCGTCCATGCAGCGTCTTCGTGGCAGTCGTCACTGCCTCTGGGGGACTTCACGCTCCATTTCTGCCCCCAGGATGATGATGTCCAGGTTCCTGAGAGTAAAGATAATAAAGAGTTTAGTGTTTGAAAGAGTTGATGTTAAGAGATATATACTTGCCTTTATAGGCTTCTGTCGGTATTGTGGCAGTCGCCCATCGTCCCTCCCGTCCATGCAGCGTCTTCGTGGCAGTCGTCACTGCCTCTGGGGGACTTCACGCTCCATTTCTGCCCCCAGGATGATAATGTCCAGGGTCCTGAGAGTAAAGATAATAAAGAGTTTAGTGTTTGAAAGAGTTGATGTTAATAAATATATACTTGCCTTTATGGGCTTCTGTCGGTATGGTGGCAGTCGCCCATCGTCCCTCCCGTCCATGCAGCGTCTTCGTGGCAGTCGTCACTGCCTCTGGGGGACTTCACGCTCCATTTCTGCCCCCAGGATGATGATGTCCAGGGTCCTGAGAGTAAAGATAATAAAGAGTTTAGTGTTTGAAAGAGTTGATGTTAAGAGATATATACTTGCCTTTATAGGCTTCTGTCGGTATTGTGGCAGTCGCCCATCGTCCCTCCCGTCCATGCAGCGTCTTCGTGGCAGTCGTCACTGCCTCTGGGGGACTTCACGCTCCATTTCTGCCCCCAGGATGATGATGTCCAGGGTCCTGAGAGTAAAGATAATAAAGAGTTTAGTGTTTGAAAGAGTTGATGTTAAGATATATATACTTGCCTCTATAGGCTTCTGTCGGTATTGTGGCAGTCGCCCATCGTCCCTCCCGTCCATGCAGCGTCTTCGTGGCAGTCGTCACTGCCTCTGGGGGACTTCACGCTCCATTTCTGCCCCCAGGATGATGATGTCCAGGTTCCTGAGAGTAAAGATAATAAAGAGTTTAGTGTTTGAAAGAGTTGATGTTAAGAGATATATACTTGCCTTTATAGGCTTCTGTCGGTATTGTGGCAGTCGCCCATCGTCCCTCCCGCCCATGCAGCGTCTTCGTGGCAGTCGTCACTGCCTCTGGGGGACTTCACGCTCCATTTCTGCCCCCAGGATGATGATGTCCAGGTTCCTGAGAGTAAAGATAATAAAGAGTTTAGTGTTTGAAAGAGTTGATTTTAAGAGATATATACTTGCCTTTATAGGTTTCTGTCGGTATGGTGGCAGTCGCCCATCGTCCCTCCCGTCCATGCAGCGTCTTCGTGGCAGTCGTCACTGCCTCTGGGGGACTTCACGCTCCATTTCTGCCCCCAGGATGATGATGTCCAGGTTCCTGAGAGTAAAGATAATAAAGAGTTTAGTGTTTGAAAGAGTTGATGTTAAGAGATATATACTTGCCTTTATAGGCTTCTGTCGGTATTGTGGCAGTCGCCCATCGTCCCTCCCGTCCATGCAGCGTCTTCGTGGCAGTCGTCACTGCCTCTGGGGGACTTCACGCTCCATTTCTGCCCCCAGGATGATAATGTCCAGGGTCCTGAGAGTAAAGATAATAAAGAGTTTAGTGTTTGAAAGAGTTGATGTTAATAAATATATACTTGCCTTTATGGGCTTCTGTCGGTATGGTGGCAGTCGCCCATCGTCCCTCCCGTCCATGCAGCGTCTTCGTGGCAGTCGTCACTGCCTCTGGGGGACTTCACGCTCCATTTCTGCCCCCAGGATGATGATGTCCAGGGTCCTGAGAGTAAAGATAATAAAGAGTTTAGTGTTTGAAAGAGTTGATGTTAAGAGATATATACTTGCCTTTATAGGCTTCTGTCTGTATTGTGGCAGTCGCCCATCGTCCCTCCCGTCCATGCAGCGTCTTCGTGGCAGTCGTCACTGCCTGTGGGGGACTTCACGCTCCATTTCTGCCCCCAGGATGATGATGTCCAGGGTCCTGAGAGTAAAGATAATAAAGAGTTTAGTGTTTGAAAGAGTTGATGTTAAGATATATATACTTGCCTCTATAGGCTTCTGTCGGTATTGTGGCAGTCGCCAATCGTCCCTCCCGTCCATGCAGCGTCTTCGTGGCAGTCGCCACTGCCTCTGGGGGACTTCACGCTCCATTTCTGCCCCCAGGATGATGATGTCCAGGTTCCTGAGAGTAAAGATAATAAAGAGTTTAGTGTTTGAAAGAGTTGATGTTAAAAGATATATACTTGCCTTTATAGGTTTCTGTCGGTATTGTGGCAGTCGCCCATCGTCCCTCCCGTCCATGCAGCGTCTTCGTGGCAGTCGTCACTGCCTCTGGGGGACTTCACGCTCCATTTCTGCCCCCAGGATGATGATGTCCAGGGTCCTGAGAGTAAAGATAATAAAGAGTTTAGTGTTTGAAAGAGTTGATGTTAATAAATATATACTTGCCTTTATGGGCTTCTGTCGGTATGGTGGCAGTCGCCCATCGTCCCTCCCGTCCATGCAGCGTCTTCGTGGCAGTCGTCACTGCCTCTGGGGGACTTCACGCTCCATTTCTGCCCCCAGGATGATGATGTCCAGGTTCCTGAGAGTAAAGATAATAAAGAGTTTAGTGTTTGAAAGAGTTGATTTTAAGAGATATATACTTGCCTTTATAGGTTTCTGTCGGTATGGTGGCAGTCGCCCATCGTCCCTCCCGTCCATGCAGCGTCTTCGTGGCAGTCGTCACTGCCTCTGGGGGACTTCACGCTCCATTTCTGCCCCCAGGATGATGATGTCCAGGTTCCTGAGAGTAAAGATAATAAAGAGTTTAGTGTTTGAAAGAGTTGATGTTAAGAGATATATACTTGCCTTTATAGGCTTCTGTCGGTATTGTGGCAGTCGCCCATCGTCCCTCCCGTCCATGCAGCGTCTTCGTGGCAGTCGTCACTGCCTCTGGGGGACTTCACGCTCCATTTCTGCCCCCAGGATGATAATGTCCAGGGTCCTGAGAGTAAAGATAATAAAGAGTTTAGTGTTTGAAAGAGTTGATGTTAATAAATATATACTTGCCTTTATGGGCTTCTGTCGGTATGGTGGCAGTCGCCCATCGTCCCTCCCGTCCATGCAGCGTCTTCGTGGCAGTCGTCACTGCCTCTGGGGGACTTCACGCTCCATTTCTGCCCCCAGGATGATGATGTCCAGGGTCCTGAGAGTAAAGATAATAAAGAGTTTAGTGTTTGAAAGAGTTGATGTTAAGAGATATATACTTGCCTTTATAGGCTTCTGTCGGTATTGTGGCAGTCGCCCATCGTCCCTCCCGTCCATGCAGCGTCTTCGTGGCAGTCGTCACTGCCTCTGGGGGACTTCACGCTCCATTTCTGCCCCCAGGATGATGATGTCCAGGGTCCTGAGAGTAAAGATAATAAAGAGTTTAGTGTTTGAAAGAGTTGATGTTAAGATATATATACTTGCCTCTATAGGCTTCTGTCGGTATTGTGGCAGTCGCCCATCGTCCCTCCCGTCCATGCAGCGTCTTCGTGGCAGTCGTCACTGCCTCTGGGGGACTTCACGCTCCATTTCTGCCCCCAGGATGATGATGTCCAGGGTCCTGAGAGTAAAGATAATAAAGAGTTTAGTGTTTGAAAGAGTTGATGTTAAGATATATATACTTGCCTCTATAGGCTTCTGTCGGTATTGTGGCAGTCGCCAATCGTCCCTCCCGTCCATGCAGCGTCTTCGTGGCAGTCGTCACTGCCTCTGGGGGACTTCACGCTCCATTTCTGCCCCCAGGATGATGATGTCCAGGTTCCTGAGAGTAAAGATAATAAAGAGTTTAGTGTTTGAAAGAGTTGATGTTAAGAGATATATACTTGCCTTTATAGGCTTCTGTCGGTATTGTGGCAGTCGCCCATCGTCCCTCCCGCCCATGCAGCGTCTTCGTGGCAGTCGTCACTGCCTCTGGGGGACTTCACGCTCCATTTCTGCCCCCAGGATGATGATGTCCAGGTTCCTGAGAGTAAAGATAATAAAGAGTTTAGTGTTTGAAAGAGTTGATTTTAAGAGATATATACTTGCCTTTATAGGTTTCTGTCGGTATGGTGGCAGTCGCCCATCGTCCCTCCCGTCCATGCAGCGTCTTCGTGGCAGTCGTCACTGCCTCTGGGGGACTTCACGCTCCATTTCTGCCCCCAGGATGATGATGTCCAGGTTCCTGAGAGTAAAGATAATAAAGAGTTTAGTGTTTGAAAGAGTTGATGTTAAGAGATATATACTTGCCTTTATAGGCTTCTGTCGGTATTGTGGCAGTCGCCCATCGTCCCTCCCGTCCATGCAGCGTCTTCGTGGCAGTCGTCACTGCCTCTGGGGGACTTCACGCTCCATTTCTGCCCCCAGGATGATGATGTCCAGGGTCCTGAGAGTAAAGATAATAAAGAGTTTAGTGTTTGAAAGAGTTGATGTTAATAAATATATACTTTGCTTTATGGGCTTCTGTCGGTATGGTGGCAGTCGCCCATCGTCCCTCCCGTCCATGCAGCGTCTTCGTGGCAGTCGTCACTGCCTCTGGGGGACTTCACGCTCCATTTCTGCCCCCAGGATGATGATGTCCAGGGTCCTGAGAGTAAAGATAATAAAGAGTTTAGTGTTTGAAAGAGTTGATGTTAAGAGATATATACTTGCCTTTATAGGCTTCTGTCGGTATTGTGGCAGTCGCCCATCGTCCCTCCCGTCCATGCAGCGTCTTCGTGGCAGTCGTCACTGCCTCTGGGGGACTTCACGCTCCATTTCTGCCCCCAGGATGATGATGTCCAGGGTCCTGAGAGTAAAGATAATAAAGAGTTTAGTGTTTGAAAGAGTTGATGTTAAGATATATATACTTGCCTCTATAGGCTTCTGTCGGTATTGTGGCAGTCGCCAATCGTCCCTCCCGTCCATGCAGCGTCTTCGTGGCAGTCGTCACTGCCTCTGGGGGACTTCACGCTCCATTTCTGCCCCCAGGATGATGATGTCCAGGTTCCTGAGAGTAAAGATAATAAAGAGTTTAGTGTTTGAAAGAGTTGATGTTAAAAGATATATACTTGCCTTTATAGGTTTCTGTCGGTATTGTGGCAGTCGCCCATCGTCCCTCCCGTCCATGCAGCGTCTTCGTGGCAGTCGTCACTGCCTCTGGGGGACTTCACGCTCCATTTCTGCCCCCAGGATGATGATGTCCAGGGTCCTGAGAGTAAAGATAATAAAGAGTTTAGTGTTTGAAAGAGTTGATGTTAATAAATATATACTTGCCTTTATGGGCTTCTGTCGGTATGGTGGCAGTCGCCCATCGTCCCTCCCGTCCATGCAGCGTCTTCGTGGCAGTCGTCACTGCCTCTGGGGGACTTCACGCTCCATTTCTGCCCCCAGGATGATGATGTCCAGGTTCCTGAGAGTAAACATAATAAAGAGTTTAGTGTTTGAAAGAGTTGATGTTAAGATATATATACTTGCCTTTATAGGCTTCTGTCGGTATTGTGGCAGTCGCCCATCGTCATTCCCGTCCATGCAGCGTCTTCGTGGCAGTCGTCACTGCCTCTGGGGGACTTCACGCTCCATTTCTGCCCCCAGGATGATGATGTCCAGGGTCCTGAGAGTAAAGATAATAAAGAGTTTAGTGTTTGAAAGAGTTGATGTTAATAGATGTATACTTGCCTTTATGGCCTTCTGTCGGTATTGTGGCAGTCGCCCATCGTCCCTCCCGTCCATGCAGCGTCTTCGTGGCAGTCGTCACTGCCTCTCGGGGACTTCACGCTCCATTTCTGCCCCCAGGATGATGATGTCCAGGTTCCTGAGAGTAAAGATAATAAAGAGTTTAGTGTTTGAAAGAGTTGATGTTAAGATATATATACTTGCCTTTATAGGCTTCTGTCGGTATTGTGGCAGTCGCCCATCGTCCCTCCCGTCCATGCAGCGTCTTCGTGGCAGTCGTCACTGCCTCTGGGGGACTTCACGCTCCATTTCTGCCCCCAGGATGATGATGTCCAGGGTCCTGAGAGTAAAGATAATAAAGAGTTTAGTGTTTGAAAGAGTTGATGTTAAAAGATATATACTTCCCTTTATAGGTTTCTGTCTGTATTGTGGCAGTCGCCCATCGTCCCTCCCGTCCATGCAGCGTCTTCGTGGCAGTCGTCACTGCCTCTGGGGGACTTCACGCTCCTTTTCTGCCCCCAGGATGATGATGTCCAGGGTCCTGAGAGTAAAGATAATAAAGAGTTTAGTGTTTGAAAGAGTTGATGTTAAGAGATATATACTTGCCTTTATAGGCTTCTGTCGGTATTGTGGCAGTCGCCCATCGTCCCTCCCGTCCATGCAGCGTCTTCGTGGCAGTCGTCACTGCCTCTGGGGGACTTCACGCTCCATTTCTGCCCCCAGGATGATGATGTCCAGGGTCATGAGAGTAAAGATAATAAAGAGTTTAGTGTTTGAAAGAGTTGATGTTAATAAATATTTACTTGCCTTTATGGGCTTCTGTCGGTATGGTGGCAGTCGCCCATCGTCCCTCCCGTCCATGCAGCGTCTTCGTGGCAGTCGTCACTGCCTCTGGGGGACTTCACGCTCCATTTCTGCCCCCAGAATGATGATGTCCAGGGTCCTGAGAGTAAAGATAATAAAGAGTTTAGTGTTTGAAAGAGTTGATGTTAAGAGATATATACTTGCCTTTATGGGCTTCTGTCGGTATGGTGGCAGTCGCCCATCGTCCCTCCCGTCCATGCAGCGTCTTCGTGGCAGTCGTCACTGCCTCTGGGGGACTTCACGCTCCATTTCTGCCCCCAGGATGATGATGACCAGGTTCCTGAGAGTAAAGATAATAAAGAGTTTAGTGTTTGAAAGAGTTGATGTTAATAAATATATACTTGCCTTTATGGGCTTCTGTCGGTATGGTGGCAGTCGCCCATCGTCCCTCCCGTCCATGCAGCGTCTTCGTGGCAGTCGTCACTGCCTCTGGGGGACTTCACGCTCCATTTCTGCCCCCAGGATGATGATGTCCAGGGTCCTGAGAGTAAAGATAATAAAGAGTTTAGTGTTTGAAAGAGTTGATGTTAAGAGATATATACTTGCCTTTATAGGCTTCTGTCGGTATTGTGGCAGTCGCCCATCGTCCCTCCCGTCCATGCAGCGTCTTCGTGGCAGTCGTCACTGCCTCTGGGGGACTTCACGCTCCATTTCTGCCCCCAGGATGATGATGTCCAGGGTCCTGAGAGTAAAGATAATAAAGAGTTTAGTGTTTGAAAGAGTTGATGTTAAGATATATATACTTGCCTCTATAGGCTTCTGTCGGTATTGTGGCAGTCGCCAATCGTCCCTCCCGTCCATGCAGCGTCTTCGTGGCAGTCGTCACTGCCTCTGGGGGACTTCACGCTCCATTTCTGCCCCCAGGATGATGATGTCCAGGTTCCTGAGAGTAAAGATAATAAAGAGTTTAGTGTTTGAAAGAGTTGATGTTAAAAGATATATACTTGCCTTTATAGGTTTCTGTCGGTATTGTGGCAGTCGCCCATCGTCCCTCCCGTCCATGCAGCGTCTTCGTGGCAGTCGTCACTGCCTGTGGGGGACTTCACGCTCCTTTTCTGCCCCCAGGATGATGATGTCCAGGTTCCTGAGAGTAAAGATAATAAAGAGTTTAGTGTTTGAAAGAGTTGATGTTAAGAGATATATACTTGCCTTTATAGGCTTCTGTCGGTATTGTGGCAGTCGCCCATCGTCCCTCCCGTCCATGCAGCGTCTTCGTGGCAGTCGTCACTGCCTCTGGGGGACTTCACGCTCCATTTCTGCCCCCAGGATGATGATGTCCAGGGTCCTGAGAGTAAAGATAATAAAGAGTTTAGTGTTTGAAAGAGTTGATGTTAATAGATATATACTTGCCTTTATGGGCTTCTGTCGGTATGGTGGCAGTCGCCCATCGTCCCTCCCGTCCATGCAGCGTCTTCGTGGCAGTCGTCACTGCCTGTGGGGGACTTCACGCTCCATTTCTGCCCCCAGGATGATGATGTCCAGGGTCCTGAGAGTAAAGATAATAAAGAGTTTAGTGTTTGAAAGAGTTGATGTTAATAAATATATACTTGCCTTTATGGGCTTCTGTCGGTATGGTGGCAGTCGCCCATCGTCCCTCCCGTCCATGCAGCGTCTTCGTGGCAGTCGTCACTGCCTCTGGGGGACTTCACGCTCCATTTCTGCCCCCAGGATGATGATGTCCAGGGTCCTGAGAGTAAAGATAATAAAGAGTTTAGTGTTTGAAAGAGTTGATGTTAAGAGATATATACTTGCCTTTATAGGCTTCTGTCGGTATTGTGGCAGTCGCCCATCGTCCCTCCCGTCCATGCAGCGTCTTCGTGGCAGTCGTCACTGCCTCTGGGGGACTTCACGCTCCATTTCTGCCCCCAGGATGATGATGTCCAGGGTCCTGAGAGTAAAGATAATAAAGAGTTTAGTGTTTGAAAGAGTTGATGTTAAGATATATATACTTGCCTCTATAGGCTTCTGTCGGTATTGTGGCAGTCGCCAATCGTCCCTCCCGTCCATGCAGCGTCTTCGTGGCAGTCGTCACTGCCTCTGGGGGACTTCACGCTCCATTTCTGCCCCCAGGATGATGATGTCCAGGTTCCTGAGAGTAAAGATAATAAAGAGTTTAGTGTTTGAAAGAGTTGATGTTAAAAGATATATACTTGCCTTTATAGGTTTCTGTCGGTATTGTGGCAGTCGCCCATCGTCCCTCCCGTCCATGCAGCGTCTTCGTGGCAGTCGTCACTGCCTGTGGGGGACTTCACGCTCCTTTTCTGCCCCCAGGATGATGATGTCCAGGTTCCTGAGAGTAAAGATAATAAAGAGTTTAGTGTTTGAAAGAGTTGATGTTAAGAGATATATACTTGCCTTTATAGGCTTCTGTCGGTATTGTGGCAGTCGCCCATCGTCCCTCCCGTCCATGCAGCGTCTTCGTGGCAGTCGTCACTGCCTCTGGGGGACTTCACGCTCCATTTCTGCCCCCAGGATGATGATGTCCAGGGTCCTGAGAGTAAAGATAATAAAGAGTTTAGTGTTTGAAAGAGTTGATGTTAATAGATATATACTTGCCTTTATGGGCTTCTGTCGGTATGGTGGCAGTCGCCCATCGTCCCTCCCGTCCATGCAGCGTCTTCGTGGCAGTCGTCACTGCCTGTGGGGGACTTCACGCTCCATTTCTGCCCCCAGGATGATGATGTCCAGGGTCCTGAGAGTAAAGATAATAAAGAGTTTAGTGTTTGAAAGAGTTGATGTTAATAGATATATACTTGCCTTTATGGGCTTCTGTCGGTATGGTGGCAGTCGCCCATCGTCCCTCCCGTCCATGCAGCGTCTTCGTGGCAGTCGTCACTGCCTCTGGGGGACTTCACGCTCCATTTCTGCCCCCAGGATGATGATGTCCAGGTTCCTGAGAGTAAACATAATAAAGAGTTTAGTGTTTGAAAGAGTTGATGTTAAGATATATATACTTGCCTTTATAGGCTTCTGTCGGTATTGTGGCAGTCGCCCATCGTCCCTCCCGTCCATGCAGCGTCTTCGTGGCAGTCGTCACTGCCTCTGGGGGACTTCACGCTCCATTTCTGCCCCCAGGATGATAATGTCCAGGGTCCTGAGAGTAAAGATAATAAAGAGTTTAGTGTTTGAAAGAGTTGATGTTAAGATATATATACTTGCCTCTATAGGCTTCTGTCGGTATTGTGGCAGTCGCCAATCGTCCCTCCCGTCCATGCAGCGTCTTCGTGGCAGTCGTCACTGCCTCTGGGGGACTTCACGCTCCATTTCTGCCCCCAGGATGATGATGTCCAGGTTCCTGAGAGTAAAGATAATAAAGAGTTTAGTGTTTGAAAGAGTTGATGTTAAAAGATATATACTTGCCTTTATAGGTTTCTGTCGGTATTGTGGCAGTCGCCCATCGTCCCTCCCGTCCATGCAGCGTCTTCGTGGCAGTCGTCACTGCCTGTGGGGGACTTCACGCTCCTTTTCTGCCCCCAGGATGATGATGTCCAGGTTCCTGAGAGTAAAGATAATAAAGAGTTTAGTGTTTGAAAGAGTTGATGTTAAGAGATATATACTTGCCTTTATAGGCTTCTGTCGGTATTGTGGCAGTCGCCCATCGTCCCTCCCGTCCATGCAGCGTCTTCGTGGCAGTCGTCACTGCCTCTGGGGGACTTCACGCTCCATTTCTGCCCCCAGGATGATGATGTCCAGGGTCCTGAGAGTAAAGATAATAAAGAGTTTAGTGTTTGAAAGAGTTGATGTTAATAGATATATACTTGCCTTTATGGGCTTCTGTCGGTATGGTGGCAGTCGCCCATCGTCCCTCCCGTCCATGCAGCGTCTTCGTGGCAGTCGTCACTGCCTGTGGGGGACTTCACGCTCCATTTCTGCCCCCAGGATGATGATGTCCAGGGTCCTGAGAGTAAAGATAATAAAGAGTTTAGTGTTTGAAAGAGTTGATGTTAATAGATATATACTTGCCTTTATGGGCTTCTGTCGGTATGGTGGCAGTCGCCCATCGTCCCTCCCGTCCATGCAGCGTCTTTGTGGCAGTCGTCACTGCCTCTGGGGGACTTCACGCTCCATTTCTGCCCCCAGGATGATGATGTCCAGGTTCCTGAGAGTAAACATAATAAAGAGTTTAGTGTTTGAAAGAGTTGATGTTAAGATATATATACTTGCCTTTATAGGCTTCTGTCGGTATTGTGGCAGTCGCCCATCGTCCCTCCCGTCCATGCAGCGTCTTCGTGGCAGTCGTCACTGCCTCTGGGGGACTTCACGCTCCATTTCTGCCCCCAGGATGATAATGTCCAGGGTCCTGAGAGTAAAGATAATAAAGAGTTTAGTGTTTGAAAGAGTTGATGTTAAGATATATATACTTGCCTCTATAGGCTTCTGTCGGTATTGTGGCAGTCGCCAATCGTCCCTCCCGTCCATGCAGCGTCTTCGTGGCAGTCGTCACTGCCTCTGGGGGACTTCACGCTCCATTTCTGCCCCCAGGATGATGATGTCCAGGTTCCTGAGAGTAAAGATAATAAAGAGTTTAGTGTTTGAAAGAGTTGATGTTAAAAGATATATACTTGCCTTTATAGGTTTCTGTCGGTATTGTGGCAGTCGCCCATCGTCCCTCCCGTCCATGCAGCGTCTTCGTGGCAGTCGTCACTGCCTGTGGGGGACTTCACGCTCCTTTTCTGCCCCCAGGATGATGATGTCCAGGTTCCTGAGAGTAAAGATAATAAAGAGTTTAGTGTTTGAAAGAGTTGATGTTAAGAGATATATACTTGCCTTTATAGGCTTCTGTCGGTATTGTGGCAGTCGCCCATCGTCCCTCCCGTCCATGCAGCGTCTTCGTGGCAGTCGTCACTGCCTCTGGGGGACTTCACGCTCCATTTCTGCCCCCAGGATGATGATGTCCAGGGTCCTGAGAGTAAAGATAATAAAGAGTTTAGTGTTTGAAAGAGTTGATGTTAATAAATATATACTTCCCTTTATGGGCTTCTGTCGGTATGGTGGCAGTCGCCCATCGTCCCTCCCGTCCATGCAGCGTCTTCGTGGCAGTCGTCACTGCCTCTGGGGGACTTCACGCTCCATTTCTGCCCCCAGGATGATGATGTCCAGGGTCCTGAGAGTAAAGATAATAAAGAGTTTAGTGTTTCAAAGAGTTGATGTTAATAGATATATACTTGCCTTTATGGGCTTCTCTCGGTATGGTGGCAGTCGCCCATCGTCCCTCCCGTCCATGCAGCGTCTTCGTGGCAGTCGTCACTGCCTCTGGGGGACTTCACGCTCCATTTCTGCCCCCAGGATGATGATGTCCAGGTTCCTGAGAGTAAAGATAATAAAGAGTTTAGTGTTTGAAAGAGTTGATGTTAAGATATATATACTTGCCTTTATAGGCTTCTGTCGGTATTGTGGCAGTCGCCCATCGTCCCTCCCGTCCATGCAGCGTCTTCGTGGCAGTCGTCACTGCCTCTGGGGGACTTCACGCTCCATTTCTGCCCCCAGGATGATGATGTCCAGGTTCCTGAGAGTAAAGATAATAAAGAGTTTAGTGTTTGAAAGAGTTGATGTTAATAAATATATACTTCCCTTTATGGGCTTCTGTCGGTATGGTGGCAGTCGCCCATCGTCCCTCCCGTCCATGCAGCGTCTTCGTGGCAGTCGTCACTGCCTCTGGGGGACTTCACGCTCCATTTCTGCCCCCAGGATGATGATGTCCAGGGTCCTGAGAGTAAAGATAATAAAGAGTTTAGTGTTTGAAAGAGTTGATGTTAATAGATATATACTTGCCTTTATGGGCTTCTGTCGGTATGGTGGCAGTCGCCAATCGTCCCTCCCGTCCATGCAGCGTCTTCGTGGCAGTCGTCACTGCCTCTGGGGGACTTCACGCTCCATTTCTGCCCCCAGGATGATGATGTCCAGGTTCCTGAGAGTAAAGATAATAAAGAGTTTAGTGTTTGAAAGAGTTGATGTTAAGATATATATACTTGCCTTTATAGGCTTCTGTCGGTATTGTGGCAGTCGCCCATCGTCCCTCCCGTCCATGCAGCGTCTTCGTGGCAGTAGTCACTGCCTCTGGGGGACTTCACGCTCCATTTCTGCCCCCAGGATGATGATGTCCAGGTTCCTGAGAGTAAAGATAATAAAGAGTTTAGTGTTTCAAAGAGTTGATGTTAATAGATGTATACTTGCCTTTATGGCCTTCTGTCGGTATTGTGGCAGTCGCCCATCGTCCCTCCCGTCCATGCAGCGTCTTCGTGGCAGTCGTCACTGCCTCTGGGGGACTTCACGCTCCTTTTCTGCCCCCAGGATGATGATGTCCAGGGTCCTGAGAGTAAAGATAATAAAGAGTCTAGTGTTTGAAAGAGTTGATGTTAAGAGATATATACTTGCCTTTTTAGGCTTCTGTCGGTATTGTGGCAGTCGCCCATCGTCCCTCCCGTCCATGCAGCGTCTTCGTGGCAGTCGTCACTGCCTCTGGGGGACTTCACGCTCCATTTCTGCCCCCAGGATGATGATGTCCAGGGTCCTGAGAGTAAAGATAATAAAGAGTTTAGTGTTTGAAAGAGTTGATGTTAATAAATATATACTTGCCTTTATGGGCTTCTGTCGGTATGGTGGCAGTCGCCCATCGTCCCTCCCGTCCATGCAGCGTCTTCGTGGCAGTCGTCACTGCCTCTGGGGGACTTCACGCTCCATTTCTGCCCCCAGGATGATGATGTCCAGGGTCCTGAGAGTAAAGATAATAAAGAGTTTAGTGTTTGAAAGAGTTGATGTTAATAGATATATACTTGCCTTTATCGGCTTCTGTCGGTATGGTGGCAGTCGCCCATCGTCCCTCCCGTCCATGCAGCGTCTTCGTGGCAGTCGTCACTGCCTCTGGGGGACTTCACGCTCCATTTCTGCCCCCAGGATGATGATGTCCAGGGTCCTGAGAGTAAAGATAATAAAGAGTTTAGTGTTTGAAAGAGTTGATGTTAATAGATATATACTTGCCTTTATGGGCTTCTGTCGGTATGGTGGCAGTCGCCCATCGTCCCTCCCGTCCATGCAGCGTCTTCGTGGCAGTCGTCACTGCCTCTGGGGGACTTCACGCTCCATTTCTGCCCCCAGGATGATGATGTCCAGGTTCCTGAGAGTAAACATAATAAAGAGTTTAGTGTTTGAAAGAGTTGATGTTAAGATATATATACTTGCCTTTATGGGCTTCTGTCGGTATTGTGGCAGTCGCCCATCGTCCCTCCCGTCCATGCAGCGTCTTCGTGGCAGTCGTCACTGCCTCTGGGGGACTTCACGCTCCATTTCTGCCCCCAGGATGATAATGTCCAGGGTCCTGAGAGTAAAGATAATAAAGAGTTTAGTGTTTGAAAGAGTTGATGTTAAGATATATATACTTGCCTCTATAGGCTTCTGTCGGTATTGTGGCAGTCGCCAATCGTCCCTCCCGTCCATGCAGCGTCTTCGTGGCAGTCGTCACTGCCTCTGGGGGACTTCACGCTCCATTTCTGCCCCCAGGATGATGATGTCCAGGTTCCTGAGAGTAAAGATAATAAAGAGTTTAGTGTTTGAAAGAGTTGATGTTAAAAGATATATACTTGCCTTTATAGGTTTCTGTCGGTATTGTGGCAGTCGCCCATCGTCCCTCCCGTCCATGCAGCGTCTTCGTGGCAGTCGTCACTGCCTGTGGGGGACTTCACGCTCCTTTTCTGCCCCCAGGATGATGATGTCCAGGTTCCTGAGAGTAAAGATAATAAAGAGTTTAGTGTTTGAAAGAGTTGATGTTAAGAGATATATACTTGCCTTTATAGGCTTCTGTCGGTATTGTGGCAGTCGCCCATCGTCCCTCCCGTCCATGCAGCGTCTTCGTGGCAGTCGTCACTGCCTCTGGGGGACTTCACGCTCCATTTCTGCCCCCAGGATGATGATGTCCAGGGTCCTGAGAGTAAAGATAATAAAGAGTTTAGTGTTTGAAAGAGTTGATGTTAATAAATATATACTTCCCTTTATGGGCTTCTGTCGGTATGGTGGCAGTCGCCCATCGTCCCTCCCGTCCATGCAGCGTCTTCGTGGCAGTCGTCACTGCCTCTGGGGGACTTCACGCTCCATTTCTGCCCCCAGGATGATGATGTCCAGGGTCCTGAGAGTAAAGATAATAAAGAGTTTAGTGTTTCAAAGAGTTGATGTTAATAGATATATACTTGCCTTTATGGGCTTCTCTCGGTATGGTGGCAGTCGCCCATCGTCCCTCCCGTCCATGCAGCGTCTTCGTGGCAGTCGTCACTGCCTCTGGGGGACTTCACGCTCCATTTCTGCCCCCAGGATGATGATGTCCAGGTTCCTGAGAGTAAAGATAATAAAGAGTTTAGTGTTTGAAAGAGTTGATGTTAAGATATATATACTTGCCTTTATAGGCTTCTGTCGGTATTGTGGCAGTCGCCCATCGTCCCTCCCGTCCATGCAGCGTCTTCGTGGCAGTCGTCACTGCCTCTGGGGGACTTCACGCTCCATTTCTGCCCCCAGGATGATGATGTCCAGGTTCCTGAGAGTAAAGATAATAAAGAGTTTAGTGTTTGAAAGAGTTGATGTTAATAAATATATACTTCCCTTTATGGGCTTCTGTCGGTATGGTGGCAGTCGCCCATCGTCCCTCCCGTCCATGCAGCGTCTTCGTGGCAGTCGTCACTGCCTCTGGGGGACTTCACGCTCCATTTCTGCCCCCAGGATGATGATGTCCAGGGTCCTGAGAGTAAAGATAATAAAGAGTTTAGTGTTTGAAAGAGTTGATGTTAATAGATATATACTTGCCTTTATGGGCTTCTGTCGGTATTGTGGCAGTCGCCCATCGTCCCTCCCGTCCATGCAGCGTCTTCGTGGCAGTCGTCACTGCCTCTGGGGGACTTCACGCTCCATTTCTGCCCCCAGGATGATGATGTCCAGGTTCCTGAGAGTAAAGATAATAAAGAGTTTAGTGTTTCAAAGAGTTGATGTTAATAGATGTATACTTGCCTTTATGGCCTTCTGTCGGTATTGTGGCAGTCGCCCATCGTCCCTCCCGTCCATGCAGCGTCTTCGTGGCAGTCGTCACTGCCTCTGGGGGACTTCACGCTCCTTTTCTGCCCCCAGGATGATGATGTCCAGGGTCCTCAGAGTAAAGATAATAAAGAGTTTAGTGTTTGAAAGAGTTGATGTTAAGAGATATATACTTGCCTTTTTAGGCTTCTGTCGGTATTGTGGCAGTCGCCCATCGTCCCTCCCGTCCATGCAGCGTCTTCGTGGCAGTCGTCACTGCCTCTGGGGGACTTCACGCTCCATTTCTGCCCCCAGGATGATGATGTCCAGGGTCCTGAGAGTAAAGATAATAAAGAGTTTAGTGTTTGAAAGAGTTGATGTTAATAAATATATACTTGCCTTTATGGGCTTCTGTCGGTATGGTGGCAGTCGCCCATCGTCCCTCCCGTCCATGCAGCGTCTTCGTGGCAGTCGTCACTGCCTCTGGGGGACTTCACGCTCCATTTCTGCCCCCAGGATGATGATGTCCAGGGTCCTGAGAGTAAAGATAATAAAGAGTTTAGTGTTTGAAAGAGTTGATGTTAATAGATATATACTTGCCTTTATGGGCTTCTGTCGGTATTGTGGCAGTCGCCCATCGTCCCTCCCGTCCATGCAGCGTCTTCGTGGCAGTCGTCACTGCCTGTGGGGGACTTCACGCTCCATTTCTGCCCCCAGGATGATGATGACCAGGTTCCCGAGAGTAAAGATAATAAAGAGTTTAGTGTTTGAAAGAGTTGATGTTAATAAATATATACTTGCCTTTATGGGCTTCTGTCGGTATGGTGGCAGTCGCCCATCGTCCCTCCCGTCCATGCAGCGTCTTCGTGGCAGTCGTCACTGCCTCTGGGGGACTTCACGCTCCATTTCTGCCCCCAGGATGATGATGTCCAGGTTCCTGAGAGTAAAGATAATAAAGAGTTTAGTGTTTGAAAGAGTTGATGTTAATAGATATATACTTGCCTTTATGGGCTTCTGTCGGTATGGTGGCAGTCGCCCATCGTCCCTCCCGTCCATGCAGCGTCTTCGTGGCAGTCGTCACTGCCTCTGGGGGACTTCACGCTCCATTTCTGCCCCCAGGATGATGATGTCCAGGTTCCTGAGAGTAAAGATAATAAAGAGTTTAGTGTTTGAAAGAGTTGATGTTAAGATATACATACTTGCCTTTATAGGCTTCTGTCGGTATTGTGGCAGTCGAACATCGTCCCTCCCGTCCATGCAGCGTCTTCGTGGCAGTCGTCACTGCCTCTGGGGGACTTCACGCTCCATTTCTGCCCCCAGGATGATGATGTCCAGGTTCCTGAGAGTAAAGATAATAAAGAGTTTAGTGTTTGAAAGAGTTGATGTTAATAGATATATACTTGCCTTTATGGGCTTCTGTCGGTATTGTGGCAGTCGCCCATCGTCCCTCCCGTCCATGCAGCGTCTTCGTGGCAGTCGTCACTGCCTGTGGGGGACTTCACGCTCCATTTCTGCCCCCAGGATGATGATGACCAGGTTCCCGAGAGTAAAGATAATAAAGAGTTTAGTGTTTGAAAGAGTTGATGTTAATAAATATATACTTGCCTTTATGGGCTTCTGTCGGTATGGTGGCAGTCGCCCATCGTCCCTCCCGTCCATGCAGCGTCTTCGTGGCAGTCGTCACTGCCTCTGGGGGACTTCACGCTCCATTTCTGCCCCCAGGATGATGATGTCCAGGTTCCTGAGAGTAAAGATAATAAAGAGTTTAGTGTTTGAAAGAGTTGATGTTAATAGATATATACTTGCCTTTATGGGCTTCTGTCGGTATGGTGGCAGTCGCCCATCGTCCCTCCCGTCCATGCAGCGTCTTCGTGGCAGTCGTCACTGCCTCTGGGGGACTTCACGCTCCATTTCTGCCCCCAGGATGATGATGTCCAGGTTCCTGAGAGTAAAGATAATAAAGAGTTTAGTGTTTGAAAGAGTTGATGTTAAGATATATATACTTGCCTTTATAGGCTTCTGTCGGTATTGTGGCAGTCGCCCATCGTCCCTCCCGTCCATGCAGCGTCTTCGTGGCAGTCGTCACTGCCTCTGGGGGACTTCACGCTCCATTTCTGCCCCCAGGATGATGATGTCCAGGTTCCTGAGAGTAAAGATAATAAAGAGTTTAGTGTTTCAAAGAGTTGATGTTAATAGATGTATACTTGCCTTTATGGCCTTCTGTCGGTATGGTGGCAGTCGCCCATCGTCCCTCCCATCCATGCAGCGTCTTCGTGGCAGTCGTCACTGCCTCTGGGGGACTTCACGCTCCTTTTCTGCCCCCAGGATGATGATGTCCAGGGTCCTGAGAGTAAAGATAATAAAGAGTTTAGTGTTTGAAAGAGTTGATGTTAAGAGATATATACTTGCCTTTTTAGGCTTCTGTCGGTATTGTGGCAGTCGCCCATCGTCCCTCCCGTCCATGCAGCGTCTTCGTGGCAGTCGTCACTGCCTCTGGGGGACTTCACGCTCCATTTCTGCCCCCAGGATGATGATGTCCAGGGTCCTGAGAGTAAAGATAATAAAGAGTTTAGTGTTTGAAAGAGTTGATGTTAATAAATATATACTTGCCTTTATGGGCTTCTGTCGGTATGGTGGCAGTCGCCCATCGTCCCTCCCGTCCATGCAGCGTCTTCGTGGCAGTCGTCACTGCCTCTGGGGGACTTCACGCTCCATTTCTGCCCCCAGGATGATGATGTCCAGGGTCCTGAGAGTAAAGATAATAAAGAGTTTAGTGTTTGAAAGAGTTGATGTTAATAGATATATACTTGCCTTTATGGGCTTCTGTCGGTATTGTGGCAGTCGCCCATCGTCCCTCCCGTCCATGCAGCGTCTTCGTGGCAGTCGTCACTGCCTCTGGGGGACTTCACGCTCCATTTCTGCCCCCAGGATGATGATGACCAGGTTCCCGAGAGTAAAGATAATAAAGAGTTTAGTGTTTGAAAGAGTTGATGTTAATAAATATATACTTGCCTTTATGGGCTTCTGTCGGTATGGTGGCAGTCGCCCATCGTCCCTCCCGTCCATGCAGCGTCTTCGTGGCAGTCGTCACTGCCTCTGGGGGACTTCACGCTCCATTTCTGCCCCCAGGATGATGATGTCCAGGGTCCTGAGAGTAAAGATAATAAAGAGTTTAGTGTTTGAAAGAGTTGATGTTAAGAGATATATACTTGCCTCTATAGGCTTCTGTCGGTATTGTGGCAGTCGGCCATCGTCCCTCCCGTCCATGCAGCGTCTTCGTGGCAGTCGTCACTGCCTCTGGGGGACTTCACGCTCCATTTCTGCCCCCAGGATGATGATGTCCAAGGTCCTATGAGTACAGAAAAAAAAGAGTTTAGTGTTTGAAAGAGTTGATGTTAATAGATATATACTTGCCTTTATGGGCTTCTGTCGGTATGGTGGCAGTCGCCCATCGTCCCTCCCGTCCATGCAGCGTCTTCGTGGCAGTCGTCACTGCCTGTGGGGGACTTCACGCTCCATTTCTGCCCCCAGGATGATGATGTCCAGGTTCCTGAGAGTAAAGATAATAAAGAGTTTAGTGTTTCAAAGAGTTGATGTTAAGATATATATACTTGCCTTTATAGGCTTCTGTCGGTATGGTGGCAGTCGCCCATCGTCCCTCCCGTCCATGCAGCGTCCTCGTGGCAGTCGTCACTGCCTCTGGGGGACTTCACGCTCCATTTCTGCCCCCAGGATGATGATGTCCAGGGTCCTGAGAGTAAAGATAATAAAGAGTTTAGTGTTTGAAAGAGTTGATGTTAAAAGATATATACTTGCCTTTATAGGTTACTGTCGGTATTGTGGCAGTCGCCCATCGTCCCTCCCGTCCATGCAGCGTCTTCGTGGCAGTCGTCACTGCCTCTGGGGGACTTCACGCTCCTTTTCTGCCCCCAGGATGATGATGTCCAGGGTCCTGAGAGTAAAGATAATAAAGAGTTTAGTGTTTGAAAGAGTTGATGTTAAGAGATATATACTTGCCTTTATAGGCTTCTGTCGGTATTGTGGCAGTCGCCCATCGTCCCTCCCGTCCATGCAGCGTCTTCGTGGCAGTCGTCACTGCCTCTGGGGGACTTCACGCTCCATTTCTGCCCCCAGGATGATGATGTCCAGGGTCCTGAGAGTAAAGATAATAAAGAGTTTAGTGTTTGAAAGAGTTGATGTTAATAGATGTATACTTGCCTTTATGGGCATCTGTCGGTATGGTGGCAGTCGCCCATCGTCCCTCCCGTCCATGCAGCGTCTTCGTGGCAGTCGTCACTGCCTGTGGGGGACTTCACGCTCCATTTCTGCCCCCAGGATGATGATGTCCAGGTTCCTGAGAGTAAAGATAATAAAGAGTTTAGTGTTTGAAAGAGTTGATGTTAATAAATATATACTTGCCTTTATGGGCTTCTGTCGGTATGGTGGCAGTCGCCCATCGTCCCTCCCGTCCATGCAGCGTCTTCGTGGCAGTCGTCACTGCCTCTGGGGGACTTCACGCTCCATTTCTGCCCCCAGGATGATGATGTCCAGGTTCCTGAGAGTAAAGATAATAAAGAGTTTAAAGTTTGAAAGAGTTGATGTTAAGATATATATACTTGCCTTTATAGGCTTCTGTCGGTATTGTGGCAGTCGCCCATCGTCCCTCCCGTCCATGCAGCGTCTTCGTGGCAGTCGTCACTGCCTCTGGGGGACTTCACGCTCCATTTCTGCCCCCAGGATGATGATGTCCAGGGTCCTGAGAGTAAAGATAATAAAGAGTTTAATGTTTGAAAGAGTTGATGTTAATAGATGTATACTTGCCTTTATGGCCTTCTGTCGGTATGGTGGCAGTCGCCCATCGTCCCTCCCGTCCATGCAGCGTCTTCGTGGCAGTCGTCACTGCCTCTGGGGGACTTCACGCTCCTTTTCTGCCCCCAGGATGATGATGTCCAGGGTCCTGAGAGTAAAGATAATAAAGAGTTTAGTGTTTGAAAGAGTTGATGTTAAGATATATATACTTGCCTTTTTAGGCTTCTGTCGGTATTGTGGCAGTCGCCCATCGTCCCTCCCGTCCATGCAGCGTCTTCGTGGCAGTCGTCACTGCCTCTGGGGGACTTCACGCTCCTTTTCTGCCCCCAGGATGATGATGTCCAGGGTCCTGAGAGTAAAGATAATAAAGAGTTTAGTGTTTGAAAGAGTTGATGTTAATAGATATATACTTGCCTTTATGGGCTTCTGTCGGTATGGTGGCAGTCGCCCATCGTCCCTCCCGTCCATGCAGCGTCTTCGTGGCAGTCGTCACTGCCTCTGGGGGACTTCACGCTCCATTTCTGCCCCCAGGATGATGATGACCAGGTTCCCGAGAGTAAAGATAATAAAGAGTTTAGTGTTTGAAAGAGTTGATGTTAATAAATATATACTTGCCTTTATGGGCTTCTGTCGGTATGGTGGCAGTCGCCCATCGTCCCTCCCGTCCATGCAGCGTCTTCGTGGCAGTCGTCACTGCCTCTGGGGGACTTCACGCTCCATTTCTGCCCCCAGGATGATGATGTCCAGGGTCCTGAGAGTAAAGATAATAAAGAGTTTAGTGTTTGAAAGAGTTGATGTTAAGAGATATATACTTGCCTCTATAGGCTTCTGTCGGTATTGTGGCAGTCGCCCATCGTCCCTCCCGTCCATGCAGCGTCTTCGTGGCAGTCGTCACTGCCTCTGGGGGACTTCACGCTCCATTTCTGCCCCCAGGATGATGATGTCCAAGGTCCTATGAGTACAGAAAAAAAAGAGTTTAGTGTTTGAAAGAGTTGATGTTAATAGATATATACTTGCCTTTATGGGCTTCTGTCGGTATGGTGGCAGTCGCCCATCGTCCCTCCCGTCCATGCAGCGTCTTCGTGGCAGTCGTCACTGCCTCTGGGGGACTTCACGCTCCATTTCTGCCCCCAGGATGATGATGACCAGGTTCCCGAGAGTAAAGATAATAAAGAGTTTAGTGTTTGAAAGAGTTGATGTTAATAAATATATACTTGCCTTTATGGGCTTCTGTCGGTATGGTGGCAGTCGCCCATCGTCCCTCCCGTCCATGCAGCGTCTTCGTGGCAGTCGTCACTGCCTCTGGGGGACTTCACGCTCCATTTCTGCCCCCAGGATGATGATGTCCAGGTTCCTGAGAGTAAAGATAATAAAGAGTTTAGTGTTTCAAAGAGTTGATGTTAATAGATGTATACTTGCCTTTATGGCCTTCTGTCGGTATTGTGGCAGTCGCCCATCGTCCCTCCCGTCCATGCAGCGTCTTCGTGGCAGTCGTCACTGCCTCTGGGGGACTTCACGCTCCTTTTCTGCCCCCAGGATGATGATGTCCAGGGTCCTGAGAGTAAAGATAATAAAGAGTTTAGTGTTTGAAAGAGTTGATGTTAAGAGATATATACTTGCCTTTTTAGGCTTCTGTCGGTATTGTGGCAGTCGCCCATCGTCCCTCCCGTCCATGCAGCGTCTTCGTGGCAGTCGTCACTGCCTCTGGGGGACTTCACGCTCCATTTCTGCCCCCAGGATGATGATGTCCAGGGTCCTGAGAGTAAAGATAATAAAGAGTTTAGTGTTTGAAAGAGTTGATGTTAATAAATATATACTTGCCTTTATGGGCTTCTGTCGGTATGGTGGCAGTCGCCCATCGTCCCTCCCGTCCATGCAGCGTCTTCGTGGCAGTCGTCACTGCCTCTGGGGGACTTCACGCTCCATTTCTGCCCCCAGGATGATGATGTCCAGGTTCCTGAGAGTAAAGATAATAAAGAGTTTAGTGTTTGAAAGAGTTGATGTTAATAGATATATACTTGCCTTTATGGGCTTCTGTCGGTATTGTGGCAGTCGCCCATCGTCCCTCCCGTCCATGCAGCGTCTTCGTGGCAGTCGTCACTGCCTGTGGGGGACTTCACGCTCCATTTCTGCCCCCAGGATGATGATGACCAGGTTCCCGAGAGTAAAGATAATAAAGAGTTTAGTGTTTGAAAGAGTTGATGTTAATAAATATATACTTGCCTTTATGGGCTTCTGTCGGTATGGTGGCAGTCGCCCATCGTCCCTCCCGTCCATGCAGCGTCTTCGTGGCAGTCGTCACTGCCTCTGGGGGACTTCACGCTCCATTTCTGCCCCCAGGATGATGATGTCCAGGGTCCTGAGAGTAAAGATAATAAAGAGTTTAGTGTTTGAAAGAGTTGATGTTAATAGATATATACTTGCCTTTATGGGCTTCTGTCGGTATGGTGGCAGTCGCCCATCGTCCCTCCCGTCCATGCAGCGTCTTCGTGGCAGTCGTCACTGCCTCTGGGGGACTTCACGCTCCATTTCTGCCCCCAGGATGATGATGTCCAGGTTCCTGAGAGTAAAGATAATAAAGAGTTTAGTGTTTGAAAGAGTTGATGTTAAGATATATATACTTGCCTTTATAGGCTTCTGTCGGTATTGTGGCAGTCGCCCATCGTCCCTCCCGTCCATGCAGCGTCTTCGTGGCAGTCGTCACTGCCTCTGGGGGACTTCACGCTCCATTTCTGCCCCCAGGATGATGATGTCCAGGGTCCTGAGAGTAAAGATAATAAAGAGTTTAGTGTTTGAAAGAGTTGATGTTAATAAATATATACTTGCCTTTATGGGCTTCTGTCGGTATGGTGGCAGTCGCCCATCGTCCCTCCCGTCCATGCAGCGTCTTCGTGGCAGTCGTCACTGCCTCTGGGGGACTTCACGCTCCATTTCTGCCCCCAGGATGATGATGTCCAGGGTCCTGAGAGTAAAGATAATAAAGAGTTTAGTGTTTGAAAGAGTTGATGTTAATAGATATATACTTGCCTTTATGGGCTTCTGTCGGTATTGTGGCAGTCGCCCATCGTCCCTCCCGTCCATGCAGCGTCTTCGTGGCAGTCGTCACTGCCTCTGGGGGACTTCACGCTCCATTTCTGCCCCCAGGATGATGATGACCAGGTTCCCGAGAGTAAAGATAATAAAGAGTTTAGTGTTTGAAAGAGTTGATGTTAATAAATATATACTTGCCTTTATGGGCTTCTGTCGGTATGGTGGCAGTCGCCCATCGTCCCTCCCGTCCATGCAGCGTCTTCGTGGCAGTCGTCACTGCCTCTGGGGGACTTCACGCTCCATTTCTGCCCCCAGGATGATGATGTCCAGGGTCCTGAGAGTAAAGATAATAAAGAGTTTAGTGTTTGAAAGAGTTGATGTTAAGAGATATATACTTGCCTCTATAGGCTTCTGTCGGTATTGTGGCAGTCGGCCATCGTCCCTCCCGTCCATGCAGCGTCTTCGTGGCAGTCGTCACTGCCTCTGGGGGACTTCACGCTCCATTTCTGCCCCCAGGATGATGATGTCCAAGGTCCTATGAGTACAGAAAAAAAAGAGTTTAGTGTTTGAAAGAGTTGATGTTAATAGATATATACTTGCCTTTATGGGCTTCTGTCGGTATGGTGGCAGTCGCCCATCGTCCCTCCCGTCCATGCAGCGTCTTCGTGGCAGTCGTCACTGCCTGTGGGGGACTTCACGCTCCATTTCTGCCCCCAGGATGATGATGTCCAGGTTCCTGAGAGTAAAGATAATAAAGAGTTTAGTGTTTCAAAGAGTTGATGTTAAGATATATATACTTGCCTTTATAGGCTTCTGTCGGTATGGTGGCAGTCGCCCATCGTCCCTCCCGTCCATGCAGCGTCCTCGTGGCAGTCGTCACTGCCTCTGGGGGACTTCACGCTCCATTTCTGCCCCCAGGATGATGATGTCCAGGGTCCTGAGAGTAAAGATAATAAAGAGTTTAGTGTTTGAAAGAGTTGATGTTAAAAGATATATACTTGCCTTTATAGGTTACTGTCGGTATTGTGGCAGTCGCCCATCGTCCCTCCCGTCCATGCAGCGTCTTCGTGGCAGTCGTCACTGCCTCTGGGGGACTTCACGCTCCTTTTCTGCCCCCAGGATGATGATGTCCAGGGTCCTGAGAGTAAAGATAATAAAGAGTTTAGTGTTTGAAAGAGTTGATGTTAAGAGATATATACTTGCCTTTATAGGCTTCTGTCGGTATTGTGGCAGTCGCCCATCGTCCCTCCCGTCCATGCAGCGTCTTCGTGGCAGTCGTCACTGCCTCTGGGGGACTTCACGCTCCATTTCTGCCCCCAGGATGATGATGTCCAGGGTCCTGAGAGTAAAGATAATAAAGAGTTTAGTGTTTGAAAGAGTTGATGTTAATAGATGTATACTTGCCTTTATGGGCATCTGTCGGTATGGTGGCAGTCGCCCATCGTCCCTCCCGTCCATGCAGCGTCTTCGTGGCAGTCGTCACTGCCTGTGGGGGACTTCACGCTCCATTTCTGCCCCCAGGATGATGATGTCCAGGTTCCTGAGAGTAAAGATAATAAAGAGTTTAGTGTTTGAAAGAGTTGATGTTAATAAATATATACTTGCCTTTATGGGCTTCTGTCGGTATGGTGGCAGTCGCCCATCGTCCCTCCCGTCCATGCAGCGTCTTCGTGGCAGTCGTCACTGCCTCTGGGGGACTTCACGCTCCATTTCTGCCCCCAGGATGATGATGTCCAGGTTCCTGAGAGTAAAGATAATAAAGAGTTTAAAGTTTGAAAGAGTTGATGTTAAGATATATATACTTGCCTTTATAGGCTTCTGTCGGTATTGTGGCAGTCGCCCATCGTCCCTCCCGTCCATGCAGCGTCTTCGTGGCAGTCGTCACTGCCTCTGGGGGACTTCACGCTCCATTTCTGCCCCAGGATGATGATGTCCAGGGTCCTGAGAGTAAAGATAATAAAGAGTTTAATGTTTGAAAGAGTTGATGTTAATAGATGTATACTTGCCTTTATGGCCTTCTGTCGGTATTGTGGCAGTCGCCCATCGTCCCTCCCGTCCATGCAGCGTCTTCGTGGCAGTCGTCACTGCCTCTGGGGGACTTCACGCTCCTTTTCTGCCCCCAGGATGATGATGTCCAGGGTCCTGAGAGTAAAGATAATAAAGAGTTTAGTGTTTGAAAGAGTTGATGTTAATAGATATATACTTGCCTTTATGGGCTTCTGTCGGTATGGTGGCAGTCGCCCATCGTCCCTCCCGTCCATGCAGCGTCTTCGTGGCAGTCGTCACTGCCTCTGGGGGACTTCACGCTCCATTTCTGCCCCAGGATGATGATGACCAGGTTCCCGAGAGTAAAGATAATAAAGAGTTTAGTGTTTGAAAGAGTTGATGTTAATAAATATATACTTGCCTTTATTGGCTTCTGTCGGTATGGTGGCAGTCGCCCATCGTCCCTCCCGTCCATGCAGCGTCTTCGTGGCAGTCGTCACTGCCTCTGGGGGACTTCACGCTCCATTTCTGCCCCCAGGATGATGATGTCCAGGGTCCTGAGAGTAAAGATAATAAAGAGTTTAGTGTTTGAAAGAGTTGATGTTAATAGATGTATACTTGCCTTTATGGCCTTCTGTCGGTATTGTGGCAGTCGCCCATCGTCCCTCCCGTCCATGCAGCGTCTTCGTGGCAGTCGTCACTGCCTCTGGGGGACTTCACGCTCCATTTCTGCCCCCAGGATGATGATGTCCAGGTTCCTGAGAGTAAAGATAATAAAGAGTTTAGTGTTTGAAAGAGTTGATGTTAATAAATATATACTTGCCTTTATGGGCTTCTGTCGGTATGGTGGCAGTCGCCCATCGTCCCTCCCGTCCATGCAGCGTCTTCGTGGCAGTCGTCTCTGCCTCTGGGGGACTTCACGCTCCATTTCTGCCCCCAGGATGATGATGTCCAGGTTCCTGAGAGTAAAGATAATAAAGAGTTTAGTGTTTGAAAGAGTTGATGTTAAGAGATATATACTTGCCTTTATAGGCTTCTGTCGGTATTGTGGCAGTCGCCCATCGTCCCTCCCGTCCATGCAGCGTCTTCGTGGCAGTCGTCACTGCCTCTGGGGACTTCACGCTCCATTTCTGCCCCCAGGATGATGATGTCCAGGTTCCTGAGAGTAAAGATAACAAAGAGTTTAGTGTTTGAAAGAGTTGATGTTAGTAGATATATACTTGCCTTTATAGGCTTCTGTCGGTATTGTGGCAGTCGGCCATCGTCCCTCCCGTCCATGCAGCGTCTTCGTGGCAGTCGTCACTGCCTCTGGGGGACTTCACGCTCCATTTCTGCCCCCAGGATGATGATGTCCAAGGTCCTAAGAGTAAAGATAATAAAGAGTTTAGTGTTTGAAAGAGTTGATGTTAATAGATATATACTTGCCTTTATGGGCTTCTGTCGGTATGGTGGCAGTCGCCCATCGTCCCTCCCGTCCATGCAGCGTCTTCGTGGCAGTCGTCACTGCCTGTGGGGGACTTCACGCTCCATTTCTGCCCCCAGGATGATGATGTCCAGGTTCCTGAGAGTAAAGATAATAAAGAGTTTAGTGTTTCAAAGAGTTGATGTTAAGATATATATACTTGCCTTTATAGGCTTCTGTCGGTATGGTGGCAGTCGCCCATCGTCCCTCCCGTCCATGCAGCGTCTTCGTGGCAGTCGTCACTGCCTCTGGGGGACTTCACGCTCCATTTCTGCCCCCAGGATGATGATGTCCAGGGTCCTGAGAGTAAAGATAATAAAGAGTTTAGTGTTTGAAAGAGTTGATGTTAAAAGATATATACTTGCCTTTATAGGTTACTGTCGGTATTGTGGCAGTCGCCCATCGTCCCTCCCGTCCATGCAGCGTCTTCGTGGCAGTCGTCACTGCCTCTGGGGGACTTCACGCTCCATTTCTGCCCCCAGGATGATGATGTCCAACGTCCTATGAGTACAGAAAAAAAAGAGTTTAGTGTTTGAAAGAGTTGATGTTAATAGATATATACTTGCCTTTATGGGCTTCTGTCGGTATGGTGGCAGTCGCCCATCGTCCCTCCCGTCCATGCAGCGTCTTCGTGGCAGTCGTCACTGCCTGTGGGGGACTTCACGCTCCATTTCTGCCCCCAAGATGATGATGTCCAGGTTCCTGAGAGTAAAGATAATAAAGAGTTTAGTGTTTCAAAGAGTTGATGTTAAGATATATATACTTGCCTTTATAGGCTTCTGTCGGTATGGTGGCAGTCGCCCATCGTCCCTCCCGTCCATGCAGCGTCTTCGTGGCAGTCGTCACTGCCTCTGGGGGACTTCACGCTCCATTTCTGCCCCCAGGATGATGATGTCCAGGGTCCTGAGAGTAAAGATAATAAAGAGTTTAGTGTTTGAAAGAGTTGATGTTAAAAGATATATACTTGCCTTTATAGGTTAATGTCGGTATTGTGGCAGTCGCCCATCGTCCCTCCCGTCCATGCAGCGTCTTCGTGGCAGTCGTCACTGCCTCTGGGGGACTTCACGCTCCTTTTCTGCCCCCAGGATGATGATGTCCAGGGTCCTGAGAGTAAAGATAATAAAGAGTTTAGTGTTTGAAAGAGTTGATGTTAAGAGATATATACTTGCCTTTATAGGCTTCTGTCGGTATTGTGGCAGTCGCCCATCGTCCCTCCGTCCATGCAGCGTCTTCGTGGCAGTCGTCACTGCCTCTGGGGGACTTCACGCTCCATTTCTGCCCCCAGGATGATGATGTCCAGGGTCCTGAGAGTAAAGATAATAAAGAGTTTAGTGTTTGAAAGAGTTGATGTTAATAGATGTATACTTGCCTTTATGGGCATCTGTCGGTATGGTGGCAGTCGCCCATCGTCCCTCCCGTCCATGCAGCGTCTTCGTGGCAGTCGTCACTGCCTCTGGGGGACTTCACGCTCCATTTCTGCCCCCAGGATGATGATGTCCAGGGTCCTGAGAGTAAAGATAATAAAGAGTTTAGTGTTTGAAAGAGTTGATGTTAATAAATATATACTTGCCTTTATGGGCTTCTGTCGGTATGGTGGCAGTCGCCCATCGTCCCTCCCGTCCATGCAGCGTCTTCGTGGCAGTCGTCACTGCCTCTGGGGGACTTCACGCTCCATTTCTGCCCCCAGGATGATGATGTCCAGGTTCCTGAGAGTAAAGATAATAAAGAGTTTAGTGTTTGAAAGAGTTGATGTTAAGATATATATACTTGCCTTTATAGGCTTCTGTCGGTATGGTGGCAGTCGCCCATCGTCCCTCCCGTCCATGCAGCGTCTTCGTGGCAGTCGTCACTGCCTCTGGGGGACTTCACGCTCCATTTCTGCCCCCAGGATGATGATGTCCAGGGTCCTGAGAGTAAAGATAATAAAGAGTTTAGTGTTTGAAAGAGTTGATGTTAATAGATGTATACTTGCCTTTATGGCCTTCTGTCGGTATTGTGGCAGTCGCCCATCGTCCCTCCCGTCCATGCAGCGTCTTCGTGGCAGTCGTCACTGCCTCTGGGGGACTTCACGCTCCATTTCTGCCCCCAGGATGATGATGTCCAGGTTCCTGAGAGTAAAGATAATAAAGAGTTTAGTGTTTGAAAGAGTTGATGTTAAGAGATATATACTTGCCTCTATAGGCTTCTGTCGGTATTGTGGCAGTCGCCCATCGTCCCTCCCGTCCATGCAGCGTCTTCGTGGCAGTCGTCACTGCCTCTGGGGGACTTCACGCTCCATTTCTGCCCCAGGATGATGATGTCCAAGGTCCTATGAGTACAGAAAAAAAAGAGTTTAGTGTTTGAAAGAGTTGATGTTAATAGATATATACTTGCCTTTATGGGCTTCTGTCGGTATGGTGGCAGTCGCCCATCGTCCCTCCCGTCCATGCAGCGTCTTCGTGGCAGTCGTCACTGCCTGTGGGGGACTTCACGCTCCATTTCTACCCCCAGGATGATGATGTCCAGGTTCCTGAGAGCAAAGATAATAAAGAGTTTAGTGTTTCAAAGAGTTGATGTTAAGATATATATACTTGCCGTTATAGGCTTCTGTCGGTATGGTG